>NC_053037.3:569718163-570354819 GCF_002575655.3 Aegilops tauschii subsp. strangulata | reverse complement strand
CCTAAGAAACCTGATCATGTTTACAAACTTCACAAAGCTCTTTATGGTCTTAAACAAGCTCCTAGAGCGTGGTATAAATGCTTGACCAAGTTCCTTATTGAGAAAGGCTTTGAGATTGGAAAGATAGATTCTACTCTCTTCACTAAAAGGGTTAATGGTGAATTATTTGTATGCCAAATTTATGTTGATGATATCATATTTGGTTCGACTAACCCTCATTTTAGTGGGAAGTTTGGAAAGCTAATGTCAAAGAAGTTTGAGATGTCTATGATGAGTGAACTCAAGTTCTTTCTTGGGTTGCAAATCAAGCAAACTAAGGAAGGCACCTTTGTTTCTCAAACAAAGTACACCAAAGACTTATTCAAGAAGTTCAACATGCAAGAAAGCAAAGGTATGAAAACTCCCATGCCAACTAGTGGACATGTTGATTTGATCAAGGACGGCAAATCGGTTGACCAAAAGGTTTACCGCTCTATGATTGGATCATTGTTATATCTATGTGCCTCCCGTCCCGATATTATGCTAAGTGTGTGCATGTGTGCGCGATATCAAGCGGCCCCCAAAGAATGTCATCTTAAGGCTGTGAAAGGATAGTGAGATACTTAATACATACACCAAATTTTGGCATTTGGTATCCTAAGAGGTCCTTTTTTGATCTTGTTGGCTATTCCGACTCGGACTATGCCGGAGACAAGGTTGATAGAATGTCCACTTCGGGTACTTGTCAATTTCTTGGTAGATCTCTTGTGTCTTGGTCCTCCAAGAAACAAAACTCGGTATCCTTATCCACCGCCGAAGCGGAATACATTGCCGCCAGTTCATGTTGTGCTCAATTACTTTGGATGACCCAAACTCTTAAAGATTATGGGATCAATGTGAAACATGTTCTATTGCTTTGTGACAATGAGAGTGTTATTAAGATTGCTCACATCCCGTGCAACATTCTCGAACTAAGCATATTGAAGTTCGTCATCATTTCATTCGAGATCGTGTTGCTAAAGGGGACATTGATCTTAAGCATGTTCGTACCGATAAGCAATTGGCGGATATATTCACCAAACCGCTTGATGAGAAAGTCTTTTGCCGTTTGAGAGGTGAATTGAACATCATTGATGCTTCAAACTTGGAGTAGGAACTCCATTTGGGTACATGCAAGGCATGAGCCTATGACTAATCCTTGATACTTCTCTTATGATGATGATAATATGTGATGTCTACTACGCAACCTTCTTCTTGTAGACGTTGTTGGGCCTCCAAGTGCAGAGGTTTGTAGGACAGTAGCAAATTTTCCTCAAGTGGATGACCTAAGGTTTATCAATCCGTGGGAGGCGTAGGTTGAAGATGGTCTCTCTCAAGCAACCCTGCAACCAAATAACAAAGAGTCTCTTGTGTCCCCAACACAACCAATACAATGGTAAATTGTATAGGTGCACTAGTTCGGCGAAGAGATGGTGATACAAGTGCAATATAGATGATAGATATAGGTTTTTGGTAAACTGAAGATATAAAAACAGCAAGGTAACTAATGATAAAAGTGAGCGAAAACGGTATTGCAATGCTAGGAAACAAGGCCTAGGGTTCATACTTTCACTAGTGCAAGTTCTCTCAACAATAATAACATAATTGGATCATATAACTATCCCTCAACATGCAACAAAGAGTCACTCCAAAGTCACTAATAGCGGAGAACAAACGAAGAGATTATTGTAGGGTACGAAACCACCTCAAAGTTATTCTTTCTGATCAATCTATTCAAGAGTCCGTAGTAAAATAACACGAAGCTATTCTTTCCGTTCGATCTATCATAGGGTTCGTACTAGAATAACACCTTAAGACACAAATCAACCAAAACCCTAATGTCACCTAGATACTCCAATGTCACCTCAAGTATCCGTGTGTATGACTATACGATATGCATCACACAATCTCAGATTCATCTATTCAATCCAACACAAAGTACTTCAAAGAGTGCCCCAAAGTTTCTACCGGAGAGTCAAGACGAAAACGTGTGCCAACCCCTATGCATAGGTTCATGGGCAGAACCCGCATGTTGATCACCAAAACATACATCAAGTGGATCACGTGATATCCCATTGTCACCACAGATAAGCACGACAAGACATACATCAAGTGTTCTCAAATCCTTAAAGACTCAATCCGATAAGATAACTTCAAAGGGAAAACTCAATCCATTACAAGAGAGTAGAGGGGGGAGAAACATCATAAGATCCATAGCAAAGCTCGCGATACATCAAGATCGTGTCACCTCAAGAACACTGAGAGAGAGAGAGATCAAACACATAGCTACTGGTACATACCCTCAGCCCCGAGGGTGAACTACTCCCTCCTCGTCATGGAGAGCGCCGGGATGATGAAGATGGCCACCGGTGAGGGATCCCCCCTCCAGCAGGATGCCGGAACAGGGTCCCGATTGGTTTTTGGTGGCTACAGAGGCTTGCGGCGGCGGAACTCCCGATCTATTCTGTTCCCCGATGTTTTTAGGGTATATGGACATATATAGGCGAAAGAAGTCGGCCAGGGGAGCCACGAGGGGCCCACGAGGGTGGGGGCGCGCCCAGGGGGGCAGGCGCGCCTCCCTGCCTCGTGGCCACCTCGTTGCTTCCCTGACGTGCACTCCAAGTCTCCTGGATTGCTTCCATTCCAAAAATAACTCTCCCGAAGGTTTCATTCCGTTTGGACTCCGTTTGATATTCCTTTTCTTCAAAACACTGAAACAAGCACTACTAGGAAAAGGCCTGTTAGTGGCGCACCTATTTTTGCCATTAATGGCGCACTATAGGTGCGCCACTATCATCACGCCACTAGTAACAAGTACTAATGGCGCATCCCTGGTGCGCCATTAGTATTGCAGGTAACAGTGGCACACCCTGTAGTGCGCCATTACTATTGCTACAGGTGCGCCACTGGTAACTTTTTTTTGAATTTTTTTGATTTTTTCTGAATTTTGAAGGCGGGAAAATAGTACTGGCGCACCGTCTAACCCCCACCGTGTGCCATTGCTAATTTTGAATTTTGAATTTGGATCTGGATCGTGATTTTTTTGCCCTTTTTTTGCTCTTTTTTTGCACGATATTTTTTCAAAATTTGTTCTTGTTTTTGGATCTTGTACGTTCTTTTGCCAGAGAGGAGTTCGCCAGAGAGGAGGGTCGAGGAGAGACCGTGAGGAGGAGAGGAGGGAGGAGGAGGAGGTCACCGGAGAGGAGCTCGCCTACATCGTCGGAGAGGAGGAGGAGGAGGTCACCGGAGAGGAGGGAGGAGGAGATCACAGGAGAGGAGGGAGGAGGAGCTCACCGGAGAGGAGGGAGGAGAAACCGTGAGGGGAGGGGAGGAGAGGAGGGAGGAGAAACCGTGAGAGGGGAGGGGAGGAGAGGAGGGAGGAGGAGGAGGTCGCCGGAGAGGAGGAGGGGAGTATGGTGGATGAGAGGAGGGGAGATGGAGTGGAGGAGAGGAGGAGATGGAATGGAGGATAAAAATGAAGAGGTAAGGAGGAGAGGACCCCGCCCAGCCATATATACGACATAGTAATGGCGCACCGTGGGCAGGTGCGCCATTACTAACTTTTTTTTTATTTTTTTGATTTATTTTGAATTTTGAAGGCGGGAAGATAGTAATGGCACACCTTGGGCAGGTGTGCCATTACTAACTTTTTTATTTTATTTTTCGATATAGTTTGAATTTTGAAGGCGGGAAGATAGTTATGGCGCACCATGGGCAGTTGCGCCATTACTGAGTTTGATTTTTTTTGATTTTTTTGCCTCTCTAGATCTTGAAAGCCCCGTAACTTTTTTGGTTAGGTTTTTGAGGATTCTAAAAATCTTCAACGGGGCTCCCCCGTTGAACTCGGATATAACTTTTCGAGTAGATGATTTTTCATATAAAAAACTTTTTCATCGGAGTTCGTATGCAAAAGTTATGCCCATTTTACAAATTCTCGAGAGATTTTGCAAAAAAGTCGAAAATTCATGTTTGTAAATTTTGCTAACAACTAGACCACATATCACATGGGAATCTTATTTTCTTTTATTTTTTTGGCATTTCTATCATCTTCTTTTTTTTGAAACTGAAAAGGCGGTCCCCGGGGAGGGGGGGTGCATTTGGTGAATTTTTTGTAAGACTCAGAAAGTTAGTAATGGCGCACCACTTAAGAATGCGCCATTAGTAACCAGGGTTACTAATGAAAGAAAAGATAAAAAAAACATGTTAGTAGTGGCGCACCAGTGGATAGTGCGCACTATCCCTTGGTGCGCCACTGCTAACAATTTTTTTTATCTTTTTCAAAACTAGTAATGGCGCACCACACACCAGGTGCGCCATTAGTAATGTGGCCAATAATGGCGTACCTGTATCTGGTGCGCCACTGCTACATAGCAGTGGCGCACCACATACATGGTGCACCATTAATGTCCATATTAGCTATAGCCGTTTTCCTAGTAGTGAAGGGAAAAAACAGAAACTGGCACTGGGCTCTGGGTTAATAGGTTAGTCCCCAAAATAATATAAAAGTGTAAAATAAAGCCCATAAACATCCAAAACAGATAATATAATAGCATGGAATAATAAAAAATTATAGATATGTTGGAGACGTATCAATATGTCTTGGATATACTTGCACCTTTGCACGCTATCTAACCCTTGTAGGTACTTGGATGAATCTAAATATATGAGATTGCAACTCACTGACAACTTGAGCAATCTCTAAATCATCAAGTCTCTACACAATGGTGGTTGAAGACAAGGAATCTTGGAACCCTTTAACACATCCTTTGACAAATTCCATATATCAAATTTCATTTGGTATCAAATTTCATGATTGTCACTTTGGATACACAAGTGCTCTTCCTTGCAAAACTAACCCATGTAGGTAGATGAACTCACTTCCAAGTGGTGCTCCCAACTCTTGATGAGCTACATCAACCTCGAGCAACCCACACAAGTTCAACTACATGACTAAGATCAACACCACCACCCAAGGTATGTCATTACATCTTAGAGAAGCTTTACCTCAAGACATAGGTCAAAGCAACTCAACAAGATGTGAATACATCAAATGCTTAAACGACAAATGGTAACCCCATTTTGAGCTTAAACGATGAGTATGACTTATGATCAAGTGTTCTCACTTGACTCCTTAGTCAATATACTCTAACATAGGTGACTTTGTCACCGGCCAATTCTAGATGAAGTTCTCTAGTGTTTCTCTGAGTTCTTGCATTTGTCCTTTGCATATTTATTCCCTTTCCTTTATCAAAAAGAAACTTCATCTAGATTTTTTCTCTGTTTTGTTCTGCATATCTTGCATCCAATTCATTGCAAATCTTTCAGTTAATTCCTTGCAAATCTTTGTGAGATCTTATTTGCCTAGTGAGCTGAGGTGACAAGTGTTCTCTCTGTGTTGAACTCGGTCACACCGGTCTGTCAAGTTCGGTCAAACCGAACCAATTCGGTGCCACCGAAGTACATAACTTGGCGTTACCGATTTCCATGCAGAAAAGACCATTTGCCACTTGTTCCAGCTCCACTCGATGATTCTTATCCTCTACCAGCGTCACACTCTATATGCTGCTTTGCTATGTGACTCAAGGACCAAACCTATTTTGACTCACATTCCAGAAAAACCCTTCTTGGAAATTGATGTCAAAGGGGGAGAGAGAGATCACATCAAAGCTTAATTTTTCAAAAGGGGAAGAGAGAAATCACATCAAAAACCCCAGATGCTTGGTATTCAAAGAGGAGAGAAGTCACATGTCTTTAGAGGGGAAAAGACATGTTCATGTTTGCTAATTTTCTTTGCTCTGATTTTCTTTTCAGTTCCCTATCTTCTCCCAGCATCTCTCATACAAAATTCAGGGGGAGCAAGACATCTAAGGGAAGGAAATCTTTGAATTCATTGCATATCTTTTACCTTTGGGGACATGTCTACATCCAATAGAGTACTCAGTACTCACTCTCTACATGTCATCCCAGTCTTGGTACTCTTGTGGTTTCTTTTGTTTGCTCTGGCTTGTAGATGTATCTGTGTTATCTAACCTTGTTTACTCAGGTTCATTCCTTCCTAAGCCAACTCAAGACCACAAGGTAAGTATATGCATCACACTCATGTGCATGAGGATTTCTTGCTAATGCACATACTATTTGCAAGAAGGACTCATGAGCATGAAGGTACATTTCCTATATTCACATCTTTTGCTCTGATGCATATAGCCAAGATACATGTAACACATTGCTTACTCTGTCATGCTTATGCATTCACATGCTCCTACACTCCATATTTGCATGATTGCATACATATAGGGGGAGCCTATGCATGTTACATATCTTTCCAAAGCTTTACTGGTTATTCTCTATATCTTTATCTAAAGCTTTGATATATGTTGTCATCAATTACCAAAAAGGGGGAGATTGAAAGCACAAGTGCTCCCTGGGTGATTTTGGTAATTAATGTCAACATATCTCTTGTTGGACTAATGTTTTCATCTAGTATGTTTCAGATAAGTTCAACAATGGAGTGGCGTGGACTAGAGGATGTGGAACCCCTTCAAGATGATAAGGACAAAGGATTGGCTCAAGCTCAAAGCTCAGGACTCTACATTTTCTATTTTAGTGATCCAAGATCACATTGAGTCCATAGGAAAGCCAATACTATTAAAAGGGAATGAGGTGTTGCTTAATGGCTTGCTTGCTCAAAGTGCTTAATGATATGCTCCAAAGCCCTCAACCACTTTCTCACATCCACATATGTCCCAAACCAAAAGTCAAACTCGGCCCCACCGAAATTTCCTATCCGGCGCCACCGAGTTCACTTGACATAGCCACTGCCAGAAACTCTAGTCAATTCGGTCTCACCGATGGGATCTCGGTCTCACCGAGATGGGTTTGCCAACTCTCTGTTGCCTATTGCAGTAATTTCGGTCTCATCGAAATATGCAATCGGTCTCACCGAGTTTGCTTGGCCAACTCTCTGTTTTGCTTATTACCCAAATCGGTCCCACCGAGTTTGTGTAATTGGTCCAACCGAGATGAGGCTTTACCCTAACCCTAGCACATTGGTCCTACCGAGTTGATCATGTCGGCCCCACCGAAAATCCTAACGTTCACATTTTGAAATAAATCGGTCTGACCGAGTTTTCTGATTCGGTCCCACCGAGTTTGGTGATTTGTGTGTAACGGTTAGATTTTGTGTGGAGGCTATATATACCCATGCCTACACTTCCAACACACATTTTGTGAGAGAGAACCACCTACACTTGTGTTGAGGTCAAGATATTTCATTCCAACCATATAAATCTTGATCTCTAGCCTTCCCCAAGTTGCTTTCCACTCAAACCCTCTTTCCACCAAATCCAATCCTATGAGAGAGAGCTGAGTGTTGGGGAGACTATCATTTGAAGCACAAGAGCAAGGAGTTCATCATCAACACACCATCTATTACCTTTTGGAGAGTGGTGTCTCCTAGATTGGCTAGGTGTCACTTGGGAGCCTCCGTCAAGATTGTGGAGTTGAACCAAGGAGTTTGTACGGGCAAGGAGATCGCCTACTTCGTGAAGATCTACCCTAGTGAGGCAAGTCCTTCGTGGGCGATGGCCATGGTGGGATAGACAAGGTTGCTTCTTCGTGGACCCTTCGTGGGTGGAGCCCTCCGTGGACTCGCGCAACCGTTACCCTTCGTGGGTTGAAGTCTCCATCAACGTGAACCACGGATAAAAATCTCCGTGTCTCCAATTGCGTTTGGACACTCCAATCCCATCCGTTTACATTCTTGCAATTTGCATGATTTACTTTCCGCTGCTCATATACTCTTGCCATGCTTGCTTGATATGTATTATGAATGTTTAAACTTGTGCTAAAACTCCACTTCAACTTAAAGAAATTAAAAACTGCAACTTTTCTTACTAAGAGTCTATTCACCCCCTCTAGACACCTCTTCTCGATCCTTTCACCGGCGCGGCAGCCGAGGCGATGAGGACGACGAAGCGGCGTCTCGCTGGCTCGGCGGGCTCATCCCCGTTAGCGCCAAAAACGCGTCCCCCGGCGCCCCAACGTGCCGTGTTCGGCCTGGGTCCGCCGGCGCCAGTTTCGGCCCAAACTGGCGAAAAACGGGCTCCGGGGGGCGCAACTGGGCCGTTTTTTGGGCGCCGGCGGCAAAAAACGCCTGGAGGGGTTGTTGGCGACGCGGCTGGAGATGATCTAAAGGAATACTACGTAAAGGAACATACGTTCGACACCCCGGTCCCACCCAAAATCCTCTATAGCGCCCGTGCCCTCTCCCGTAAGAAGTTGTTGCCACGCATGCATGCCAGTCAGTGCCGCTCTAGAGGGGACGTGACTCCACGACATTGATGCCAGTCAGAGCGACGCGATCGATCAAGCGGGCGGCGCCATTTCAATGCAGACACGGAGACCAAGAAGCCTACTCCGGCCGCTGGGCTGCATTAAAGCCGGCTTCGCATCCCTTTGCCTGACCGGGCCTATTTAAGTAGCGCTTTGCTGCTGTCCACACCGCACCCACCTCTCCTCTCCGCTCCGCTCAGGTGCGAGACCATCGTCTGCACCATGCTCGAGTCCTGGTTCTTCGCGCCGGCAGGCGGCGACAGTTCTAGATCTTCAGGAACCGAATCTTGGAGTCGGTGCTGTCGATCTTTGAGGCCCTCGTCATCCACTACTGCCGCCTCCTCCGAGAACGAGATCATCTCGGTCGACGAGGACAACCCAAGCACTGCAGCGCCTCCTCGCGGAGGCGGGGACGATGATCGATGGAGGACGAGTACCGGCGGACCACGGTTTCTGCCCACCGTCATCTTGACTTGGGGGGCCAAGATGATCTCTAGATGCTATATCCAATCCTCCGAGATCCTTGGTGAGCCTCCTGGGCTCTATGGCAGGCATGCTACCGGGCTGCCGAGAGGGAAGCCACTCCCAGTGTGCTAAGAGAATCTCCAGCCGTTCGGCTCCCCAGGGCGCCGAAAAAGAGCCGCCTGGGGGCGAACCGGCGCTACTTGGCGCGTGGGGGTGACTCCGTTCATAGTCGTCGCCCCCCAGGTCGCCGCCAATATCGCGCGAGCTCGGTGATATTTCGTACAAATTTGTACAAAAAATATAAAACATGCAAACTACGCCTACTACTACGCCAAACTACGCCTAGCCACTACGCCGCGTCCACCGCCCGCCATCTACATGCCGAGAAGCCTGTAGAAACGGGTGTAGTCGCCGCCGTCGTCGTCGTCGCGCGCCTCGCCGGAGCCGCCGCTGTCCCTGCTGCACCCCTGGCCAGGGTCGCCGACGCGCGGTGGGGTGCTGGACGGCCCGGCCTCGTCCTCCTCGTCGCTTTCGAGGACGATGACGCCGCCCTCCTCGCGCCCGTGGCGCCGGGCCTGGAGCTCCGCGTACGCCCGGCGCTGGCAATGCACCTGCTCGCGGACATAGTCCTCCTTCGCCCATTTTAGGGCGGCCTCGTCGTTGGGGGCCACCAGGTCGTCGTGCTCCGGCTTCACGGGGAGCAGGCCCCGCTCGGGCTTCAGCCGGACCAGGCGGAAGGAGCGCGGGGAGGGACGGGCACCCTCGTTGATGACGAGGGCGCCGCTGCAGGTGCGGCGCCGGAGCGGCGTCTCCTCCGGCTCGGGCTTGACGGGGCGGAGCGCCGGCGAGCCGGAGGAGAGCGAGCCAGAGCCCGACGACGAGGACGTCCCCGGCTCCATTCGCCGCGGCGTCCAGGAGCTGCCACGACGGTGAGAGAAGGACGGCCGCGACGGGTACTCGAGGCGCGACATGTTGCCGGTCTCGTTATGGTCGAGGACGGCCTCGAGGGTGCGGCCTGGCACGCCCCACCACTCGCGCCGCCCGTCGGCGTTGAGGCGGCCGCGGGGGATGACTCCGTTGACGGAGGCAATCTGCTCTTGGTGGCGGCGCTCGAATTACATCGTCCACAGCGTTTCGCTGTCGACGGCGTACCTCGGCTCGTTCCGCTGCTCCTCCATCAGGGACGCGCGGATGCGGGCGATCTCGGCATCAATGGAGGCTAACCGGCGTGGCAGCGCGCAGCCTTGGCATTGATTCCCGCGGGAACCGAGGCGACGAGGACGACGAAGCGGCGTCTTGCTGACTCGGCGGGCCCAGCCTCGTTCGCGCCAAAAACACGTTCCCCGGCGCCCCTAGCGCGCCGGGTTCGGCCTGGGTCCGCCGGCGCCAATTTCGGCCTAAACCGGCGAAAAAGGGCTCCTGGGGACGCGATTGGGCCGATTTTTGGGCGCCGGCGCGGAAAAATCGCCTTGGAGAGGGGGGGGGGGGGGGAGGGGGGCTGCTGGGGGCGCGGCTGGAGATGCTCTAAGCCGTCAACGTTGCTCTACTTTCACCTCCTCATAAGATGCACTTACCGTTACAGGGTCCTCTCATAGCTCAGCCACACGCTTATTACTTTTCCCCGAAGGTAGTCGTGCCCCAACCTAGCATTGTTGACGCAATGCTTTTCAGCTTGTCACTTAAACTCCGCAACCACATCCTCGACCAAGGACCGAAAACCCTCATGGCGTTCCCGCATTAGTTCATACCAGAAAGGACGTGACTTGCCAATTCTTTGTTTACGAGCTTCCATATTATTGAGAAGCAGTATAAGCAAATGATCGGATTTGACAACATGCAAATGACGCAGTGAAGCCAATGGAGAAAGTATGCACCAATCAATCGTAGCTAAAGCATGATCCAATCTAACTCGGTAGTAATCACTATTTTGAGTTTTCCTCTCAAAAGTCTAGTCCAGTCCATTATAGCCCAAGTCACACAATTGATAGACATCGACTATTTCTCTGAATGCATTTATGATTTATTTGACCCATGTCGTGCTCATTTTAACCAAATTGCTCTTCTCGCCTCAAAACCTTGTTCAAATCTCCAATGCAAAGCGATGGAAGATCGCAATGAGCCTTCAAAAAGCGCATCATGTCGCAATACATCAAGGTCCTGTTAGCCTCTCCATAACAAAATGTTAGCCTTCATGGCTCTGCTCCTGTCTCTTTCACAGTCACATCTAAAGTGATATTTTGAAGAAGAAAAAAAATCCTCAATTCCAAATCAAACAGCCTCTTCTCCGTTGTGGCCACTAGTACCAACTCCATAGGTACCATCAAAACCCAGAGTTCCAACCAAGCCTTCCATGTGACACTTCGCAATTTGCGTCTCCACCATGCAAAGAATCATCACGCACTCTCCCACACGAGGTTGTGCAACATATAAACTATCGCAGGGTTGCCTAGCCCGCGATAGTTCCAACATAGGATAGACATTAGGCCTAGCGGTCCTCCTCGAGGGAGGCCACCGATGCTGCCAAACTTTCTGTCTTGCTTTGGTGGTGTTGCTTTTTTAGTTTCTTCTTTTCCCACGGGGATATGTATTAGGGTGGTGGTAGTCGTATCATGCTTCGTTGCCCCGTCATCTGCAAAGTCGAGGGTTTTCCTCGTTGTGCTCCCATCTTCTCCTTTCTCCTCACCTCCCTCGCTAGTCGGCTTTAGGGGAATAGACACCATATCTAATTCATCATCGTCATCACATAGACCAACCTCCTGAGAAGATATCTTCCTTGGCACTGTACAATGTTTCGTTGTTCTTCCCCTTCCCACTAGTGGAAAAGGTGCTAGCCACAAATTTCATTGGTGGCGCGACATTTTACATCCACGCCAACACTATTTTTTTCAAATAGTGCTGGCGTAGGCCAAATCCGTACGCCAGCTTTACAAGCATAGTGCTGGCATTGATTGTTTTGTAAACGCCACAAATCTATTGCCCCATATACACTCACCGTTTGGAAACCACTGGTGACATTGGTTTTCTTTGCACGCCATAGTTATTTTGGTAGTGCTGGCGTTATTTTTCTTTGCACGCCATATATAGTATATAATTATATTATGCTTGTTTTGCCATCATTTTATTTGGCCTGTGATTAGCTATGGCGTTGCCATTTTTTCCAACGCCAGCAATGACCTAGTAAAATACCTAAGTCCACTGCCGCTCGCTCTCATTTCACACCCCACCCGGCCCGGTCGTAGCTAGCTAGACACAACTCCCGTTGGACCAAAGCCGCCGCCGCCGCCCCGTCGCCGCCCCTCACCGGTGCCAAGGTTAGATCCACTCCTCCGTTCGCGCGGACACGCCAAACGGCCAGAAATTGTAGTGATAACCGTCCGATTGCTATTGTGTCCCCCCTCCGTTGGCAAATCTGAGCAAGTTTAGTAGAAATTATGTATAGGTTGACTGGCATATGTAAATCAAATTGTTAAAATTGTAGATCAGGGTTCCATTGTTTACTCCCATAAAAGAACATAATTTTCTTTGTTTACTTGACAAGTTGACATGCCTCTGTATAGATCAGTTAGGTTGTAGAATTTGTGTAAGTGTATTAGATCACTTGCCATACGTTGATTGGAATTATTATCAACTTGCTTGTTATTATTGTTAGGTTTGGTTCTTGTCAGCACTAAGGAAATTCTTGTTTGACATTCTGATGCTATCTATATATATATTTTTGTAGTGATTGACAGAAGTTATTCTTATATATGATAGTATGTGTATGTATAGAAGTCAGTTTTTGCTATATCTTATTTATCAAAATAGATTCATAATTTTATCTATTCTACTTAATTAACAAAATCATATATTTCCAACACATGAACTATTGTACATTGCATATTATCTTGATCGTATATATACGCGATGTGTTTGTAGGTCATGGCCAATTCTGGAGGCAACAACGAGTCGGTGTGCGATGTGGACATGGCCAACAATGAATTCTTAAACACTTCTGAGTATGCCATCAAGAGCGTGCAAGGGGCAAATGACGATCTAAAGGGGAGATTAAAGAGCTACGCAATGCTGTCAAGAAAGTGCCCGGCTTTCTCAGATGCTTCCCCAACCTGGAGACGCTCCATGTGCAGGTAAAGTCGGTAATTTTGCAATTAATATAGCGGCTGTGTTGTACTAGTATGTGGCATGGTGCTGCATGATATGTAGTACTGCAGTAATTGATAAGATCCCTGAACGATGTAGTTGCTGATCGATTTCATTTGCAGTCCTCAAAAAAATGTGAACAGTCCACTGGCAAGGTGAATCTCAAGTTCTGGCAGGAGGGCGGTCCGATGAAATGTGTGACACAGAGCTTGAAGAAGGTGTTGTTCTACGAGTTCCAAGGGTTGAAAAGCGAGGTTGCTTTCCTCAAGTTCATCGCGGAGAGAGGGCGGGTGCTAGAGAAGATGGTGGTTGTGGTGGCCAGCGAATGTTTCTCTCCGGTGGGTAATGTGGGTGCCAAGTTGAAGCCTCCGGTGAGCGCAAAATGGAGCAGCAAAGCTTGCAAGCTCGAGCTCGTCAAGAGTCGATACGAGGAGGTGAGATGCCCGGTTTACTGCCACGAACTAGCTAGTGATTTTGGGTTTGCTGACCCTTTTGACCTCAAGTACTACGACGAAACAAAAAGGATCTTTGTACGTTAATTAGTACTCCCCTGGATCCATTATAAGTGTTGCAGTTTTGAGCTAACCCCAATTCAAAATAGCGACACTTATTTTGTATGAGAGGGAGTAGCTCTTTGATAAGACTACTGTTACCTAGCTGGATTTTGTGTTGGACCTGGCAGCAGCTAGAAAAACCTATTTGGTGAGCTGTGGAATGCTTGTTTGTGCCAAGTAAAGTTGTACTCGTATGTGGGATGCTATGTGGTACTGTGATGCGCAACTGGTATGTTCTTTCTGGTTTGTCCAACTGCTGCAACTTGACTTATGTTTTGCAGTTGTTGCTGTTAGCATGAACTATTTTGCTATGCTATGTTGGTCTCAGATCGAAAGAGTTTGTTAACGGATTATGGCCGCCCCTGCAACTAGGGCCCTGTTTGTTTCAGCTTCACTTAGATTTTAATCACATATGGATTCACTTCACTGGCAAAGCTGATTCACAGAATCAACTTCACCACCGAAGTACACTTTGAGGTGCTTCAGAAAATTACACTAAAAATGGCCCAAATCCAAATTCAGCTTCACTAGCAAAGCTGATTTCAAATAGCAGTTTGTTTCAGATTCCATATTCAGCTTCACTGGCAAAGCTGAATCTGGTCCCAGAATCCGAAACAAACAGGGCCTAGGAGTTCCTGCCCGACGCCAGCCAGTGCGCGTTGTTGCCTAGGCCCAGGATGGCACCCATGGCGCCATTGCCCCGGGGTGGGCTTCCAGGTGCTAAGAGGCCGCCACAAGCCGGAATTTTGGCTGTTGTGCTTCCAAGCAGGTGTCGATGTGCTTGATGGACCTGCCGGCATACATTGAGCTCTTTAGCCGGAGCTTGTGCGCTTTAGTGTCAGATCCCTGGTTGGTCTAACATGGATTTGATGTCGAAATCAAGCACAAAATTGAGGGGAAATATAGCAAGGTTGGGGAAAAGAAGTATGAAAGTCTATGAGCAAAGAGAAGAGAATATGAACAAACCAATATAGCTTGAGGGGTTACAGAGAGTGACTTGAAAACAAAAGTAATAGTAAGGGTGTAAATGCATAAAGTTCACAGACGTGAGTTTCCCTACTCACTAGACATTTAGCACAAGTTGAGCAGTTCATTCATAGATTCTGTTGCCAAGAGAGTAATAGTTTGTGCTAGCTTTGAGTAGCAAAATTGCACTGGCTTTGATTCTGTTGCCAAAAGGGTAGGAGCCATTTTGATCACTCGCCCGCTGTGTCGGCATCAATCCTAGTCGATACCAAGCAATCTATGGACTCTAGTGTGAGAAAGAGTTGGAAGCCCTGAGTCTGAGTGTGCTGTTGTTAGTTGGCTGATCTATTCTTATTTGTTGATAGTTGGATGTGCTGTTTGAAGCCCTGTGTTTTTTTCTTCTTAAAGTCCAAAAAGAATTTGTGACCAATCTAATATGAAACTGACGTCCAGGGTAGCATTACAAGATTAAAAACATCACCAACAGCCCCACCACGCCGCGGCGACACTTGTATGAATTGTCTAAAACAGCTGTGCAGGCAATATGAATTTTGCTGAAAATGGCTATGAAGTCCACTGAAAACAAGATTAGATGTTTCTGGAACCCATCCAAAAATGGTTGAACTTGTTTCTAAGACTCGATTTTTTTTTTACTGAAATTCGTATAAACGTGTTTGAAATCCCTAGATATTGTGTGTATTCGTGAGAATTGATGTGTGAAAATCAGTATGAATTCTTTCGAGATATTTCTTTAGTTCATTGAAAACAGGATTACATGTTTCTGAAACCCATCAAAACATGGTTGAACTTATTCGTGAGAATTTTAAAAATTACCAGAAATTTGTCTAGACATCCCCAGATATTATGTGTGTATTCATGCATGGGGTTTCATGTGAACGCATTTTCCTGATCGAATCCATGAGATTTCGTTGAAATGTTTGCTTAAGTTATGTACTAATTCTTCGTGAAGTATATGTGAAAAATTAGTATTGGAATGTTTGCTTAAGTATTGGAAGGAACGCATAACAATAATAGTAAGCACAAGGTCATGATCTGGATGTCAGAGGCAAGCTGGACAGATTCAGCTGGCCTGCGAAAATACTGAACCAGAACAAACTAAATTCAACTCATGGATATCTAACTCGTTAAATCAAAGCTGAATCAGATCGATAGGCCGTAAAGGAGTACATTTGATTGGTTTTGTGCCGCTTCAATTGCAGTGCACTTGCTACCTTCATTTTTCTAGTTTGGTCTATGCTACTTTAAAAGTGCTATTCTGTAGTCCATGTTTTCACACAGTGTGCTCAGGAAATAAGAGCAAAATGACATATCTATTTTTTGAAACAACCAATGACCTGGTCACGTGACTAAAACGACGAAGCCCCTCTCACCCCTCTGTAACTAGAGAGGTAGGCAAACCAGAGTAGTTTTAGTGCTCAACAGGTGAAGACATGATTCTTGTTTTGCCAAGATTTCACATATATCTGCGCAACTACAGTAATCAGTAATACTCCCTCTGTTCCATAATAAGTGTCGTGGTTTTAGTTCAAATGACTAAAACCACGGCACTTATTATGGAACCGAGGGAGTAATACTTAACAAAAGGAAACTGTAAAAGTCTGAAAATCAAAACTAAAGAACATAATTACGGTAATTAATTATACTCATTCAAACTGAGAGTGACACCTTTCTAATGCATAACAGATTGATTCATGGTAACAACAAATGCACAACATGCTAATGAAATTGCAGTTGGACAAACCAGAAAAACCATACTAGCTAGGCACTAGAGTACTAGATAGCCCTGCTGATTGGCTTGGAAGGTACTAATATTTTTTATCTAATTCGATCTGTTACTTCTTCCACCAGCATTTAGCCACATAAGTCTTGACTTGGCACAAACAAGAAACAACCTCATCATGCAGAAAGCTTGCCAATAGAAATGCAGGTATTTTTAGCTCCTGTCATTCCCGACAACACAAAGTCTAACTAGTTACCAGTAGTCTTGCACCACAAGAGGCATGGCATACTGCTACTTATTAACTTACGGAGATCGTTTCAGATTCGCAGTAGAACTCGAGGTCAAAGGGGTCAGCAAACCCGAAGTCAGAAGCATGTCGGTGGCTGCAAATTGGACCTGCCACATCAGTGAGTGGGCTCTTGAAGAGCTCAAGTTTGCAACCTTTGCTGTTCCATTTTGCATTGGTCAGAGGCTTCAGCTTGGCAATCACACCATCACCTCCCGGAGAGAAACATTCTTTGGCCACCACGACCACCATCTGCTCCAGCACCCGACCTCTCTCCGCGATGAACTTGAGGAAAGCGACTTCACTTCTGGACCCTCGAAACTCGTAGAAGAACACCTTCTTCAAGCTCTGCACTACGCATTTGATGGGACCACCCTCCTGCCAGAACTTGAGATTCACCTTGCCAGTGGACTCTTTAGGTATGTGTGGGGACTGCAAATGAAATCAATCGGCAGGCCATATTAGCACATACATAGTTCAGGGATCTTATCTATGAGAACATATCATGCTGCAGCAGGCCATCAATCAATCATATAATTAATCAGACTCATAGTTCTGACCTTGCTAGATAAATAATCAGTTCTGACAATGCAGCAAGTGTAGTTAAGTCAACCAATTTTACCTGCACATGGAGGGTCTCCAGGTTAGGAAAGCTTCTGAGAAAACCAGGCACTTTCTTGACACAATTGCGGGCACCGAATTGCACCTCTATGGCCAAAATCTGGATACTAGGCACAATGCTCTCCTTGGCCCCAGCATGCAATGCACCCAAGGACAGATAAACTAATTGGGATCATAGATTGGCATTGTTATTAATTGACACAGCAGAGATGCAAATTAAATTAGGCATTGTTACCACGATGACGGTGTTGGTAATCCCCAACTCTTGCTCTCCTGGCCGAAGGTATCCCAGCACACGCAGGTTAGGTGCACGCCCAATCTTGATCTTGGAAGAGCAGTTCTTGATGCTGGGGGCAGTGAGCTCGCTCTGGCGAAAATCGCCCAACTGGAAGAGCCTCTCCAGGCGAGGTGCATCCACCACGTCGATGTCCTCCAAGTAGGTATATCCCAGCTGAAGACACCGGAGGCTCTGGCTGACGAGGCGGAGGCGCACTCCGGTCTGGCTCCCCATGATGACGAGGAACTCCAGGACGGGGCTTCTTTCAAGCATGAATGCCAGATCGCGGTCCTCCATGGCATTGAAGCAGAGGCCGAGCTCCAGGGGGTTGGGGAATCTGGCGCCGCGCGGTACGGCGGCGGTGTCCGGGATCCTCCAGACGCCGAGATAGAGGCGGGTGAGGGAGGAGCAGCTGAAGACCGTGGCCGGGAGGCGCAGGTCTAGCGGCCAAGGCCGGTTGACAAAGACGAGTTCTTGGACCCCCTTGGCGACGAGGACGTCGAGCCAGCGCGCCATCTCGCCCCGGTGCTCCTCCATGGTGCTGCAGGTGAGGTGGACGCAGCGGAAGGGCCCCGGGTGCGCCGCGAGGACGCGGGACACCGCGTCCGTGACGGCGCGGGGAGAGGGAGCGCCGAGGGTGAACTGCCCGGCCGCGCCGCCGTCCGGAAGCAGATGACTGTCGACAAGAGCCAGGGGCGCCGAGCGCCAGAGCGGGCGCCAGCGCGAGGAGAGGGCGACGGTGCGTGCGGCGTCCTTGGCGGGGAGGCGGGAGAGTATGTCACGGAGGAGCACATCGGGGAGGCGGCTGATGCGGTCGACGCCGTCGGAGACCCACAGCGCGCCGGCGAGCGAGAGGGTGGGGGTGGGGGAGACGGGCGAGTAGGGGAGGTAATCGTACACGAAAGAGAGCATCAGGTTTATGCCGATGGCGAAGGCCGCAGAGTCCCGGCCGTCGCGCTCCAAATTGCTCCTGGGGGAGCCGACGAGGTACTGCGGGTCGCCCATGGCCGGCGGCGGAGGGGTTTGGTCTTGCGGAATGATTGAGGTGAGGAATGGAGGCGAGGGTTTTGGCGAGCGAGAAATGTTGGGCCAAATGTCCTGGGCCCATGAAACAGCTTCTCTTCAATTCCAACGTCCGAATCAGTTTGTGGAGTAGTACCATATTCCAAATATACCATACGCTTCCATTTACCTTGTGTATTAATAGTTCTGTCAAAAAACATTAGTACTAATAGTTCTTTTTTCCCAATAAAAGAATGCAACCTATAGATTTTTTTACTTCATTTGTTCATATTCAATGTGTATTTTTACTTCTTACAAAAAGGCAAACCGAATTACATAATAGTAAACCAAGAAGAGCATCTACAACCGGACTTAGCAAATCACCTCCTACACGTCCGCGGCTCACCCTGACGCGTCCGCAGGCGGATTGGACGGCCCCTCATATTTGCTGTTGGGCAGCCACAATTATTGCATGCAAACCCTCAGATCCATGCATGTGGATCATATGACACAAATTCATCACAATTCAACGGTTCAACAAAGCAACACAGTAAAATAAATCATAGTTCAACTATCCGGACATGGCAAAATGAAATACAAGTCCGAGCATGGCGGATCAATCGCCAGACGGATCATTGGTCGACGCCATCCATGCCGCCTCCTCTGTCGCCTGCTCCGTCTCCATCCATGCCGCCTGTTTCGCTGCTACCATCCGTGCCGCTTGCTCCTCTGTCGCCATTGCCACTCCTGCCGCCTCTTACTTTCTCCGTTCGTTGATCTCCTTCTTCCTCTTGGCGAGTCATGTATTTCCTTGCTCATCCAAGAGGCTTGCGTCCGCTAACATTATCCTCGAGTCATTCGTGTCTCTAGCAAGTTGCAACCTCTCCTTCTCAATCTCCATTGATCCAAAAGTCCGGACCTTCTCAATTGCCAACTTGTTGTTCACCCTCTCTCGGTATCAATCCATTCTTTCTTTTTGCACATCCAACCTGAGCTTATAACTCTCCTCTTTCTTATCCTTCTTTGTTGAAAAAATGCCCGTCCATGTGGTAGACATTTGTTTGTCACCGTGGCGTCACGGGCGGCCCTCTCACTCTCCCAATTGTTTCCCATCACTTGCTGGTTATTCATTTGCACGATGGCTTTTCCATTTCCCCTACAACCCCCCTCTTCTTTATCCAAACAAATTGATTGGTGGGAGCTTGTGCCATCATTCTTCCTCTTGCCGGCCTTGAGCTCTTCCACAAGTTGTGTCCACTTTGGTTTGCCATCCATATGACCCAACAATAGCCAAAACCGAATGACTTCTTCTCCGTTTGTTGGTACATAGTGGCTGCCACCACCGTCTATCAAACAATAAGTATAACAATGAGAATACAACAAAAAACAAGCAATTCAAATGATGACTAAATGAAGCAATTCTACTTACGTGGGTTGACACTCCCATCCCACTTCAAGGGCGGTCAAGCACTTGTGCATAGTAGCCGACATACTTGTTTACTTCCCCTTGGATGATCCCCCATCAATGTTGGAGAGAAGTCACATTGCGGGTGGTCACGATAGGATGAGGCTTGGCATATTCCTTATGTTCATGATAGTGCTTATGGATCTTCTCCCAATACCTATTGCCCTTTTGCTCTGTACCACATATAGGGTCCATGCTTGTGGTCCACAAAGCTTTAACCAACAAGACATCCTCAAAAGTTGTGAATGCCGGACCTCTTGCCTTGGCTAGCTTTGCCTCAAAAGTTGTGAGCATTTTAAAACAAAGACCAAACACCTCGGGCCTCCACGGCTCCACCCCACAAAGCATCCGGAGCGAGGAGAGGGTAGTTTTATGTGGAACTCTTATCGGGATTGGAGATCGCCATCGGAGTTCTAGAAACCCCAACAATGAGGGACATAATCGCTTCTAGAAATATAAAATTAGTTTTTTGAGATCAAGAAATTATAAATTAGTTTTTTTGAGACACAGAAATTATAAATTAGTTTTTTAGGGGAAAAGCTAAGTTTTATTCCCCTAAGTTTTTTAGGGGAATAGCTACCAGATACCATAAGGATCATGGGGTTGAAACCAAACATGGCGCCCCTCATCCATAGAGTTCGAAAACTTAGCTAAATTATCTGCTTCTTTATTTGCCATTCGTCCTTCGAATGTAAATTTGCAGTTAAAATTGGCTGCACGCTGCCTTTGGTCTGGTAGCTATGTTTGTTGGAATAGTATGTGAAAGGACATGCGGTGCCCCCATGTGTGGTTTTGGTAATTGATGACATTCTCTATGGACTAATGGTTGCATTGAGTTATATTCTAAGGATTTGTCCATAGGAATTCCTTGAAGTCCATGTGTTGGTTTCAAGGAATTTATGAGTTGACCAAGGTGCTATTAAGGAATTATCCAAAGATTGGTCATGTGAGTGTTGAGCTTATTGCAAGCATGTCTTGAAGAAGAAGATGGTGTGATCATTCATGTTTACCTTCAAGACATCATCCGAACGAAGAGAGTTGGAAAGATTCAAGGTTGATCAAGACTATGTACAAGGAGTGATTCAAGTTGATCAACACACAAAGCGTAGAAGATGTACCAAGTGGGATCAAGTGATCTCATGGTATGGTAAGCCTTGTCCATTACGCTTTGTGTACTAACCCATGGTCTACGTGAGAGTTCTATGTGGGGCTAGGTATGTTTCCATGGGCTTGTGTCAAGAGGAATATATCATACAACCCATGGAGAGGATGACATCAAGTGGTGATCGTCATCAAGATTGCGGTATGCAAGTTCAAGTGGAGCATCACGAAGAGATCATCCTTGAAGCTTGATGTCCATTGTGGTGTCAATGGACTTGTGAAGATGTGCCAAAGAGTGGCTCACTCATAGTGGAGTATGGGGGAGCAATCAACTAGTCTTCATCGAGCCAACGCAATCAAGAAAGGTGGTCTAACTTGAGGGAGTCAAGATCGTCATCATCTAGCTCAAGTGGACTATGTGCAAGGCAAAGGTTTGCCCTTGATAGGTTTTCTATTTTACCGGTCTCGTGGTGGTAGTTTGGAGACCGGGTTATAGGATCGATTGCCATACTATCAAGGGGAGCTCTCGATGAGTAGCTTGATCATATCGTTCGTAGAGAGCTCAACCCATTGCATCCTTGCATCATATTTATTGGTTCTTGTTTGGTTCTTCTCCTTGTGAGATTTGGAGCTTATGGTCATTTTCATGACAAGCTCGAGTTCATCAAAAACGGAGTTCACGTGCATCTTCTATGATGTTTTCGATGTTGGAGGTTATGTCGGTTCTTCTCTTTTGGAGGTTTCACTCCTCTATTTCTTAGGCATACCTCCCCTACCTATTCTTACGATAATCACTCGTTGTTGAATGCTACTCGTCGTCATCTATCCAACAAGCTTGAGTTTGCTCAATTCGGAGCTCATATGCAGAAGTTGTGGCAGTTTAGGCTTTATTGCATCATCTGTTTTCTCTGTTGTGTTCTTGAAAGCCTCAAGCGGTAGTACCGCAGCCCTATGCCGCGCGTAGTACCGCTGCTTCAGGGGATGCATCTTTTTCGTGTCGAGTTTCGCGGTAGTACGGCGGTAGTAGAGCGGTAGTACCTCTTATAAGTGGTAAGCAGTACAATGATAACCCACAAGTATAGGGGATCGCAACAGTTTTCGAGGGTAGAGTATTCAACCCAAATTTATTGATTCGACACAAGGGGAACCAAAGAATATTCTCAAGTATTAGCAGTTGAGTTGTCAATTCAACCACACCTGCATAACTTAATATCTGAAGCAAAGTATTTAGTAGCAAAGTAGTATGATAGTGGCGGTAATGGTAGCAGAAGTAACAGTAGCAGTTTTGTAGTGATTGTAACAATGGCAACGGAAAAGTAACTAAGCGGAGAACAATATGTGAAAAGCTCATAGGCATTGGATCGGTGATGGAGAATTATGCCGGATGCGATTATTCATGCAACAGTTATAACATAGGGTGACACAGAACTAGCTCCAATTCATCAATGTAATGTAGGCATGTATTCCGAATATAGTCATACGTGCTTATGGAAAAGAACTTGCATGACATCTTTTGTCCTACCCTCCCGTGGCAGCGGGGTCCTATTGGAAACTAAGGGATATTAAGGCCTCCTTTTAATAGAGTATTGGACCAAAGCATTAACACACAGTGAATACATGAACTCCTCAAACTACGGTCATCACTGGGAGTGGTCCCGATTATTGTCACTTCAGGGTTGTCGGATCATAACACATATTAGGTGACTATAGACTTGCAAGATAGGATCAAGAACTCACATATATTCATGAAAACATAATAGGTTCAGATCTGAAATCATGGCACTCGGGCCCTAGTGACAAGCATTAAGCATAGCAAAGTCATAGCAACATCAATCTCAGAACATAGTGGATACTAGGGATCAAACCCTAACAAAACTAACTCGATTACATGATAAATCTCATCCAACCCATCACTGTCCAGCAAGCCTACGATGGAATTACTCACGCACGGCGGTGAGCATCATGAAATTGGTGATGGAGGATGGTTGATGATGACGATGGCGACAGATTCCCCTCTCCGGAGCCTCGAACGGACTCCAGATTAGCCCTCCCGAGAGAGATTAGGGCTTGGCGGCGGCTCCGTATCGTAAAACGCGATGAATCCTTCTCTCTGATTTTTTTCTCCCCGAACACGAATATGTAGAGTTGGAGTTGAGGTCGGTGGAGCACCAGGGGGGCCCACGAGGCAGGGGGCGCGCCCAGGGGGGTAGGCGCGCTCCCACCCTCGTGGACTGGGTGTGGGCCCCCTGGCCTTGATTCTTTCGCCAGTATTTTTTATTATTTCCAAAAATAATCTCCGTGAAGTTTCAGGTCATTCCGAGAACTTTTGTTTCTGCACAAAAATAACACCATGGCAGTTCTGCTGAAAACATCGTCAGTTTGGGTTAGTTCCATTCAAATCATGCAAGTTAGAGTCCAAAACAAGGGCAAAAGTGTTTGTAAAAATAGATACGATGGAGACGTATCAACTCCCCCAAGCTTAAACCTTTGCTTGTCCTCAAGCAATTCAGTTGATAAACTGAAAGTGATTAAGAAAAACTTTTACAAACTCTGTTTGCTCTTGTTGTTGTAAATATGTAAAGCCAGCATTCAAGTTTTCAGCAAAGATTATGAACTAACCACATTCACAATAACACTTAGGTCTCATGTTTACTCATATCAATGGCATAATCAACTAGCGGGAAATAATAATAATTCTCGGATGACAACACTTTTTCAAAACAATCATAATATGATATAACAAGATGGTATCTCGCTAGCCCTTTCTGAGACCGCAAAACATAAATGCAGAGCACCTTTAAAGATCAAGGACTGACTAAACATTGTAATTCATGGTAAAAGAGATCCAGTCATAGTCATACTCAATATAAATTAATAGTAATGGATGCAAATGACATCAGTGCTCTCCAACTGGTGCTTTTTAATAAGAGGGCGATGACTCAACATAAAAGTAAATGGATAGGCCCTTCGCAGAGGGAAGTAGGGATTTGTAGAGGTGCCAGAGCTCGATTTTTGAAATAGAGATGAATAATATTTTGAGCGGCATACTTTCATTGTCAACATAACAACCGAGAGATCTCGATATCTTCCATGCTACACACATTATAGGCAGTTCCCAAACAGAATGGTAAAGTTTATACCCCCCCTCCACCAACAAACATCAGTCCATGGCTTGTCCGAAACAACGGGTGCCTCCAACTAACAACAATCCTGGGGGAGTTTTGTTTGCAATTATTTTGATTTGGTTTGCTTAGAGCATGGGACTGGGCATCCCGGTGACCAGCCATTTTCTCGTGAGTGAGGAGCGGAGTCCACTCCTCTTGTGAATAACCCGCCTAGCATGGAAGATACAGATAGCCCTAGTTGATACCTGAGCTATTCGAGCATACAAAACAGAATTTTATTTGAAGGTTTAGAGTTTGGCACATACAAATTTACTTGGAACGGCAGGTAGATACCGCATATAGGAAGGTATGGTGGACTCATATGGAATAACTTTGGGGTTTAAGGGATTGGATGCACAAGCAGTATTCCTGCTTAGTACAAGTGAAGGCTAGAAGAAGACTGGGAAGCGACCGGCTAGAGAGCGACAACAGTCATGAACATGCATTAAAATTAATAAACATTGAATGCAAGCATGAGTAGGATATAATCCACCATGAACATGAATATCGTGGAGGCTATGTTGATTTTGTTTCAACTACATGTGTGAACATGTGCCAAGTCAAGTCACTTGAATCATTCAAAGGAGGATACCACCCTACTATACCACATGATAACCATTTTAATAGCATGTTGGCACGCAAGGTAAACCATTATAAACTCCTAGCTAATTAAGCATGGCATAAGCAACTATAATCTCTAATTGTCATTGCAAACATGTTTATTCATAATAGGCTGAATCAGGAACGATGAATTAATCATATTTACAAAAACAAGAGAGGTCGAGTTCGTACCAGCTTCTCTCATCTCAATCAGTCCATCATATATCTTCATTTTTGCCTTTCACTTGCACGACCGAACGATGTGAATAATAATAATAGTGCACGTGCATTGGACTAAGCTGGAATCTGCAAGCATTCAATAAACAGGGGAAGACACGGCAATATGGGCTCTTGGTTAAATCAACAATAATGCATATAAGAGCCACTTCAACATTTTCATCATGGTCTTCTCCTATCGACCCCCAAAGAAAAGAAAAGAAATAAAACTGTTTACACGGGAAAGCTCCCAACAAGCAAAAGAAGAACAGGAAATCTTTTTGGGTTTTCTTTTAATTACTACTATTACAAGCATGGAAAGTAAACTAGCTAAAAGCTACAACTAATTTTTGATTTTTTCTTAAGGTTTTTCAAACACGTAAGAAGAAAGCATAAAAAAGGAAAATAAACTAGCATGGATAGTACAATGAAAAAGTATGAGCACCGACAACTAGCATGAGTGTGTGAATATAAATGTAATGTCGGTGAGAAATACGTACTCCCCCAAGCTTAGGCTTTTGGCCTAAGTTGGTCTATTGCCACGGCTGGCCTCGCGGATATCCGAAGTTGTAACTAGGGTCGTACTGTGATGCAGCAGCTATTGCCTCATGAGCTGCCGCTTGGAGACGAGCCGTCTCCGTCCTCCTCTTATACTTGTTCGCCTCCTCCCTGGTTATAATAAATCTCCCTTTTGTCTGAAAGTCAAAGAAAGTAGGAGCAGGGAGGGCAACATGGAAAATGCTGCGCCTGTCAAACATTAGTCGGTACTGGAGAGGTTCTTCATTCCTCTCAATAAACTGATGGCGAACCATAGCCTCATATCCTAGATAAGTAGGAGGCAATTCAATATCACTCTCATGAATGGGTATCCCAAGAAAATTAGCCAGACGAGTTGCATAAATTCCACCAAAGAAATCTCCATTAATACTATTATTATGCAACCTACGCGCCACAATGGCTCCCAAATTATAATGTTTATCTCCTAAAACAGCGCTCCTGAGAACGCTAAGATCGGGGACACACATGTGACATGCTTCATCCTTACCATTTATGCACCTACCTATGAATAGAGCAAAATAATGTATAGCAGGAAAATGAATGCTCCCTATGGTAGCTTGTGTTACATCTCTAGATTCCCCCACTGTAATACTAGCAAGAAAATCTCTAAACTCAGATTTGCGAGGCTCACTAGTGCTACCTCATTGTGGAAGTTTGCAAGCAGTATTAAAATCCTCGAAGTCCATAGTGTAAGATTGGCCATAGATATCAAATAGGACAGTGTGAGAATTATGTGAAGATGAAAATTTGAACCTTCTCACAAAGGAATCAGTTAGGTGATAGTATTGAGGGCACTTTTCTAGTATGAAGCCCTCGAGTTCAGCATTACGCACATATGCATCAAATTCCTCCTTAATTCCTGCCCGGACCATGAAATCGTCTGACGGCCATTCACAAGGCCGCACTTGAGCTTCTCTTGGTGGTTCATCGTCCGCATCGCGTATTGCGGGCCTGGGTCCTTGCTTCCTTGAAGGACCACCTTGGTACATTTTCCTAAACATATTTCTTCCTCTGAAAAATTTCTGAAAATTTTAGAAACTCAAAATAAAAGTGAACCAAACTCAACAAAATTGATAGCAACTACTCCCACCAGTGCCTAGAGACTATATCATGCATTAGAACTACTTGGGACCATATACATTTGACATGCAAGCTCAAGAACAGGGTCACCTAGGCAGCAAAAATTTGCAATAAATAAAGCACTAGAACAAAAACTAATCGGACCATTGGAGGAGTCACATACCAAAGAACAATCCCCCAAAGTAGTTTTGTGAATGGAGCTTTGAGCTAGGAGATCGAAAATCACAGCAAAATGAGCAAGAACTCGTGCTTGAGCTGGCTGGTGATTTTTTGGGAGGAAGAAGGAGTGTGTGGTGGCTGGGATAAGTGGAGGGGAGCCACCATGGGCCCATGAGGTAGGGGGTGTGCCCTGGACCCTCGTGGCCCGGTGCTTGCTCCCCCTGCTGTGTTCTCAGTGCCAGATATTCTCAAATATTCCAGAAAAAATCATATTCCAATTTCGGGGCATTTGGAGAACTTTTATTTTCGGGGTAATTTTTTATTGCACGGATAATTCAGAAAATAGGCAGAAAATACTATTTTTGCTTTATTTAATCTAAATAACAGAAAGTAAAAGAAGGGTATAGAAGGTTGTGCTTTCTAACTTCATCCATCTCATGCTCATCAAAAGGAATCCACTAACAAGGTTGATCAAGTCTTGTTAACAAACTCATTCCGAGTCGCATGAAACCGGAGAATTTTCGAATAGCACTAGGTTACCTCAATGGGGATATGCACGTCCCCAATAATAAGAATATCATATCTCTTCTTGACAGTAGGAAGAGGAAATTCAAAACCTCGAAAAATAATCGATGGAATTTTTCCAATAGAATTGATACTGTGGACTTGAGGTAGTTTCTTCGGAAAGTGTACCGTATGCTCATTACCATTAACATGAAAAGTGATATTGCCTTTGTTGCAATCAATAACAGCCCCTGCAGTATTGAAAAAGGGTCTTCCAAGAATAATAGACATACTATCGTCCTCAGGAATATCAAGAATAACAAAGTCCATTAAAATAGTAACGTTTGCAACCACAACAGGCACATCCTCACAAATACCGACAGGTATAGCAGTTGATTTATCGGCCATTTGCAAAGATATTTCAGTAGGTGTCAACTTATTCAAATCAAGTCTACGATATAAAGAGAGAGGCATAACACTAACACCGGCTCCAAGATCACATAAAGCAGTTCTAACATAGTTTCTTTTAATGGAGCATGGTATAGTTGGTACTCTTGGATCTCCAAGTTTCTTTGGTATTCCACCCTTAAAAGTATAATTAGCAAGCATGGTGGAAATTTCAGCTTCCGGTATCTTTCTTTTATTTGTAACAATATCCTTCATATACTTGGCATAAGGATTCATTTTAAGCATATCAGTCAAACGCATACGCAAAAAGATAGGTCTAATCATTTCAGCAAAGCGCTCAAAATCCTCATCATCCTTTTTCTTGGATGGTTTAGGAGGAAAAGGCATGGGTTTCTGAACCCATGGCTCTCTTTCTTTACCATGCTTCCTACCAACAAAGTCTCTCTTATCATAACGTTGATTCTTTGATTGTGGGTTATCAAGATCAACAGCAGGTTCAATCTCTACATCATTGTCATTGCTAGGTTGAGCATCAACATGAATGTCATCATTAACATTATCACTAGGTTCATGTTCATTACCAGATTGTGTTTCAGCATCAGAAATAGAGATATCATTGGGATTCTCAGGTGTGTCAACAACAGGTTCACTAGAGGCATGCAAAGTCCTATCTTTTTTCTTTTTCTTCCTTTTAGAAGGACTAGGTGCATCTACTTTAGTTCTTTGAGAATCTTGCTCAATTCTCTTAGGGTGGCCCTCAGGATACAAAGGTTCCTGAGTCACTTTACGCCCTCTAGTTGCAACTCTAACAGCAAAGTCATTATTCTTACTATTCAATTCATTGAGGAAATCATTCTGAGCTTTAAGTACTTGTTCTACTTGAGTGGTAACCATAGAAGCATGTTTACTAATGAGTTTAAGTTCACTTTTAACTCTAGACATATAATCACTCAAGTGTTCAATCATATAAGCATTGTGTTTCAATTGTCTGCCAACATAAGCATTGAAGTTTTCTTGTTTGACAATAAAATTATCAAATTCATCTAAGCATTGGCTAGCAGACTTATAGCGAGGAATATCACCTTCATCAAATCTATAGAGAGAATTTACCTTTACTACCTGTGTCGGGTTATCAACACCATGTATTTCTTTAACAGGCGGTAAATTAAGACCATGTATTTCTTCAACAGGAGGTAAATTCTTAACATCTTCAGCTTTTATACCTTTTTCTTTCATAGATTTCTTTGCCTCTTGCATATCTTCAGGACTGAGAAATAGAATACCCCTTTTATTCGGAGTTGGCTTAGGAGTTGGTTTAGGAAGTGTCCAAATATTTTCATTGGTCAGCATATTATTCAATAGAATTTCAGCTTCATCAACAGTTCTTTCCCTGAAAACACAACCAGCACAACTATCCAGGTGGTCTCTGGAAGCATCGGTTCGTCCATTATAAAAGATATCAAGTATTTCATTTTTCTTGAGAGGATGATCAGGCAAAGCATTGAGTAATTGGAGAAGCCTCCCCCAAGCTTGTGGGAGACTCTCTTCTTCAATTTGCAAAAAATTATATATTTCCCTTAAAGTAGCTTGTTTCTTATGAGCGGGGAAATATTTAGCAGAGAAGTAATAAATCATATCCTGGGGACTACGCACACAACCAGGATCAAGAGAATTAAACCATGTTTTAGCATCACCCTTTAATGATAACGAAAATAATTTAAGGATATAGTAGTAACGAGTTTTCTCATCATTAGTGAATAGGGTGGCTATATCATTTAATTTAGTAAGATGTGCCACAACAGTTTCAGATTCATAGCCATAAAAAGGATTAGATTCAACCAAAGTAATTATCTCCGGATCGACAGAGAAATCATAATCCTTATCAGTAACAAAGATAGGTGAAGTAGCATAAGTAGGGTCATATTTCATTCTAGCATTCAGAAATTTTTCTTTAGGCTTAACTAATAATTTCTTAAGATCACTTCTATCATCGCAAGCAAGAAAGTCTCTAGCAGTTTTTTCATCCATAACATAACCCTCAGGCACAACAGGCAATTCATATCTAGGGGGAGAATCTTCATCATCACTTTCATCAATATTATCAGTTTCAATAATTTCTTTCTCTCTAGCCCTAGCAAGTTGTTCATCAAGAAATTCACCTCGTGGCACAGTATTATCAAGCATAGAAGTAGTTTCATCATAAGTATCATGCATAGCAGAAGTGGCATCATCAATAACATGCGACATATCAGAATTAATAGCAGAAGCAGGTTTAGGTATCGCAAGCTTACTCAAAATAGAAGGTGAATCAAGTGCAGAGCTAGATGGCAGTTCCTTACCTCCCCTCGTAGTTGAGGGATAAATTTTGGTTTTCTCGTCTTTCAAGTTCCTCATATTGACCAGCAGATATAAATCCCAAGTGACTCAAAGAATAGAGCTATGCTCCCCGGCAACGGCGCCAGAAAATAGTCTTGATAACCCACAAGTATAGGGGATCGCAACAGTTTTCGAGGGTAGGTATTCAACCCAAATTTATTGATTTGACACAAGGGGAACCAAAGAATATTCTCAAGTATTAGTAGTTGAGTTGTCAATTCAACCACACCTGGATAACTTAATATCTGCAACAAAGTATTTAGTAGCAAAGTAGTATGATAGTGGCGGTAACGGTAGCAGAAGTAACGGTAGCAGTTTTGTAGTGATTGTAACAATGGCAACGGAAAAGTAACTAAGCGGAGAACAATATGTGAAAAGCTCGTAGGCATTGGATCGGTGATGGAGAATTATGCCGGATGCGATTATTCATGCAACAGTTATAACATAGGGTGACACAGAACTAGCTCCAATTCATCAATGTAATGTAGGCATGTATTCCGAATATAGTCATACGTGCTTATGGAAAAGAACTTGCTTGGCATCTTTTGTCCTACCCTCCCGTGGTAGCGGGGTCCTATTGGAAACTAAGGGATATTAAGGCCTCCTTTTAATAGAGTACCGGACCAAAGCATTAACAAACAGTGAATACATGAACTCCTCAAACTACGATCATCACCGGGAGTGGTCCCGATTATTGTCACTTCGGGGTTGCCGGATCATAACACATAGTAGGTGACTATAGACTTGCAAGATAGGATCAAGAACTCACATATATTCAGGAAAACATAATAGGTTCAGATCTGAAATCATGGCACTCGGGCCCTAGTGACAAGCATTAAGCATAGCAAAGTCACAGCAACATCAATCTCAGAACATAGTGGATACTAGGGATCAAACCCTAACAAAACTAACTCGATTACATGATAAATCTCATCCAACCCATCACCGTCTAGCAAGCCTACGATGGAATTACTCACGCACGACGGTGAGCATCATGAAATTGGTGATGGAGGATGGTTGATGATGACGATGGCGACGGATTCCCCTCTCCGGAGCCCCGAACGGACTCCAGATCAGCCCTCCCAAGAGAGATTAGGGCTTGGTGGCGGCTCTGTATTGTAAAACGCGATGAATCCTTCTCTCTGATTTTTTTCTCCCCGAACACGAATATATAGAGTTGGAGTTGAGGTCGGTGGAGCCGCTTGTACGCGACCTGAGCACATAACGGTTGGATTCGGGAGGTCCTATGAAAGGGGGTCTTCTTCCCCATTGAACCTTATCCCTTTAGCTCGCGTTCTTCCTCCATTGTTGACCTTCTTCGAGCTTCCTATCTCTCAATCCCTCCATGGATTCTTGCTAGTTTTTGGGGGAAAAGAGAGAGGAGATCTAGATCCACATTTCCACCAATCACTTTCTCCTCTATGTGAGGGGAACCCCTTGGATCTAGATCTTGGAGTTCTTGGTGTTCTCCTTCTTGGTCTTCCTCTCATATTCCTCCATAGCTTTTGTTGCTTTGGTGGGATTTGAGAGTGAAGGACTTGGGCACTCCGTGTGCCCTTTCCATTGCATTTGGTGCATCGGTTTGAGTTATCCACGGTGATATGTGGAAGATACAAGTTGAGAATCTTATTACTCTTGGGTGCTTGGTACCCTAGAGCTTGTTCCTCTTGGGTGCTTGGGCGCCCTAGACGCTTGGTGGTGTTCGGAGCTTAATCATTGTGGTGTAAAGCTCCGGGCAAGCGTCGGGGTCTCCAATTAGGTTATGGAGATTGCCCCGAGCAATTTGAAGGGTTTCGGTGACCGCCCCCAAGCGTTGCCAAAGTGTACGGGTTCGGTGACCTCCCCCAAGGGTTGCAATTTGTACGGGTTCGGTGACCGCCCTCAAGGGTCCCTTAGCGGAATCACGGCATCCTGCATTGTGCGAGGGCGTGAGGAGATTACGGTGGCCCTAGTGGCTTCTTGGGGAGCATTGTGCCTCCACACCGCTCCAAACGGAGATTAGCATCTGCAAGGGTGTGAACTTCGGGATACATCGTCGTCTCCGTGTGCCTCGGTTATCTCTTACCCGAGCCCTTTACTTATGCACTTTACTTTGTGATAGCCATATTGTTCCTTGTCATATATCTTGCTATCACATAGTTGTTTATCTTGCTTAGCATAAGTTGTTGTTGCACATAGGTGAGCCTAGTCGTTTTAGGTTTTGTGCTTGACAAATTAACCCTAGGTTTATTCCGCATTTGTTCAAGCCTAAACCATAATTATTTTAAAACGCCTATTCACCCTCCCCTCTAGGCGACATCCTCGATCTTTGAATTGGTAACAGAGCCTCGTCTCTCTTTTGAGGGCTTAACCACCTAGAGAGTAAGGATGTCTACTAGGGTTTAGGATTCTCTGACACTCTTAGTTTTGATGGCACAAATTTTGATGTTTGGGTAATTCGCATGCTTAATCTCTTTAGGGTCATGGACCCAAATTTAGAGCGAATTGTAGATATGGGTTTTTCTTCAAGGATCCCCAAATATTATCTTTAGAGGATGAGAAAAACTCTTATCTCAATGCTCAAGCTTCTAATGTGCTTTTCGATGCTTTGAGCAATGTAGTTATATTTCAACTCATGCCGTTCCGGGATGCTCATGAGTTGTGGACAAAGCTTCAAGATAAATATGGCGTGTCCAAGATTTGTGGGGATGATTGTTCTCCCTCCACCTCTGGCCGTGTTGCCTTCTCAACTTCTTCTACTTTACCTACATGCGGATTTCCACAAGGTAATGCTATGGTGAGTAGTGTTGGCCATTGCAATGATGATTGTGTGCTTGTTCTTGGTGATCCTTCATCATTATCTTATTGCAATGGTCTTTCTTTGGACTTTAACACTTCGAGCACCTTACATGTTTCACATGCTTATGTTGATAGTCCTTGCATATCATGTAGAAATTGCTTGCTCAAATCTCATGATGATATGCTTGCTATGACTTGTTGCTATGATAAAAATGTATCTATTTCCTCGAGTTGTTGTGCTAACAATGTAGAGGAAACTCAACACTCCATGAAACAAGATGTAGTCTTAAATGGCGCGTCAAGGGATCCTACATCGTCATCTATTGCTTTATGCCTTATGGCTAAGGCTTCAAAGGTATCTCCTACTTTGAACCCCAATATGTCTCTTGAAGACGATGTTAATTCAAATGATGATGAGGATAATGATGAAGAGAATGATAATGTTGCCTCCTTAAAAATTAAGGGGGAAATGGTCTTTAAAGCTCTTCATAAAAATAAAATTGCTCGTTCCAACTTCATGGAAATCATGTCCATTACCATTGAGGGCAAGAATTATATTGTGGAGTTGGAATCTCATCTTGAGGAACATGAGGTCACCATTGAGAAAATGGAAGGTCATGAGCGTGATTATGCTAATGAGATTGAGGACCTCTCTCAAGCTCTTGAACTTGAACAAACAACCAAGGAATCTCTTTAGGAGACTTTTGCTCTAGAACTATCTAGAGTGAAGGAATATCATGATAGAGCTCTTGAGGTGGCCAATGATTTTGAAACTAAAAATGAGAAGCTTGAAGTTGCGCATGCTGAACTCCTTGAGGACTTTGGGCACCTCGAAAATGGCTCGAGGGTCATTAAGATTGAGCTCATCAAACTCACCGAGTCTCATGCACAACTTAAAGCTTCATATTCAAAAGAGCTTGCCAAGTTGCCTTCTCCTCTTGCTATTATTTATGATGCTTGTGCTACTAACTCTATTACTTGTGAAGCATCCATTTTGAAGGAGAATGTGGAGCTACGGGCTCAACTTGAGTTGCTATCTAGCAATTATGGGAAATTGGAAGAAAGTCGTGAAAAGCTCTCAAGCTCTCATGATGATCTTCTAGTATCCCATAATGTGCTAAAGATAGCTCATGAGGCCATGATTGCTAAGGTAACATCTAGTGAGCCTCATGTGGATACTAGCACTACTTCTAGTCAAAATGCTAAATTGTCATGTGCTAGTCCATGTAATTCATCTACTCACAATGTTGGCACATCTTGTGATGAATTGCTTTCCTTGCCTTGTTGCTCTAACGATGAAGCTTATACTTCCTCTAGTACTTGTGTTGATACTAACGTTGTAGAGGAAATCAAAGAGCTCAAGGCCTAAGTCACTTCTTTGAAGAGAGACTTCGAAAAGAGTCATGAAGGGAAATCCACACTCAAAAATATCTTGAGTGTGCAAAAATCCCCCAATGACAAAGGTGGACTTGGATTCAACTCCAATAAGAAGAATACATCCAAGATGAACAAGGAGAAGGGCCAAGAACAAGTCAAGAATTCGGCCAAGATTGTTTGCTTCAGGTGCAAAATTGAAGGGCATCATGCTAGATCTTGCCCATTGAAGAAGAAGGCCATTAGTGACAAGCAACAAGGGAAGAGGCCACAAGTTCAATCTCATGCCCAACCACAAGTTGAAGAAAGGCCTCTTCCCAAGAAAACTCAAGCTAATGCTTCTCAAGTTGAGAAATCAAGTTAGAAGAAAGTGAAGAGTAGACGTTGCTACCTATGTCGTGAGAAAGGTCACCTTGCTTCCTCATGCTCTAGTGGTAACTTATCCAACCGAATTACTATTAATGATATCTATTCTCTTGGGAAGGATAAGGTTGGCAATGTGTTTGCCAAGTTTCTTGGTACTCAAAGTGGTTTAAAGCTAAGAACCATTTGGGTTGCCAAGCCTATTGTGACTAACCTCTTAGGACCCAACTTGGTTGGGGACCAACAAGCTCAAACTTGATCAATAGGTGTTGTTGGAGGGCATTGGAGACTTGGCCACATTATGAAGAATTAAGGGGACTTCATCATTCTTATTGTCTCAAGCCAAGTCAATTGGGTTATCAAGTTTCTATACTATATCCAATGTGCCTCCTTTCGGTAACTTGTACTTAAATTGTTTACATTGAAAGTTACTTGCCCCTTTGCATGTTTTGTTCCTTGCATGTGTTTGTATATGTTGTCTCTCCAAATTGCTTATCTTGAGTAATCAAGTATGTGTGTGTTGGTTTGCACATCATGTACATGTGTGTCATATGTTGAGCCTTTATGCATCTTGCTTGTATCTTAGTTGGCTCTTGTGAGAGATTAGTGGAATATCCCATTATGGGGGAGTGATGTGCTTTGTGCAGCTCACAATCCTATAAATGTGTGTACATGAGGAATACCATCTAGTATTGATATTACAAGATTATCTAGTCGGTATGTGGTATGTCTTCTCATGAGAAATTCAAATTCTAAATAGTCCATTAATTATCTCTTGTTGGATCCTCTTATTGCTCTTGTTAAGTTTTTATTGGTATCACATTATGGGGGAGTAATATGCTATGTGCATATTACAATCCTAGAAAATGTGTACATTTGTGATATTGCCACCTAGGATTGATATTGTAAATTATCTTGTTCCTAGGTGGCATGTTAGCTCTACAAGTTGCAACTTGTTTGTGTTTGGTATGAAGATGATGTTGGATATCCTTGCTATCTACCAACAGGAATTATTTCCAAATACTTCTTGTCTTTTGACAATTGGTACTCACTTATGTGTGGTAGAAATTTTTGATCATCTTTACATTGGCCTGTGCTTTTATTTGCCTTATCTCTTGCCTAGGATTGTGTCAACTCCTATTGTATTCCATACCACTTGTGGATCTTGTTATTTCCTTGAGATTGTCTAGTGTTTATATAGATATAGTGAAAGTGGTGATCCCATCTTGTGCTTTTTGTATTAAAATGCAAATTCTCTCTAATGCACAATGCTTGGGGGAGCTATCCTATTTTTCTTAGAACGCTCACCTTGTGATCCTTATCAAGTGTGTGTTGGTGGAATGCAACCGTTTCTTTTTGGTACTTTGTTCCATCATGAAACTTTGTAGAGCACTTGGTTTGCTTGGAACCATTCTCTCTTTTGTGAGTTTGACATCTTTCTTTTTGCATGTATCAATGGATATCTCATTCCTTGATGTATCTTTCAGTTGATATCCTCCAAGTGTTGATTTATTCATTTGGTATCTTTTCTTCACTTGGTATTTCTTTGTCAATTGGTATCGGTTCTTGAAAGTATTGAGCATTCATATTAACTTCATGTAGTATCTTTGGCATGCTTTCTTTCTTTGACCCAATATATAGGGAAAACTCCACCAAGTCTCAAATTGGATGAGATGTGCATGAAATTCATTTTCATATCTATATGCACATATTTATGTGGAGTTTGTCCTATGTATTGTCGGTTCTCTAACTTTTTGGTCCCAATGAGGTTGGGTACCATTTTGTTTGTGTTGTTGTTCTAGGAGCAATTGGAGATGCATTGGATACTCGGCTCACTCACAAGGAAGGTGGTGTCACCATGTGCTTATTGGAGTCAAGCTAGGATGATCAATGAACTACTATCTACCTTCGATTGGTATCTCTACATCCTTCCAATGCTATCTCGATAACAAGTATCTATTCATGCACACTTTTCTTGCATTCAACCTTGTGTAGGTTGCATCATGGCATGAATTTCTTGATTCGTTCTTATCATACTTGTTTCCTTTCTCAAAGCATCCCAACGATGATCTCGTGTTGCTAGTTGTGATGTCTTTGATGGTTGTGTGGTAGGAGTTCATTTATATACAATAAGACCATATCTAGCCATGTGCTATGCTTCCAAGCAAATATCTTATTGGTATATTTATGACTTCCTTGTGGATATCTTGTTCTTTCCTTTTTGTAACCATTTCGTGTGTACATCCTTCTCGGTGGATTGATATCATGATCTTCATCTACCTAGAATCTTTTACACGTGAGAGAAGTTGCATATCTAATTGATATCCTTATTCTTTCATGTCCACCTTTTCTATGGTGGTTTCTGAAAGGACTTATCTTCAGTGCGGGTCTTATCTTGTTGCATCTTGATGCACTCGTTGTGATGAAGATTGGTTTCCCTCTTGCTTGTCTTGACGAGGCTTTTGCCATGTTAATTGGTATCCCTCCTCTTGACAAAGCTATCCTTGTCTATCTTCACCACGGTTTGTCACAAGCATAGGTTCTTTATATGCTTATTAGTGAGCTTGTGAACCCATTTGCTAGTTGTGTGTGGGAATGACAGGCCTTGCACCGTGTATCTCATTCCTTCAAGACTATATTGATGCTTAATGCTCATCCGTACGTTAGTCTCCTCAAGTGCATTGCCTTGACTCACACACATCGGTTTTGGTTGAGCCTATTCTTAAGTTGCCTATTCTACATGTTTCTCAACCATGTGTTTGTTGCAAGTGCTAGGCTTTGTTTCCTATATGCTCACTTGCACTTGTTGTGAGTTTCTATTGATTTTGGGGGAGCTATGATCCTATTTTGTGCACTTTGTATCCAAATACAAAAAAATTCTTATGTGTGCACAAATCATGGGAGATTCTCTAGTTTCTTTAGAACACTCCTTTGCTCATATCATAATGTCCTTTATTCTTGTGGCTCATAGGGTCTTTGGTCTAGTTGGTTCAATTGATATCCTTTGATTGCTTGCTTCAATTGGTATCTTTTGATTGCTTGATTGCTTGTGTCTCTTTTTGTTATGTCTCTGTGGCATATCTTTCTTTAGCATTCTTTGTGCCTCAATATAGTTTGTCTTCCTCCAAGTATTTACCTTTGGATATGTGTATTGCATTCCACTCTCTTGTTGAGAAATACACAATTTATGGAGGACCCAATGGGGGAGAAGTTGCAGAGAGTTTTGTGGAGAACTTTAGAGAGTTATTTCTTCTTACTTTGGTTTTGTTCCTAAGCATTTGCATCTCATGCATTATTGGTTGTTGCATTGCATGGTGATGCAACATAATTCCCTATATAAACGCTCTTGAAAGTGATTGTCATCAATTACCAAAATGGGGGAGATTGAAAGGACATGCGGTGCCCCCATGTGTGGTTTTGGTAATTGATGACATTCTCTATGGACTAATGGTTGCATTGACTTATATTTGAAGGATTTGTCCATAGGAATTTCTTGAAGTTCATGTGTTGGTTTCAAGGAGTTTATGAGTTGACCAAGGTGCTATTAAGGAATTATCCAAAGATTGGTCATGTGAGTGTTGAGCTTATTGCAAGCATGTCTTGAAGAAGAAGATGCACTACAAAAAAAGACACATCCGTGACATTTTGGGCCGAACGAAAATCTTTTCTGTCATACTTATGACACTTCTATGACGATAATTGTGACAAAACCTGGTATCATCATAGATGTGGTGGGGTCCTACTTCGATGACAAAAAATCATGACAGAAAATGGGCTTTTCGTCCTGGGCGGGCCGGAGACGCAGCTGCATGACATTCTTTGGGCCGTCCATGATGGAAAAAACCGTGGTAGAAGCGAGGGCGCGGAAAATATCGGGGAGACCCCGGTTACGGTGGGTGGTCGGGGGCCGAGCGATGCGCGTTTCTCTCGTACGTACGCGCGTGTGTGCGAGGCGTTGGGCTCTAACTGAACCCGAGCGATTGCACTCCAGGCTACGTGTTACTGAAACCCGAGCGATCGATCGATGGCTGTTAACTGAACCCGATCGAGCGATTCCTTCGCTACTGCTGCTAACTGAAGCCGATCGATGCTGCCTCTGGATGAACAGTGAGCGTTGCTTGGGGGGGGGGGTTTGGATGAACAGTTCCCGGTGGGGGTGGATGAACAGGACCCCGTGGCGTTGCCTCTGGATGAACAGTGAGCGTTGCTGGAGGGTTTGGATGAACAGTTCTCAGTGGGGGTGGATGAACAGGACCCCGATCGTTCGAGCCGGTTGGGGCTGGATGAACAGGACCCCGTGGAGGGCAGGATGAACAGGACCACCCCATGGAGGGCAGGATGAACAGTAGACGGTGGAGGGCAGGATGAACAGTAGCCCGTGGAGGGGTGGTTGAACAGGAGCCCGTGGAGAGGGCTGGTTGAACAGTAGCCCGTGGAGTAGCGCAGGGTGGAGGCTGGATGAACAGGAGCCCGTGGATGAACAGTCACACGTGGAGGCTGGAGGAGGTCGACGGTGGATGAACAGTAGCCCGTGGAGGCTGGAGGGGGTCGACGGTGGAGATGAACAGTATCCCGTGGAGTCCCGTTTTGCAGTACGCCACACCCCTCCCGATGAACAGGACCACCGTTTCGACCGTAGCGCTCCAACACAAGTCCGTTTCCTCCGTTTTGCAGTACGCCACACCCCTCCCGATCAACAGGACCCCCATTTCGACCGTAGGAGGTCCGTTTCCTCCGTTTTGCGGTAAGCTAGACCCCTCTCGATGAACAGGATCCCGTTTCGAACGTGGCCGGTCGAACACAAGGTCGTTTCCTCCATTCTGCGGTACGCCAGGCCACGTTTCCATCGGCTGTTCCGTCCAAGCCCTCCCGATGAACACGATGACGCATTCCATTCCGACCCAGCCGGTTGGCTCCCCATGAACACGACGACGACGCTGTTTCTCCGTTCCGACCCATCCATGTACACGAGCCCTGGCCGTACGGATGCGCGAGTAGGCGTTCGAGACCCTGCCCGTATATACGTACGTGGCCGTATTTTCTTTCTTGCACACTGGCCGCTGTACGTACGTGTACATGCTACGTGCGCGCCTCTACTACGACACGTGCGCGCCTCTACATCGACAAGTATATACGTACACGTTCGCGACCAGAATGACAATGCTACGTACGCTTCGACTAGGTGGGTCCCGACTGTCAGGCACTTCCTTGCCTGCGAAGATGTAGCTGGTGGGTCCCAACAGTCAGGGGGTGAATCGTTTTTTTGCCCGGACGCACTTCCTTGCGTGCGAAGATGTAGCTGGTAGGTCCCAGCATGTCGGTGTGGAACGACACCTATGGGATCACAAGAATCCCTACTACGGTTGCCGGGGCGCGGGGTTGCGAGAAGAGCAGGGTTAGTAGCCAGCACAAGGATCGTTTACCCAGGTTCGGGCCGCGAGGATGCGTAAAACCCTAGTCCTGCTTTGGTGGGTGTATTTCAGAGAGTTCTTGAGCTCTCGAACTAGCTGTGGTCAGTGCGTGGTTCGAAAGAGCCGAATCCCTCTCCAGTATGCCATGGGCCTCCTTTTATAGTTGAAAGGGACTGCCACAGTGGCACACAGGAGGTGAAAAGGCGTACAGTGCCCTGAGCTTATCGCTCGTATTACAGGACAAGATGCATTTAATGCGTAGCTTAGGTGTCCCCTTGCTTTATTGGGGACGGGGGCGAGGCCCGTCCCGTCCGTCGCCACTCCTCGTCGCTTTGACACGCGCCCTGGCCAGTGAGGTGTGTGGCGCCATGTAGGCAGGTAGGCAGCTGAGGTGGCGCGGTGGTGGAGCCTTCACGAAGATCTGCATGCCGCCACGCAGGCGCTCGATGAGTTGGCCTGGGAGCTGCATGTTGCCACGCAGGTGCCCGCCCAGCTGGTTGGGCTGGCAGCTGCATGTGAACGGTGGTGGAAGCTTGGTTGGCGTGGGCCTGGCGGTGCCCCTGCTGGCGTCCTTGGAGAGGGCCTTGCCGGGTGGCCCGGCAAGGGTCTTGCCGTGGCACGCTGTCGTCCCCGGCAAGGACCTTGCCGGGGGTCTGGTGGCTTTCCTCGGTAAGGATCTTGCCGAGGGTTGTCGTCTTCTAATCCTCATCTGATCTTGAATATGTCTTCACAAAGATCTGGATGCCACCACAGAGGTGCCTTCCCGAGCCCTGGCCCCATGTGGATGATGGCGTTGGGGACCGTAGGCTCAAGGGTGGCTCACTCTGTTGGTGTGGGGCGAGCTGTCCCGGCAAGGATCTTGCCGGGGCTGCTGAGGCTGCCCCGGCAAGGGTCTTGCCGGGGGAACCTGCTTCGTCCCTCTGCTCTTTGTGGTCTTGGCCTTGGCGTTGCTCTTATTATCTTGGGCTTTGGTCTTACCTTGGCTCACCTCCCCTGTTCTGCTTGGCATGACCGTAGGCGCGGCTCCGACTGCCCGTGCACAGGTAAAGGGGTACAAAAGCGTGCCCCTCTTTTTGTACACCGACAGGAGTCCCCGGGCCTGGGCCACACATAAGCGCGACACGTTGTTGGGCCAGGCCCAAAACGGTGCGCGGGCAGGCGGGGCGGTTTTTACCGCAGTAAAACTTTTCGCGCGCTTCGCTTCCCACGACCCCCGCGCGCGGCGCGGCGTGGAGCGGTGTGCGTGACGTGGGCGGCATGCATGGGGCGGTTCCTGCACGCATGCGTCACATCGCAGCAAATGGGCAGCGCGACCCACGGCTTCCCCATAAAAAGGGATAACCGCGGGCGCACTGTTCCTTTTACCCTTCGCGCAACCCCAGTCTCAGAAACCTCCGCCTGCCTTCCTCTTCTTCTCCAAGCTTCGTTCCTGCTCGCCGCCGTTGTGCTTCCGCCGCCCTCTGTCCTGCCCTCCTCCCCCAGCCGCCATGGCTCCAAAATCCACCAAGGGCAAGGGAGTGGCCAAGGACGCCGGAGCCGCGGAGCCGCCGGAGAGTGCGCTGGCGGTGCAGCGGACGCAGTCCGCCTTCTTCCCCTCGACAGTTGACGTGTTCGAGCTTCGGGACTCCTTCAGGCCCCTGTGGGGACTGAAGACGGGGGGGGGGGGGGGAATTCAGGGCATCCAGCCACGCGTGCATCCCCACTGACTGCGCCGAGGCTGCCCCAAATCGGTACCCCTTCTTTGTCGATTATTTTTCCTGCGGGCTCTGTCCTCCCTTCTCTGATTTCTTCAGCGACATCATGCATACCTTTGGCTTCCGCCTCCTGGATTTTACTCCGAATGCGGTGGCGTGCATGGCCCTTTTCGCGCCTCTCTGCGAGGGCTTCGCCGGGGTGCACCCCAACACGGCGCTCTTCCGCCATTACTTCTCCCCTCGGATCCAACCAGGGGGTGCCTTCTCTGGTTGCATCGTCTGGGTCTCAAGATCCAAGGGAGCGTATCCGGAGGGCGCCATGAAGGAGAGGTGGGAAGAATGGCTGGGCCGGTGGTGCTGGATCGAGGAGAAGGACCCGCCGGCGTTCTGTGAAGTTCGTCGGGCGCCGCCGGTCCGCAGAAGCGATTGGAGCGACGTCGATGCTGACGACGAGAAGCTCACGGTCGCCACCACCAGGATCCTCCGGTTCACCGAGGCCGGCCTCACCCTTGAGATGATTGGGGCGGACTTCATCCGCCGCCAGATCGCTCCACTGCATAACAAGGGAGGGCGAGCCTGGCTCTTCACAAACCCCGCCGACATCATGCGGCTTCGTCCCGGCTCGACCACAATTTCACAGTGATGGGGCACGCCCATTTCTGCCAGCGGCTCTTCCAGCTTGACGTGGGCCATGACGGTGAGGTCGAGCAGACCGGCAAGGTCGCGAGGGCCGCCGCGAAGGCCGGCAAGGTCCTCAAGGGGCCTCTGTTCAAGCTGCCGACGGGGGTGGTCCCGTTGTGCAATAACTCGCGCCGGTCCGATATCATTGCTATGATGCCGGACTGCAACGCGCACGGCCCTGACCTGAGCTGGAAGGAGCCGGAGGACGCCGAGGTGCAGCAGTTCTTTGACACTCTGCACGAGGGGTACCTCAACGCCGACGCCGAGCGGCTGCTTGTCCAGGACACCACCCAGGCGGAGCTGGACTACATCGCCACCAGGGCAAGGGAGGCACAGCTTGCCAAGGAGGCCGGCAGCGCCGGCGGTGTGGAGGACAAGGCCACGACGGTCGCGGAGGAGGAGGAGCTCGCCCGGTGGGCGGCGGCCGCCGGGGGAGCCAACAGCGCCGACACCGAGGCTCCTCTGGTTGAATATGTGACCGGAGAGTCGTCGTCGGAGGAGGCCGAGACCGCAGGCCCGACGCCGGCTATGGGGAGAGGGCGAGTCCTGCGGCGGGCTAGTTCCGGGGAGCCGGTCCGGCCCGGCAGGGCTGCACGGCCACAGCTGACCTTGGAGGGGTTCGGGCGCCACACGAGGGCCGCAGCGGCAAAGAAGCCGGCGAAGGCCGCGGTGAAGAAGAAGACAGCCGCCCCTTCTTCTTCCACGCGTGCCCAGACACCACCTCCTTCCCCTCCTCCGACGGATGTTGACGCGGAGGTTACTTACGATTATGGATCCCTCAGCCCGAGGAGGAAGAGGAAAACAGCAGAGGAGGAGGCGGACGACGAGTACGTTTCTGGTTCCTTTTCGTTATCTCTGCCTCCTCAATCTGTGTTGCTCGTCTTGACTTGTCATCATCTTTGCAGGGACGTGGAGACGCTGGCCCAGAGAGTGAAGAGGGCCAAGGTCTCGGCGGGTGGCCAGCCCCCAGTTGGTACTTTGAGGGCGCCACTGGTGGTGTTGAGCAGCCCGGACAGTAGCCCCCGGCATAGCCCCCAGCGTAAGTTCATCACTCTTCCCCCGTCGACATGTGTCAGGGGCACGACACTTTGGTGCTGACCTTGCCAGGTATGCAGGAGGAGAGCAGCAGCAGGAGGAGCCACAGAGGGCTACTCCCAACACGCCGCCCCCATCGACCACGCCGCCCCGAGGGGCGTCCCCAGCAAGGGCGCCAGGCACCGAGCCCACGCACATGGAGGAGGAGGAGAACTTGGGTGCCGGCGGCTTTGCCTCGACGCCAAATGTTGGCGGGGAGGGGACTTCCGTTTCCCAGCCGGGGACTGGCACAGGTAAGTCGTTCGCCGTTCGTCCCTGCTTCTTTTTCTTTCCGGCTCTTGGTCCTAGCCTTGCCTCACCCCCTTCTTCGGCGTCCAGATTCCTCCTCGGTGAACCCAGAGGACGCGGAGGACATCATCGAGGACGTCGCCAAGGCCGCCGAGGCGGACGCCGAGAAGATCGCCGACGAGGAAGCCGCCAAGGGCGCTGCCGAGGACGCCGCCAAGGGGCCTACCGGGGAGGCCGGCAAGGCTGCCGCTGAGGAGACCGGCAAGGGGCCTGCCGGAGAGGCCGGCGGGGCCGCTGCCGAGGAGGAGGAGGAGGTGGCTGATGACCAGCCTTCCTCTTCTGCTGCTTCCGGCTCCAGCAAGTACCTGAGGGTGAGCGACGACTTGTTCGTCCACCTTCCAGGCGCGTCGAGCACCAGGACACCCGTTGAGGGAGAGGTGTTCAACGACGAAGTGCTTGCCGCTGCCGGGCTTGAAGTCGTCGACGAGCCGATCGTTGGTGGCGACGGTTCGCAGGAAGAGCGGCTCCTCCACGCCATGGGCGCCAGCTTCCGGAAGCTCCAGGCGGTCCACCGCGCCCGCCTGGACAAGGCTAAGTCCAGGACAGCGGTGGTGGAGAAGGCGGAGGCGGAGCTCCAGAAGCGCATTGCCGATACGCATGACTGGTTCCGCGAGGCCCACAAGGAGCTCAAGGCTGCTCAGGGCGAGCTGGCCAAGCGCGACGTGGAGCTCACCATGAAGCTCGCCGACGTCGAGAAAGCTCAAGAGACGGCGAGGAACTTGGCCACGGCCGCCGAAGCCGCCCGGACCCAGCATGAGGCCGCACTGAACTCCCAGGAGGAGGACCTCGCTGCACGCGAGGAGAAGCTTGCCCCCATGCTTCGCGGCAAGGAAGCAGAGGTGGAGAAACTTGTCTTGCAGCGGACCAGTGAGCTGGAGCAGAGGCACAAAGAGCCACTCAATGCCCAGGCCCAGGTTCACGCTGGCCAGGTGGAGGAGTTGGAGGCGGAGCGCGACGGGCTGAAGGAGCAGGCCCTAAAGCTGTCACAGGAGAAGGACACGCTTAACAGTGCCCTGACAGAGGCGCAGGGCGCGGTCATCAGCAAGGCTGGGGAGCTCTCTGAGGTCAACAACTCCATCAAAGACCTCAAGCTGAAGCTGGAGGGTCTCGAGAAGGTGTTGTCGGAGGCCAAAACCCGAGAGGGGACCCTGGCCAAGGAGCTGGAGGCCGAGAAGCTGTTGCGGAAGAACGAGGGCCTCAACTTCACAGATCACGTGGAGGGCGAGAACCGCTGGCTCGATCGCCTCGCCACCGTCGCCAACCAGGCCGCCGCGTAGATGGCCATCATGGGGATGCCGGATGTGAGGTATGTCCCGGAGCGGAGCATGAGCGCCAATTGCAGCCTGACCATGTTCTTTGAGAAGGTTGTCGGCGCTCTGGAGCGGCTCCACACCAACCGGGCGGCCTCACTGGCCGACGACTCCCAGAGGCTTTGCCAGGGTGCCATGACCAAGGTTCTCACCAAGGTGGCGCACTGGTACCCTGACCTCGACTTCGACGCCGCGCTGGAGAGCTTGCTGGAGGGTACTGACCTCGCGCCGCTCAGGGAGCGCATCAAGCCCATCATCAGCCGAGTCGGCGAAATTCAAAGGGTGGAGGGCCAGCGCCGGGATTAGGCACCCCGTTCTTTATCGCCGCTGCAGGTTCACAACCAAGACAATCGCTATCTTTAGTTAGAACCGCAGCAACAATTCAATGTAATATAACTCTGCAGCACTTTCAGTATCATGCATGTTATTTTCCTGTTCGATCTTCCTTTGTATGTGCACCCTACGCTACCTGGGTAGGTTTGCCGGCGCGTAAACCCAGGGCGGCGTCTTGGGGACGGATCCCCATTGGCCTGCCGGGTGTGCTTGCTGTCGGGCAAACCACCTTGCCGCCCTTAGCGCGGCCACCCGAACTGTCGAGCTTGACTCGAGTCAGAATCGACAGTGTTGCCAGGTGCGGAAGGCTACCCCGCCGCTCTCGACGCGGCCGCTTGAGCTGTTGAGCGGACTCGAAATAGAACAAGGGCATTGCCAATTGTGGGAGGGCCCCTTAGCGTGCAGGTCTCTCATACATAGGCAAAATCACCGACGATGATAACCTCATATATAGGAGGAAATAACTCAAAGCTCTGAATGACTTAGCTTTTCTGTTGGCGCGCCGGCGTCGTTCCTCCGGCCTTCTTCTTCTCAGGAGCCAAGGGCAATGAAGAACCGCTAGGTTAGCTACTAGGCCAGATTCTCACAATTGCGCCATACCCCTACCTGGCGCGCCAAAGATGTCGGTGTGGAACAACACCTATGGGATCACAAGAATCCCTACTACGGTTGCCGGGGCGCGGGTTGCAAGAAGAGCAGGGTTAGTAGCCAGCACAAGGATCGTTTACCCAGGTTCGGGCCGCGAGGATGCGTAAAACCCTAGTCCTGCTTTGGTGGGTGTATTTCAGAGAGTTCTTGAGCTCTCGAACTAGCTGTGGTCAGTGCGTGGTTCGAAAGAGCCGAATCCCTCTCCAGTATGCCATGGGCCTCCTTTTATAGTTGAAAGGGACTGCCACAGTGGCACACAGGAGGTGAAAAGGCGTACAGTGCCCTGAGCTTATCGCTCGTATTACAGGACAAGATGCATTTAATGCGTAGCTTAGGTGTCCCCTTGCTTTATTGGGGACGGGGGCGAGGCCCGTCCCGTCCGTCGCCGCTCCTCGTCGCTTTGACACGCGCCCTGGCCAGTGAGGTGTGTGGCGCCATGTAGGCAGGTAGGCAGCTGAGGTGGCGCGGTGGTGGAGCCTTCACGAAGATCTGCATGCCGCCACGCAGGCGCTCGATGAGTTGGCCTGGGAGCTGCATGTTGCCACGCAGGTGCCCGCCCAGCTGGTTGGGCTGGCAGCTGCATGTGAACGGCGGTGGAAGCTTGGTTGGCGTGGGCCTGGCGGTGGCCCTGCTGGCGTCCTTGGAGAGGGTCTTGCTGGGTGGCCCGGCAAGGGTCTTGCCGTGGCGCGTTGTCGTCCCCGGCAAGGACCTTGCCGGGGGTCTGGTGGCTTTCCTCGGTAAGGATCTTGCCGAGGGTTGTCGTCTTCTAATCGTCATCTGATCTTGAATATGTCTTCACAAAGATCTGCATGCCACCACAGAGGTGCCTTCCCGAGCCCTGGCCCCACGTGGATGATGGCGTTGGGGACCGTGGGCTCAAGGGTGGCTCGCTCTGTTGGTGTGGGGCGAGCTGTCCCGGCAAGGATCTTGCCGGGGCTGCTGAGGCTGCCCCGGCAAGGGTCTTGCCGGGGGAACCTGCTTCGTCCCTCTGCTCTTTGTGGTCTTGGGCTTGGCGTTGCTCTCATTATCTTGGGCTTTGGTCTTACCTTGGCTCACCTCCCTTGTTGTCCTTGGCATGACCGTAGGCGCGGCTCCGACTGCCCGTGCACAGGTAAAGGGGGGGGGTACAAAATTGTGCCCCTCTTTTTGTACACCGACACAGCAGTCAGGGGGAAATGTTATTTTCGCGAAATACAGTTGCCCGTCCGGTGGGTCCTGCTGTCAGGTCGAGGAATAATTATTTTCCGCGTAATAAGGAGGCACTTCCTTCCGGTGGACCTAGCTGTCAACCTCTCCACGACAGTACTCTTCCGATGGAAGTCGTTCCTTGACCACGTTGACCACGCCGCGCCGAGAGCACCAGGGCGGTGGACGACGGCGAGGCCTAGGAAGGGGACGATGCGGCAGTGGATGCCCACGCGGAGAGGAGTACGAGGGTTCACTGGTTCGGCTGCAGTGTGAGGCTGCCGTCACCGCAGAATAACAGGGGGTGTGGGTGAGTTGAGGGATGCCCTGGCCAGCAGTGGGAGTAGTAGGGGGCGGTGAGGCCTGCACGGGAGGTGGGAGCAGGCGGTCCCGACGGCGCTGGATTTGGTGGCTGTAGCAAGAAGATCAGAGATTGAAGAAACACGACGGTCGTTGGATTGACATCCAACGGTTACGTCTGCTAGAATCGTTTGTTGACGTATATAATAACTAAAAAAATCTTGCATACGCGTCAACTTAATAGGCCCATAAGTCAGACCATTCCCTCTTTTTTTAATAATTTATATATAGCTCATTGCGACTTCTTATGCAATTTATTGCAGTCCTTTTTTTGGTTGGCCAGGGCCAATTTCGCATATTTCTGTTGGTTCCAAACTATTTTTAATACCGAAATGTCGAGCCAGATTTAAAGTACTTTAAAGATATATTTAAATTAGGTTAATGCCCAGTGAAATAGGAATATGAAAATGTGAAAAATTTCAGAAATTATGAAGTAATTGCCAATTTGTCATCTGTTTTTATATTTACAACCCATTTCATATTACTTTCAAGATTTGCACGCGTCTTGAAAGAGTTGCAGCCCATCAGGGCGTAGAAAAATAAGTAGGCCTGGCTTGGGTATTCTTCAGAAAAAATAAATTGGGCTCATTTTCACAAAGAAAAAAATAGCTGGGCTGGTCACACGGTGAACATAAAATATAAACCTGGGCTTGACGGGCCACAGCCCAGTTGAAACCCTGCTCCGTCTCAACAATAACAAAAAAAATACTGCTCGAGCTGCTACGTCCCAGGTGTCAGCCGATCTTGTGCCGTTCTCTTGTCTATTGACTATATACGCTCACAATGTCGTGGGTCCCAGATGTCATGAAAACACTAGGAGGAAGCATTTTATTTTTCCATACGCTAACATGGTGGGCCCTAATGTCATCCTCTCCACGTACTTCTGCCGATTCCTGTTGTTTGTTGAGCATGTTGACAACGCGAGAGGGCGGCGCCGCGGCGAGCGCACCAAAGCGCGCGGAGGATGACGGCGAGGCCTCGGACGTTGGCATAACGATTTAGGAGACGGTGGGGCGGCGATGCGTGCGCTGAGGCACATCCAGCCGTGGGAGGCGGAAGCAGGCGGCCTTGCTGGCGTTGGTTTGGTTTTGGCGGCTGGAGGAAGACAGGACTGAAGAAACACGACAGACTGTAAAAGCAGTAGGAGTACTTAACAACCTTAACTGAAACCAGCAGGGGCACTTAACAACCATAGCTGAAAGCAGTATGAGTACTTATACAGGTTCAGCCGTACAAAGCATACCTCGAACAGTGCTACTTTGCCTACAGTTAAGCAAGGGTGAGGCCGCCAAGCCCCAGGACAAGGCCCAGGCGCCACCCCGCGCATCCACAACCTTCTGAAAGCGGCTTCATCTCGCAATGTGGTCAATAAACAAGATGTTCGCTTTAGATCCATGGAAAAGCAGGAACATAATCTTCTATCCTATTCTCTAAGATGGACGGGCCTTCATTATTTGAGACCACCCATGAATAAGTATCTTTTCACCTCCAATGGGAATGGAGTATGTCGACATAAACATCATGTTGTGACCAAGCGCAAGTCTGACCCAACCATGGTCAGGCATCTGTATAGGAATAATAGAACTGGGCAGTTTCTGTTTCAAGAAGATCACAGCTGTAAAACTGTGTATAAGCAATAGTTTATGAACAACATATATAACAGAAAATAGCTTGTACCATAAGTTTCTCGACATAGTTGGACCTGTTCAACGAGTGCAGCAGTGGCACACATATCCCACATGGCCTTCCACCATTGAAACGCACCACAAGGACCTCAAGACGATAAATAAAGTGTAGGAACTTGTGGATGTCGTCCCAGTCAACTTCAGTGCCATCAGTAACAGCCTAGTTGTTACAGAATAACAAACGAGCAGCCTGCTTAACTCTGAAAAAACCTACATGTGCCACCAATTATAAGAAAATATTAGTTAGAAGTAGCATCTTCGTGAGAGATTCGTTGCTACTTCTAAAGTTAAATTGTGATCAGTTAGACAGAATAGGTGGATTAAGAAGTAATTGAGGCAACAAGCAAGAACCAGATACAAAACTAACATGGATGAACAATTGGAACGACGTCGGGGTGGAAGATCACAGTGAAGATGAGACCAGGTTCTGCTATTTCCATCAACATTCGTGCGCCAACTTTCAGTCCGTAACACTTGAGAAAGTTTATCCAAGTTCGGCCATAAAAAAACAGCGATCTTCTTGGTTCATGAACCCAACTCGAAACTTATATCCATGGCTTTTCTTCACTGTTACCATTAAACTGGTGTATTCAGTTATGGCAAGGCCGAGCATCTTGAGTACATGTGTTCTGCCAGAGCAAGGAATGCACTGCAGGAAAAATAATATGAGAACACAATGTATTCCCTATATCCAAATCTAGAAATACTTTCCTCCTTCACGTTAGTGTTGACCATGGTACTAGTACCTTTTATCCAAATATAGCAATCCAAATTTCCAAATTATTCGACATCATGTTCAAAAAACCCCACCCTCCCGGATAGAAAAGAGGATTCTAGGAACATACTGTGCGCGTTTTAAAATCCTGTGTTAAAATGAGAAGGAACAAGTGTGGCGTCTCGCCGAGGGTGCAGAAACCTGTAGGGTCCTCGCACTTTGGGCACTGCAAATGAAACACACTAGATTCAGTAGGAAGAAAAATGCATCAACGGCAGCGGCTGCCATCCTAGGAGTACCCGCGACCAAGGGACTTGGATTTATCGGGGATGGATGAAGAATTCGTACCAGGTTCTCCATGAGAAAACCCTATGCAATCGCCGAGTGGGGGTTTTCTCTGAACAAGCAGACAAGGGAGAAGGGATTCAGGCCGAGTGAAATATTGCCGCTTCGTCCGTCCAGCTTACTGCTAAAGCTGGAAAGGTGGGGGGTTTTTGTGATTTGATGGCTCATTGGGCATTAATACGGCGCTACGACCGGGGTGTGTCTGTGCAGTTGTGCAATCTAATTTGGTGCATATGGAATGTGGACCCCGTTGCCGGATGCCCGACATATCAGCGCAAGGAAGTAGAAAGACAGGAGTAACTAGTTATTACACATAAATATATTTTTGATAGAGAGATATTCCCTCTGTAATGAAATAAAGATCTTTTATATCACAACTTTATACATAAGAAAAATCAAGGGGAATATATAACATATATAATTATAAAAAACAGAGTTTTTTTAACACGGTATAGACGTGTTGGTGATGATGGTGTGCCTGTCATCCTGCAATATAGGCCGTCCGATTTATATCTGACGGATAGGAAGGAAACTATGGCAATTTTGCAAAAAGGTACCCACACACCTCTCCGCATTTGCAAATAAGGCCTTCCCTTGTTCATCCTTTTCTCTCACAAGATAAAATACTCATACAAATGCATCTTTATGTTACGCGCAACGCACGGGCATTATGGGGGTTCAGCTGAGAAATACTCAGACAGGCTCACGGTTCTGGACTTTGGGCCATAGGCCGGCGGGCCTGCATGTTTGGGGGCCCATGTGTTCTACCTCAGCACTTTTTATATTGCAAGCGGTCGGTACGGCGCTGGTTTTAGATGCTGTCGCAGGGCGAATACACAAAATTGAATAAAGCACAGCAGCTGTTGGAATGAAATCAAACGACAGTTCCTAACCAGCAATCTGAGTTGCAATTCTATCAATGATACTGTCGTACTACTTATACACACAGGACACTTGTTTCACCATGCCAGAGTATTACATCAAAATCTCTCGGCGGATAGATGAGTTCGGCAGTACTGAAGAATTTCAAAGTTGATTTGGACCAGCTCTCCTTGCCGAGAAAGTTCGATTTTGACATCATCCCCTACCGCAAGATATGATTTAGATTTGAACCTTGACCATCCTTTAGCATCAATCATCATGCGACCATCCTTTGTACTTACGGTATATTGAGCAGGTTCATTCACACCAAGGCTGCGCATGGTAAGAGAAACTTGGCCGCTGTCGCCCGGATTGTTGAACAACTCCCTCGTTGCTCTAGGAATTCTCTGTTTGCAAACAAGACATACCCAAACAGTTAGATCAACACAGTGAATCATGCGAAACAACATGGAAATAAAAAAGAACGAAACACTTTGGCGGCCAATGCTTACCAAGAAGGTGGACATGTCGGTTTTGTAAGGACATTGGTATATGAAGTGCGAACTGCAGCCCAGTCTGTTGCCGGTGCAACTGCTCGTTCGGTTGCCGCCGCACGGGCCGGAGCAGATGCAAGTGCAAGTGTTGGTGCAGATGCCGAAGCCGCTGCTGCTACCGGAGATGGTGCTCCTTGTAGAGCTGGTGCCGGTGTCGGAGCAAGTGCCGGTGTCGATGCCCGATCCTCCGGTAGATCAGCCTGATCCGCTGACGCGGTCGGTGCCCAATCCTCAGCTGGATCAGACTGAGCTGTTGCCGCTGTCAGTGCTAGAGCAACTGCCGGTGCTCGATCCGTTGCTGAAGGTGGTACCGATGTGCGAGACAGCGGCGATCGTGTCTGGTCTGGTATGATCAGCTTTCTAACTTGACTAGGCTTCGTGACCATGATCCAGTTTTTTTCTTTATTTCTTTTAAACGCGAGAAGGACTAATTGTGGCGTTTTTGTTAAACCAAACTGCAGTTCATCATAGGGATTCAGCTTGTACTGAGACAACAAACTGATCCAATTTTTTCCAGTAATATAAGTGATGGACAGTGCCTTCATTACTGACACGACATAAGAAGTGAAACCTGCAAACATAGCCATCGTAGAGCAAACCAAACGGTTTATTCTGTGATGAATGTCACATGGGAAAACCTGCATCGTAAAATTGCAGGAAAAGAAAGAAAACATGACATTAAATCAATAAGATTTAGACAGTAAATCAATAAGATTTACTTTATGTGACACGAGTGAATCCTTACCAGGAAATCACTATGTTGAAGTACTAAACAGAAGATTGATCGTCCAACTACGGGTGGCATGCAGGGGCCCAGCCTAATCCCACAAGCAGGACAGTCCAAAGGTCGTGACAAATCGTATGGACCGAACATCCATGGGACTGGAAATCCTGGTGGGTGCGATAAACCCTGCAATGCATACAGATATTGGAGTGTAACCATAATTGATAAACCGTCCTCACAAAAAAGATGATCTGGATACTTCAAAATATAATGGCTGAATTGAGTGGACAGACATTAACATAGACCGTTCTCAGGACTGACCACACACCAAAAGCTGCAGTACTAATAAACAATACAGGGTTCACAAACACAAATCAAGTACTGAACAATAGTACTTACTACAGACAAGCAAAGTTGCACTAATTAAACTTTGCAGACTATTCTTGCCACCGACCTACGGGATGAACCCCGCATAACTGACTAGGCCATGGACTTCGTGAGAGATGTCTACATGCACCATCACCATCTTGTCAACCTTGGAGAACCTAACAAAGTGGTCTTTCCACTCATAAATATGATCATGAAGACATGCCGCATCAGGTTTGTTGGGAAGCTTTACAAGAACCACACCCTTTGTAATCGAAGGCACAACCAGGAAATTGTTGTGGTCAATTACAGACTCGAGAACACGCCTGACAACAATGCTACAGGAAAACACTAGTTCAGGACACGTGGTGACAAGGACACATCAGCTGGATAGTTTAGCAGTAGAACTCATCCTCAGGTCTTCCAGTTCACACGGCATGACTTTGAGAACTTTATCTCCACCACGGACCTGGTTCTAATTCAAACAAAAACCATATTTTATTACTACGTCCGTTCAGAAATATAAGATGATTTTCGATATTATACTCCATATATGACTACATATACGCACAGAAATGAGTGAACAAAGACACTAGAACATGTCTTCAAAGGCATGAGAGCAGAGGGATTACTTGCAATATCCATAACACAAGTTACTAAGGCAAATATGCCCTCGTCAAAGGTAGCATTGATGTTCATAAAGTACTCCCTCCATCCCAAAATTCTTGTCTTAGATTTGTCTAGATACAGATGTATCAAGTCACATTTTAGTATTAGATACATCCGTATCTAGACAAATCTAAGACAAGAAATTTGGGACAGAGGGAGTAGTTGAAAGTAATCTATAAGAAATCAGTGTCAACCTCTCGCATGTTTTGGTCCAAAGAGGAATTTAGAACCGTCATTTGGCGCACAAAAATCACATGCAAGATCACCCAGAAAGTTGTACTACTAGTACTAGTACTGCGTGTTAGATGAAAAAACACGATCAAGATCGAGAAAAAGATCGTCAAGAAGAAATATTACCTGGACTTGCTTAATGAGGGATCCCGGAGAGGGGGGCTTGGACAGGGCGATGGCTTTGAGCTTGTCTGCGGTAGTCTCGGCGGGGTGCTTGCGCTTCTTCGTACCATGAGCCTCGACGGTTTTGGCCAGAGCCATAGACATCACTTCGGCCGGTGCTCCAGCGTCCATAAAGAAACTGTCAAATAGAAATAAAAGAAAAGAAACCATAACCACAAACCCAAAAGAAGAAAAGAGAGGGAGTTATAGGATCAGTCTCGGGGTTGCAAGACCGGGCCTTGGCCAGAATCAACACCATTGATGCGCTCACCTTTCCTTCTTCGGGAGAGAAGAACAATGACAGAAGCAGGTCGGGGTTTTCTTGAACAAATGAGGAACAAGATGAGGGAGAAGTGAGGGTTGGGTAGAGAGGAAGCTGAGAGAGAAGAGTGAAATGATGGTTTCTTCGTCCGTCCAACTTACTGCTGGAAAGGAGGGGGTTTTGTGATTTGATGGCTCATTGGGCATTACTGCGGCGCTTCGATCGGGGTAGTCTACCGTCACTCTACTACGGAGTAATTTAGTGCATGGCTGGTGGACCCCAATGCTGGCTGCCCCACACGTCGGCGAAAGTGAGTAATTTAGTGCATGGCTGGAGGAGGATCCGCACGGTAGAGCGTGTCCACTGTTTTTCTGAAGAACAAAAATGATTACAGCAAGCATTTCCACTCTTACGACGGAGGAGTGCGAAACACGGCAGCCACTTGAACATACACAGTGCTCCTGCTACTAGGCACGTGCAGTGGTTCATACCTCAGTACTACATAATCTTGTTGCCAGTGTAGTAAGATATGACGACGACAAATGATGTTGTGCGCATGTCAACTATATGAACAGTAATGTAGTAACATAGTACCGCTTTCTCGACTGTCCGGTCGAGAATGAACGGTGAGATCAATGTTAACAGAACTAGGTCTACAGTGCACGGAGAGTACGGTACTCCATGAAACATCAACCATATGAAGCACGAATAGTGTTAGGCAGGGTGTATGAAGGGTGCACGGGATGGGAGCAAAAGTTCCCTTCTCGACCCACTTTTGGGTGTTTGGCAGAGTGCATGAAGGGTGCATGAGTCCACACTAGTAGGTTAACACAAATACACGAAGAGGAAACAACTACTCCGTCTAGGTGTGTAAGTCGTCTTACGTTGTGCACTGCGACCAAGGCGGAGAGGAAAACGAGAAAACTTAATGTATTTTTGCTAATTAATAGCATTGCATGCAATGAACTAACCACTGCATGTCATGTTTATTAGTCTCAAGTCATTGAAAGCATGCACAGCCCACGTCTGTTATTGGTTGATATGTCACAAAACAAGAAACGGGGAGGGAGTTAATGTACCGTGCCTAAGTGTTTTGGGATTATTTGGTTTTCGTAAGGTGACTTACACACTATATTGAGATGAGAATGCAACCAAACACACCCACACGCTTTGTGCTACAGTGACTGATCTGCACTGTCTGAGTTTGATCCAACGATCGTGTTGTGCCGCGACATGGACATGCCCATGCAGAGGGCGCCTAAACACCACCGAAGTCCCTCTGCTTCTCGAGGCGCACGACGTTGGTGGTGCAGGGGGCGAAACGGCTGAAAGGCAATGCAATCTACGGGAAGGCGGAGGGAGCCAGCCGAGGAGCAGGGAATCTTTTGGTTTTCACCATGGTAAAACACCAGTCGACGACTTCTCACATCAGGGAGCAGTGGGTTTTACAGGCGGAGTCATCATGACTAATTGCTGCCGCGCCTGCTCCCGTCAATCAAAAAATTAAAAATCCTGCCGCGCCTGCTCCCGTCAATCAAAAAATTAAAAATCCTGCTGCACTCAAACATCAGAGCAACGCCGCGGTGGATGTTCAAATTTACCTGCCGGCAAGTAGATAAAAAAAGGGGTGAAAAAACAAATGTGGCGGCGGCCTAGCTAATCGGTCGAACTAGCCCAACTAGCTAGCCACCGTGCTTCACTGATGTACTCGGCGGGAAAAGTGGTCTTTCGTGATTTGACGACTCATTTATTTACTTGCTTCGGCGAAAACGCGCGGTAGGGCGTCCCACGTCAGGAAGAATATATGCGTGCACCACCCGGGAGGACCCCGAAACCGCGCAGTAGGGTGTGCCATGTCTCGGCACGGAGGAAAAATGTGCGTGTAAAAATTTACTGTATCAGACGTAGTACCTATGGTTCGACCTCGGGACCCAGCCAGTCGGTCGAAAACACCCCACTAGCCACAGAGCTTCATCATGCTAACATGGCACGGAGCATAGGTGTGGTTAGCTCCGTCTCGACCAGCCACAACGTCTCTTGTTCTAGGCGATTCTTCTATTTTCCAAGCTTTTTTAGTTGTAATAACACCACGGCAAGCTAGCGCCGCTCTTCGTGTGTGCCCATGCAAAGGTTAGATGATGGAGAGAAGAGAGAGATCGCGGACCTGGGACCCACCAGTAAGTGAGTCAACGGTCATGCACGTGTAGACGAGGCACTCCCTCTACTCTACTCAACGTAATACTGTATAAAATCAAGTTATGGGACAAAGCCAACAACCATTGTTGTTTCAGGCTATCGACTTACGCTTTGTAGTCCAGGTTGCCAGTTCGAATCTCGTCTTTCAGATTTGTTAGTTTTAGGTCCAAATTTGATTAATGACAAGTGGGACCCCCGTGTGTTGTTCCGATATTTCAGTGTAGGATGGTTTTTTTTAACAAACACTTTGAGCGGTTAGACAAGTAACGGCGCAAGTTACATGTATTTTGCAAGTTTACGAACAAAAATGACAGCGGCATAGAATATCATATCCACCCCGCAGCTTAGATGCTATGGTGATACGAGTTTTTACACCGTTGGAAGTGAGATCCAATGGCTTGGGAGTAGTCTTTGTAATTATGCGCAATTTCCAAACTCTCCAAAGGTTTTTTTGCAAATAAAACATTCAGGCCTCGTGTGTGCCGCTGCATCTTGGATCCAACGGCTACCCGTTGCTCATATTAGGTGCTCCCCGTAGCTTAATTACGCGCTACGGTGATATGAGCATCTAGGTCTTATGATCAGTGATCAGATGGCGCATGCGTCGTACTTGTACTTTCTGCGCAATTCCCAAACTCTCTCAGCCGTATATTGCAAAAACATTCAAACCTCCTACTGTGGGCCGTTAGATCTCCGTGAACTCGTATCACCACAGAATCTACGGCGCGGGAGCACCTCATATTCTCCCATGCGAGAAAACATAAGGTGCTCTCGCAGCTTGGAAGCTACGGTGATACGAGCTTCAAGATCGTTTGATCTGAGATCCAATGGCATCTAAGCAGTCTTTGTGCTTGTAAGCAGTGGCCGAACTCTTTGGGGGCTTTTCTGCAAAAAACCATTCGAACCACCGAGGAGGCGTTGGGTCACAAATCCAACGGCTTCGAAGAGCTTGTATTACCAAAGCATCTAAGGTGTGGTAGCACATGATATTCTTACATACAGGAGAATATGATGTCCTCCTTCATCTTAGATGCTACGGTGATACGAGCTTCGAGGTCGTTTGATCTGAGATCCAATGGCATCTGAGCAGTCTTTGTGCTTGTAAGCAGTGGCCGAACTCTTTGGGGGCTTTTCTGCAAAAAACCATTCGAACCACCGAGGAGGCGTTGGGTCACAAATCCAACGGCTCCGAAGAGCTTGTATCACCAAAGCATCTAAGGTGTGGTAGCACATGATATTCTTACATACAGGAGAATATGATGTCCTCCTTCATCTTAGATGCTACGGTGATACTAGCTTCGAGGTCGTTGGATATGGGATCCAAGGGCATCTGAGTAGTTTTTGTACAAATTGTGTGCAATTCTCAAACTCATCAAGGTTTCCTGTAAAAATATTAAGACATCATGTGAGCTGCTATATCTCAGATCTACAAGCTCCAAGCAACTCGTATCGGCATATAGCATCTAAGGTATGGGGGCACATGATATTCTCCCGGGGAGGAGGGGTGGGGGTGCACAACCAATCGGTGGTTGGGAGGGTGGGGACAAATATAATCTAAACAACCCTAAACAGAGCTTCACAATTTTATCTAAGGACCCCCGACAATCATAGCTCCGCCTAATTAAACACAACATTTGCATGTACTGTAGTACTAGACTTAATATTCATGTTTCAGTTTCATGTCCGTTTTGAATATTGAATTAAGGACCATGCATGTCTTACATTTTACTCCCTTCGTTCCTAAATATTAGTCTTTTTAGAGATTTCAAGTGGACTGGCACATACGGATGTATATAGACATATTTTAGAGTGTAGATTCACTCATTTTGCTCCGTATGTAGTCGCTTGTTGAAATCTCTAAAAGACTAATATTTAGGAACAAAAGGAGTATTTTTGAATTCGTGTCATACATGCATGGTTTGGAAAAATAGATGCACTATACTTATTGGACTGTTGTTGTGTTCGTGTGTGGGTGTCATTTGCATTGAAAAACTTAGCAGGGATACCATGAAATGTGAAATCCACGTTGAGATCACTATATCACAAACTCACTCTAATTCAACAACTCGTCATAAATCAATTACCACGTTGAGATTAGTATTTGCAAGGAAAATACGGGCATTGTAATACACATAGATTCGTTCGGCAACTTAAAAGGTTCCTTTCGTATTCTCGAATGGTAGGACCCAACAGCGTACCAGCCAGACCTTGGCTCATGTTGATCCTAAAGAAATAAAAAATAAAAAAACCGGGCTCGTGTCCTTCTGGTGGCGTGCGTGGTACGCACATTAGGCAACCGCAAGCAGTCGAGCCTCTGCATTTTGAGTCGAAATATCTGGCGACCAGAATTCCAGCCCTAGGAAATTCCCCTCATGTCCCCGGTCCATAATGACTACCGATGAACAACGGAGGGATGCTTTAGTAACTAGACAACGTTGTGTTAAAAAAAAGTAACTAGACAACGTTACCTACCGTGCCGAGCACGGTTCAATTCCCTCGGTCGCCGCTCGCCAATGTCTCCCGTCAACTGCATTGCCTAGTAGTAGTACTACTACTACACCAGGATGAGCACAGAATTGAGCCCGTTTGTTCGTGCCTAGTACTTGAGTTAATATATCAGGCAATGCACTGGTACGGAGGGATTATCCTTTTGCTCTGCATATATAAATTGTCTGAAGTCTAATTAAGCAAAATGTTTGACCAAATCCTTTCTTAAGAAATACAACAGGACAGATGTATGGCTTGAAAATTTGTTGCATGATGCAGGTTATGATATTGTTTCGAATCCTGGATCTTAAATTTCAGAAAATCCAAAAGTGACCGTAAATTCTTGAAACTGAGCATGGTCACGTGATATGGCACAAATATTACTTCGTAAATTTTTTTCTTCAATTTGAGACAAGCTGCTTATGACAAGTTGCACAAATGAAGAGCCAAGGTATTTTGGAACAAAGACCTGTCACGTTAAGGCGAACGCTTTCACTATTGAAACCGTGGGCGTTTACGTGCCGCCACAAGTCCCGCTTCTCATCCGCAGGTGCCGTCTGAGCAAGCGTGTGAGTCGACGGGAGGCGTGCGAGCAGACCGCTGTGCAGGCTCACTGGGAGGCGATCCCTTTGACCAGGCTCCGCCGCCCACCTTCATCCCAACTGCTCCCACTTTTAATGTCGCCGGCGCCGCAGTTTAAAATCAACCCCGCACTACCCGGTATCGCTACAATCTTCTCTCTTCCTCTCCGATTCTCCCGTCGTCTACCTCCAACCAGCCTGACCTAAACGTACGCCATGCCGCATCACGATGGTCTGCCCTTAGTCTTCCAGTTTCCTGAGGAAGACACCCAGCCGGAGTCTCAAGAACATAAGGCGCTTTGGGACGAGCTTGAACTGGCCTTGCGGGAAGGCGCCACGCCTGTCCCCACTCCCGTTTCGGCTCCCGTCGCCCCGACTGCGCCAACGCCCATCCCCGTGGCATTGATGGGCTGGGAGCCGCGCATTGTCACCGAGCTTGATGCCACGGGGTTCCACAAGGTCCTTGCCGACTTTCACGCGCCCGTGCACCTGCCAGCGTATGCGCCTGCGCGTGCACTGACGCGCACGCCCGTGCCAGTGCCCGTGCACCTGCCAGCGCATGCGCCTGCGCGTGCACTAACGTGCGTGCCCGTGCCGGTGCCCGTGCACACGAATGTCTCCGCCGCGCCGTTGACAGCGGCTGTCCCCGCGCGGGTGTCAGTGCCCCCCTCAGCGGCATGGATGGCCGCCGTCGACCGCTTCCTTGCACCAACGCCAGTCGCCTCCTCCCGCCAGTTGACTCGCTCCTGGAGACCGAAGTCCAGAACATTGTGGCCTTCCTTGAAGCTAGGGCCAACGTCCACGAGTACGCCAACAACGGCGCAAGACGCTGCCGTCGCCGTCGGTCAGTGGCCCGACGACACACAGAGCACGGCAGAGGAGCCGCTTCCCACCGCAAGACGCCCCCGCCGCCGCCGCGTAATCTAAATTTTCCATGAAAAACGTTCGGATTGCCATGCTTAAAATCCGAACGTTTATCATTTCCGTTTATTTTAGATCGATCGTCGTATAATTTAAAGTTGGAGTCAGACTGAATGAAATCTATGGTTTGATCGATTGAATGTTCTACTAGAGTCGTATCAAATTAAATATAAAACGTCATCAAGCCACATGTATTCCTTGTCATCCAACGACCTAGACCGCTTCAATGTCAAGCGCTCAACACGTTTAGCGTGCAGTTAATTTCATGCCAAAAATAGTGCTAATCACATAATAACACGCAAATAGTATCCAACTTAATATCCGCATGCACTTAATATACTTCCAAATTAACGTGCATTGCACGTACACACTGTCTAGTGCTGCTAGCACGTGAAACTGGTGCCGTAACTTATGAATGCATCCAGATATGGTCAACGGCAACATCGCCCGCGAGTTCTTTGTGTATGCCCGTGCGTCTAAACGCAGAAGGGGAGGAGAGAGAGAGAGCACACATGGAACCCACCAGCAAGTGAAGGCGAATAGTACTAAAAATAATATTACATGTATCAATTAAATAGGCTGTGGTAATATAAAAACATTATGTGAACAAAGGGAGGTACTACAAACATTGTTGTTCTACGTATGTTGCCTATTGACGTGCGGCTTGAAGGCCCTGGTCGCATGTTCGATCCTCGTCCTTTATTTTTTAATTTGTATATGGGTCCAAATTTGTTTCATGACATGTGGGCCCCTCGGTGTGTAGTTTGTAGCACTTTAATTTGTGGGTCCAAATTTGTTCCATTCCAAGTGGATTATCGGTGTGTAGTTTTGTAGCTTATTTATAATAATTAAAGAGAACAACAGAGTTTTTTGCAATAATACCATGGTGTGACGTTGAAGCCGAGAAAGGACGTGCGGGAGAGCGATGACCGAGCCAGAGGGAAATCAACTAGGGGAGTTGCGGGGGTTGCAACGGTGTTTCGAGTAGTTGTGTGCCGAATGCTACGAAAATATAATCTAAACCGACCGGAATAAATGCCTACACAAATTAATCCAAGGTTGGAGTGCCCCTCGCAATGTAAATAGCTCCAGCTTTGCGAGGGATGGAGAGGTAGCTTCAATGTGTGGAAGATATGGCGTGAGAAAGCGAGGTCAATCGAGAGACATATAGATAGAGAGACAAAGTGAGTGTGGTCCGACATTCATGGAACAAATATATATGCTCTTGAGAGATATTGTCCGATTGAGCTTTTGGCAAGGGTGAGGGCTGTAAGATAGAGCTTGAGAGATGATCCAGCCACAGACGTGTAGATATATTTTGTGCATGGGAGGAAGCAAGGTCGATCGATCACATAGGGTCGTTGTGCGATCGAAAGAGTGAGACGGGTTGGAGAGAGTGACCTAGATAGACAATGTGCGTGAGAGAGTATACAATGTGAATAAGTCGAATTGGGCTCAAACATGGTGATATATCGTTTTTGTCCGAGAAAGAGCGAAGTCAATCGAGACATACAAAGAGAGAGAGAGGGAGAGAGAGAGAGGGAGAGAGAGAGAGGGAGAGAGAGAGAGGGAGAGAGAGGGAGAGAGAGAGAGCGAGCGTGGCCCGGCATGAGGTCGAAAGAGTGGGGGCGGCTTCGATGGACTGACCTAGATAGACAATCTGTGTGAGAGAGTATAGAGTGTGTCGATCGAGGCCCGAACAGGGAGATATATCATTTGTGTGTGAAAGAAAACGAGGTTAAACGAGACTCAGATAAAGAGAGCGAGAATGAGCGAGTGTGGCCCGCCGTGCGGAAGAAAGAGTGAGACAGTCTCGAGGGAGTGACCTAGATAGACAACGTCCATGCGTGCGCATGAGAGGTTGGGGGGCTAGATAGGCAATGCATGTATTTAGCGCGAGAGGGTGAGAGGGAGAGGGAGAGAGAGAGCTCGGCATGGGGTGCAATGGCGGGTGTGTGAGGTAAATACATTTTGTAACAGAGTGGAAAAGGGGGGTTGTGTAGTTGAGAGAGTTAGAGATCGAAACATGGAGAGAAAGAATGGATGTGTGTTGGAAACTGATAGCTTCCTAAGGTGGTTAGGAGAGGAAGATTGACCGATACAGGAAGTATGTAGCGTGTGTGCGGGGGGGGGGGGGGGTGGCTAAAAACAACATTTGAATGTAGATAGTACGAGACTTAATATCGATGTTTCAATTCGGTGTACATTGTAAGATTTGAACTGAGGACCATGCATATGGGTAATTATTTCGAATTCGTGCCATACTAGGTTTCGAAAAGTTGACATTGACTCGATTTGTTGTGCTATTTTGTAGGTCATATGTTTGAATCCATCCAAAAGTTTTCTCACTACCATGGTGTTCATCATATACATATGAATTTGTATTAAAAAAGTAGCATGGATACAGTGAAATGCGAAATCCACGTTAGAATTGGAGATCGCTATGTGACACACACTCTAATTCAAATAACTAATTATGTGACACACACTCTAATCCATGTTAGCGTGGATACCGTTTCGATTTTTTTCAAATAACTCCTCATTAATTAATTCATAGTATCTCGTTTCGAATGACTAATTATTGCAAGGAAAACACGGGCATGGTAATACATACAGATTCGTTTGCAAATGAAAGAAGATTCGTTTGCATTCTCAAGTGTTGGCGCACCAGGGTCGTGTCGTGGTGGTCGCGTGTGTCGGACGGACGCGTAGCACCCAGCCACCCACCCAAAAAAAGGACGATGACAAAATAAGTTCGCGCTTCCACGTTTCGGATTGAAATATCTGGCGGCCCCAATTCCAGCCCTGCAAAACCTCCCTTCTCCACCGTCCCCTTCCCCGCCTAGATTGCTCAAATCCCTAATTCGCCGCCAACCCAAGCAAAGTTCGAATCGCCCCTCGTCTCGTCTCTTTCCCCACCTCTGTGCCGGACGACGATGACGAAGACGACGGTCGCGCTTCACCACCGCACCGGAGCTACCTCATCTATGCCCTCGTCCACCGCACCGGGTGGTCCACCGACAACGTCGGCCGCCCCAACCGACGTGCCTCACAGACACCGACTTCCACCGCATCAGGTGCGCTTCACCGACGCCGTCTCCCAGCTTACCGGGGCTACTTCACCGAGCACATCGTCGCGCCTCCGCCCCCCCGAGGCCGCTGGGGCTTCACCAACGGTCTCGTCCACCGCATCATAGCGCTCCGCTGCCACTCAAGATCTGCATCCGTGCGCGGCCAGCCAACGCCAGCGCATCACCCTCAACGGCTCTTAAGTGACCCGCACTCTAGCTAGGCGAGCATGCCCAAACGCCGGTCTGAACTAGGTATCCACACATCACTCCCTTCACTGTTCCGACGATGTTTGGATATCCTTTCACTGCTCTCTTAGTTTACACGCCTATCCAACTTTGACTTTAACTCTTATTTCTTCTGGAGATATCATCTGAAACAAGCAAATCCATTTTTAGCGAAGCATGACGGCGCTACGGGATCTGGTACACATCCTGCACACCCGTATAACCTTGTAAGTATCTGTCCTCTAGTACAACAACAAGGTCGATTCCTCTTATTTGATCAGCCATTTGCCATGTCAAAAATGCAGAGGGGGATGCAAGGAGCACAAGGCCTGCACATCCAAGCAAGTGGTAACATGGACTTGTACATGGAACATCCCAAGCGCAAGCAGAGCTGCAGTGAGCCTGTACAACGAGCTAGCGTAAGTCCCTGCATTTCATTTAATTCGTACTGGCATTTGTGTATGATTTGTGTGCAGGGACAGATCCATGAATTCAAGTTACCAGGGGCGAACATTTAACTTAAAAAATACGAAGGCACTTGCACTCCGGAAATCCACATAACTTGAGAAATGTGAAGCTACATGCACTTTGAAAACCAGCTAATGATCCAAAGTAGTTCAGATTATAAACACTAAATGATGCAAGCACCAAAAAACACAAAATGCAACATGGTGTAGAAGGACTACAAACATGGTCTGTACCTGCTTGAATTATTCGTTCTCTGGCTGAAAATACTGAAGTGTAATTGCACCTATAACAAGTGCGCAAACTGCATATCAATATATCTATCCTGCACAAGTATGCCAATAGTTTCAAACAACAGATTAGAAAAGTATTTATGCTACGTTGTCATGATATGGGGACTTTCTGGTAGATGGCCTCGACGTTTCCTCAAGCCATGAAAATGCACTATAATTTGCTTGTCATCAATGCCTGCAAATATCTATGTCTCTCTCAACATAGCAGATCATCATTAGACACTAAATCCTTCAATGGGAGCTTGCAAAATGCTTGCATTAGATGCCTCATTAGACACTATAAGTTCATCACCAAGAGCATGTAAAATGTTTGCAGCAAATCCTTCATTAGCAGTCTGTTCATTAGACACTTCAGGCTCAAGAAAAACATGAGCTTGGATGTTTGCACCGGAAACTTCATTAGATACATCAGATTCAGTCAGTTCAGTATTGATTGGGGGAGTTATAAAGTAAGTAGAAATTGGTTTCATTTTCTCATAAATTCCCTAATACAAGCAGTTTTACAACACCGCCAGGTTTAACTATTGGCCAGAAATTGAAGAGTTGAATTAGATATAATCAGGGCTGTGATGTACCCGCTCGTTGCGCATGCTACTCTTGCAAGCTGCGACTGTCCGTTTGCACAAGCTCGATGCCATGCCCGTGCTGCCGCCGCTGCCTCCCACGCAGGCTACACCCGGGGTTGGATCTTCATCTTCTTGTCCTTCCGTTCACTTGAAGCCCGGCGACCGCCCTCCAACGAGGGCGCGAGGAAGTGCTGTGTTGGTCTGTCCAGCGGCGGCTAGGTTAGGAGCGAACCAGACTGGAGCGGATGAATTGGGATTTTTCCTGCTGTCGATCGATATGGGAGGCGCTCGTTTGGGCCACGAGCCTGCTATAGGGCCTGCCTTGCACTTATGTTATTGGCCTATCCAAATTGAAACATTTTTCTTCATTTTTTACATTGCCTGCTCGTGCGTTGGAACGAACAAAACTAGCCTGGGCCAACCTGGACGACTCAAACTAGGTGCACACTTTCGAGCCACCCGAGGCGGCCGCCCATACCAGCCCCTATGGTGGCGTCGCCCCTTTTTGCGTGTATGATGGGGGTAGTGAAAAATATTCCAATGGCGCTTTTGATTTACCCACAGAATGGTTGAATTGCTTGTTTCTATGAACTGAGTTCGCCAATATTGTGAAGGATGCCAGTCTTTTCATCCTATTGTAGATTGCTTAGATCTCGATATGCCAAAAGTAATCGCATGAAATATACAGTAAAAGCCAGTGTGATGTGTGTGGCTACAACTAGTCTGACTACACGTCCTCATATAACATACCAAGGACGCACCATCTTACCAGATTAAATATTCGACTTACCAATGCAGTGTGGGAAGAAAGAAGTATTGAGACTGCGTATCCAAGCAATTGATGCCATGGACTCCTTCGTACAACCTTGTAAGCGAAAAAGAAGTTGCAGTGCTCCGGTACAAAGAACTAGCGTAAGTTCAATTACCTGCTTCTCGGAATTTTAGTTAGCCACTTATTGCAAAATTGTTCAATTACGTTGCTTGGCTTAATTTAGTTTGCTACCGATTACATAATGCCACAGCCTGTTAATCCTATTATAGACTACACCTATCTATGTGTTTGATACTTACTGTTAAGAATTACCTGTTTGCCTGAACTTAAATAGCTACTTGTTTGTTTAACTGCTTTGCTGCTGCAACAACGGGTTATAATGATGTTAATAAATACTTTTCAGCATCGAATTGAAACTCTTTAATTCCTTGTTTGTTTAACTGGTTTGCTGTTATAACTCCCAGTTGAGATGTTTTGCTAACTTCAACTTTTCTGAATCCAATCGAAACTTTAATGGCAAAACAGGTTAGCCCAAGATCAAAGAGCGAGGTCCCCATGGACGTTGTATCATCCCACAGCAGTGGCACCGGCCCAATCGTGCATTATGAATTGCCAACTGCTGATGCTCTAGAGGCTAAACTAGTGGTAGAAAGAGATTCTGCTTCTGCACTTAGAGATGAAGTTGACATGTTGAGGAAGCAAGCAGCACAATCAGTAGCAGTACTCAAGAACACCATTAAATATTTGGTGGATTTCAAAACGAAGCAAGCTGAGACTGACCACATTGTTAAGGTCCTGAAGGAAAAAAGGAAATTAAATTCCCACTTGGTAAATCATAGGTGAAATGTTCTTTCCATCGTTGAATAACCTTTGTGTTGTTTGTTCATGTAATCAATCAAACCATTTGTTTTAGAGATCATGTAATAATTGTTTTTTGTTTTTTGGTTTGTAATTTTATTTGAGCACAAGTCTGTATTAATTGATAAGACACGGAGACATTTCATTTTGATTGCTGTGCCAGACCTACAAATATGCCAATCGGGCTGAATGTGCATTCAGCAATAATAGTAGTATAGATGGACCATAAGTGGAACGCATCGGAAAGGGCCAAGATGCTGTAGTAGCTTGGCTAAAAAAAGGATGCTGTTGTAGCAAAGAAAAGTACAGCGGCCTGGCTTATGTATGTTAGTTGATATTATTGATCCATATACTCTATAAGTGTTTATATGTCTGTTAGTTCTGTACATTCTTGGTTGATTCACTCGGTATTTGAATCTTGATACATCGCTTGTGTACATATCTAAATGGGAGTACACATTATGCTGCGTGTGACATTTGAGTTGGACATGAAGTGTTCCAAATATTCGAATGCACCTTAAACTGGATTCTAGCTTCTGAATTTGAGTATCGGCATTTGTAAACCATATTCATATATGACAGTGGAATACATCTTTGTTGTCCCTTTGATTATATATAAAAACACATAGAATGATTTATAAAGATTCGTATAGGAATACAAAATGGATTCGAATTTAGTTGCCAGGGTAAACGTGGATGCTTATTGTCCCAAAATTCGAAAGAAGTGGCAAAATGTCCACTCCCACGTTGGCTGCCCGAAGCCAAGTGTTTGGGAGATGGAAATTACTGTCTACCCATTACACGGACAATCCATCGGCCCAATTTCCACTGCTCTAAATAGGGGTAGGATAGTAACTTCAATAAGACGTGACACGACCGCCTCTGAGCCCATTCCGACACGGTGGGTGCCAAACATGGGCGGCAAAACACATTTGATTCAAGCCCGTCCGAAAGACCTCTATTTCTCCCTCCATTTCCCCATTCATACACGGTGGGCGGCAAAGTAAACTCGACTCGGCCGAAATCGATGTAGGCAAATATTTTCAATAGGGGCAGGTTTGTAACTTCACTCAGACGTGACACAACCGCCCTACCTGTCAGCCCCGTTCATACACCATGGGCGCCAACCACCCTCTCCTCGCCCGAAATCGCTCTGGGCAAATATTGGCAAGATGTGAGATTACCGTCGTATCCCCAACCGACGAGACGTCCAAATTTTAAACGGGGGCTAAGTTCGTAACTTTCCCATATTTTAGACAGGCGCGTCCCAAAAACATGGTTCCCCGTACCTCTCCCTCCATTTTCCCATTCATACACCGTCCGCGCTAGAACACCATCCTCACACCAGCCTCCGTCCGCCACCCCATCCATCGCCGCCGTCCTCCACCACATCCATCGCCGCCTTCCTCCACCACATCGATCACCACCGTCCTCCACCATGCCGGAGCGCCTACCAAGACCGCGTCGTCCACTGCTAGAGATGGACGATTCTCATCCACGGCGATGGACCAAGAGCCTTGCATCACGTCCTCTCGCTTCATCGGCGCCGTCGTCCTCTTTGCCGGGGCCGCTCACACGACCTTCTCTTCCACCGCAATGGGACTTATCCCCCGATGCACCCGTCTACCATCGCAGATCTGCTTCAACACCACCGACAGCCATCGCACCCCCGATGCCTACACGGCGCCGCAAGAGAGGTGGTACTTCATATCTCCTCAACTTTTTGATCTCAACCAGAAAATAGATCTTAACTTGGTTACTCTACTTTCTTTTCAGCTCTTACAATTTAGTTCTTAGTTCGAAGCAAACAATGGCTGCTAAATATCATTTCTCCGGTTTCCCCCTTTTATGATCACTATACAATCAGAATACGTGCTTCGTGTCATAATAGCACTGCACGACCCATCAAGCTAAACAAGCTTAGTTGTTCAAATACGAATCTGATATTATTAAAACAGATTCGTTTAATTGGTCAGCTAAATGTTCCTAAATTAGTTCCGAAAATGCATGTTCGCCGCTCGGGTGTGTATCTCTATAGGGTGCCCACGGTGGGCCAGCCCACCCTGGGATTTTGGGTCGTCCCAGGCCCCGATTCCCCTCTGTTCTGCTGCGCGCTTCCGATCTCTACTCGCCCCCAGCCGCCTGCCTCGCCGGCGACTTGCCGTCCCCGAACGGCATGACTCTAGGAGGAGACGCTGGACTAACAGGAGGTCAGGAGCCGCTCGCCCAATAGCGTCACCGCTGCCCGGGCGCGCCGCTGTGCCTACCTTCCCAGTCCGTTCAGGGCTCAGGCGTGCAGCACCCACTAAGCCAACCCGATTTATCCTGAGAAAAGTCCTCAACACTCAGCAGCCACTCCTCATCACCCATTTTCTAATTGATTCATTACTCATTAGGCAGGACAGTCATTAGGGTTTGTTGTGTGCTCAGTGCTACCTACACTTAATGGTTCAGATGTATTTCGGTAATCTTTAGTACCTGTAAAGTTCATAGGGTTTTCAAAATTCCGGCCCTAGGAACACACACTAGTCATTTTGGATTGTTGGTCGTAGTGACATTGACCTAGATTACTACTGCAAGCCAGGTTTGTTGAAAATTTTACTTGTCTTTCTTACTCATTCGATATAATATCCAATTATTCACGTCGATTAGTTGCAAACAATAAGTGCTAGACAAACTTCTTGATTCAGATTTTGGACGGTCTCTTACTGTAGTTACAATTCTGCATACTTGTCCTGGTGAGCTCACAAGTAAATGATTGATTCACTACATCTATGCTTGCCTTGTCATATTTGTTGTCAATATTCTTTTAGGGTGGACCACCCTGTTTCTAAATACTGCAACCGTAGACATGAGTGAATAGTATTTCTCTATGTGATCTCTTCCATCATGTGTGGGCAACGAACACTGCATTGTATAGAAAGAAAGTGTCATTTCCAGCATTTACATAGGCTTCGATCTTTTACAGGGAATACAATCTGCCTACTTGCTTTGTGTCGCACTACCAACACTCCACCCTTGAAGCTAAACATTATGCCACTCATAATTCCTTAGTTTATTTGTTCAAATACGAATTTCATATAATTCTAATGTTCCTACTTCAGTTTTGAAATGTGTGTCTGCCTGTTATAGAGACATAAGGGGTTTGTATTTCTGTGTGTGGTCTGGTCAGCACGGTTGGGGGGTGAACTTTGCATATGCAGGGGGTTTATAGGGAGACACTCTTCGAGTTGAATCCGCAATGCATTCCATAGATAATCTAACTACTTTTTATGTTTTCATGAATCTCAGATTCTGAACAGCATCATAATGATTATGAGCTTGCGCGCATGAAAAGAATAAAGCAGAACAATGCCACGGCTGTCAAACTTGGCATTAAGGGACTGAAATCAAGTCTGGATGCAATGCAATGCAAACGCTCTCCACCTATAGATTCATGCTCAGAACATGATCCTAACAGTGATTCTGAGCTAGAGGGAGACCTAAGTCAATGTAGCTCCCTAGTGGAGGAGTCAGAGGAAGATGTCCTATCTTATTCACCCATCAATGTGCTTGCTCTAACTTTCCAAGGTTATATTTGTCGCACATATCTTGCAACTGATGCTTTGCATTGCTTCTACTTTGTTGAACTGCCATTAGCTTAGTTTACACATCGTGTATGTGAATACGGCCTGCCTATCCATTTTCAGTACATATTCCATCTGTCATCATACCATATTTATCCATTCAAATGCTGTTCTTGTGTATCAGACGTTCAAAAGGAAGAGGGCGATTGCTGATCGTGGAGGAGCGCAAGCAAAGTATTTGGAAAAGGTAGTGGCACCTGATAAATCAAATAGTCAATTAGGTGTAGTTGCAATATCACCTGACCCACAAAACACCCCAACTCTAGCAGACTCTAGCCCTACTAGACTGGTCGTTTCTGATGCCCCAACTCAGCAGACCCCAACTGCAGCAAACATTATGATTATGCCAGTTGACATAGCACCAGCTCTACGACGCAAAACCCCCATTCCAGCAAAGAGTACACCAAATCCAGTTGCCAAATCCCTTTTCGCACCAGAGAGAGCCCCAATTGCAGCAAATAGGACCCCTGTTCCATTTCTTCCCAGTTTAGAAGACAAAGCTTATATTGTTGTCAGGAACTTTGTGCGCATCTTTCCTTCATGGAAAGATTATACCGCAGACGCAGAACAATTTCCAGTCTTCCTCCGCAACTTACGCGTAAGTAATGTACTAATGCTATTCATGGTCATTACTGCATATGTTTCTGCTGACAGAAGACACAAGATTTCATTCTTTTAAATAGGCGAGGACCAAACTAGATTGTGAAGACGAGCAAGGGTTGGTTGCGCTTTTCAAGCACTCGTTGATGAAGTATCGTTCCTACCCGAGGCAAGCGCACTTCGATGGCAAGCCTCTAAATGAAATTTCTGTAAAGTCTCCGGTGCTACATTTATCCGATGGTGACTGGAATAATCTTGTTACACATTGGTCTCGGCTGCAGCGTAAGGTACTATCTATGATATCACATCACAATTTGAACTACATTTCTGCATTTGCCTTAACGTCTCACTTGTACGAAAACTGTTAGCAGGAGAACATTCGTTCTCAAGGGACCACAGAATCTCGCAACTATACTGCACACTGCATTGCTCTTGTGAGTACCTCTTGCCCTGTATGACCATACTTACTTTCATAGCTGTTTGATTATGTAGCATCACTGCACATGTTAGCCTCGTTATCGTCCATTTGGTGGACATTATAAGATCCGAATGGACTCTTACATAAATTTATAATCAACCCAATGCTTTTGAAGAGGTTTAGCTCTGCAGTCCTCTTGTAAGGACTGAACGTCGTCTATGACTATACTTACATTAACAGCTACTCCCTCCGTCCCATAATATAAGAACGTTTTGTACAGTACACCAGTGTTCAAAACACTCTTGTATTATGGGAAGAGGGATTGGTTCATTGTGTAGCATTCTGCATCTTATCTCCCTCACCCACCATTTACTAAAAAAGATCAGATCTATATTTAATCTTACCAAAAAGTAGACAATGCCAGTGCAGAAGTGTAGCCCATTGCTCTTGTCAGTACATTTTGTCCTGTAGTGCTTGCACTTCCAGGGATTGGTAGTTGATTATGTAGCATCAATCTGCATCTTATCTTCATTATCCTCTATCCCTTCCAGTATTATCATATCTATAATTACTCTCTACAAAATGTAGAGTACATGCAATGCTTATGAAGAAGATTCTGTGCTGAAATTCTTGAGTTATCCTTCCCTTGACATGGAGAAGGGCATTATAAAGCCGATGTTAACTGTTAATGTAAGTCAGTCCTTCTAAAGCCTTTATCCTCAACTGCTGTTTAATTTGCTCATACTCCCTATCGTTTACTGCTGTTTAGTTTGCTGTTTCTACCAAAATGCATGTTCGCAAGAACCGTAAGTTCCAAGTTTTACTTGTAAAACCAAATTCCTTATTCATACCATGCACATTACTCAATACTCCATATATGTATGCTTGTTTCTGTTGATCTATAATCCAGTGTGTGGTGAAGCAGCCCACGTTTGCACCTTGTCATCTCCTGTTTTATCTTACTGATGTGGCTGATGATATGAACAACATGCCATGCACATTAACCAAAATAGATACAATGATTTTCTTTGCCCTTCATCTATGCTTGTTATGTTGACATGGTAATCCAGTAGTGTGGTGAAGCTCCCCGCATTATGAACAATGCCAAATTATGCTATTGATATTTTGAACTTACTCTTTATTTTCTAATTTGAAATTGGATGGAATTGACAGCACAGTTATCATCTTTGTTTATACACGTGCAAAACCTGTCATCTCTCTGCTTTGTTTCAGGGTGATATGCCTGATGGCATGCACAAGTCTGCTGAAGGTTGTGCGACAAACCCAACATATATTGCAGCAAAGAAGGCAAAACATCTTGAAGATAGCAAGACAACCCCAAAGTCTTGTCTTGATGCAGTCTTCAAGTTACTTGAGACTAGCAGTCAGGTAAGCTCACAGAATTCGTTGTCTGAATCAGTTCGACTTCTTCAGTCCCAAGTTCTAGCAGAAAGGCATTCTGCAACTCAACTTCGACTTGAAGTCCTGTCTCTAAGAAAGATTGCGGAGAACACCAATGAGAACCTCATCGCTAAACAGCTACACCTGGAAGCTATGACCGACATGCTAGGCCGGTCTCACAGCCTTGCTCAGCAGCTTGCGCAGCAGTTCCCGTGCAAGGCTAACCTTTCTTGAACTGTCTTGGAAGTGGTCTCGGTTTAGTATTATTTTGTTACGCTGCAATGGTGCCCAGTTTTTGTAATCTGCTTCTTCGTTGCGCTTTATGATCACTGGTGGCGAACTTCGATGCCCAGTGGATGTAATATACCATAAATCATTTATTGTATAGTGTAGGTTTATTCTTAGTTACTATTCCGTAATTTCTTTATTTTATAGAGTAGGTTTGTTCTTAATTCCTACTAGTTACTGCCATCATTCGCTATCTGAAAAAAATCAGATGTAGTCCACCGGGCCGAAACATTCGCCTCTAATGGGCCTGGTGTTTAGCGGGCCACAATTGGGCCGGCCTGCATCATTCTTGGGCCCGAATGATTGGGGCCTTCACACTTTGCGCGAGGCCCACAACTTACACCGGCCTATATTTTAGTTGGGCCTTTTGTGGACCCAGCGCTTAGTTTGGCCCAGGTAGCGTTGGGCCATTAACAGGCTGAATATTGTACTGGCCTGTTACGGCCCAGATGAAACCATGGGCCTTTAGCAGGCCGAAATGCATATTGGGCCTCAATTTTCACTAGTCGTCGACGGGCCTTCAGCAGGCTAAAATGTAAACCGGACCTTTTTGGGCCCAGTTATATCACGGGCAGTTACCAGGCCAAAACATATCTCGGGCCTTAGTTGGCCCACTAATTGTTGGAAATATGCCCTAGAGGCAATAATAAATTGGTTATTATTATATTTCCTTGTTCATGATAATCGTTTAATATCCATGCTAGAATTGTATTGATAGGAAACTCAGATACATCTGTGGATACATAGACAACACCATGTCCCTAGTAAGCCTCTAGTTGACTAGCTCGTTGATCAATAGATGGTTACGGTTTCCTGACCATGGACATTGGATGTTGTTGATAACGGGATCACATCATTAGGAGAATGATGTGATGGACAAGACCCAATCCTAAGCCTAGCACTAGATCGTGTAGTTCGTTTGCTAAGAGCTTTTTCTAATGTCAAGTATCATTTCCTTAGACCATGAGATTGTGCAACTCCCGGATACCGTAGGAATGCTTTGGGTGTACCAAACGTCACAACGTAACTGGGTGGCTATAAAGGTGCACTACAGGTATCTCCGAAAGTGTCTGTTGGGTTGGCACGAATCGAGACTGGGATTTATCACTCCGTGTAAACGGAGAGGTATCTCTGGGCCCACTCGATAGGACATCATCATAATGTGCACAATGTGACCAAGGAGTTGATCACGGGATGATGTGTTACGGAACGAGTAAAGAGACTTGCCGGTAACGAGATTGAACAAGGTATCGGGATACCGACGATCGAATCTCGGGCAAGTAACATACCGATAGACAAAGGGAATTGTATACGGGATTGATTGAATCCCCGACATCGTGGTTCATCCGATGAGATCATCGTGGAACATCTGGGAGCCAACATGGGTATCCAGATCCCGCTGTTGGTTATTGGCCGGAGAACGTCTCGGTCATGTCTGCATGGTTCCCGAACCCGTAGGGTCTACACACTTAAGGTTCGATGACGCTAGGGTTATAGGGAATAGATATACGTGGTTACCGAATGTTGTTCGGAGTCCCGGATGAGATCCCGGACGTCACGAGGAAGTCCTGTTTTGGTCACCGGAAAAGTTTCGGGTGCTATCGGTAACGTACCGGGACCACCGGGAGGGTCCCAGGGGTCCACCAGGTGGGGCCACCAGCCACAGAGGCCTACGTGGGCCAATAGTGGGAAGGGACCAGCCCCTAGGTGGGCTGGGGCGCCTCCCACCAAGGCCCAAGGCGCCCTCAAGAGGAGAGGGGGCAAACCCTAGGAGCAGATGGGCCCTAAGGCCCACCCTAGGTGCGCCCCCCTCTCTCCCCCCTTGGCCGCCACCCAGATGGGATCTGGGGCTGCCGCCACCCCTGGGGAGGGAACCCTAGGTGGGGGCGCAGCCCCTCATCTTCCCCTATATATACTTGAGGTATGGGGGCTGCCCAACACATGATTTGATCTCCCTCTTGGCGCAGCCCTACCCCTCTCCCTCCTCGTCTCTCGCAGTGCTTGGCGAAGCCCTGCTGGAGTGCCACGCTCCTCCATCACCACCATGCCGTTGTGCTGCTGCTGGACGGAGTCTTCCCCAACCTCTCCCTCTCTCCTTGCTGGATCAAGGCATGGGAGACGTCACCGGGCTGCACGTGTGTTGAACGCGGAGGCGCCGTGGTTCGGCGCTTAGATCGGAATCAACCGCGATCTGAATCGCTAGGAGTACGACTCCTTCATCCGCGTTCTTGCAACGCTTTCGCTTAGCGATCTACAATGGTATGTAGATGCACTCCCCTTCCCCTCGTTGCTAGATTACTCCATAGATTGATCTTGGTGATGCGTAGAAAATTTTGAATTTATGCTACGTTCCCCAACAGTGGCATCATGAGCTAGGTCTATGCGTAGTTTCTATGCACGAGTAGAAGACAAAGTAGTTGTGGACGTCGATTTTGTCAATTTGCTTGCCGTTACTAGTCTTATCTTGATTCGGCGGCATCGTGGGATGAAGCGGCCCGGACCGACCTTACACGTACTCTTACGTGAGATAGGTTCCACCGACTGACATGCACTAGTTGCATAAGGTGGCTAGCGGGTGTCTGTCTCTCCCACTTTAGTCGGATTGGATTCGATGAAAAGGGTCCTTATGAAGGGTAAATAGAAATTGGCATATCACGTTGTGGCTTTTGCGTAGGTAAGAAACGTTCTTGCTAGAATCCCATAGCAGCCACGTAAAACATGCAACAACAATTAGAGGACGTCTAACTTGTATTTGCAGGGTATGCTATGTGATGTGATATGGCCAAAAGGATGTGATGAATAATATATGTGATGTATGAGATTGATCATGTTCTTGTAATAGGAATCACGACTTGCATGTCGATGAGTATGACAACCGGCAGGAGCCATAGGAGTTGTCTTAATTTATTGTATGACCTGCGTGTCAATGAAAACGCCATGTTATTACTTTACTTTATTGCTAACCGTTAGCTATAGTAGTAGAAGTAATAGTTGGCGAGACAACTTCATGAAGACACGATGATGGAGATCATGATGATGGAGATCATGGTGTTATGCCGGTGACGAAGGTGATCATACCGCGCCTCGAAGATGGAGATCAAAGGCGCAAGATGATATTGGCCATATCACGTCACTTTATGATTTGCATGTGATGTTTGTCATGTTTACATCTTATTTGCTTAGAACGACGGTAGGATAAATAAGATGATCCCTCACTAAAATTTCAAGAGACGTGTTCCCCCTAACTGTGCACCGTTGTGAAGGTTCATTGTTTCGAAGCACCACGTGATGATCGGGTGTGATAGATTCTAACGTTCGAATACAACGGGTGTTGACGAGCCTAGCATGTACAGACATGGCCTCGGAACACATGCGAAACACTTAGGTTGACTTGACGAGCCTAGCATGTACAGACATGGCCTCGGAACACAAGAGATCGAAAGGTCGAACATGAGTCGTATAGTAGATGCGATCAACATGGAGATGTTCACCGATGATGACTAGTCCGCCTCATGTGATGATCGGACACGGCCTAGTTTGACTCGGATCATGTATCACTTAGATGACTAGAGGGATGTCTATCTGAGTGGGAGTTCATTAAATAATCAGATGAACTTAATTATCATGAACATAGTCAAAAGGTCTTTGCAAATTATGTCATAGCTTACGCTTTAGTTCTACTGTTTAAGATATGTTCCTAGAGAAAATTTAGTTGAAAGTTGGTAGTAGCAATTATGCGGACTGGGTCGGTAAACTGAGGATTGTCCTCATTGCTGCACAGAAGGCTTATGTCCTTAATGCACCGCTCGGTGTGCTGAACCTCAGCGTCGTCTGTAGATGTTGCGAAACATCTGACATACACGTTTTTGATGACTACGTGATAGTTCAGTGCGTAATGCTAACGGTTTAGAATTGTGGCACCAAAGACGTTTTGAAACGTCGCAGAACATATGAGATGTTCCGAAGACTGAAATTGGGATTTCAGACTAGTGCCCACGTCAAGAGGTATGAGACCTCTGACAAGTTTCTTAAGCCTGTAGACTAAGGGAGAAAAGCTCAATCGTTGAGCATGTGCTCAGATTGTCTGAGTGCCACAATCGCTTGAATCGAGTGGGAGTTAATCTTCCAGATGAGATAGTGATGGTTCTCCATAGTCACTGCCACCAAGCTATTAGAGCTTCGTGATGAACTATAACATATCAGGGATAGATATGATGATCCTTGAGCTATTCGCGATGTTTGACACCGCGAAAGTAGAAATCAAATAGGAGCATCAATTGCTGATGGTTAGTAAAACCACTAGTTTCAAGAAGGGCAAGGGCAAAAGGGATACTTCATGAAACAGCAAATCATTTGCTGCTCTAGTGAAGAATCCCAAGGTTAAACCCAAACCCGAGACTAAGTGCTCCTGTAATGAGGGGAACGGTCACTGAAGCAGAACTACCCTAGATACTTGGTAGATGAGAAGGCAGGCAAGGTCGACAGAAGTATATTGGATATACATTATATGAATGTGTACTTTACTAGTACTCCTAGCAGCACCAGGGTATTAGATACCGGTTCGGTTGCTAAGTGTTAGTAACTCGAAATAAAAGCTGCGGAATAAACAGAGACTAGCTAAAGGTGAGATGACGATATGTGTTGGAAGTGTTTCCAAGGTTGATGTGATCAAGCGTCGCATGCTCCCTCTACCATCGAGATTGGTGTTAAACCTAAATAATTGTTATTTGGTGTTTGCGTTGAGCATAAGCATGATTGGATTATGTTTATCGCAATACGGTTATTCATTTAAGGAGAATAATGGTTACTCTGTTTATTTGAATAATACCTTCAATGGTCTTGCACCTAAAATGAATCTCGATTGCAGTGATACACATGTTCGTGCCAAAAGATATAAAATAGTAATGATAGTACCACATGCTTGTGGCACTGCCATTTGAGTCATATTGGTATAGAACGCATGAAGAAGCTCCATGTAGCTGGATCTTTGGACTCACTCGTTTTTGAAAGGATTGAGACATGCGAACCATGTCTATTGGTATGAAGAAACTCCATGCAGATGGATCGTTTGGACTCACTTGATTTTGAATCACTTGAGACATGCAAATCATACCACATGGGCAAGATGACTGAAAGGCCTCATTTTCAGTAAGATGGAACAAGAGAGCAACTTGTTGGAAGTAATACATTTTGATGTATGCAGTCCAATGAGTGCTGAGGCATGCAGTGGATATCGTTATGTTCTTACTTCACAGATGATTTGAGTAGATGCTAAGTGTATTTACTTGATGAAACACAAGTCTGAATTATTGAAAGGTTCAAGTAATTTCAGAGTGAAGTTGAAGATCGTCGTGACAAGAGAATAAAATGTCTGTGATATGATCATAGAGATGAGTATCTGAGTTACGAGTTTGGCACACAATTAAGACATTGTGGAAAGTGTTTCATAATTAATACCGCCTGGAACACCACAGTGTGATGGTGTGTCCGACCATCATAACTGCACCCTATTGGATATGGTGCATACCATGATGTCTCTTATCGAATTACCACTATCGTTTATGGGTTAGGCATTAGAGATAACCGCATTCACTTTAAAAGGGGCACCACGCAATTCCGTTGAGACGACACCGTTTGGAGAAACCTAAGTTGTCATTTCTTAAAAGTTTGGGGCTGCGATGCTTATGTGAAAAAGTTTCAGGCTGATAAGCTCGAACCCAAAGCGGATAAATGCATCTTCATAGAATACCCAAAACAGTTGGGTATACCTCCTATTTTAGATCTGAAAGCAAAAGTAATTGCTTCTAGAAACGAGTCCTTTCTCGAGGAAAAGTTTCTCTCGAAAGAATTGAGTGGGAGGATGGTGGAGACTTGATAAGGTTATTGAACCGTCACTTCAACTAGTGTGTAGCAAGGCACAGGAAGTTGTTCCTGTGGCACCTACACAAATTGAAGTGGAAGCTTATGATAGTGATCATGAAACTTCGGATCAAGTCACTACCAAACCTCATAGGACGACGAGGATGCGTGCTACTTCAGAGTGGTACGTGATCCTGTCTTAGATATTATGTTGTTAGACAATACTGAACCTACGAGCTATGGAGAAGCGATGGTGGGCCCATATTCCGACAAATGGTTAGAAGCCATGAAATCCGAGATAGGATCCATGTATCAGAACAAAGCATGGACTTTGGTGAACTTGCCCGATGATCGGCAAGCCATTGAGATAAATGGATCTTTAAGAAGAAGACGGACATGGACGGTAATGTTACCGTCTATGAAGCTCGACTTGTGGCAAAGAGTATTTTCACAAGTTCAAGGAGTTGACTACGATGAGATTTTCTCATCCGTAGCGATGCTTAAGTCCGTCAGAATCATGTTAGCATTAGCTGCATTTATGAAATCTGGCAGATGGATGTCAAAACAAGTTTCCTTACCAGTTTTCGTAAGGAAAGGTTGTATGTGATACAATCAGAAAGGTTTTGTCGATCCTAAGGATGCTAAAAGGTATGCTAGCTCCAGCGATCCTTCCATGGACTAGAGCAAGCATCTCGGAGTCAGAATATACGCTTTGATGGAGTGATCAAAGTTTTTGGGTTTATACAAAGTTTGTTAGAAACTTGTATTTACAATAAAGTGAGTGGGAGCGCTACAACATTTCTGATAAGTATATGTGAATGACATATTGTTGATCCGAAATGATGTAAAATTTCTGGAAAGCGTAAAGGGTTATTTGAAAGGAGTTTTTCAAAGGAAGACCTGGATAAAGCTGCTTACATATTGGGCATCAAGATCTATAGAGATAGATCAAGACGCCTGATGATACTTTCAAAGAACGCACACCTTGACATGATTTTGAAAGAGTTCAAAATAGATCAGCAAAGAAGGAGCTCTTGGCTGTGTTACAAGGTGTGAGTATTGAGTAAGACTCAAGACCTGACCACAGCAGAAGAGAGAGAAAGGACGAAGGTCGTCCCCTATGCTTTAGATGTAGGCTCTACAGTATGCTATGCTGTGTACCGCACATGAAGTGTACCTTGCCATGAGTTGGTCAAGGGGTACAATAGTGATCCGGGAATGGATCACATGACAGCGGTCGAACTTATCCTTAGTATCTAGTGGACTAAGGAATTTTCTCGATTATGGAGGTGAAAAGGAGTTCGTCGTAAAGGGTTACGTCGATGCGAACTTTGACACTAATCCGGATGACTCTGAGTAGTAAACCGGATTCGTATAGTAGAGCAGTTATTTGAAATGGCTCCAAGTAGAGCGTGGTAGCATTCACAAGATGACATAGATATTCGTAAAGCACACACGGATCTGAAAGGTTCAGACCCATTGACTAATAACCTCTCTCACAAGCATAACATGATCAAACCAGAACTCATTGAGTGTCAATCACATAGTGATGTGAACTAGATTGTTGACTCTAGTAAACTCTTTGGATGTTGGTCACATGGTGATGTGACCTGTGAGTGTTAATCACATGGTGATGTGAACTAGATTATTGACTCTAGTGCAAGTGGGAGACTGTTGGAAATATGCCCTAGAGGCAATAATAAATTGGTTATTATTATATTTCCTTGTTCATGATAATCGTTTATTATCCATGCTAGAATTGTATTGATAGGAAACTCAGATACATGTGTGGATACATAGACAACACCATGTCCCTAGTAAGCCTCTAGTTGACTAGCTCATTGATCAATAGATGGTTACGGTTTCCTGACCATGGACATTGGATGTCGTTGACAACGGGATCACATCATTAGGAGAATGATGTGATGGACAAGACCCAATCCTAAGCCTAGCACTAGATCGTGTAGTTCGTTTGCTAAGAGCTTTTTCTAATGTCAAGTATCATTTCCTTAGACCATGAGATTGTGCAACCCCCGGATACCGTAGGAACGCTTTGGGTGTACCAAACGTCACAACGTAACTGGGTGGCTATAAAGGTGCACTACTGGTATCTCCGAAAGTGTCTGTTGGGTTGGCACGAATCGAGACTGGGATTTGTCACTCCGTGTAAACGGAGAGGTATCTCTGGGCCCACTCGGTAGGACATCATCATAAGGTGCACAATGTGACCAAGGAGTTGATCATAGGATGATGTGTTACGGAACGAGTAAAGAGACTTGCCGGTAACGAGATTGAACAAGGTATCGGGATACCGACGATCGAATCTCGGGCAAGTAACATACCGATAGACAAAGGGAATTGTATACGGGATTGATTGAATCCCCGACATCGTGGTTCATCCAATGAGATCATCGTGGAACATGTGGGAGCCAACATGGGTATCCAGATCCCGCTGTTGGTTATTGGCCGGAGAACGTCTCGGTCATGTCTGCATGGTTCCCGAACCCGTAGGGTCTACACACTTAAGGTTCGATGACGCCAGGGTTATAGGGAATAGATATACGTGGTTAACGAATGTTGTTCAGAGTCCCGGATGAGATCCCGGACGTCACGAGGAAGTCCTGTTTTGGTCACCGGAAAAGTTTCGGGTGCTATCGGTAACGTACCGGGACCACCGGGAGGGTCCCGGGGGTCCACCAGGTGGGGCCACCAGCCACAGAGGCCTACGTGGGCCAATAGTGGGAAGGGACCAGCCCCTAGGTGGGCTAGGGTGCCTCCCACCAAGGCCCAAGGCGCCCTCAAGAGGAGAGGGGGCAAACCCTAGGAGCAGATGGGCCCTAAGGCCCACCCTAGGTGCGCCCCCCTCTCTCCCCCCTTGGCCGCCACCCAGATGGGATCTGGGGCTGCCGCCACCCCTGGGGAGGGAACCCTAGGTGGGGGCACAGCCCCTCCTCTTCCCCTATATATACTTGAGGTATGGGGGCTGCCCAACACATGATTTGATCTCCCTCTTGGCGCAGCCCTACCCCTCTCCCTCCTCGTCTCTCGCAGTGCTTGGCGAAGCCCTGTTGGAGTACCACGCTCCTCCATCACCACCATGCCGTTGTGCTGCTGCTGGACGGAGTCTTCCCCAACCTCTCCCTCTCTCCTTGCTGGATCAAGGCGTGGGAGACGTCACCGGGCTGCACGTGTGTTGAACGCGGAGGCGCCGTGGTTCGGCGCTTAGATCGGAATCAACCGCGATCTGAATCGCTACGAGTACGACTCCTTCATCCGCGTTCTTGCAACGCTTTCGCTTAGCGATCTACAATGGTATGTAGATGCACTCCCCTTCCCCTCGTTGCTAGATTACTCCATAGATTGATCTTGGTGATGCGTAGAAAATTTTGAATTTCTGCTACGTTCCCCAACACTAATATCATGGGCCTTTAAGAGGCCGAAAGCTTAGTACAGACATCAATGGGCCGAATTATGCGACAGGCCTTTAACAGGCCCAAAGTCACGTTGGGCTTAACTGTTGCCACCTTTATCACGGGCCGTTAGTGGGCCTGATGTCCCGTCGGACCATATATGGCCCATGGGCAGCACGGGCCATTCCCAGGCCGAAAGTCACACCGGGCTGAAATGGGCCCATGTCTACATCGGGCCTCTAACAGGCCGAAAGTCACTAGGCTGTAATTAGGTCCAAATATTCGGCGAACAATTAACGAGCCAGATCTGGCTTCGGGCCGTAAATGGGCCCAAATATTCGGCGAACAATTAACGGGCCAGATCTGGCTTCGGGCCGTAAATGGGCCTTTACTAAGCAGGCCGTTATTGGGGTGGCCCACTAGTACCTGAGTAAGTACTACGGGCCTTTGACTGGGCCGGCCTTTTTAACCTATATGGGCGTCTGTTGGGCCGTGCCACGTGTCGACGTATCATAGGCGCTTTGGGTCCAATGAGTGGATGACATCTGTCCCAATGGTGAGCCGACACGTGTTTCCTCCAGCCAATGATGATTTTACACGTGGAAAATCCCCATTGGTTAGGGTTGTTAACGGGTTATCGGAATCGGATCCAAAACCGGACCCGATAGCTTAACGGCGTTCCGTTACGGTGGATGCCACGTGTCGGTCACCCTTGATGAAAGCACTTCTGTGACGCGCGATTTATCGTCATGGAAGTGGACACTTCCGTGATGATAATTTTGGTAATGTCATGGAACACTTCTACCACAGCACAGGTATGACTATCTTGATTCTGTCATAAATTTGTCATGGATGTACATGCATGACAGAAAATGTGACCTACTGTGACAAAGACGTATCATCACGGAAGTGTATTTTTTTGTAGTGATGGTGTGATCATTCATGTTTACCTTCAAGACATCATCCAAATGAAGAGAGTTGGAAAGATTCAAGGTTGATCAAGACTATGTACAAAGAGTGATTCAAGTTGATCAACACACAAAGCGTAGAAGATGTACCAAGTGGGATCAAGTGATCTCACATGGTATGGTAAGCCTTATCCATTAAGCTTTGTGTACTAACCCATGGTCTACGTGAGAGTTCTATGTGGGGTTAGGTATGTTTCCATGGGCTTGCGTCAAGAGGAATATATCATACAACCCATGGAGAGGATGACATCAAGTGGTGATCCTCATCAAGATTGCGGTATGCAAGTTCAAGTGGAGCATCATGAAGAGATCATCCTTGAAGCTTGATGTCCATTGTGATGTCAATGGACTTGTGAAGATGTGCCAAAGAGTGGCTCACCCGTAGTGGAGTATGGGGGAGCAATCAACTAGTCTTCATCGAGCCAACGCAATCAAGAAAGGTGGTCCAACTTGAGGGAGTCAAGATCGTCATCATCTAGCTCAAGTGGACTATGTGCAAGGCAAAGGTTTGCCCTTGATAGGTTTTCTATTTTACCGGTCTCATGGTGGTAGTTGGGAGACCGGGTTATAGGATTGATTGCCATACTATCAAGGGGGGCTCTCGATGAGTAGCTTGATCGTATCGTTCGTAGAGACCTCAAACCATTGCATCCTTGCATCATCTTTATTGGTTCTTGTTTGGTTCTTCTCCGTGTGAGATTTGGAGCTTATGGTCATTTTCATGACAAGCTCGAGTTCATCAAAAACGGAGTTCACGTGCATCTTCTATGATGTTTTCGATGTTGGAGGTTATGTCGGTTCTTCTCTTTTGGAGGTTTCACTCCTCTATTTCTTAGGCATACCTCCCCTACCTCTTCTTACTATAATCACTCGTTGTTGGATGCTACTCGTCGTCATCTATCCAACAAGCTTGAGTTTGCTCAATTCGGAGCTCATATGCAGAAGTTGTGGCAGTTTAGGCTTTATTGCATACACTGTTTTCTCTGCTGTGTTCTTGAAAGCCTCAAGCGGTAGCACTGCTCTGTAGAGCGGTAGTACCGCTTGTAAGCGGCAGTACCGCCGCCCTGTGCCGTGCGTAGTACCGCTGCTTCTGGGGATGCGTCTTTTTCGTGTTGAGTTTCATGGTAGTAGAGCGGTAGTACCTCTTATAAGCGGTAAGCGGTACTACCTCTCCACCCGAGCGGTAGTACCTCTTATATGCGGTAAGCGGTACTACCTCTCCACTCGAGCGGTAGTACCTCTTATAAGCAGTAAGCGGTACTACCTCTCCCCAGAGCGGTACTACCTCTCCCCAGAGCGGTACTACCTCTCTGGCAGAACTACAGCTCGTGTTTTTCTCTCTCGTTGGGCTATTTTGACCGTGCTAAGCGGTGGTACCACTCCTCCAAGCGGCAGTACTGCTTGTACGCGACCTGAGCACATAACGGTTGGATTGGGGAGGTCCTATAAAAGGGGGTTGTCTGGGAAACGACACCTATGGAATCACGGGGATCCCTTCTACGGTTGGCGGGCGCGGGGTTGTGCAAAGAGCGGGTCTAGCGGTCAGCACAAGGATCGTTACCCAGGTTCGGGCCGCAAAGATGCGTAATACCCTAGTCCTGCTTTTATGTATGTATTTGAATGTTCTTGAGCTCTTGAGCTAGCTACGGTGTGTGTGTTGCTCAAAAGATCCGAATCCTTCTCCTGGACACCTCGGGCCTCCTTTTATAGACAAAAGGGGTCGCCACAGTGGCACACAGGAGGTGGAAAGGTGTACAGTGTGCAAGCTTATCGCTTGCCATTACGGGACAAGACGCATTAAATGCGCTCCCTTAGGTGTCCCGTTGCTTTACTGGGGATGGCAACGAGGCCCGTCCCGTCCGTCGCTGTTCCGCCTCTCTCCGACGCGCGTCCAGGCCAACGACGCGTGCAGCGCCATGTAGGCTGGCAGGCTGCTGAGATGGCGCGGTGGTAGGATCTTCACGAAGATATGCATGCCACCACGCAGGTGCTTGCTGAGCTGGTCTGGAAGCATCATGTTGCCACGCAGGCACCTGCCCAGCTGGTCGGGCTAGCAGCTGCATGGGAACGGCGGTGGAGTCTTGGCAGACGCGGGCCTCGCTGCGGCCTCGTAGGTGTCTTCGGCAAGGGCCTTGCCGGGGCATCGTGGTCGTCCCCGACAAGGGTCTTTCCGGGGGTCTCGTGGATTTCCTCGGCAAGGATCTTGCCGAGGATCGTCGTCTTCTGGTCCTACTTAGTGATCTTGACAAAGATCTGCATGCCACCGCAAAGGTGCCTCCCGAGCCTTGGCTCCAATGTGGTTGTTGGTGGCGTTGGAACCCTTGGGCTCATGGGTGGCTCGCTCTGCTGGCGTCGGCAAGTTGCCCCGGCAAGGCTCTTGCCGGGGCTGCGGAGGCTGTCCCGGCAAGGGTCTTGCCGGGGGAGTCCACCTCGCCATCTTACTCTTTGTGTTTCTTGGTCTTGGCGTTGCTCTGGTCGTCTTGTGCCTCCGGCTTCCCTCCTTTGCCCTACTTAGTGTGGCCGTGGGCGCGGCTCTGACTGCCCGTGCACAAGTAAAGGGGTCAAAAGGAGTGCCCCTACTTTTGTACACCGACAGGAGCCCCCGGGCCTGGGCCACACATAAGCGCAACATGTTGTTGGGCCGGGCCCAGAACGGTGCGCGGGCAGGCGGGGCGCGATTTTACCGCATGAATTTCTTCGCTCGCTTGCGCTTCCCCACGACCCGGGTTGAATGCGCATCGTGGAGGGTCGTGCGTGACGTGGGGGTCATGCGTGGGGCGGCCGCTGCCCTCATGCGTCACATCGCAGTAAAGAGGCAGCCCGCGCCTTCCCCGTAAAAAGAGGAAAATGCAGGGGCGCGGCTCATTTACTGGGTGGACTAGGGTCGTGGTCTTCAAGGCGTCCGCGCCCCACGATCACGGGGTGGAGAACGGTCGCCTCACCCGTCCCCTTGGTTTCTGCTTGCTCGCCACGTGTCCCCCATGCCGCTAAGGTGGCAGGCGGTGGAGGCGGGAAATCGGGCCGTCGCTGATTGGAGCAGCGGGTCGGTCTCGATTCCCTGCGCCCCCGATGGCCGGATTGGTTGAGTGGCGCGGCCGAGCCCCGACCCCACCCCTTTATAAGAAGGGGGAGGGGGATGGCATCCCACATTCTTCCATCATCCATCTCCTTCCACTTCGGCTCCTTTCCTCCATCTGCCATGACGAGGACCTTCAATGGTGGCGGCGAAGGTCTCTGCTTGACAGCGCGTCCCTCCTCCCTAAGAGCTCGCGGCGGCGGAGCCAGCCACAAGAGGAAGGGGGAGGGGGCGAGGCCGAGGTCGCCGTGGTGCTCGGGGAAGAGGGGGACGGGGCGGCGCACCGGTCTTGCCCCCGCCAGCGATGCCTCCCCCAACGGAGGGCCATGTCAGGGACCAACCCCGTGAGGTCTTCACCAGGCTGCGCCGGCCACCGCATCGTCGTCTTCATCTCCCTACTCCATTCGCTCGGGAGATGGAGCTCGACCTGCCACAGACCCTCAGGTTGCATATGAGGGGCTGCGGGAACAGCGACACGTGGGTCGGTGTCGACTTTCCCGCTCCTCACGTCATGTACCTTCGTCGTTGATGGAAGACTTTCGCTCGTGTCCACAACCTGGCGGCGGGGCTCGTTCTCTACTTCAAATTAATGGAGAATGGCCTGCTCTCCGTCAAGGTCTTTGGGGACCTTGGAACTTGCCTAAAGTGCTGCGCGGAGAGCTCCTCCGATGACGAAGACTCCTCCTCAAGCAGGAGTGACGAGGAGGAAAGTGACAGCGACGACGAGGGCGTCGAGCGGGGGGACGCCGACCTCAACTCCGACTGACCGCGTCGCCCCTCCCTCGGCCTCGCGCCCTGCCGAGGGCCTTCCTCGTCAAGCTCTCCATCGGCGCGTTCCCCGTCGCCTCCTTGGGCGGCTGGCGTAGGGGGGCCGGAGAAGACGAAGAAGGCGGGTGGCGGGCCGTCAACTCGGAGTACGCGGGCACTGACGCCTTCGTCGCGTATTGTCGGCCCGCTGCCTCATCTTTCGGCTCCTCTCCCGGCGTCTTCTGCTGCTCGTACCTCACCTAGGTGCTCTTTTCGCCCTCCTGCTATCTCGTTCCACCTTCTGAGGAGAGGGACAAGAAAGGGATTACGGGCACCTTATCTCTTTTTAGTTTGTAAGCCTGCGGACATTTGTTAAATTTAAAACTTGTAATCCCCTTGCTCATGTTTTTCATCCCGTATGAACTGTACTTGTATGGGACGTTTTTAATGAAAAAGGGGGCTTGCCGGGTTCTTTGTGCGTGAGCGAGGCCCATGCCAAGGAGTGAATCCTTGTTATTTTTAAGATAAACATTGTCGCCCGGCAACAGGCCTTGCCGTCCCCTTACTTCATTCGACCATTCTCACACTCTTGGCGGAGGCAGGGGCGAAGTAGAGTTAGGCCCTTCGTTTGCTTCCTTGTCACCGCGACTACGACCAAGTTCCGACCCAGGGGATAGTCCTTGGGTACAGGAAAAGGGGAGCACGGTGGCCTAGGAATAAAATGAGGTTTCATACGTTCCAATTCCATATAGAAATGCACAACAGGGGACAAAGAACTTATCTAAAACTACAGCCCCCGACAACCTTGGCTTGCCGGGGCCGGAGCGCCGGCTTGTTCTCTTTCTTCCAAATAGCTCAGTAGAAATGCCTATGTACCCTGCGAACCAAAGAGGACGGAAAGGTACAGAGAGACGCACACTCGACCTCTATGCTAGGGGTTAGTTGCCTCTAAGCACTATCAACCCTAACCGAGGGAGAGACTTAACCTAGCATGCATGCTAAAACTTAGGGCGCCAGCGCTTCATTTATTTATGCTCAGGGTCTGCGCCTGGCTTTGTACAAAGGGTTACATGCCTTGCCGACAAGGCTAGTACAAAAGGTGGTTTGCCGGTGGGCCCGGCAACCGCGCCTTATGGGTAAAACTTGCGAAGATGTTCAATGTTCCAGGAGTTGCTCACTAGAATAGCATCTTCGGTCTCCAGGCGGACTGCGCCGGGCCTGGTGACTCGTATTACCCGATAAGGGCCTTCCCACTTTGGCGTCAACTTGTTGGAATTCTTGGCTGATTGAACGTGCCGAAGAACAAGGTCGCCTTCCTCAAAGCTTTGGGCATGAACCTTGCGTCTATGGTAGCGGTGCAAGGCTTGCTGGTAACGTGCTGCTCTCACAGCCGCCCGAAGACGATCTTCCTCAAGGAGCATTGCATCATCTTGCCACAATTGCTCTTGCTCAAGCTCGTCATAAGCGAGCACTCGAGGTGACCCGTATGTGAGTTCCGTAGGGAGAACTGCTTCTGCCCCGTATACCAGGGCAAAGGGTGTCTGGGCGGTGGCTTGATTTGGCGTCGTTCTGATTGACCAAAGAACCGCCGGCAACTCATCAATCCAGCGCCTTCCGCTCTTGTGCAGCCTGTCAAAAGTCTTTGTCCTCGGGCCTCGCAGTACTTCAGCATCTGCCCTCTCCGCCTGGCCGTTGCTGCGTGGGTCCGCCACGGAAGTGAAACAGACCTTGCTCCCGAGGTCTTGGATGTATTGCATGAAGGTGTGGCTTGTGAACTGCGTGCCGTTGTCGGTGATGACTCTGTTTGGCACACCAAAATGGCAGACTAGCCCCTTGAAGAACTTGACGGCCGACTGCGCTGTCACCTTCCTCACTGCTTCCACCTCTGGCCACTTTGTGAACTTGTCGATTGCAACGTACAAGTACTCAAAGCCCCCGACAGCGCGGGGGAAAGGGCCCAGTATGTCGAGCCCCCAGACCGAAAATGGCCAGGAGAGAGGAATTCTTTGAAGGGCTTGAGCTGGTTGATGAAGCTTCTTCGAATGGAACTGACACGCTTCACACTTGGTTACTAGTGCCATTGCATCCTAGAGGGCAGTGGGCCAGAAGAAACCTTGCCGGAACACTTTGCCGGCAAGGGCCCTCGACCCTATGTGGGAACCACATATGCCTCCGTGTATTTCTGCCAACAGCTCCAGTCCTTCCTCCCAGGGAATGCACTTCAATTTCACAACGTTCGGTATTTTTCTGTACAGGACGTCATCGATGAACTGATACATCACAGACCGACGGGCTACTTTCTCCGCTTCTTCCTGCTCCTCAGGGAGTTCCCCTGTTTGGAGGAACCGGACGGTATGTTGTGCCCACGCCGGGGCCTGGGGCTCGACGGCAAGGACTAAAGGCATTTCCTCTGCCATGAGAGCGGCTGCCTCGACGGCCAGGGCTAGATGCCCTGCCGGAGTCGGTTGCCCCATGGCAGGCTCAGTGCTCATGGCAACATCTTTGCCGGCGGCTCCTGGGAGCTCGGCGGGCAAGTACTTGCCGGGGCCTGATTTCCTTCGCTTGTTCTGCTCTGTTGAGGGTTCAACGGATGGTTGAGTTAAACGAAGCACAAAGGTACCTGGTTCCACAGGTAGCTTGAGGGCAGCGCGCTTCGACAGGTAATCGGCGATGTCGTTCTCCACTCGGGGAACGTTCTCTGCTTTTATACCGTCAAAACGCTCCTCCAGCTTCCTCACCTCATCCACGTATGCCTCCATCAACGGGCTTTGAGAATCTTTGTTAACTTGCTTGACGACAAGCTGTGAATCACCCCTGACGATGAGCTTCTTGATCCTGAGGTCTACCGCGATCCTGAGACCGGCAAGCAACCCCTCGTATTCGGCTGTGTTGTTCGTTGACATCTCCCTGGGAAAGTGCATCTGGATTACGTACTTGAGGTGCTCTCCGCTGGGTGCAATAAGCAGCACACCAGCACCGGCGCCTTGGAACAAGAAAGCCCAAAGTACATAATCCAGTTGCGACTTGCTTCCTTGCCAGGGAGAGTGGTCTCCTGGATCTCTTCGTCGGGCGTTGGGGTCCATTCTGCAATGAACTCCGCCAAGACTCTGCTCTGGATTGTTGAAGTACTCTCAAACTTCGAACCAAAGCTCGACAGTTCCAACGCCCACTCCACAATCCTCCCGGTTGCGTCTGGGTTATACAGTATCCGTTGCAACGGGAGGCGGGTGACGACGGTGATTTCGTGGGCTTGGAAGTAATGACGCAGCTTGCTCGAGGCCATAAGGAGGCCGAAGAGCAATTTCTGCACACCGGAGTACCTTGACCTAGCCCCCTGCAAGAGGGAGCTGACAAAGTAAACCGGGTGCTGCATCATCTTCTTCTTCTGCACCTCTTCATTTGGTTGCACGGGCCCCGTCCCGATGGCATCAGACTGTCGGTGTGGAACGACACCTATGGGATCACAAGAATCCCTATTACGGTTGCCGGGGCGCGGGGTTGCGAGAAGAGCAGGGCTAGTAGACAGCACAAGGATCGTTTACCCAGGTTCGGGCCGCGAGGATGCGTAAAACCCTAGTCCTGCTTTGGTGGGTGTATTTCAGAGAGTTCTTGAGCTCTCGAACTAGCTGTGGTCAGTGCGTGGTTCGAAAGAGCCGAATCCTTCTCCAGTATGCCATGGGCCTCCTTTTATAGTCGGAAGGGGCTGCCATAGTGGCACACAGGAGGTGGAAAGGCGTACAGTGCTCTGAGCTTATCGCTCGTATTACAGGACAAGACGCATTTAATGCGTAGCTTAGGTGTGCCCCTGCTTTATCGGGGACGGGGGCGAGGCCCGTCCCGTCCGTCGCCACTCCTCCTTGTTTCGACACGCGCCTTGGCCAGCGATGCGTGTGGCGCCATGTAGGCAGGCAGGCAGCTGAGGTGGCGCGGTGGTGGAGCCTTCACGAAGATCTGCATGCCGCCACGCAGGCGCTCGATGAGTTCGCCTGGGGGCTGCATGTTGCCACGCAGGTGCCCGCCCGGCTGGTTGGGCTGGTAGCTGCATATGAATGGCGGTGGAAGCTTTGTTGGCGCGGGCCTGGCGGTGGCCCTGCTGGCGTTCTTGGTGAGGGCCTTGCCGGGTGGCCCGGCAAGGGTCTTGCCGTGCGGCCCGGCAAGGGTCTTGCCGTGGCGCGCTGTCGTCCCTGGCAAGGGCCTTAGCGGGGGTCTGGTGGCCTTCCTCGGCAAGGATCTTGCCGAGGATCATCGTCTTCTAATCCTCATCTGATCTTGAATATGTCTTCACAAAGATCTGCATGCCACCACAGAGGTGCCTTCCCGAGCCCTGGCCCCACGTGGATGATGGCATTGGGGACCGTGGGCTCAAGGGTGGCTTGCTCTGTTGGTGTGGGGCGGGCTGTCCCGGCAAGGATCTTGCCGGGGCTGCTGAGGCTGCCCCGGCAAGGGTCTTGCCGGGGGAACCCGCTTCGTCCCTCTGCTCTTTGTGGTCTTGGCCTTAGCGTTGCTCTTATTATCTTGGGCTTTGGTCTTACCTTGGCTCACCTCCCCTGTTCTACTTGGCGTGACCGTAGGCGCGGCTCCGACTGCCCGTGCACAGGTATAGGGGTACAAAAACGCACCCCTCTTTTTGTACACCGACAGGAGCCCCCGGGCCTGGGCCACACATAAGCGCGACACGTTGTTGGGCCAGGCCCAAAACGGTGTGCGGGCAGGCGGGGCGGTTTTTACCGTGGTAAGACTTTTCGCGCGTGGCGCTTCCCATGACCCACGCGCGCGGCGCGGCATGGAGTTGTGTGCGTGACGTGGGCGGCATGCGTGGGGCGGTTTCCGTACGCATGCGTCACATCGCAGTAAAGAGGCAGCTCGCGCCTTCCCCGTAAGAAGAGGGAGGCGTGGAGGCGCGACTCATTTACTGAATGGGGTCGGGCCTCGGTCTTCAAGGTGTCCACACCCCCCGATCACGGGGTGGGGAGAGGTCGCTTCACCTGTCCCCTTGGTTCTGCACGTTCGCCACGCGTCCTTCATGCATCTGGGGTGGCAGGCGGTGGAGGCGGGAAACCGGGCCGTCGCTAGTTGGTGCAGCGGGTCGGTCGGTCTCGATTCCCTGCGCCTCTGGTGTCTGGATTGGTCGAGTGGGGCGGCCGAGCCCCGACCCCGCTCCTTTATAAAGAGAGGGAAGGGTGATGGCATCCCGCATTCTTCTATCTTCTATCTCCTCCTGCTTCTGCTTCTTCCTCTCACCCGCCATGGAGAAGGGGAATCCCGGTCCCTTGACGGTGGTGGCGAGGGTCGCCGCTCGACAACGCGTCCCTCCTCCTCCGGAGCCCGCGGTGGTGGAGCCGGCCGCGAGGGGAAGGGGGAGGGGGCGAGGCCGCAGCAGAGGCCGAGGTGCTCGGGGAAGAGGAGGACGGGGCGGTGCACCGGCCTTGCCCCCGCCAATGATGCCTTTCCCGACGGAGGGCCACGTTGAAGACCAGCCCTGCGAGTTCTTCATCAGGCTGCGCCAGCCTCCGTGTCGTCGTCTTCATCTCCCCACCCCATTTTCTCGGGTGATGGAGCATGACCCGCCCCAGACCCTCAGGTTGCACATGAGGGGCTGTGGGAACGGGGGCACGCGGGTCGACGTCGACTTCCCGGCTCCTCGGGTTATGTACCTCCACCGTGGATGGAAGACGTTTGCTCACATCCACAGCCTGACGGCGGGGCTCGTCCTCTACTTCAAATTAATGGAGGACGGCCTGCTCTCCGTCAAGGTCTTCGGAGAGTTTGGAACTCGCCTGAAGTGCTGCGTGGAGAGCTCCTCCGACGGAGATTCCGACGATGGAAGCTCTTCCTCGAGCGAAAGTGACGAGGAGGACAGCAAGGAAGATGACGGGGATGAGTCCGACTAGGCGTCGGAGGCCCCGCGCCTGGGCGGGTGCGGCAGCAGCAGCATCTGCACCTGGCCGCTCCTCCGGCAGAGGTTTGCCGGGGGTGGGGCCAGCTCCTTGAACTTCTCGGGGCCGTCTCCTTGGGCGGCTGGCGTCGGGAGGCTGCGGAAGAGGAAGAGGGCGGGCGGCAAGGCCGTCAACTCGGAGTACGCGGGCACCGACGCCTTCATCGCGTATTGCCGGTCCTGCCGCCTCGTCTTCCAGCTCCTTTCCCGGCACCGTCATCACCGGCCCACCCGTGGGCGGCCACCGAGGTGTTCTCTTGGTGCTTCCTGCTGCTCGTAGCTCGCCTAGGCGCCCCTTTTGCCCTCTCGCCTCCTTGACCTGCCTCCTGAGGAGAGGGACAAGAAAGGGATTACGGGCATCTTATCTCTTTTTTAGTTTGTAAGCCTGCGGGCCTTCGTTAAATTTAAAGCTCGTAATCCCCTTTGTTCATGTTTTTCATTCCGTACGAACTGTACCTGTATGGGATGTTTTTAATGAAAAAGGGATGCTTGCCGGGTTTTTTGTCCGTGGGTAAATCCCGCGACAAGGAGCGAATCCTTGTTATTGTTTTAAGATAAACGTTTTTCGCCTGGCAACAGGCCTTGCCGTCCCCCCACTCCACTCGACCGTTCTCCCGCTCTTGGCGGAGGCAGGGATGAAGTGGGCTTTAGGATCCTCGTTCTACCTCCTTGCCGCCGCGGCTACAACCAAATCCGGACCCAGGAAATAATCCTTAGGTATAGGAAAAAGGGGAGCACGGCAGCCTAGAGATAAAAACGAGGTTTCAGATGCCCCAGTCCTGTTCCGAAATGCATGACAGAGGATAAAAGACTTATCTGGATTTGCAGCCCCCCGACAATCTCATATTGCCGTGGTTGGATCCTTGTGCTCGCAGCCCCCGGCAACTCTGGTTTGCCGGGGTCGGGACGCCGGTCCGTTTTCTTTCTTCCAAGTAGCTCGGCAGAAGTGCTCATGTGCCCTGCGAACCAAAAGAGGACAGAAGAGAAACAGATAGACGCGCACTCGACCTCTAGGCTAGGGGTTAGTCGCTGCTAAGCACTATCAACCCTAACCAAGGAAGAGACTCGACCTAGCATGCATGCTATGACTTAGGGCACCAGCGCTTCATTTATTTATGCTCAGGGTCTGCGCCTGGCTTTCTACGAAGGGTTACATGCCTTGCTGGCAAAGCTTGTACAAAAGGTGGCTTGCCGGGAGGCCCGGCAAGCCGCGCCTTATGGGTAAAACTTGCGAAGATGCTCGATGTTCCAGGAGTTGCTCACTGGGACGGCATCTTCGGTCTCCAGGCGGACTGCGTCGGGCCTGGTGACTCGTATTACCCGATAAGGGCCTTCCCACTTTGGCGTCAACTTGTTGGCATTCTTGGCCGACTGAATGCGCTGAAGAACAAGGTCGCCTTCCTCAAAGCTTCGGGCATGAACCTTGCGGCTATGGTAGCGGCGCAAGGCTTGCTGGTAGCGCGCTGCTCTCACAGCCGCCTGAAGACGATCTTCCTCAAGGAGCGTCGCGTCATCTTGGCACAACTGCTCTTGCTCAAGCTCATCATAAGCGAGCACTCGAGGTGACCCGTATATGAGTTCCGTGGGGAGAACTGCTTCTGCCCCGTAGCCCAGGGCAAAAGGTGTCTGGCTGGTGGCTCGATTTGGCGTCGTCCTGATCGACCAAAGAACCGCCGGCAATTCATCAATCCAGCGCCTTCCGCTCTTGCGCAGCTTGTCAAAAGTCTTTGTCCTTAGGCCTCGCAACACTTCAGCATTCGCACTCTCCGCTTGGCCGTTGCTCCGTGGGTGTGCCACGGAAGCAAAACAGACCTTGCTGCCGAGGTCTTGAATGTATTGCATGAAGGTGTGGCTCGTGAACTACGTGCTGTTGTCGGTGATGACTCTATTTGGCACACCAAAATGGCAGACCAGTCCTTTGAAAAACTTGACAGCTGACTGAGCAGTCACCTTTCTCACTGCTTCCACCTCCGGCCACACTACAAGAAATATGTCAACTAGTGACCTTCTATCAGTGACCCTGGAATAATTGGTCATAGATCTATGACCATTTGAGACCAATTGGTCAAAAGCTGTTCGGGGGGCTCCAAACCCTAAACCATTGCGACCATTTTGGTCAGAAAGGTCGTAATTTCCTTACACAAAATGGTCATAAAGCAAACAGCGCTAGTCCGCTGCCTTGTTTCTAGTTGTTAACGACCAATGTAGATGGTCATAGCCTTGTAAATTGTGGTGGGTTGCGATGACTAGGCGCCATCTCATCAGTTTTGCCTATGTGTCATGTCCATGTGTCAATTTTTGCCCTAGGTTGTGAAGCAACCTATATTTTTGTTATTCCAAAAATTCCCAAAAAATTCTCGTAAATTGTTTGGATCATATCTTCATCAAATATGTCAAAAACCTTCCTTGCCTAGTTCAAAAATAATTCAACGATATTCATTTTCCTATTCTATTCAAAGCAGCACTTTGTGAAGGAAGTACCACTTTGGCATGTCCAAATAGTATCCATTTTCTACAGTGCTTTCCTATGCCCAAATAACCATCCTCCACCAAATGCCAGCTCAATCCATTCATTATTCTGAGCCTAGCTTCAACATTCGTATTTATGTCCAGTGTGGTACTTTGCAAAGCAAGTACCACATAGGCTCCTCCTTTTGAGCTGAAAATTTGTGAAGACGGTCTTCTTAGTAACTGATCATCCTCAGCCAAAATTCACGCCCATTAGCCATGTACATTTCTCGTACCGCTAATCAAACACTTGGCTGCTAATTCATGTTTGAGCATCGATCGGTCTCCTCGTGAGAATCTTATGTTGTAATTTTCTTCCTAGCACATACCTAGGGAGTGCCCAACCCACTAGAGTACCTAGGCCGCCCAGAACACATGGCAATGCCACGGTCACGCGATGACCACGCGGCGGGCATGCGAGTTTACGCGCTCTAGAGTTGGGGGCCTCGGCCACTGCCCAAACCTCGACGTATCGCCACCAAACCATGTATTTATGATTATATAGGTACTTATGTAACTAGAAATGATTTTTGGAAAAAAATAAATAGCAAACTATGAGGCAGCTGCAGTTCAAATTTGACCCGGTTCCAGCTGAATCGGTGGAAATTTGTCTTTTTCACGAGAGGTGGATCAAAACTTTTTACACCCAACCATTTTGTCAATTGTGCATTAAATATGTCCTAGTATTTTATAAAATTTATTTGGTCCAATTTTGCAACAATTATTTGGGAGGTCCTTCACAAAAAAAAACCTCCTTTTGGGCACTTGAAAAATGGAAAATGGTTTTTTCGTCCAAAGAAAATGAAAACTTCCTTAGGAAACATTGTTTGCCATTCATATGCACCCTTGTGCATAATATGAGATCATTTGAACAAACTATGCCATGAATGTGGCCATAAGATTGATCATTTGGCTTGAAATCCATTGATCTCCACACGTGATAGCTCGTTTCTGAGAACACTTTTTTAAAATAATTGCCGTATTACAAGTTTGTTATTTTTCCTGGGAACTTGGACACATATAATGACACAATGCGAAGGTTTCCCAATTTTTTGATTTTTTTTAATTTTTATCCCCGTTTCAAAATGCGGTCAAAACGGCGGGAATAACCGTTCCTAGCTAGTGGTTGAATCTTGGAATTTTTTTGGTGTTTCTCTGATTAAATAGATACTTATGTACCTAGAAATGATTTTTGGAAAAAATAAATAGCAAACTATGAGGCAGCTGTAGTTCAAATTTGACCCGCTTCCAACTGAATCGGCGGAAATATGTCTTTTTCACTAGAGGTGGATCAAAACTTTTTACACCCAACCATTTTGTCAATTGTGCATTAAATATGTCCTAGTATTTTAGAAAATTTATTTGGTACAATTTTGCAACAATTATTTGGGAGGTCCTTCACAAAAAAACCTCCTTTTGGGCACTCGAAAAATGGAAAATGGTTTTTTCATCCAAAGAAAATGAAAACTTCCTTAGACAACATTGCTTGCCATTCCAATATGCACCCTTTGTGCACAATATGAGATCATTTGAACACACTATGCCATGAATGTGGCCATAAGATTGATCATTTGGCTTGAAAGCCATTCATCTCCACATGTAATAGCTCGTTTCTAAGAACACTTTTTTAAAATAAATGCCGTATTACAAGTTTGTTATTTTTCCTGGGAACTTGGCCACATATAATGACGCAATGCGAAGGTTTCCCAATTTTTTTATTTTTTTGAATTTTTTATGCCCATTTCAAAATGCGGTCAAAACGGCGGGAATGACCGTTCCTAGCTAGTTGTTGAATCTTGGAATTTTTTTGTGTTTCTCTGATTAAATAGATACTTTTGTACCTAGAAATGATTTTTTTTTAATAAATAGCAAACTGTGAGGCAGCCGCAGTTCAAATTTGACCCGCTTCCTACTAAAACGACAGAAATTTGTCTTTTTCATGAGAGATTGATCAAAACTTTTGACACCCAACCATTTGGTCAATTATGCATTAAATATGGCCTAGTATTTTAGAAAATTTATTTGGTCCAATTTTGCAACAAATATTTGGTAGGTCCTTCACAAAAGAACTCATTTTGGGCACTCGAAAAATGGAAAATGATTTTTTCGTCCAAAGAAAATGAAAACTTCCTTAGGCAACATTGTTTGCCATTCCAATGTGTACCCTTGTGCACAATATGAGATCATTTTAACAAACTATGTCATGAATGTGTCCATAAGATTGATCATTTGGCTTGAAAGCCATTGATCTCCACACATGATAGCACACTTTTTTAAATAATTATCGTATTACAAGTTTATTATTTTTCCTGATAACTTGGCCACATATAATGACACAATGCGAAGGTTTTCCAATTTTTTATTTTTTTTATTTTTTTATGCCCGTTTCAAAATGCGGTCAAAACGGCGGGCTTGACTGTTCCTAGCTAGTGGTTGAATATTGGAAATTTTTTGATTTTTCTGTGATTAAATAGATACTTATGTACCTAGAAATGATTTTTGGAAAAAATAAAGAACAAACTATAAGGCAATCGCAGTTCAAATTTGACCCGCTTCCTGCTGAATCGGCGGAAATTTGTCTTTTTCACCACAGGTGGATCAAAGCTTGTGACACCCAACCATTTAGTCAATTGTGCATTAAATATGGCCTAGAATTTTATAAAATTGATTTGGTCTAGTTTTTGAACAAATATATTGTAGGTCCTTCACAAAAAAAAACTCATTTCAGGCATTCGAAAAAAGGAAAATGTTTTTTTTTGCCAAAAAACTCATATCTCACGACACCTCTTTAAAGATATTTATCTTTTTTCTTGTTTGTTATTTTCTTCTGTAAACTTGTTAACATTTTGGTGACACAATGAGAAGGTTTCCATTTTCTTTTTGAATTTCTTAGGTCATAAAATAGCTGATATGATTTTAACACATTATTTTTTGGCAAATATGACCTATTTAGATGGTCATAACATCATACTGCATTCTGATTGGTCCATTGACGTCTCACGCGGATCGTGCATCATACGCCGTCGGATGCTGGCAGATCCAACGGCAGTCCTCAACCCTTCCACACCAACCCCGAAACCCTAGCTGGTCATTTTCCGTCCACCCCCCCCCCCCCGTCTCCTTTCTTTCCCACATCCATCAATCGATCCTCCTTTCTCCTCGCTGTCTCGCCCGATGTAGAGAGAGAGAGCGAGAGCTCGCCTCCTTCCTTCCAGATCGCCACCGCCACCTACCTCTAGCGGAGCTCGCCACCGTCCATGGCCTCCCCCACGCCCTACTCCTCTCACCCCTCCCCTTCCCCCACCCATAATTTGGCCATAATTCTTCCTCCCCCAGCCCCGACCACCCCCCTTCCGCCACCCCCGCCCGCTCTGCCTAATCCACCGCTGCCCCCGACGCCATGGCGGACGCCGACAGCAGCAGCAACCCGCTGCTCGCCGACTTCGACTTCCCGCCCTTCGACTGCGTCGAGCCCGCGCAACTCTCTGTCTCTTCCATTCCCCTCCTGATTCACGCCCATCCCACGGCGCCGCCGCCGCCGCCCACCACCCCCACCCCGGCGACCTCCCCACCGGCGATTCCCTACATCCATCGCCTGCACCTTCTCTCCCAGTCTCAGATCGACCCGGCGGCCAGGACCCACCCGAAGTGACGGAGGTCGGCTGCGTCGCCCCGCCACCGCCTCCTTCCTTTCTCCCTCAGGGCGCTCGAAGATCCCGTGCTCGCTGCGCCTCCTCTGCCCCGACCTTCTCCAAGCCATCCATGGAGCTCCATCATCAAGGTGTTTGATTCGTTTCGATTTCGATTTGCTTCTGCTTTTGTTTGTTGCTCAGTTCTGTACTGTTGGTGATGCCATGGTCCTCCCTTTCCATTGCTACAGGAGAAGAAGAAAAAACCCTAGCTAGGCCTGGAGGATGTATTGGATTGGAGAACCACCCGAGCAGGGAGGGAGGAAGCAAGGAAGGTCACCATGGACCTCGCCCAACTCCCACCCATCTTCCTGCCTGCAGCTGCAGGTAACCCCCTCCCTCTCCCTGCCTTGTCAGACCTGAAGATGCAGTGTTTGAGATATTCAGTGAACTGTGTGGATTCAGACAGGAACGCTTCAGTTAACTGTGTAGATCATGTACTGTATTGTTAATCACCAATTATTGTTTCCTTTCACTGCGTCGTGCCGGTTACTACTACTGTTCCTACATAATCACAAGCGTGGATGGATGATTATCTCAGATCAGATGTTGCTAGATTACTTTCTTAGATCGCTTTGTCGCCAAGCCACACATATCACCTAGTTAGATAGAATCCGCTACGCTAGGGTGATGAATGAACGAACAAACAATAATAGGAACATGGGCACCAGGTTTTAGAGGGCTTGTGATTTTGTGGTTGCAGCAAGCCCGCCTTGTACGCCCGATGAGTTATCCTGTGTATTTTGTCTTGCTAGACGAGTTATCCAGCAATACTAGTGCATAGTAGAAAATTATCATACATCCTGGCTGTAACCTGCTTTTGTGCTTGTGACTTTGGCCCGCATGATTTTGCGGGGATTTGGTACCAGACTAGAGGTGGAGGCTGACGATTTCTTGCTGTTTCAGTCAAGTGCTTGATAGATATCTGTCTCAATCCACAAGAAAACCCATTAGACCTGTATATGTCATTTGATTTAGATCACTAAATTTCATACATGGATTGCTGAGGTTTTTTGATCTTGCAGGTCGCGGTGACCACCAAGAAGACACCCAACTTCCGCATCCCGAACTACCCGAGCCTGACGTCGCAGCTGCTGTGTCAAGTCCACAACATCACCATGCATGTAGGTGTACTTGGTTCATCTTCAGGTTCAGGTGTAGGGGTTAGTGGCCTTAAGCATTAACCATTTAATCCTGATGAATGCTGCTTGTTTTACACATACCACTTCCTTCTGTTTATCCTCATTATGTGATTCAATTCCAAAAGGCAGCATGTTGCATGTTGATACATGTATGCCTTTGTGTGAGAGAACATTATGATAGTGATTCCATCGGTTCCTGGTCAGAAGTTTTGACTGTGAGGTCTTGATGCTATGCTACATGAGTGAATGTGGATTTTTGGCTGTGATTATGTGATATTAATGATATGCCTTTTGAGTGAATTGTGTTTTCAGACTGCAATTATGTGCTGTTGGTAAAGTGTTTTCTGAGTGAACTAAGAACGTTAGAAGGATATGATGTGGTTGTATCAGTTTCAGCATGATGATTCTCATCAACTTGCACCTGGTCATAGTCCAGTAAATGCATGACAGTGTTTTGTTCAATTATATTATATAAGATTGACTTGTGTATTATAAATTGTCATGGTCAACTAGGTGTGTACAGCTGCATGCCAATATCTCATAAGAGTGACTAGTGTAGTATGAATTGACAGTGTGATCTAAGTATCATGTGTGTAATTGTGTATGCTTATATGATGTCTGGCACATTTCTTGTACCTACAATATAAATTTGTGAGCATAGCTTCTGTTGTCAATGCAGAAAACTGTTCCTTGTAATGTACATACTCATATTGCATCATATCAGATTGGGCATTGCTCTATTGCTCTATTCACGCCATTATACATGTGTAAAATTGTTCGATTAACTTCATTATCTTTAATAATTGATTATTCACTTCCGGTTTGTAGTAACTTAAACTTGGCGGCAAACTGGTTAAATACTTGGTTGTGATCACGTTTGTGGTTGGTGTGCGAGCAAGCAAAATCAGAAGTGATCCCAACTGATGATACTATTTTTGCGTTTACTAGAATTGTCCATGGACATTTAATCTGTTTTGTGTATAGTATGTAAAATAGCAGAGTACACCGATTACCATTCTGTCTGCTGACATACACTTCCAAAGACCTTTTAGCGTAGAGTTCATATAGTTACACAGTGCTTTTTAGCTTAGATATCATACAGTTATGCAGTGCTCCCTACACTGTCTGTTTACTATATATATCATTCATGTATTCTTGGATAGTACTGACTACATACCAGGGCGAATTAACCACAATTTGCCACAATTTGCAGTTACTGAAACATAACCTTGCTGGTTACCAGTGCAATAATAAACTTGCAAGTGTCAATGTACTGATGCAAACAATGATTGTTTACTTATGACTAATCTGTTTTCCATCTCATTTATAGGGGTTCCGAAAATGCCCGACTCCAACGGCAACGGCATGCACCACAAGAAGGATGATGGCCTCTTCACCTACTCCGGCCCCGTCCTCCCCGACGCCTGGTCGTGGCCCTGTGCACGGCGGACGCGGCTTGGTCGCTTCCTCCGGGAACCCTATCCCGTCGATCTTGGTGCGGCGGTGAGCACATCCACCAGATCTGCCGGCGGGCATCAAGGCCGTGGCTTGGACCTTGCCGCCCTCTACCAAGGAAGGAGTGAGCTCGCGCAGATGGCGGTGGCCGTGCTCCACCAGCTGTTTTGTGGTTCCTGCAATCAGGGGAGTTCCTCTCAAGACAGTGCCCTCCCCCTTCTGCTTCTTCTACTACCTACTGTTGCTGCTGTTGCTGATTGGTCTATGCACGGTGGGTAATCCATCAATGTTTATTTGCTACTGCCTGAGCTCTATTTCTGTGCATGCGAGCATGCTGTGTGTGCAGTGTGGATGCTTGGTCCTTGTGGGGATCGTCTAATAGACGAAGTTCCTCTATGTTAATATAACGAGAATGGAATAGTGCATTCCGGTTGAACATGTGTTCTAGATTTTTTTGCTGGTAAACATGTGGTCTAGATGATTCTACCTTGTTGTTTCTGATCTTACATTTGGTTTATCTATGCTGCATTGCAAATTTGCAATGATGTTTGTTGCCCAAGAACCTAGCGAATTAGAGGCCTGAGATTTCAATAGTCTGGAGGATAAACTAATGAATTCAGATTTGAGTGAGAAATCTATTCTGGTTTCAAATAGATAGGTTTATTTTTTAACTATGCATAGATTTGTAACAATGAGCATAGGTGGTTATAGGTTGCTATGATGATGAATATAAATATCATGAAGTGCTCATGCATGGCGGTATACCTGATACCATTGTTTTCACTGTTTTATCAACATGCCTTTGCTGAATCTTCCATTCATACGTGTAAACTATACATTGTAGCTACTGAGTACTTTTTATCGACATATTACCTAATTGTGTACCTAAATATGACCAAGGTACGGTGGATACAACATGATGCTTCTGCTGCCATAACTTGTTTTCTTGCCTACCATCCAGGTACAATGGGAGCAAGCTCATCCTCCTCAATCCCTAGCTATTGCACGACTGCCGGGGTGCATACAGCATCTCGACCTCTTATTGTAGTAGCTGGTATGCTTGATGCGTGTATCTCTGTCTCCTTACAGTTTTGCTCGAACCATAAATCCTGATGCATGATGATTATAGTCTGATTTGTTAGATCTGTTCTGTTGGTGCTTAAAATTTGACATGCCTGGATTTTGAATGAATGAATGAATGAACTCGTTATTATAGTTCTTTTCATTTCTATGATCAATTTAGTTAAGAGTTGCACATGTCAGTATACTATATGCCAAAAAAATCCTAGCTAGTGAGAACATTTGTCACTCCATGAACATATACTGGTTAGTGTTAGTCATACTATTTATCCACATGGCATTTGCTGTCAATTTTTGCTTATAAGTTATTGGATTCCTCATTGGCTATTGTTTGATGTTATGTACACATTCTTATTCTTATATTTTCATTCTTATTCTTTGCACAGGTGAAGTGCGAATCAAAGTCTGAAGCTGTGAAGTATATCAACAAACAGTAGCATATTATGTGTTGTAATTGTAGGCAGTAGTAGGCATATCCGGCTTGTAGTATACTGTAATGATTGTAATAGACCAATGTAGTGTTGTTTTGGATGACTTTCGTTTGCTCTCTAGTCTGATAATTATTGTGTATGTGATTTGAATACCTGTGAAATGATATAATGGTTGTTTGGCAAAGTTCGAAATTTTTGATGTGTGGGACCAATTTTGGGATAAGCATGACAAGTGGGACCAATCTGTGGTGGGACCAGCTGCAAAATAAAATGGTTGAAAATAGAAAATCAATAGACTAGCAAAAAGGCCATGCCCTAGAAAATAAAAAGGCCAAATTGTTGGGCCAGGCCCATGTAGCTAGAGTAAATTAACATAACAAATATACAGTAAAAAGGCCGAATTGTTGGGCTCGGCCCATGTAAAACACCCAATTGGACCGGGCCGATTCTAATTTTTGACCTTCTCAATTGGTCGCAATTTTGCCACGTCGGATCCGACGTGGCTTGGGCAGACAGCCAGCGACCAAAATAGAAGGTCATATAATCCATGACCTATTGTTTTGGTCGTGGCCTTCCACGACCTTCTCACAAAGAAGGTCGTTAATTTCAGTTTACGACCGCCAGCTTTTGACCTTCTGTTTTTGGTCAAAAGAAGGTCGCAAATGAAAATCAATGACCTTTCAGTGACCAATAGTGAGGGTCGCAAGTTGACATATTTCTTGTAGTGCCACTTTGTGAACTTGTCGATTGCAACGTACAAGTACTCAAAGCCCCCGACGGCGCGGGGGAAAGGGCCCAGTATGTCGAGCCCCCAGACCGAGAATGGCCAGGAGAGAGGGATTGTTTGAAGGGCTTGAGCTGGTTGATGAAGCTTCTTTGAATGGAACTGACACGCTTCACACTTGGTTACTAGTGCCGTCGCATCCTGGAGGGCGGTGGGCCAGAAGAAACCTTGCCGGAACGCCTTCCCGGCAAGGGCCCTCGACCCTATGTGAGAGCCACATATGCCTCCATGTATCTCCACCAACAGCGCCAGTCCTTCCTCCCGGGGGATGCACTTCAATTTCACGCCATTTGGCCTTCTCCTGTACAGGGCGTCATCGACGGAGTGGTACAGGGCGGACCGACGGGCTACTTTTTCCGCTTCTTCCTGCTCCTCAGGAAGCTCCCCTGTTTGGAGGGATTGGACGGTATGTTGCACCCATGCCGGAGCTTGGGGCTCGACGGCAAGGGCCAAAGGCATTTCTTCCGCCATGGGAGCAGCTGTCTCTACGGCCAGGGCTTGACGCCCTGCCGGAGGCAGTTGCTCTTGGGCAGGCTCAACGTTCGCGGCAGCATCCTTGCCGGCGGCCCCAGGGGGCTCGGTAGGAAAGTACTTGCCGGGACCTGACTTCCTCCGCTTGTTCTGCCCTGCTGATGGTTCGACGGATGGTTGAGTTAACCGGAGAAAAAGGTACCTGGTTCTACAGGTAGCTTGAATGCGGCACGCTTTGAATGGTAACCGGCGATGTCGTTCTCCGCTTGGATACCGTCAAAGCGTTCCTCCAGCTTCCACACCTCATCTACGTAAGCTTCCATCAATGGGCTCTGATAATCCTTGTTGACCTGTCTGACAATGAGCTGCGAGTCACCCCTGACGATGAGCTTCTTAACCCCGAGGTCTGCCGCGATCCTGAGACCGGCAAGCAATCCCTCGTACTCAGCAGTGTTGTTGGTGGACATCTCCCTGGGGAAGTGCATCTGGATCACGTACTTGAGGTGCTCTCCGGTGGGTGCGACGAGCAGCACACCGGCACCGGCGCCTTGCAGCGAGAAAGCCCCATCGAAGTACATGATCCAGTCGCGGTCTGCTTCCTTGCCGGGGAGAGTGGTCTCCTGGATTTCTTCGTCAGGCGTCGAGGTCCATTCTGCAATGAACTCTGCCAAGACTCTGCTCTGAATTGTCGAGGTACTTTCAAACTTTAAACCAAAGCTTGACAACTCCAAGGCCCATTCCACAATCCTTCCAGTCGCATCTGGGTTGTGCAGTATCCGTTGCAATGGGAGGCGGGTGACGACAGTGATCTCGTGGGCTTGGAAGTAATGACGCAGCTTCCACGAGGCCATAAGGAGGCCGAAGAGCAATTTCTGCACACCGGAGTACCTCGATCTAGCTCCCTGAAAGAGGGAGCTGACAAAGTAAACCGGGTGCTGCATCATCTTCTTCTTTTGCACCACCTCACTTGACTGCGCGGGCACTGCCTGTTGGGGATCGTTGCAGAATTTTAAAATTTTCTACGCATCACCAAGATCCATCTATGGAGTATACTAGCAATGAGGGGAAAGGAGTGCATCTACATACCCTTGTAGATCGCGAGCGGAAGCGTTCAAGTGAACGGGGTTGATGGAGTCGTACTCGTCGTGATCCAAATCACCGATGACCGAGCGCCGAACGGACGGAACCTCCGCGTTCAACACACGTACGGAGCAGCGACGTCTCATCCTTCTTGATCCAGCAAGGGGGAAGGAGAGGTTGATGGAGATCCAGCAGCACGACGGCGTGGTGGTGGAAGTAGCGGGGATCCCGGCAGGGCTTCGCCAAGCGCAAGCGGGAGGGAGAGGTGTTGCAGGGGGAGAGGGAGGCGCCAGGGGCTGGTGTGTTGCTGCCCTCCCCCCCCCACTATTTATAGGGGTCCTGGGGGGTGTCGGCCACCCTGGAGATCCCATCTGAGGGGGGGCGGCGGCCAAGGGGGTGGCTTGCCCCCCAAGGCAAGTGGGGCGCCCCCCACCCCTAGGGTTTCCAACCCTAGGCGTAGGGGGAGGCCCAAGGGGGGCACCCCAGCCCACTAAGGGCTGGTTCCCTTCCCACTTCAGCCCATGGGGCCCTCCGGGATAGGTGGCCCCACCCGGTGGACCCCCGGGACCCTTCTGGTGGTCCCGGTACAATACCGATAACCACCGAAACTTTCCCGGTGGCCGAAACTGGACTTCCTATATATAATTCTTCACCTCGGGACCATTCCGGAACTCCTCGTGATGTCCGGGATCTCATCCGGGACTCCGAACAACTTTCGGGTTTCCGCATACTAATATCTCTACAACCCTAGCGTCACCGAACCTTAAGTGTGTAGACCCTACGGGTTCGGGAGACATGCAGACATGACCGAGACGCCTCTCCGGTCAATAACCAACAGCGGGATCTGGATACCCATGTTGTCTCCCACATATTCCATGATGATCTCATCAGATGAACCACGATGTCGAGGATTCAATCAATCCCGTATACAATTCCCTTTGTCATCGGTACGTTACTTGCCCGAGATTCGATCGTCGGTATCCCAATACCTTGTTCAATCTCGTTACCGGCAAGTCACTTTACCCGTACCGTAATGCATGATCCCGTGGCTAACTCCTTAGTCACATTGAGCTCATTATGATGATGCATTACCGAGTGGGCCCAGAGATACCTCTCCGTCATACGGAGTGACAAATCCCAGTCTCGATCCGTGCCAACCCAACAGACACTTTCGGAGATACCCGTAGTGCATCTTTATAGTCACCCAGTTACGTTGTGACGTTTGGTACACCCAAAGCACTCCTACGGTATCCGGGAGTTGCACGATCTCATGGTCTAAGGAAATGATACTTGACATTGGAAAAGCTCTAGCAAACGAACTACACGATCTTTTGTGCTATGCTTAGGATTGGGTCTTGTCCATCACATCATTCTCCTAATGATGTGATCCCGTTATCAATGACATCCAATGTCCATAGTCAGGAAACCATGACTATCTGTTGATCAATGAGCTAGTCAACTAGAGGCTCACTAGGGACATGTTGTGGTCTATGTATTCACACATGTATTACGATTTCCGGATAACACAATTATAGCATGAACAATAGACAATTATCATGAACAAGGAAATATAATAATAACCATTTATTATTGCCTCTAGGGCATATTTCCAACACTGCCTCGGCGGCATCAGACTCTGTCGGGGGCCTCGCATTGCCGGCACCAGGCCTTGCCGGGGGAATTTTGGGCTTGCCATCCGCTGGTTCTGCCGCCGTCACTGCCTCCTCGTTGACCTCCCTCTTCGGCTGGCTCCTCCCCGGATTGACCCCTTGAAACGTGCCCGTTTCCTCGAGGTCTCCATCAGGGATTTGCAATCTTTTGATCACGACCGGTGGGATCAGGTTCAGGCCGGCCCCACCGTCAACCAACATCTTGTTCACCCTGAGGTTGCGTATCGTTGGTGAGACCAACAATGGCAAACACCCGACCGCGGTAGTGCGGTCAAGGTGGTCCTCGGTGTCAAAGATGAGGGGCGTGCTGGACCACTTCAGCAGCTTCTGAGCGTCGAACGACGGCTCCGCTGTTGTAATCTCACGCGCCCACTGCTTGAGCTGGCGGTGAGAGGTATGCAGCGAGCCGCCGCCATCGACGCACATGGCCTCTGTAGCCTTCTGGAACCCTTTCCCACCAGACTCGTCGTCCTCGTCGTGGTCATCGTCTTCTTGTTTCTTGTCACGGCCCCGGGCGTGCCTCTCTTGCTGGTTGTCCTTGCCGGGGCGGCCCCCTTGGCCGCCACGCTTCTTGCCGGATCCCTCGGCACCGTCCTGGTCCTTCTCCTTGTCCCGCCTCTCGTACTCAGCCTTTTGCTTCTCAGCAAGCAGCTCGACTTGCCGGAAGTTCTGGAGGTTGTGGCCCTTGGTGCGATGGATCTTGCAGTATTGCTTGCCGGAGCTCCTTGGCTTGTCGGTAGCCGCCAAGGCCCGGCAGGCGGCGCACTCGGCAATCTCCTTGTTAGGAGCGCCTGCCTTGACCTTCTTGCCGGCACCGGTGTCGTCAGATCCCTCAACGGCAAGCACGGCCTTGCCCTTGCGTTTCCTGTTGCGACGCCGGCCCTTCTTCGTCGGGGTAGCGGCGTCCTCATCGGTAGAGCCGGTTTCCGCGCCGGCGTCTTCGCCGGGGTACTTCCTTCCCTCTTCAGCCCAGGCGCATCTATCGGCCAGAACGTAGAGCTCGGCCACATCCTTAACCTTGGTCAACGCAAGCTCCTCGCGCATCTTGCGATTGCGCACGTTCTGGTGGAACGCGCTAATCACAGCGGCGGGATGAACGTCGGGGATGTTGTACTGCACCCGGCTGATTCACTGGATGTACTTGCGCAGGGTCTCCCCTTCCTTCTGGGGAATGATATGCAGATCACTAGCCTGGCCATGAGCTTGGTGGCCTCCTGTGAAGGCGCCAACGAACTCATGGCACAGATCCGACCAAGAAGAAATGGAATCCACCGCCAAGTGCATCAACCAAGACATCACATTGGGCTTGAGCGCTAGTGGGAAATAGTTGGCAAGCACCTTGTCGTAGCGAGCCCCTACAGCCTGCATCGCGATGGTGTAGATGCTGAGGAACTCGGACGGATGGGTCCTGCCAGTGTACTTCTCGCCGACGTCGGGCTTGAACGTGCGGTGGGACGGCCACTAGAACTGCCGCAGCTCACGGGTAAAGGCCGGGCAGCCCACCTCGTAAGGTAGGCCACCGGAGCCCCCCGGTGTCGGGTGGTCCACAGCGGGTCTCGCCCGCTTGTCCGACTAGCGGCGCGTTTCGCGCCGGCGCTCGACGGTGGTTCGAGCGTCTTCGTGAGCTCGTTCCCGAAGGACCTGGCGCTGGTCGCGGAGGGTCCGCGGGTCGGACGACGCTATGGAGATGTTATCACAAGCGTCGTCACGACGGGCCGACGCCCGTGGTGGCTGGCGAGGAGGAGGAGAGTGCATCGTGGCCGCAACTCCCCCGGTCCTCCCAGCGCCAGCATGCGGTGGCTCGATGGAGCGCCGACCCAAGGGTCCCGCCGGTCGCGGATCGTCTTTCTTGGCGACGGCGATGAGGCTCCGGATGGTGGCCCTCCACTCGTCAAGCTTCTCTACAGCAGGAGGGAAGTCGAGGAGCAGCTGCGCGCGCGCCAAAGCTTCTGCCGGCGTGGGCGGCGGCGACATCTGCGTGGATCGCGGCGCGCTTAGACTTCTAACTACATTAGAAGGAGCTCCGTTACGACCCAGCGGCTGCGTGCCATTTTCGCCAGTGCTTCGGCGGGCGTGCTGAACCCCTTCATCCTGCGGACGACACACGGGGCTCTTCCCCCGGCGGTGCCCAGGGTCACCAACGCGGTGACGCTGCTCGACGCGCATACCATGGGAAGAGCGCGCAGTGGTCGCTGGTGTGGGCGTCCTGGAGGTTGCCGCGCCGCCCGGAGGTGGCATAACGACACCCCTGGAGGGCCCCGCGCCGCCTGCGGGGGGCCCAGCTCCGTCTTTGGATCCGGCGACGTGTAGCCGGTCGTCTGGTGCGCGAACGATGCCGCTTGCCAGGCTCTGACTACCAGGGCGATGCTGGTGCTCGCGGACCGCGGCCCGGGTCCTGTCTGCGACCGGTCCACTGCCCGCCCGCACCGGCACGGGCCGTTCGGCTCCCAACGAGCCGACCGCCGTGGCCGTCTTCTTCTTAGGAGCCATGGCGACGAAGAACTGCTAGGCTAACTACTAGACCAGATTCTCACAATTGCGCCCCCTACCTGGCGCGCCAAAGATGTCGGTGTGGAACGACACCTATGGGATCACAAGAATCCCTACTACGGTTGCCGGGGCGCGGGGTTGCGAGAAGAGCAGGGCTAGTAGACAACACAAGGATCGTTTACCCAGGTTCGGGGCGCGAGGATGCGTAAAACCCTAGTCCTGCTTTGGTGGGTGTATTTCAGAGAGTTCTTGAGCTCTCGAACTAGCTGTGGTCAGTGCGTGGTTCGAAAGAGCCGAATCCTTCTCCAGTATGCCATGGGCCTCCTTTTATAGTCGGAAGGGGCTGCCACAGTGGCACACATGAGGTGGAAAGGCGTACAGTGCTCTGAGCTTATCGCTCGTATTACAGGACAAGACGCATTTAATGTGTAGCTTAGGTGTCCCCCTGCTTTATCGGGCACGGGGGCGAGGCCCGTCCCGTCCGTCGCCGCTCCTCCTTGTTTCGACACGCGCCTTGGCCAGCGATGCGTGCGGCGCCATGTAGGCAGGCAGGCAGCTGAGGTGGCGCGGTGGTGGAGCCTTCACGAAGATCTGCATGCCGCCACGCAGGCGCTCGATGAGTTGGCCTGGGGGCTGCATGTTGCCACGCAGATGCCCGCCCAGCTGGTTGGGCTGGCAGCTGCATGTGAACGGCGGTGGAAGCTTGGTTGGCGCGAGCCTGGCAGTGGCCCTGCTGGCGTTCTTGGTAAGGGCCTTGTCGGGTGGCCCGGCAAGGGTCTTGCCGTGGCGCGCTGTCGTCCCCGGTAAGGGCCTTGCCGGGGGTCTGGTGGCCTTCCTCGGCAAGGATCTTGCCGAGGATCGTCGTCTTCTAATCCTCAACTGATCTTGAATATGTCTTCACAAAGATCTGCATGCCACCACAGAGGTGCCTTCCCGAGCCCTGGCCCCACATGGATGATGGCGTTGGGGACCGTGGGCTCAAGGGTGGCTTGCTCTGTTGGTGTTGGTTGGGCTGTCCCGGCAAGGATCTTGCCGGGGCTACTGAGGCTGCCTCGGCAAGGGTCTTGCCGGGGGAACCCGCTTCGTCCCTCTGCTCTTTGTGGTCTTGGCCTTGGCGTTGCTCTTATTATCTTGGGCTTTGGTCTTACCTTGGCTCACCTCCCCTGTTCTGCTTGGCGTGACCGTAGGCGTGGCTCTGACTACCCGTGCACAGGTATAGGGGTACAAAAACGCACCCCTCTTTTTGTACACCGACACAGACTCTGCCGGGGGCCTTGCCTTGCCGGCACTAGGCCCTGCCGGGGGGAGCTCTGGCTCGTCATCCACCAGTCTTGCCGTTACCACTGCCTCTTCATATACCTCCCTCTATGCCACTAGCGCGGTGCTGACCACTTGATTCGTTGCCGCTAGATACAGCAGCAATGGCTCTGGTGGCTTAGGCACAAGTAGTATCGGTGTAGAGGAGAGGTATTTCTTCAAATCCTGTAGCGCTGCTTCGGCCTCTGGGGTCCATTCCATTGGGCCCGCCTTTTTCAAGATTTTGGAAAAGGGAAGGGCACGCTCAGCAGACTTGGAGATGAATCTGCTCATGGCAACAACGCAGCCAGTGAGCCGACGCACATCCTTGATCCGTTTGGGCGCCTCGATCTGCTCAATAGCCTTGATCTTGTTTGGGTTTGCTTCGATCCCACGCTGTGACACAAAGAACCCGAGAAGTTTGCTGGACGGAACACCGAAGACACACTTCTCAGGGTTCAACTTGAGGTTGATCTTGCGCAGATTTGCAAACTTATCTTCTAAGTCTTGTACAAGTGTTGCCCTGTCCTTGGTTTTGACCACTATCTCATCCATATAAGTTTCCATATTTCTATGTAGCTGGGGCTCAAAACCAATTTGGACTGCTCTTGCAAACGTCGAGCTAGCACTCTTCAACCCGAAAGGCATTTGCAAAAAGCAATATGTACCACATGGGGTGATGAATGATGTATTTTCTTCATCTTCTCTCGTCATGAAGATCTGGTGGTATCCTGAGTACGCGTCGAGGAACGATAACAAGTCACACCCGGCTGTGGAGTCAACAATCTGGTCAATGCGCGGCAACGAGAAAGGGTCCTTTGGACAGGCCTTATTGATATCTGTGTAATCAATACACGGCCTCCACTTCCCATTTGCCTTGCGCACCACCACCTGATTGGCCAACCACGTCGGATGGAGTACTCCTCTCACCAAGCCTGCCGCTTCCAACTTCCTAATCTCCTCTGTGTTGAATTTCTGTCTCTCCAAAGCTTGCTTCCTGACCTTCTGCTTAACGGGTCGCGCATGAGGATAGACAACAAGATGGTGCTCAATCACCTCCCTGGGAACGCTGGGGATGTCGGATGCTTGCCATGCAAACACATCGACATTCGCCCGCAGGAAGGTGACGAGCGCGCTTTCCTATTTGCTGTCAAGGGAGGAGCTTATGGTGAAAGCCCCTCCCATGCCATCCTCCTTGACGGACACCTTCTTGGTCTCTGGTGGTGCAGCCCTGGATTTCTTGCTCTTGCCGGTGGAGCTCTCTGGCACGTCCTCGACGGGAGCACAACACTCCGAAGAGGTGCGCTTGCCGGAGTGGGTGCGAGAGGTCTTGCCGGTCTTCTTCCCTCCCGGAGCTTCAGCGGCAGGAGCAAGTGCCTTGGCGGCAGTCACCGCCACTGCTTCCCGGTAGAGTTGGTCGGCGCAGATCAGCGCGTCCTTCTTGTCGGAGGGGACGGTGATGATGGTCATCGGCCCAGGCATCTTCAGCGTGTTGTAGGTGTAATGCGACGCCGCCATGAACTTGGCTAGTGCCGGGCGGCCGAGGATCCCGTTGTAGGGCAAGGGGATCTCGGCTACATCAAAGACAATCCTCTCCGTCCTGTAGTTCAACTCGCCTCCAAACGTCACAGGCAGCGTGACCTTACCCTTCGGCTGACTCCTTCCCGGGTTGACCCCTTGAAACGTGCCCATTTCCTTGAGGTCTCCATCAAGAATCTGCAGCCTTTTGATCACAACGGGCGAGATCAAGTTCAGACCGGCCCCACCATCAACTAGCATCTTTGTCACCTTGAGGTTGCGTATCGTTGGCGAAACCAACAACGGCAAACACCTGACCGCAGTTGTGCGATCAGGGTGGTCCTCGGTGTCAAAGATGATAGGCGTGCTGGACCACTTCAGCGGCTTCTGAGCGTCGAATGATGGCTCTGCTGCTGTGATCTCACGCGCCCACTGCTTGAGCTGGCGGTGAGAGGTATGCAGTGAGGCGCCACCATGGACGCACATGGCCTCCGTAGCTTTCTGGAACTCATGCTCGCCGGACTCATCGTCCTCGTCATGATCATCGTCTTCCTGCTTCTTGTCGCGGCCCCGAGCGGGCCTCTCTTGCTGGTTATCCTTGCCGCGGCGGCCTCCTTGGCCGCCACGCTTCTTACCGGATCCTTCGGCACCATCCTGACCCTTCTCCTTGCCCCGCCTCTCATACTCGGCTTTTTGCTTTTCAGCAAGCAGCTCAACTTGTCGGCAGTTTTGGAGGTTGTGGCCCTTGGTGCGGTGGATCTTGCAATACTGCTTGTCGGAGCCTCCTGGCTTGTCGGCTGCCGCCAAGGCCCGGCAAGCGGCGCACCCAGCAATCTCCTTGCCGAGGTCGTCTGCCTTGGCCTTCTTGGCAGCGCCGGTGTCGTCGGATCCCTCGACGGCAAGCACCGTCTTGCCCTTGCGCTTCCTGTTGCGACGCCGACCCTTCTTCGTCGAGGCGGCGGTGTCTTCGTCTGTAGAGTCGGTTTCTGCGTCGGCGTCCTCGCCGGGGTACTTCCTTCCCTCTTCAGCCCAAGCGCATCTATTGGCCAGAACATAAAGTTCCGCCACATCCTTGACCTTGTTCATCGCCAGCTCTTCACGCATCTTGCGGTTGCGCACATTCTGATGAAATGCGCTGATCACGGCGGCGGGATGAACATCTGGGATGTTGTACTGCACCCGGCTGAACCTCTGTATGTACTTGCGCACGGTTTCACCTTCCTTCTGGGGGATGATATGCAAATCGCTTGCCTAGCCATGAGCTTGGTGGCCTCCGGTGAAGGCGCCAACGAACTCATGGTACAAATCCGACCAAGAAGAAATGGAATCCGCCGGCAAGTGCATCAACCACGACATAACATTGGGTTTAAGCGCCAACGGGAAGTAATTGGCAAGCACCTTGTCGTCGCGAGCTCCAGCGGCTTGCATCGCGATGGTGTAGATGCTGAGGAACTCTGATGGGTGGGTCTTGCCGTTGTACTTCTCGCCAACGTCGGGCTTGAACATGCGGTGGGAGGGCCACTGGAACGGCCGCAGCTCACAGGTAAAAGCTGGGCAACCCACCTCGTAGGGTAGGCCGCCAGAGCCTCCCGGTGCTGGGTGGTCCGTAGTGGGCCCCGCCCGCCTATCTGAGTGGTGACGTGCGTCGTGCTGGCGCTCGATGGTGGTTCGAGCGTCTTCATGGGCTCGCTCCCGAAGAACTTGGCGCTGATCGCGGCGAGTCCGTGGGTCGGACGACGGTATGGAGATGTTATCACAAGCGTCATCACGACGGACCGGCACCCACGGCGACGGACGTGGGGGAGGAGAGTGCACCGTGGTCGCAGCACCTCCGGTCCTTCCACCACTAGCATGCGGTGGCTCGATGGAGCGCCGGCCTGAGGGCCCCGCTGGTTGCGGCTCGTCTCTGTTGGCAACGCCAACGAGGCTCCGGATGGTGGCTCTCCACTCGTCGAGCTTCTCCGCAGCAGGAGGAAAGTCGAGGAGCAACTGCACGCGCCAAAGCTTCGGCCGGCGTGGGTGGCGGTGAAAGTTGCGTGGGCCGTGACGCGCTCCGACTTCTAACCACGTTAGAAGGAGCTGTATCACGGCCTACCGGCTGTGCACCATTTTCGCCAGCGTCTCGGCGTGCATGCTGGCCTTCTACGTCTTGTAGATGAAGCGCAGGACTCTTCCCCCAACGGTGCCCAGGGTCACCAGCGTGGTGACGCTGCTCATCGCGCACAGCCTGGGAGGAGCGCATCGTGGGCGCCGGCGTAGGCGTCTTGGAAGTCGCCGGGCCGCCCGTAGGTGCCACGACACCGCCCCTGGAGGGCCCCGCGCCGCCTGCGGGGGGCCCGGCTCCGTCTTTGGATTTGGCGGCGTGCGGCCCGTCATCTCGCGCATGAACGACGCCGCTCGCCCGGCTTTGACTGCCAGAGCGATGCGGGTGTTCACGGGCCGCGCCTCGGCTTCCGTCCGCGACCGCCCCGCCACTCGCCCGCACTGATATGGGCCATTCGGCTCCCGACGAACCGATCGCCGTGATCGTCTTCTTCTTGGGAGCCATGGCGATGAAGAACCGCTAGACTAACTGCTAGACCGGATTTTCATAACTGCGCTCCCCTACCTGGCGCGCCAAAGATGTCGGGGAAACGACACCTATGGAATCACGGGGATCCGTTCTACGGTTGGCGGGCGCGGAGTTGTGCAAAGAGCAGGTCTGGCGGTCAGCACAAGGATCGTTACCCAGGTTCGGGCCGCAAAGATGCGTAATACCCTAGTCCTACTTTGGTGTATGTATTTGAATGTTCTTGAGCTCTTGAGCTAGCTACGGTGTGTGTGTTGCTCAAAAGACCGAATCCTTCTCCTGGACGCCTCGGGCCTCCTTTTATAGACAAAAGGGGTCGCCACAGTGGCACACAGGAGGTGGAAAGGTGTACAGCGCGCAAGCTTATCGCTTGTCATTATGGGACAAGACGCATTAAATGCGCTCCCTTAGGTGTCCCGTTGCTTTACTGGGGATGGCAACGAGGCCCGTCCTGTCCGTCGCCGCTCCGCCTCGCTCCGACGCGCGTCCAGGCCAACGACGCGCGCAACGCCATGTAGGATGGCAGGCTGCTGAGATGGCGCGGTGGTAGGGTCTTCACGAAGATCTGCATGCCACCACGCAGGTGCTTGCTGAGCTAGTCTGGAAGCTACATGTTGCCACGCAAGCGCCTGCCCAGCTGGTCGGGCTGGCAGCTGCATGGGAACGGCGGTGGAGTCTTGGTAGACGCGGGCCTGGCGGTGGCCCCGTAGGTGTCTTCGGCAAGGGCCTTGCCGGGGCATCGTGGTCGTCCCCGACAAGGGTCTTGCCGGGGGTCTCGTGGATTTCCTCGGCAAGGATCTTGCCGAGGATCGTCGTCTTCTGGTCCTCATCTGATCTCGTGTATTTATGATCTTGACAAAGATCTGCATGCCACCGCAGAGGTGCCTCCCGAGCCTTGGCTCCAATGTGGTTGTTGGCGACGTTGGAACCCTTGGGCTCAAGGGTGGCTCGCTCTGCTGGCGTCGGGCAAGTTGCCCCGGCAAGGCTCTTGCCGGGGCAGCGGAGGCCGTCCCGGCAAGGGTCTTGCCGAGGGAGTCCACCTCGCCCTCTTGCTCTTTGTGTTTCTTGGTCTTGGCGTTGCTCTGGTCGTCTTGTGCATCCGGCTTCCCTCCTTTGCCCTACTTAGTGTGGCTGTGGGTGCGGCTCTGACTGCCCGTGCACAAGTAAAGGGGTCAAAAGGAGTGCCCCTACTTTTGTACACCGACAGGGGTCTTCTTCCCCATTGAACCTTATCCCTTTAGCTCATGTTCTTCCTCCATAGTTGACCTTCTTCAAGCTTGCTATCTCTCAATCCCTCCATGAATTCTTGCTAGTTTTTGGGGGAAAAGAGAGAGGAGATCTAGATCCACATTTCCACCAATCACTTTTTCCTCTATGTGTGGGGAACCCCTTGGATCTAGATCTTGGAGTTCTTGGTGTTCTCCTTCTTGTTCTTCCTCTCATATTCCTCCATAGCTTTTGTTGCTTTGGTGGGATTTGAGAGTGAAGGACTTGGGCACTCCGTGTGCCCTTGCCATTGCATTTGGTGCATCGGTTTGAATTCTCCACGGTGATACGTGGAAGCTACAAGTTGAGAAGCTTATTACTCTTGGGTTCTTGGTACCCTAGAGCTTGTTCCTCTTGGGTGCTTGGGCGTCCTGGACGGTTGGTGGTGTTCGGAGCTCAATCATTATGGTGTAAAGCTCCGGGCAAGCGTCGGGGTCTCCAATTAGGTTGTGGAGATCGCCCCGAGCAATTTGAAGGGTTTCGGTGACCGCCCCCAAGGGTTGCCAAAGTGTACGGGTTCGGTGACCGCCCCCAAGGGTTGCCATTTGTACGGGTTCGGTGACTGCCCTCAAGGGTCCTTTAGTGGAATCACGGCATCTTGCATTGTGCGAGGGTGTGAGGAGATTATGGTGGCCCTAGTGGCTTCTTGGGGAGCATTGTGCCTCCACACCGCTCCAAACGGAGATTAGCATCCGCAAGGGTGTGAACTTCGGGATACATCATCGTCTCCGTGTGCCTCGGTTATCTCTTACCTGAGCCCTTTACTTATGCACTTTACTTTGTGATAGCCATATTGTTCCTTGTCATATATCTTGCTATCACATAGTTGTTTATCTTGCTTAGCATAAGTTGTTGGTGCACATAGGTGAGCCTAGTCGTTTTAGGTTTTGTGCTTGACAAATTAACTGCTAGGTTTATTCCGCATTTGTTCAAGCCTAAACCGTAATTATTTTAAAACGCCTATTCACCCCCCCCCCCCCCCCCCCCCCACCCCTCTCTAGGCGACATCCTCGAGCGCAAAATGGAGCAGCAAAGCTTGCAAGCTACAGCTCATCAAGAGCGCATACGATGAGGTGGGATGCCCAGTTTACTGCCACGAACTAGCTTGTGATTTTGGGTTTGCTGACCCTTTTGACCTCATGTACCATGACAGTGCATAAATTATCTTTGTAAGTTAATTGGTAGCTCTTCGACAAGACAGCTAGATTTTGTGTTGTTGGACCTGGCAGCAGCTAAAAAACCTACTCCCTCTGTAAACTAATATAAGAGCGTTTAGATCATTTAAGTAGTTATCTAAACACTTTTATATTAGTTTACGGAGGGAGTATTTGGCAAGCTGTGGAATGCTTGTTTGTGCCAAGTAAAGTTGTATGTGGGATGCTATGTTGTGGTACTCTATTAGGCAACTGGTCTGTTCTTTCTGGTTTGCCCAACTGCTGCAGGTTCACCATGTTTTGCAGTTGTTGCTGTTAGCATGATTTATTTAGCTATATATGCTACTTCAATCTCAGTCTGGTAGACTCTTTTACCAAAATATGGCCGCCATCACCCCTAACTGGGAGGATCCTGTTAGCTAGTGTGTTGTTTCTGGTCTGTCCAACTGCAATTTCACTATGTTGTGCACTTGTCTTGAGCATCAATGCATTTGCTATGCATTCGGTTGGTCTCAGCTGAACAGAGTCTTTTGTACCAAATTATGGCCGCCTGCAATGCAACTAGGAGGAGGTCCCTGCCCGACGACAGCAAGCACGCATTGTCGCCAATCGCCATGACACCTGTGATGGGTGTTGTTGCCCCGGCGAGCTTCCATGTGCAAAGAGGCCGCTGGAGTTTTGGCTGTTGTGCTCTATGCAGGCATCGGCGCGCCTGATCCACCTGCCTTGAGCAGTTGATGTATAGATTGTGTTAACTATGTTGCAATTCCGCCATCATTACCGTTCATTATAGCTGACAGTCATCATCATGTTTGCACCTGCTTCGATTACAGTGACTGACTGTTCATAGCTAACAGTCGTTTCGATCACTCGGCTGCGGTGTCGGCATCAATCCTAGTCGACACCAAGCGATAATCCACAGACTAGTGTGAGGAAAGAGTTTGAAGCCCTGAGAGTGTTGTTGTTAATTGGCTTGATCTATTGTTGTTTGTTGTCTGAAGCACTTGATCAATCACAACACTCAACGGAATACAGCCAGAAGAGCAGGACCTGAACACAGCCATTGATCAATCCAACCCACGTGACATAAATCAAGTGAAACTTTGTAAGATCCAACCCAGGGGACTGTGGAATGTTTAGCCGTGGATTCGCAGCGCGACCTCCTGAGCCGGCCACCACCGCCGCCGTCACCAACAGCCCCAATGCGCGCCTCACGGCACTTGTATGAATTGTCTAAAACAACTGCGTAACCAACCTGAATTTTGTTGAGAATGTCTATGAAGTTCATTGAAAAGAAAATTACATGTTTCTGGAACCCATCCAAACATGGCTGAATTTATTTCTAAGACCTGTAAAAAATGACTGAAAATTGTATAAACATGTTTGAAATCCTAGATATTGTGTGTATTCATGAGAATTGATGTGAATGCATATTTCTGAAAACAGTTGCACAAATCAGTATGAATTCTGTTGAAATATTTCTGAAGTTGAAAGGAGTAGATGTTTCTGGAACCAATCGAAACATGGTTCAACTTACTTGTGAGACTTTTTAAAAATGACTGAAATCTGTATAACACATGCTAGAAATTCCTAGATACTTTCTGTGTATTCGTGCATGGGAATTTTTGTGAACGTGTTTCTCTTATATGATTAAAACTATAAGCTTTCAGTGACTTAAGAAATTGAAATGTTTGCTGTGAAATCACTGAAAGCTTATATGATTAATTTCTGAAGAAGAGTATGAAGTTCAAACCAAACATTATAACTAAGTTATCTAATAATTATTTGTGAAGTCTATGTGAGAAAAAGTATTGGAATGGAACTGAAATAAGATCTCCACATGGATGGAAGCAAGAAATGGCAATAGTAGTAAGCACAAGGTCATGATCGGGATGCCAGAGGCAAGCTGGACAGATTCAGCTGGCCTACGAAAATAATGAACCAGAACAAATTAAATCAACTCATGTATATCTAACTCCTCATTAAATCGAATTGAATCGGATCGATGTGCTGTGAAGTACATTTGATTGAGTGCACTTGCTACCTTCATTTTTGCAGTTTGGTCTGTGCTACTTTAAGAGTAGTGCTAATCTGTAATCCATGTGTTCCACACACAGTGTGCTCAGGACATAAGAGCAAAATGACATATCTATTTTTCGAAACAACCAATGACCTGGTCACGTGACCTAAAAAGACGAAGCCCCTCTCATCCCTCTGTAACAAGAGAGGTAGGCAAACCTGAGTCGTTTTGGTACTCAACAGGTGAAGATATGGCTCTTGTTTTGTGAAGCGTTCCCATATCTCTGTGCAACTGCAGCAATCAGTAATAATCCTCTGTCCCAAATTATAAGACGTTTTTGGAAGGCGAAACTAAAGATTCCTGTTCCTAAAGAGACGGAGGCAGTAAGACTTAACAAAAGAAGAAACATGTACTCCGTCTCTATAGGTAAAGTCTGTGAAAATACAAACTAAAGACCAGAATTGCGGTAATTAATTAATACTCACTCAAGTCGACAGCGAGACCTATCTAGTGCATAACAAATTGATTCATGGTATCAACAACTGCACGAGATAGTAATGACATTGTAGTTGGACAAACCAGAAACACACTACTAGATAGCCCTGTTGATTGAAGAAATTGGTAACTACCCCACAATATTTTTATCTAATTCAACCTCATCGTGCAGCATCCAGCCACATAAGCCTTGTAACAACCTCATCATGCAGAAAGCTTGCCAGGAGAAATGCAGGTTTTTTAGCACCTGACTGTTAGGCCCAACAACACAAAATCTAGCTAGGTACCAGTAGTCTTGCACCACAAGAGGTACCGCATGCTGCTACTAATTAACTTACGGAGATTGTTTCGGATTTGTAGTAGTACTTGAGGTCAAAGGGATCAGCAAACCCCAAATCAGAAGCATGTCGGTGGCTGCAAATTGGACCTGCCACATCAGTGAGTGGGCTCTTGAAGAGCTCAAGTTTGCAACCTTTGCTGTTCCATTTTGCGTTGGTCAGAGGCTTCAGCTTGGCATTCACACCATCACCTCCCGGAGAGAAACATTCCTTGGCCACCACGACCACCATCTGCTCCAGCACCCGACCTCTCTCCGCGATGAACTTGAGGAAAGCAACTTCGCTTCTTGACCCACGGAACTCGTAGAAGAACAACTTCTTCAAGCTCTGCAGGACACATTTGATGGGGCCACCCTCCTGCCAGAACTTGAGATTGACCTTGCCAGTGGACTCTTTAGGTATGCGTGGGGACTGCAAATGAAATCAATCGGCAGGCCAAATTAGCACATGCATAGTTCAGGGATCTTATCTATGAGGACATATCATGCTGCAGCAGGCCATCAATCGTATAATTAATCTGACTAATATGTTCAGGGATCTTACATATTATTTGTCTATGAGGATAAATAATCAGCTCTGACAATGCAGCAAGTGTAGTTAAGTTAACCAATTTTACCTGGACATGGAGGGTCCCCAGGTTAGGAAAGCATCTGAGAAAACCAGGCACTTTCTTGATCGAATTGCGGCAACCGAATTGCACCTCTATGGCCAAAATCTGGACACTAGGCGCAATGCTCTCCTTGGCCCCAGCCTGTAAATAATGCACCCAAGGAGAGATAAACTAATTGGGATCATACATTGGCATTGTTATTAATTGAAACGGCAGAGATGCAAATTAAATTAGGATGTACCACGATGACGGTGTTGCTAATCCCCAACTCTTGCTCTCCTGGCAGAATGTATCCCAGCACACGCAGGTTAGGTGCACACCCAATCTTGATCTTGGAAGAGCAGTTCTTGATGCTGGGGTCAGTGAGCTCGCTCTGGCGAAAATTATCCGACTGGAAGAGCCTCTCCAGGCGAGGTGCATCCACCACCTCGATGTCCTCCAAGTAGGTATATCCCAGCTGAACACACCGCACGCTTTGGCTGACGAGGCGCAGGCGCACTCCGGTCTGGCTCCCCATGATGATGAGGGACTCCAGGACGGGGCTTCTTTCAAGCATGAATGCCAGATCGCGGTCCTCCATGACAGTCATGCAGAGGCCGAGCTCCTTGAGGTTGGGGAATCTGGCGCCGCGCGGTACGGCGGCGGTGTCCGGGATCCTCCAGACGCCGAGATAGAGGCGGGTGAGGGAGGCGCAGCTGAAGAGCGTGGCCGGGAGGCGCAGGTCTAGCGGCCAAGGGCGGTTGACAAAGACGAGTTCTTGAACCCCCTTGGCGACGAGGATGTCGAGCCAGCGCGCCATCTCTCCCCGGTGCTCCTCCATCGTGCTGCGGGTGAGGTGGACGCAGCGGAAGGGTCCGGGGTGCGCCGCGAGGACGCGGGACACCGCGTCGGTGACGGCGCGGGGAGAGGGAGCGCCGATGGTGAACTGCCCGGCCGCGCCGCCGTCCGGAAGCAGATGGCTGTCGACAAGAGCGAGGGGCGCCGAGCGCCAGAGTGGACGCCAGCGCGAGGAGAGGGCGGCGGTGCGCGCGGCGTCCTTGGCGGGGAGGCGGGAGATGATGTCGCGGAGGAGCACATCGGGGAGGCGGCTGATGCGGTCGACGCCGTCGGAGACCCACGACGCGCCGGCGAGCGAGAGGGTGGGGGCGGAGCCGGGGGAGACGGGCGGGTGAGGGAGGTAGTCGTAGACGAAATAGAGCACCAGATTTATGCCGACGTCGAGCGTCGCAGGGTCCCGGCCTTCGCGCTCCATATTGGCGAGCAGCTCGCTCCTGGGGGTGCCGACGAGGAACTGCGGGTCGTCCATGGCCGCCGGTGGTGGGCGGAGGCGGAGAGCGGAGGAGGGTTTGGTCCTGGGGAATGATTGAGGAATGGAGGCGAGGGTTTCGGCAAGTCGCTAGCGAGCGAGAAATATTGGGCCAAATGTCCGAATCAGGTCTCTCCTCAGCCCATGAAACAGCTTCTCTTCAATTTGAACGTCCATTTAAATTGTGTAGTTGCCTAATTTTTTTTTAAAATTGTGTAGTTGCCTAAAAACAAATTAAATTGTGTGTACCACTACAAAATTAAATTGTGCACTTATTGCTCAAAAATAATTTAAATTGTGTAGTTTAAATCTAAAATAAATAAATTGTGAAGTTGCCCTAAATAATTTAAATTGTGTAGTTAAATCTAAAAATATTAAATTGTGAAGTTGCCCTACAAAAATTAAATTGTGTAGTACTAGTAGTTCTTACTGTCAAAAACTATTGTAGTAGCAGTTCTTTTTTCCCTAAAAGAATTCAACGTATAGATTTTTACTTCATTTGTTCATATTCAATGTGTAATTTTTTACTTCGTTTTAAAAAAGTGAACCCAATTACATATTAGTAAACCAAGGCATAAGAGCATCTACAACCGGACTTGGCAAATTTCCATGGATTTCCGTGGACACGCCCTGACGCACCCATGGACAAGCCTGGGCGGCCCCTCATATTTACTGCCGGGCAGGCACAATTATCAGATGCAAACGTTCAAATCCATGAAAAGCATGCACGTGGATCATATAACACAAAATTAATCACAATTCAACAGTTCAACGAAGTAACAAAGCTAAATAAATCATAATTCAACATGGAAAAATGAAATTCAAGTATGAGCATGGCGGATCAATCATCGGTCGGATCATTGGCCGGATGCCATCTATGCCGTCTCCTCTATCTCCTGCTCTACCTCCATCGGTGCCGCATTTTCCTCTGCTACCATATGTGTCGCCTGCTCCACTGCTACAATCGCTGCTCTCGCCGCCTCGTACTTTCTACGTTCGTTGATCTCCTTCTTCCTCTTGGCGAGTCATATATTTCCTTACTCATCCAAAAGGCTTGTGTCTGCTAACATTATTCTCGAATCCTCCGTGTCTCGAGCAAGTTGCAACCTCTCATTCTCAATCTCTATTTCTCCAAAAGCCTGTACCCTCTTGATCTCCCATTTGAGACATGCCTCTTTCTTCTACAACTCTATCTTCTCCCTCTCAATTGCCAACATCTTGCTCTCAGTTGCCAACTCTTTATTTGCCCTCTCCCAGTCCCAATTGATCCTTTTTTTTGCATATTCAACATGAGCTTGTACCTCTCCTCTTTCTTATCATTCTTTGTTAAGAAAATGCACAGGATCAAGCCTTGAAAGTCAAAGAGATATTGGACCTGTATGCAAGTTTTACTGGCCAGAGCATTAATCTAAACAAGTGCTCCATATTATTTGGGCATGCATGTCCAGAGGCTGCCCAGAATGCGGTTCGGGCTGTCTTTGAAGTTACCAAGGCAGAATTTGAGGAAAAATATTTGGGTCTTCCTACACCTGAAGGTGGGATGTCTAAGGGACGGTTCCCAAATTTGCAAGCTAGTCTCACTAAGATACTTATCTAGTGGGGAGGCGGGTGGTTGGCGCAACCTGGCCGTGAAGTTCTAATCAAGTCAGTTGCCCAATCTCTCCCAACATACATCATGGGCGTTTTTAAACTTCCGTTCTCAGTTTGTGATGACCTAACAAGGATGGTTAGAAACTTCTATTGGGGCTCTAAAGATGGACGCAGGAAAGTACATTGGAAGTCTTGGGATTATTTGTTGCAGCCAAAGTGTAAAGGAGGGCTTGGTTTCCGCGACTACAGACTGTTCAACCAAGCACTCCTCGCACGCCAAGCTTGGAGACTTATTGATAGGCCGGAGAGCCTTTGTGCTCGATTGTTAAAATCTCGTTATTACCCAGATGGTCAGCTTGAGGACACGGTCTTTTCTGGTAATGCTTCCCCGTCTTGGCAGGCCATAAGTTATGGACTAGAGCTTCTGAAAAAGGCCTAGTCTGGAGAGTTGGCAATGGAGCAAGTATTCATGTATGGAGAGACAATTGGATCCCTAGACCCCACTCTTTCAAACCTGTCTCTCCAAGAGGTAATTGCCGTATCCGCTATGTATTTGAACTCCTTAATGACAATGGATCTTGGAATATGAACTTGCTGCAGAATTACTTTTGGCCTTGTGATGTGGATGAAACCATTAAAATTAGAGCGTCTCCAAGGCATGAGGAGGATACACTTGCATGGGGACCAGGAAGGTTTGGCCAATTCTCGGTGAAGTCGGCGTATGAGTTTGCTTTTGATGAAGCCAACAGAGAATTCCAACCAGTGTCTAGCACTAATCTGGAGGGCTGCCGAGCCATTTGGAACTTGATATGGAAAATGGATATCCCCCGAACAGTAAAAAACTTTGCTTGGAGAGTGGTCTCAGACTCCCTTCCTACTTGGGTTAATAAGCATAAGAGGACCTTGGAAATCACCAATATATGCCCGGTGTGTGGCGTGGAACCAGAAGACAACTTCCATCCGTTATGTCGCTGCCCTAGAGCACGTGAATTATGGATGTATATGTCGGAAGTTTGGAACCTTCCGGCAGTGGATACTGTGGTGAATGTCGGGAAGGAATGGCTATTCCATGTGCTACAGCCACTACATGAAATAGAGAGGTCCATGCTTCTCATGACACTCTGGAGGTGTTGGTTCATACGTAATGAGATAGTGCACAACAAGATTCCGCCGCCTCTTGAAGTATCGAGGAGGTTCCTTGTCAGCTATTTGGAGTCTTTAATTGCTATTAAAATGAACACATATATGGATCCAGCCAAGGGGAAATCAATCATCTCTTATGACCGCACATTACTTCAGGCTGATACAGCACCCTCACCGCCCGTCCCCTAGTGGGTTGCACCACCGGAGGTGTGGGTAAAGCTAAACACGGACGGATCTTTTGATGCTGGCAGGGCTGGAGCAGGTATGGTACTACGGGACCCTTTGGGAGGCATAATCTTTTCAGCGTGCAGAACACTTTACTCGTGTCGTGAAGCTTTGGAGGCAGAGCTGTGTGCTTGCATGGAAGGGTTATCTCTAGCGATCCAGCGAAGTGATCGTCCAGTGGCCATTGAGATGGATTCACTTGTTGCTATAAAGTTGATCCAAGGGCAAGATAAAGATAGGTCTATTTATGCTTCATTAGTCAAAGAGATTAGATATCTCTTATCTCTCCGTGAAAATTGTATTACTCATGTAAACCGTACTCAAAATCAGGTTAGCGATAGTCTAGCAAACTTTGCTCGTACAAAGGGAAGAACCATGACTTGGATTGGCTCTGGACCCTCGAGTGTGCTTGAGCTAGTCACCGCTGATTGTAATTATTTGTTGGCTTGAGTAATACAATATTTCCACCCGCAAAGAAAAACAATTAATAATGTCATTTTTAGTACCACGTATTGAACATGCACACACTATCTTATTGAACCCACTACAACTTGTAATACACATTTTGACAATGAAAATCTAGTAAAGAACCATACCAACGTTTAAATTTATGCTCTAGAAGTTTCTATAAATTTGCTTATCTAATCATATATTACATATCATTAGTTAGACATTTGTTAGACACATGCTTTAGAGATCTCTGCCAAGATATTTAAAGATATTAAAATATACATGAGCACACACAGGCCGTGCACTTTTGACACCTACCTTTTACAGTAATGGTATTCAATTTGAAGATCTGGTTAAGAGTTAATTAATGTCTCAAAGGAGGAGAAAAATTGGAAAATGTTCTATACAAAATATATCTTAATTTACCAAAATGCAAGTGCATTTTAAATTATATACATTAAATTTTAATAACAAAGAAAAATATAATTAATACTTAGCAACATTATTTTATTACTAAACATGCAAACAAATATTAATAATATATTCGTAAAACAGAAGTACGATTCGAGTGAGTTATAAATAAGTATATTTTTCTGTATAAATAAAATAATTCCACTTTCAATAATTGCAAAGAGGAATGATTACCGACAATTAAATGACAAAGTGTGGAAACAGAAAGTCGTGTTGTCTTTTTGATAGATACATTTGAAAAATATTTTGTCGAAGCCATCTAATCCCCACGAAGGGTCATGAGTGTCAACACATGAAATCAACTCTAATTCTCTAAATGCGTTAGCATATTCACCTCGTAAAGCGGATCTCAAAGGCATGCTGGATGTACAAGCCTCACGCGTGTATGAAGTGTTCGGGTGAAATGCGGCTTGAGATGGTGAGAAACAGTAGGAGCCTACCGCGTCATGAGCAAGCCCATGGTAAGTTAGCAAAGATCAATATGAAACAAGCTTGTAGGCTGCAGAGAACTGGAAATCAGTCGTGAGCAAGCGCTCAAACGATCAAATTGATAATAAATCCTCCCCTTCTCCCAATTTTTGTTGCGGCGGCAAGATAACCCACAAGTATAGGGGATCGCGACAGTTTTCAAGGGTAGAGTATTCAACCCAAATTTATTGATTCGACACAAGGGGAGTCAAAGAATATTCTTGAGTATTAACAGTTGAGTTGTCAATTCAACCACACCTGAAAGACTTAATATCTGCAGCAAAATATTTAGTAGCAAAGTGGTATGGAAGTAACGGTAACAGTGGCAAAAGTAATAGTATCAGTTTTGTAGAAATCATAACAGTGGCAACGGAAAAGTAAGTTAGCAAAGATCAATATGAAACAAGCTCGTAGGCAATGGATCAATGATGGATAATTATGTCGGACGATATTCATCATGCAACAGTTATAACATAGGGTGACACAGAACTAGCTCTTCATCAATATAATGTAGGCATGTATTCCGTATATAGTCATATGTGCTTATGGAAAAGAACTTGCATGACATCTTTTGTCCTACCCTCCCGTGGTAGCGGGGTCCTATTGGAAACTAAGGGATATTAAGGCCTCCTTTTAATAGAGTACCGGACCAAAGCATTAGCACTTAGTGAACACATGAACTCCTCAAACTACGGTCATCACCGGGAAGTGTCCAGACTATTGTCACTCCGGGGTTGCCGGATCGTAACACGTAGTAGGTGACTATAACTTGCAAGATAGGATCAAGAACACGGATATATTCATGAAAACATAATAGGTTCAGATCTGAAATCATGGCACTCAGGCCCTAGTGACAAGCATTAGGCATATCAAAGTCATAGCAACATCAATCTTAGAACATAGTGGATACTAGGGATCAAACCCTAACAAAACTAACTCGATTACATGGTAAATATCATCCAACCCATCACCGTCCAGCAAGCCTACGATGGGATTACTCACGCACGGCGGTGAGCATCATGAAATTGGTGATGGAGGATGGTTGATGGTGACGATGGCGACGATTTCCCCTCTCCGGAGCCCAAAACGGACTCCAGATCTGCCCTCCCGAGGAAGAACAGGGCTTGGCGGCGGCTCCGTATCGTAAAACGTGATGAATCCTTCTATCTAATTTTTTTCTCCCCGAACGTGAATATATGGAGTTGGAGTTGAGGTCGGTGGAGGTCCAGGGGGCCCACAAGGACGAAGGGCGCGCCCCAGGGGGGTGGGCGCGCACCCACCCTTGTGGCCAGGGTGTGGGCCCCCTTGGTTGATTCTTTCGCCAATATTTTTATTAGTTAAAAAAATCATCTCCGTGAAGTTTCAAGGCATTCCGAGAACTTTTATTTCTGCACAAAAATAACACCATGGCAATATGCTAAAAACAACGTCAGTCCGGGTTAGTTCCTACTCAAATCATGCAAGTTAGAGTCCAAAACAAGGGCAAAAGAGTTTGGAAAAGTAGATACAATGGAGACGTATCACGGCATCACCGGCGGCCCTCCCCTTCTCCCATTTTTTCCCATCACTTGCTGGTTATTCAGTTGAACGATGGCTTTTCCATTTCCCCTACAACTCCTCCCTCTTATTTATCCAACCCAATTGATTGGTGGGACCTTATGCCATCATTCTTCCTCTTGCCGACCTTGATCTCTTTCACAAGTTGTGGCCACTTTGGTTTGCCATCCAATATGACCCAACAATAGCCAAAACCGAATGACTTCTTCTCTGTTTGTTGGTACATAGTGGTTGCCACCACCTTCTATCAAACAATAAGCAAACAATGAGAACACAAAAAAGAAGCAATTCAACTTGCGTGAGTTGACACTCCCATCCCACTTCGAGGGCGGCCAAGCACTTGTGCATAATAGCCGACATACTTGTTTACTTTCTCTTGAATGATCACCCATCGATGTTGGAGAGAATTCACATTGTGGGTGGTCATGATAGGATGCGGCTTGGCATATTCTTTGTGTTCATGATAGTGGTTATGGATCTTCTCCCAATACCTATTGCCCTTTTGCTCTGTACCACATATAGAGTCCATGCTTGTGCTCCACAAAGCTTTAATGAACAAGATATCCTCAGAAGTTGTGAATGCCGGACCTCTTGCCTTGGCGAGCTTTGCCTTTCTTTTCTTGTTGGGGTTAGGGTTTGATGTTCGGCCAACTTCAAACATCGACAATTTGGATCCGCCAATTCAAAGTCAATTTGGGTAGTTTCTTGATTGTCATTGATCATGTCCGACATGGTATTCTCCTAAAATTATCATGATTACAAATAAACTAACGGTGTATGCAACTAATTGATCATGCCTGAGAGAGAATGCAAGGTATTGATCAGAAAGGAGCAATACAAATTGTGGCATGCTGTGTCATTCCGTAGAACGTGCCATGGGCAGACCGGGCACCTCCACCGTGTATGCTTGGTCATGCCTATTGAAGTTGTTACGAGTGACACACGTTGTCCTCCGGCGCATGCATTGCCAGAAAACCATATGAAATGGCCCAATCGGCATTGGATCAACCTTTGTCTCGGGCGGGCCAGACAACGCCTTCCTTGTCGGTGGCTGGATGGACGGAGTTTGGGGGGCCGGGCGCGACATATTGGATACTTCCTACTCGAGCTCCACAAGTGGAACTCTCTGCGATGTCGCCGCTTCCCTCTCTCCTTTGCCGGTCTCGAGGAGACGTGAAGGAAATATGCCCTAGAAGCAATAATAAAGTTGTTATTTATATTTCCTTATATCATGATAAATGTTTATTATTCATTCTAGAATTGTATTAACCGGAAACTTAGTACATGTGAGAATACATAGACAAACAGAGTGTCCCTAGTATGCCTCTACTTGACTAGCTCGTTAATCAAAGATGGTTAAGTTTCCTAGCCATAGACATGTGTTGTCATTTGATGAACGAGATCACATCATTAGAGAATGATGTGATGGACAAGACCCATCCGTTAGCTTAGCACTATGATCGTTTTGCTATTGCTTTCTTCATGACTTATACATGTTCCTATGACTATGAGATTATGCAACTCCCGAATACCGGAGGAACACTTAGTGTGCTATCAAACGTCACATCGTAACTGGGAGATTATAAAGATGCTCTACAGGTGTCTCCGATGGTGTTTGTTGAGTTGGCACAGATCGAGATTAGGATTTGTCACTCCGAGTATCGGAGAGGTATCTCTGGGCCCTCTCGGTAATGCACATCACTATAAGCCTTGCAAGAAATGTCACTAATGAGTTAGTTGCGGGATGATACATTACAGAACGAATAAAGAGACTTGCCAGTAACGAGATTGAACCAAGTATGATGATACCTACGGTCGAATCTCGGGCAAGTAACATACCAATGACAAAGGGAACAACGTATGTTGTTATGCGGTTTAACCGATAAAGATCTTCGTAGAATATGTAGGAGCCAATATGAGCATCCAGGTTCCGCTATTGGTTATTGACCGGAGATGTGTCTCGGTCATGTCTACATAGTTCTCGAACCCGTAGGGTCCGCACGCTTAACGTTCGATGACGATTTGTATTATGAGTTATGTGATTTGATGTACCCAAGGTTGTTCCGAGTCCCGGATGAGATCACGGACATGAAGAGGAGTCTCGAAATGGTTGAGACATAAAGATTGATATATTGGAAGGTTATATTCGGACACCGGAATGGTTCCGAAGTGTATCGGATATTTTCCGGAATACCGGGGGTTACCGGAACCCCCCGGGGGGTTAATGGGCCTTCATGGGCCCTAGTGGAAGAGAGGAGGCAGCAGCCAGGTGGAGGCTCGCACCCCTAGAGGCCCAAACCGAATTGGACTAGGGGTTGGGGGGGCCTTTCCTTTCTCTCCTCCTCTTTCCCCCTTCTCCTTGTAGGAATTGGAAAGTGGGGGGGGGGGCGAATCCTACTTGGAGTAGGACTCCACCCCTTGGGCGTGCCACACCTTGGCTGGCCTCCTCCTCCCTCCCCCCTTTATATACGTGGGAGGGGCACCCCAAAGGCACACCAAAGTTTCTCTTAGCCGTGTGCGGTGCCCCCCTCCATAGAAACACACCTCGGTCATATCGTCGTAGTGCTTAGGCGAAGCCCTGCGCCGGTAACTTCATCATCACCGTCGCCACGCCGTCGTGCTGACGGAACTCTCCCTCGGCCTCAACTAGATCAAGAGTACGAGGGATGTCATCGAGTTGAACGTGTGCTGAACACGGAGGTGCCGCACGTTCGGTGCTAGGATCGGTCGAATCGTGAAGACGTACGACTACATCAACCGCGTTGATAAAACGCTTCCGCTTTCGGTCTACGAGGGTACATGGACACACTCTCCCCCCTCGTTGCTATGCTTCTCCTAGATAGATCTTGCGTGATCGTAGGAATTTTTTTGAAATACTACGTTCCCCAACAGTGGCATCCGAGCCAGTTCAATGCGTAGATGTTATATGCACGAGTGGAACACAAAGAGTTGTGGGCGATAATAGTCATATTGCTTACCAGCATGTCATACTTTGATTCGGTAGTATTGTTGGATGAAGCGGCCCGGGCCGACATTACATGACCGCGTTCATGAGACTGGTTCTACCGCCGTGCTTCGCACACAGGTGGCTAGTGGGTGTCTATTTCTCCAACTTTAGTTGAATCGAGTGTGACTACGCCCGGTCCTTGTTGAAGGTTAAAACAACACACTTGACCAAAAATCGTTGTGGTTTTGATGTGTAGGTAAGAACGGTTCTTGCTAAGCCCGTAGCAGCCACATAAAACTTGCAACAACAAAGTAGAGGACGTCTAACTTGTTTTTGCAGGGCTTGCTGTGATGTGATATGGTCAAGACGTGATGATATATAAATTTTTGTATGAGATGATCATGTTTTGTAAAAGTTATCGGCAACTGGCAGGAGCCTTACGGTTGTCACTTTATCGTATGAAATGCAATTGCCATGTAATTGCTTTACTTTATCACTAAGCGGTAGCGATAGTCGTAGAAGCAACAGTTGGCGAGACGACAACGATGCTTCGATGGAGATCAAGGTGTCAACAAGCCGGTGACGATGGTGATCATGACAGTGCTTTGGAGATGGAGATCAAAGGCACGAGATGATGATGGCCATATCATATCACTTATATTGATTGCATGTGATGTTTATCCTTTATGCATCTTATTTAGCTTAGTACGGCGGTAGCATTATAAGATGATCTCTCACTAAATTTCAAGGTACAAGTGTTCTCCCTGAGTATGCACCATTTCTACAGTTCGTCGTGCCGAGACACCATGATATGTCTCCAACGTATCTAATTTTTCCAAACACTTTTGCCCTTGTTTTGGACTCTAACTTGCATGATTTGAATGGTACTAACCCGGACTGACGCTGTTTTCAGTAGAATTGCTATGGTGTTATTTTTGTGCAGAAATAGAAGTTCTCGGAATGACTTGAAACTTCACGGAGACACTTTTTGGAATAAATAAAAAATACTGGTGAAAGAATCAGCATCAGGGGGCCCACACCCTGTCCACGAGGGTGCAGGGCGCGCCCCTGCCCCGTGGCCCCCCTGAGACTCCACCGACCTCAACTCCAACTCCATATATTCACGTTCGGGGAGAAAAAAAATCAGAGAGAAGGATTCATTGCGTTTTATGATACGGAGTTGCTACAAAGCCCTAATCTCTCTCGGGAAGGCTGATCTGGAGTCCGTTCGGGGCTCCGGAGAGGGGAATCCGTCGCCGTCGTCATCATCAACCATCCTCCATCACCAATTTCATGATGCTCACCGCCATGCGTGAGTAATTCCATCGTAGGCTTGCTGGACGGTGATGGGTTGGATGAGATTTATCATGTAATCGAGTTAGTTTTGTTAGAGTTTGATCCCTAGTATCCATTATGTTCTGAGATTGATGTTGCTACGACTTTGCTATGCTTAATGCTTGTCACTAGGGCCCGAGTGCCATGAATTCATATCTGAACCTATTATGTTTTCATGAATATATGTGAGTTCTTGATCCTATCTTGCAAGTCAATAGTCACCTACTATGTGTTATGATCCGGCAACCCCGAAGTGACAATAATCGGGACCACTCCCAGTGATGACCGTAGTTTGAGGAGTTCATGTATTCACTAAGTGTTAATGCTTTGGTCCGGTGCTCTATTAAAAGGAGGCCTTAATATCCCTTAGTTTCCAATAGGATCTCGCTGCCACGGGAGGGTAGGACAAAGATGTCATGCAAGTTCTTTTCCATAAGCACGTATGACTATATTCGGAATACATGCCTACATTACATTGATGAACTGGAGCTAGTTCTTTGTCACCCTATGTTATAACTATTGCATGAGGAATCGCATCCGACATAATTATCCATCACTGATCCATTGCCTACGAGCTTTTCACATATTGATCTTTGCTTAATTACTTTTCCGTTGCCACTGTTACAATTACTACAAAAACTGCTACTGTTACTTTTGCCACCGTTACCGTTACTTCCATACTACTTTGCTGCAGATATTAAGTCTTTCAGGTGTGGTTGAATTGACAACTCAGCTGCTAATACTTGAGAATATTCTTTGGCTCCCCTCGTGTCGAATCAATAAATTTGGGTTGAATACTCTACCCTCGAAAACTGTTGCGATCCCCTATACTTGTGGGTTGTTAAGACAATTTTCTGGCGCCGTTGCCGGGGAGCATAGCTCTATTCTTTGAGTCACTTGGGATTTATATCTGTTGATCACTATGAGGAACTTGAAAGACGAAAAAACTAAGATTTATCCCTCAACTACGAGGGGAGGTAAAAATCTGCCATTTAGCTCTGCACTTGATTCACCTTCTGTTATGAGTAAACTTGCGACACCTACTCCTGCTATTGATTCTGATATGTCGCATGTTATTGATGATGCCACTTCTGCTATGCATGATGCTTATGATGAAACTACTGCTATGCTTAATGATAATGTGCCATTAGGTGAATTTCTTGATGAACAACTTGCTAGGGTTAGAGAGAATGAAATTATTGAAACTGATAATATTGATGAAAGTGATGATGAAGATTCTCCCCCTAGATATGAATTGCCTGATGTGCCTGAGGGTTATGTTATGGATGAAGAAACTGCTAGAGGTCTTTTTGCTTGCAAAAGATAGATATGATCTTAAGAAACTGTTAGCTAAGCTGAAAGAAAAAATCTTTGAATGCTAGAATGAAATATGACCTTGCTTTTGCTACTTCACCTATCTGTATTTCTGATAAGGATTATGATTTCTCTGTCAATCTTGATTTAATTACTTTGGTTGAATCTGATCCATTTTATGGCTATGAATCTAAAATTGTTGTGGCACATCTTGCTAAATTAAATGATATAGCCACCCTATTCACTCATGAGGAAAAAATTCGTTATTACTATATCCTTAAGTTATTTCCGTTCTCATTAAAGGGTGATGCCAAAACATGGTTTAATTCCCTTGCTCCTGGTTGTGTGCGTAGTCCCTAGGGTATGATTTATTACTTCTCTGCTAAATATTTCCCCGCTCATAAGAAACAAGCTGCCTTAAGGGAAATATATAATTTTGTGCAAATTGAAGAAGAGAGTCTCCCACAAGCTTGGGGGAGGCTTCTCCGATTACTTAATGCTTTGCCTGATCATCCTCTCAAGAAAAATGAAATACTTGATATGTTTTATAATGGACTAACCGATGCTTCCAGAGACCACCTGGATAGTTGTGCTGGTTGTGTTTTCAGGGAAAGAACTGTTGAGCAAGCTGAATTGCTATTGAATAATATATTGAGTAATGATAATGATTGGACACTTCCTGAACCAACTCCTAAGCCAACTCCAAAGAAAAGGGGTATTCTATTTCTCAATCCTGAAGATATGCAAGAGGTAAAGAAATCTATGAAATAAAAAGGTATTAAAGCTGAAGATGTTAAGAATTTACCACCTATTGAAGAAATACATGGTCTTGATAGCCCGACACAGGTAGTAAAGGTAAATTCTCTCTATAGATTTGATGAAGGTGGTATCCCTCGTAATAAGTCTGCTAGTCAATGCTTGGATGAGTTTGATAATTCTATTGTTAAACAAGAAAACTTCAATGCCTATGTTGGTAGACAATTGAAACGTAATGCTTATATGATTGAACACTTGAGTGATTACATTTCTAGAGTTAAAGGTGACCTTAAACTTATTAGTAAACATGCTTCTATGGTTACCACTCAGGTAGAACAAGTGCTTAAAGCTCAAAATGATTTGCTCAATGAATTAAATAATAAGAAAAATGATAATGTTGTTAGAGTTATGACTAGAGGGGGTAAAATGACTCAGGAACCTTTGTATCGTGAGGGTCACCCTAAGAGAGTTGAGCAAGATTCTTAGAGAACTAATGTTGATGCACCTAGTCCTTCTAAGAGGAAGAAAAAGAAAAATCATAGGACTTTGCATGCTTCTAGTGAACCTGTTGTTGACACACCTGGGAATCCCAATGATATTTCTATTTCTGATGCTGAAACACAATCTGGTGATGAACATGAACCTAGTGATAATGCTAATGATGATGTTCATGTTGATGCTCAACCTAGCAATAACAATGATGTAGAGATTGAACCTACTGTTGATCTTGATAACCCACAATCAAAGAATCAACGTTATGATAAGAGAGACTTTATTGCTAGGAAGCACGGTAAAGAAAGAGAACCATGGGTTCAGAAACCCATGCCTTTTCCTCATAAACCATCCAAGAAGAAGGATGATGAGGATTTTGAGCGCTTTGCTGAAATGATTAGACCTATCTTTTTGCGTATGCGTTTGACTGATATGCTTAAAATGAATCCTTATGCTAAGTACATGAAAGATATTGTTACAAATAAAAGAAAGATACCGGAAGCTGAAATTTCCACCATGCTTGCTAATTATACTTTTAAGGGTGGAATACCAAAGAAACTTGGAGATCCAGGAGTACCAACTATACCATGCTCCATTAAAAGAAACAATGTTAAAACTGCTTTGTGTGATCTTGGAGCCGGTGTTAGTGTTATGCCTCTCTCTTTATATCATAGACTTGATTTGAATAAGTTAACACCTACCAAAATATCTTTCCAAATGGCCGATAAATCAACTGCTATACCTGTCGGCATTTATGAGGATGTGCCTATTGTGGTTGCAAACGTTACTATTTTAACGAACTTTGTTATTCTTGATATTCCCGAGGACGATAGTATGTCGATTATCCTTGGTAGACCCTTTTTGAATACTGCAGGGGCTGTTATTGATTGCAACCAAGGCAATGTCACTTTTCATGTTAATGGTAATGAGCATACGGTACACTTTCCGAGGAAACAACCTCAAGTCCACAGTATCAATTCTATTGGAATAATTTCAATGATTACTATTCGAGGTTTTGAATTCCCTCTTCCCACTGTCAAGAAGAAATATGATATTCTTATTGTTGGGGACATGCATATCCCTGTTGAGGTAACCTAGTGTTATTCGAAAATTCTCTGGTTTCATGTTATTCGGAAAGAGTTTGTTAACAAGACTTGATCAACCTTGTTAATGGATTCCTTTTGATGAGCATGAGATGGATGAAGTTAGAAAGAACAACTCTCTGTACCCTCCTTTTACTTTGTGTTATTTAGATTAAATAAAGCAAAAATAGTATTTTATGTCTGTTTTTTGAATTATCCTTGCAATAAAAATACCCTAAAAATAAAAGTTCTCCAAACGTCCTGTAAATGAAATATGATTTTTTGTAGAATATTTAAGAATATCTGGCACTGAGAACACACCAGGGGGCCTCACCACTTGGCCACGAGGGTGTAGAGGGCGCCCACCCCCCGGGGCGTGCCCCCTGCCTCGTGGGCCCCACATGGACCCCCTCCACTTATTACAGCACCCACTCACTTCGTCTTCCTCCAGAAAAAATCCTCCCATAGCTCAAACCCGTGTTCTAGCTCATCTTGCTGCCATTTTCGATCTCCTTGCTCAAAGCTACATTCACAAAACTGTTTTGGGGGATTGTTCTTCGAGGAAGAAAATGATAAAGAGATTGTTGAGGGGCTCTTCGAGCCGAAGCTTGAAGGATAAGCAGAATGAGGAGAACAAAAAGCCCAAATACAATCTTCCTCGCACTGCGGAGGTTCAACCGTGCGAACGGCCTTGTGATGCGTTCTTGAGAGCAGCCAGAATTTATGATGATTTTTATCACTTGGCTGAGAATGCAGGCCTCACCGACTTCCTCCACGACCAGCGTGAATAGTATCTCCTACTCACTAATATTTTCGTGCAAAATTTTTATTTTCATGCTAAGAAATCACCACCTTCAGTGGAGTTTCATTTATATGATGAGGCTAAGGAGATGTCACTCCATGATTTTTGTCGGGTTTGCAATATACTTTTTGTGGGCAGCATCGAGGAACCACACCGTAGTGATGTGGAGGAATTTATTGATAAAATTGTTCTAGGGGAAACGAGGAAAGTTTCCGATGCAAGAATTACTAGTATACATTTTCCTGTTCTATGTTACTTTGCGATATTTGCTAGTAGATGCTTAATTGGTCGCGGGAACAGTGGAAATCTTAGTGCTCCTGATCTTGTCATTTTGCACCATGCTTTGTTTCGCGATACAACTTTCAGCTTAGGCGCTATTGTTGCTAAACGGTTAAGTCTGAACTGTACAAAGGGCCCCATCTTCGGAGGCATCTTTGCTTCACGCCTTGCTGCACACTTTGAGCTACCTATTAGGCACTATGGGAAAGAGGAAAAGTTGCTGCCCCCTGTTTTTCTAGACTATAAGAGTACGGTAGCACATGATTTTATTGTTAAAAATAAGAAGAAGATGCTTAAGTACAATTTGATATTTGATAAGACTCACTATGAGATTATTACCTTGCCTGCACCCTCTTTGTTTAACATACTTTCAGGCACGTACCTCATCTTGCCCGAGGACATTTATGCATACTGGAGGCTGACACAAGTTTCAGAGCCTGAGCCTGAGCCACCACTTGACCCCTATCGACAGTCTGTTTATCAGTGGGATCCGGAGGAGATCGCCAACCAGTGGCACCCGAGGACACTCCTCCGTACACCAGAGAGAGTAGCTTCGATCCCTGGGCATAGAGCAACTTAGGCCAAAAGCCTAAGCTTGGGGGAGTACGTATTTCTCACCGACATTACATTCATATTCACACACTCATCCTAGTTGTCGGTGCTCGTACTTTTTCATTGTACTATCCATGCTAGTTTATTTTCTTTCTAAGCCTTCTTCTTGTGTGTTTGAAAAACCTTAAGAAAAAAACCAAAAAAATTAGTTGTAGCTTTTAGCTAGTTTACTTTCCATGCCTGTAATAGTAGTAATTAAAAGAAAACCCAAAAAGATTTCTCGTTCTTCTTTTGTTTGTTGGGAGCTTTCCCATGTAAATAGTTTTATTTCTTTTCCTTGGGGGTCGAGAGGAGAAGACCTTGATGAAAATATTGAGTGGCTCTCATATGCATTATTGTTGATTTAACCAAGAGCCCATATTACCTTGTCTTCTCCCTTATATTAAATGCTTGAAGATTCCAGCTTAGTCCATTGCACGTGCACTATTATTATTATCCACACCGTTCGGTCGTGCGAGTGAAAGGCAATAATGGCGATATATGATGGACTGATTGAGATGAGAGAAGCTGGTATGAACTCGACCTATCTTGTTTTTGTAAATATGATTAGTTCATCGTTCCTGATTCAGCCTATTATGAATGAAACATGTTTGCAATGACAATTAGAGATTATAGTTGCTCATGCCATGCTTAATTTGCTAGGATTTTATAATGGTTTACCTTGCATGCCAACATGCTATTAAAATGGTTGTGATGTGGTATGATAGGGTAGTATCCTCCTTTGAACGATTCGATTGGCTTGACTTGGCACATGTTCACGCATGTGGTTGAAACAAAATCAACATAGCCTCCACGATATTTATGTTCATGGTGAATTATATCCTACTCATGCTTGCACTCATTGTTGATTAATCTTAATGCATGTTCATGACTGTTGTCGCTCTCTAGTTGGTCGCTTCCCAGTCTCTTTCTAGCCTTCACTTGTACTAAGCGGGAATACTGCTTGTGCATCCACTTCCATAAACCCCAAAGTTATTCCATATGAGTCCACCATACCTTCCTATATGCGGTATTTACCTGCCGTTCCAAGTAAATTTGTATGTGCCAAACTCTAAACCTTCTGTAGCACCCCGACTCAGAGAAACCGGAACGCCCCGTATTCCAGCCCAGAGATCGAGGAAAAGTCTTCTAGAATACGGCACAACTTAGCATAGAACAAACCAGCTCTTTATTGCAATCTATATGGGTACAAGGGGATTATATTGGCACGGCGACACTACGCCTGCCACGGTTGCTCCATGCAAGCAGCAGAACAACACGATGCAGCGGAATGACTACTGGTAGCGGAACAGCGACGACAGTGATGAACTCCACTCCGCAGGGACTCTGACTGGAATGCTTATCCTAGCTCGCAAACAAGGGATCCACAGCAAACAAGCAATCAAATCCGACATGACCTGCAAACTGGCATGACACGCCAGGTCGGTACATTGAATGTACTTGCAAGCTCACAGCAACCAAAGCAATCAAGACAGACAACCGCATGGAAATTACAAGTTAACACGGATTAACATGATACTATCAGATCAATTATTGCATGAACAAGATGATACAGCTAGAACAATACGAGCATGGCATAAACATATGATAATACTAGCATGCAACATGATGATGCTATCATGCACCAACTTACTCTGCTCGGGTTACCTCGTAACCATCACCTGCACAAACTTACCATTACGGACATCACACGATCATCTCAGGATCCAATCAAGCTTGGTATTAACAATACCATAGCAGTCATTTATGATCACAAGGAGCTTGACCTTTACCCTTGACTCTCGCATAACATTCCAAATATCCAACAAGTTGGTACTCACGATACTACAGTGATCCTCTCACGATCACATAAATATCAACCAACTTCTTTCATCATCGAACCGGGGTTGTTATTAAACACATCATTATTACTATTACTGTTGACCCATAGTGTGACCAACTACGAACTGGGCCCATATCCGCGGGCGCGGCTATCGATAGATTTAACACACACACTCTGCAGAGGTAGCACACTGTACCCACACCACGAAACCCTGGCCTCGCACTCCCATTCGGGTGGACCAAAGCGTTCCGACAAAACCGTCCTACTGCCATGAGACTCTCCCGGCCACTCCGACCAACACCCCCTTTAGGTTCAGTCCTGGGTGGCCCGTGCCTACCAAAGGTCTTATGGCCACCATCGTGGCAAAACAAAAACAGTATCAAACGGGGACAAAAGCGCAACTTGGGCTCACAAGGCTTATGCCGTCCTACCCGGCCAAGGTAGCGCCCGTGCATAACCTTCCCTCGTTGGAGGCACCGGCGAGAGGCATGACAATAGACTGCTAGGGCCCTGCCCATACCCAAGGAAATGTAGTTGCACTGGTCAGCTCGATATGGTGGCACCATGGCTCAGCCAACAGTTGTTCAAGTTCAATTAAGTCGAGTTAAACTTGAATGCAATTGCAATACGCTGAGTCATATGAAAATAACAGGATGCAACTACGATGCACGAGCGTGATATCAACATAAACATGGATGCAGCATAAATATTATGCTTAACAACAGTGAAGCATTTATCCAGATGAGCATGGCATACTAACGAGCATAATTATCACAAGCATAATACTACTCATAAACAGATCATGACCACTAGCATCGAGAATAGAAACCATGCAATGACATAATGATAATACTACCATGCAAACATTTAACCAACTAGATGCAAAGGAACATGCATAGCAACGGTACTCGGAACAGACGATAGTCATGCACCGAAGACCATCACCAACATCAACATGTACTACTACCAAGCATGAAAGTAATACGAGCAAGACAAATGATAACTAGATGCATCGAAACATAACACGAAGGTGAACACGAAACCATAAGTAGTACCGAAACAACGATAACGGTTGCAGTTAAACAAACAGATAGTTATTAAATGTTCAAGTTGAAAACCATGGCTACTGCATGACTATCATGCAAGTGAATGTTGTGGCTTGCCTGGGGATGGAGAAGGCTCCGGGAAGAAGTGCAGAATGACCGCGGAAGGAATCACCGGAAAGGGTACTCTCTCGGAGGGGGCTGATTGGGGCAAGGGCAAAATGGTCATTTTCAGAATGTTGAAACATAGTGAAAATGGTGGGAACAGAACAGGCTCGACAAGACGAAGACGTGGGTGTTGGATTCACCTTGATCGGAGTTACGCATAAAAAGATACGGCCATTCGTTCGTTAGGCAGAAAACAAATAAAAACTTATTCATTTCTGCCCTAAACAGACGAACGTTCACAAAATAGGGGTTTCGGCCGGCGGCTGGAAAAAGAGAAAGCGCCTTCTAGGAAATACGCTTTCCTGCAGAGAAAACGTACTCTGATTATAAGCCGCAGAGAGACACGCTTTCGACTACAGAAGACGTAAACCAGAAAAGGGCGTTTTCACTTATCCACGTCATTGGCGAGGGGTCAACGGCCGGAGGGACTGACGGGTGGGGTCGAGGGGCCCACGGCGAGCTGGCGATGGCGACGCCTTCTCCTTCCTCTCGCCCGCGCCTGGCCAGAGCAGAGCCGGCCCCGACGAGGCCTGCCGGCGCTACAGGGCACCTCCGGCGATGCTCCGCCTACGGAACTGCTCAGCGTCCAACGACGCATCGAGTAGTCCCATCCACGGTCGCCGGAGTGGACTGAGTCGACGGAGATTTTGACGCCGGCGGACGAGAGCTTCAGGCGTGGATGGGGTTGGGGCTACGGTGAGTCCAGCGACGAACGGAGTAGATGGGGAGGATCTTCGAGGATTGGGTGGAGCGCTGGTGGTGGTAGAAGGAGGAGAGGGAGCTCGACTTGGCCGAATTTGAGAGGATGGCCGCAGCGGCCATAGCGGCGATGGTGCACACAGAGAGCTCCTCGAGCTCGAGGGGCTGGCTAGGTGGGGCTCAGGGGGAGAGGTGGGGCTGATGGTGAGCTCGGAGGGGCTCGGGGCTGCTACTTATAGCCGGGTCGAGGCGGTTCGAGCTCGGGTGCCGCCGTGGACGCGTGTCCGACGCCACGGACGCGTGTGCACGCGCATGAGCTCGAAGGTATGCGACGAAGGAGGGAACGGACGAGAGTCTCACGGGACGGAGGCAGCCAAGAGGCACGGGGAGGAAGCGGATAGAGGAGGAAGACGACGGTCGGCTACAGCGCACCCGTGGACGCGCTCTGTTCATGACGGAGACGGCTCACCGGGGAAGAGGATGCAGGGGGCAAGGGCTCTAGAGGAACGGCGACATCACTGATACGTCTCCGTCGTATCTACTTTTCCAAACACTTTTGCCCTTGTTTTGGACTCTAACTTGCATGATTTGAATGGAACTAACCCGGACTGACGCTGTTTTCAGCAGAATTGCCATGGTGTTATTTATGTGTAGAAACAAAAGTTCTCGGAATGAGCTGAAACTTCGCGGAGCTTATTTCTGGAAAATATTAAAAATATTGGCGAAAGAATCAAGGTCAAGGGGCCCACACCCTGGGCACGAGGGTGGGGGGCACGCCCTACCCCCCTGGGCGCGCCCCCTGCCTTGTGGGCCCCCTGGAGCTCCACCGACCTCAACTCCAACTCCATATATTCGTGTTCGGGGAGAAAAAAAATCAGAGAGAAGGATTCACCGCGTTTTACGATACGGAGCCGCCGCCAAGCCCTAAACTCTCTCGGGAGGGCTGATCTGGACTCCGTTCGGGGCTCCGGAGAGGGGAATCCGTCGCCATCGTCATCATCAACCATCCTCCATCACCAATTTCATGATGCTCACCGCCGTGCGTGAGTAATTCCATCGTAGGCTTGCTGGACGGTGATGGGTTGGATGAGATTTATCATGTAATCGAGTTAGTTTTGTTAGGGTTTGATCCCTAGTATCCACTATGTTCTGAGATTAATGTTGCTATGACTTTGCTATGCTTAATGCTTGTCACTAGGGCCCGAGTGCCATGATTTTAGATCTGAACCTATTATGTTTTCATGAATATATGTGAGTTCTTGATTCTATCTTGCAAGTCTATAGTCACCTACTATGTGTTATGATCCGGCAACCCCGAAGTGATAATAATCGGGGGACCACTCCCGGTGATGACCGTAGTTTGAGGAGTTCATGTATTCACCATGTGTTAATGCTTTGGTCCGGTACTCTATTAAAAGGAGGCCTTAATATCCCTTAGTTTCCGCTAGGACCCCGCTGCCACGGGAGGGTAGGACAAAAGATGTCATGCAAGTTCTTTTCCATAAGCACGTATGACTATATTCGGAATACATGCCTACATTACATTGATGAATTGGAGCTAGTTCTGTGTCACCCTATGTTATGATTGTTACATGATGAACCGCATCCGGCATAATTCTCCATCACCGATCCAATGCTTACGAGCTTTTCACATATTGTTCTCCACTTATTTACTTTTCCGTTGCTACTGTTACAATTACTACAAAACCCAAAAATATTACTTTTGCTATCGTTACCGTTACTTGTTGGAAATAGGCCCTAGAGGAAATAATAAATTGGTTATTATTATATTTCCTTGTTCACGATAATCATTTATTATCCATGCTAGAATTGTATTGATAGGAAACTCAGATACATGTGTGGATACATAGACAACACCATGCCCCTAGTAAGCCTCTAGTTGACTAGCTCGTTGATCAATAGATGGTTGCGGTTTCCTGACCATGGACATTGGATGTCATTGATAACGGGATCACGTCATTAGGAGAATGATGTGATGGACAAGACCCAATCCTAAGCCTAGCACAAGATCGTGTAGTTCGTTTGCTAAGAGCTTTTCTAATGTCAAGTATCATTTCCTTAGACCATGAGATTGTGCAACTCCCGGATACCGTAGGAATGCTTTGGGTGTACCAAACGTCACAACGTAACTGGGTGGCTATAAAGGTGCACTACAGGTATCTCCGAAAGTGTCTGTTGGGTTGGCACGAATCGAGACTGGGATTTGTCACTCCGTGTAAACGGAGAGGTATCTCTGGGCCCACTCGGTAGGACATCATCATAATGTGCACAATGTGACCAAGGAGTTGATCACGGGATGATGTGTTACGGAACGAGTAAAGAGACTTGCCGGTAACGAGATTGAACGAGGTATCGGGATACCGACGATCGAATGTCGGGCAAGTACTATACCGGTAGACAAAGGGAATTGTATACGGGATTGATTGAATCCTTGACATCGTGGTTCATCCGATGAGATCATCGTGGAACATGTGGGAGCCAACATGGGTATCCAGATCCCACTGTTGGTTATTGGCCGGAGAACGTCTCGGTCATGTCTGCATGGTTCCCGAACCCGTAGGGTCTACACACTTAAGGTTTGATGACGCTAGGGTTATAGGGAATAGATATACGTGGTTACCGAATGTTGTTCGGAGTCCCGGATGAGATCCCGGACGTCACGAGGAGTTCCGGAATGGTCCGGAGGTAAAGATTTATATATGGGAAGTCCTGTTTTGGTCACCAGAAAAGTTTCGGCTGCTATCGGTAACGTACAGGGACCACCGGGAGGGTCCCGGGGGTCCACCAGGTGGGGCCACCGGCCCCAGAGGGCTGCGTGGGCCAAGTGTGGGAAGGGACCAGCCCCTAGGTGGGCTGGTGCGCCTCCCACAAGGGGCCCAGGGCGCAGGAAGTGGGGAAGGGGGAAACCCTAGGCTCAGATGGGCCTAAGGCCCACCTAGTGGTGCGCCCCCCTCTCTCCCCCCTTGGCCGCCCCTCCAAGTCCCATCTAGGGCTGGCCGCACCCCTTGGGGGGGAACCCTAGATGGGGGCGCAACCCCTCCCCCTCCCCTATATATAGTGGGGTTTTGGGGCTGCCATAGACACGAGAACATCTCTCTCTTGGCGCAGCCCTACCCCTCTCCCTCCTCGTCTCTCGCAGTGCTTGGCGAAGCCCTGCTGGAGTGCCACGCTCCTCCATCACCACCATGCCATTGTGCTGCTGCTGGACGGAGTCTTCCCCAACCTCTCCCTCTCTCCTTGCTGGATCAAGGCGTGGGAGACGTCACCGGGCTGCACGTGTGTTGAACGCGGAGGCGCCGTGGTTCGGCGCTTAGATCGGAATCAACCGCGATCTGAATCGCTACGAGTACGACTCCTTCATCCGCGTTCTTGCAACGCTTCCGCATCGCGATCTACAATGGTATGTAGATGCACTCCCCTTCCCCTCGGTGCTAGATTACTCCATAGATTGATCTTGGTGATGCGTAGAAAATTTTGAATTTCTGCTACGTTCCCCAACATTACTTCCATACTACTTTGCTACTAAATACTTTGCTGCAGATATTAAGTTATCCGGGTGTGGTTGAATTGACAACTCAACTGCTAATACTTGAGAATATGCTTTGGCTCCGCTTGTGTCGAATCAATAAATTTGGGTTGAATACTCTACCCTCGAAAACTGTTGCGATCCCTTATACTTGTGGGTTATCAAGACCATTTTCTGGCGCCGTTGCCGGGGAGCATAGTTCTATTCTTTGAGTCACTTGTGATTTATAGCTGCTGGTCATTATGAGGAACTTGAAAGACGAGAAAACAAAAATTTATCCCTCAACTACGAGGGGAGGCAAGGAACTGTCATCTAGCTCTGCACTTGATTCACCTTCTGTTTTGAGTAAGCTTGCGACACCTAAACCTGCTTCTGCTATTAATTTTGATATGTCACATGTTATTGATGATGCCACTTCTGCTATGCATGATACTTATGATGAAACTACTTCTATGCTTGATACTATTGTGCCACTTGGTGAATTTCTTGATGAACAACTTGCTAGGGCTAGAGAGAATGAAATAATTGAAACTGATAATATTGATGAAAGTGATGATGAGGACTCTCCCAATAAATATGAATTGCCTGTTGTGCCTGAGGGCTATGTTATGGATGAAGAAACTGCTAGAGACTTTTTTGCTTGCAATGATAGAAGTGATCTTAAGAAATTATTGGCTAAGCTTAAACAAAAAACTCTGAATGCTAGAATGAAATATGATCCTGCTTATGCTACTTCACCTATCTTTGTTACTGATAAGGATTATGAATTCTGTGTTGATCCAGATATAATTACTTTGGTTGAATCTGATCCTTTCCATGGTTATGAATCTGAAACTGTTGTGGCACATCTTACTAAATTAAATGATATAGCCACCCTGTTCACTAATGATGAGAGAACTCGCTACTTTTATATCCTTAAAATGTTTCCGTTCTCATTAAAGGGTGATGCTAAGATATGGTTTAATTCTCTTGATCCTGGTTGTGTGCGTAGTCCCCAGGATATGATTTATTACTTCTCTGCTAAATATTTCCCTGCTCATAAGAAACAAGCTGCTTTAAGGGATATATATAATTTTGTGCAAATTGAAGAAGAGAGTCTCCCACAAGCTTGGGGGAGGCTTCTCCAATTACTTAATGCTTTGCCTGATCATCCTCTTAAGAAAAATGAAATACTTGATATCTTTTATAATGGACTAACCGATGCTTCCAGAGACCACCTGGATAGTTGTGCTGGTTCTGTTTTCAGGGAAAGAACACCAGATGAAGCTGAAATTCTATTGAATAATATGTTGACTATTGAAAATAATTGGACACTTCCTGAGCCAACTCCTGAGCCTATTCCTAAGCCAACTCCGAAGAAGAGGGGTGTTCTATTTCTCAGTCCTGAAGATATGCAAGAGGCAAAGAAATCCATGGAAGAAAAGGGTATAAAAGCTGAAGATGTTAAAATTTACCTCCTATTGAAGAAATACATGGTCTTAATTTACCGCTTGTTGAAGAAATACATAATTTTAATCCATCACCTATTGAAGAAACACATGGTCTTGATAACCCGACACAGGTAGTAAAGGTAAATTCTCTCTATAGATTTGATGAAGGTGATATCCCTTGTTATAAGTCTGCTAGCCAATTCTTAGATGAGTTTGATAATTTTATTATCAGACAAGAAAACTTCAATGCTTATGTTGGTAGACAATTGAAACACAATTCCGATATGCTTGAACACTTGGGTGATTATATGTCTAGAGTTAAAGGTGAACTTAAACTCATTAGTAAACATGCTTCTATGGTTACCACTCAAGTAGAACAAGTACTTAAAGCTCAGAATGATTTGCTCAATGAATTGAATAGTAAGAGTAATGATTTTGTTGTTAGAGTGGCTACTAGAACTGGTAAAATGACTCAGGAACCTTTGTATCCTGAAGGCCATCCTAAGATAATTGAGCAAGATTCTCAGAGAACTAATGTAGAAGCACCTGGTCCTTCTAAAAAGAAGAAAAAGAAAAATGATAGGACTTGGCATGCTTCTAGTGAACCTATTGCTGAAACACCTGAGAATACAAATGATATTTCTATTTCTGATGCTGAAACACAATCTGGTAATGAACATGAACCTACTGATAATGTTAATGATGATCTTCATGTTGATGCTCAACCTAGCACTGATAACGATGTAGAGATTGAACCTGCTGTTGATCTTGATAACCCACAATCAAAGAATCAATGTTATGATAAGAGAGACTTTGTTGCTAGGAAGCATGGTAAGGAAAGAGAACCATGGGTTCAGAAACCCATGCCTTTTCCTCCCAAACCATCCAAGAAAAAGGATGATGAGGATTTTGAGCGCTTTGCTGAAATGATTAGACCTATCTTTTTGCGTATGCGATTAACTGATATGCTCAAAATGAATCCTTATGCTAAGTATATGAAATATATTGTTACTAATAAAAGAAAGATACCGGAAGCTGAAATTTCCACCATGCTTGCTAATTATACTTTCAAGGGTGGAATACCTAAGAAACTAGGAGATCCAGGAGTACCAACTATACCATGCTCCATTAAAAGAAATTATGTTAAAACTGCTTTATGTGATCTTGGAGCCGGTGTTAGTGTTAGCCTCTCTCTTTATATCGTAGACTTGACTTGAATAAGTTGACACCAACTGAAATATCTTTGCAAATGGCTGATAAATCAACTGCTATACCTGTCGGTATTTGTGAGGATGTACCTGTTGTGGTTGCAAACGTTACTATTTTAACGGACTTTGTTATTCTTGATATCCTCGAGGACGATAGTATGTCTATTATTTTTGGAAGACCCTTTTTGAATACTGCAGGGGCTGTTATTGATTGCAACAGAGGCAATGTCACTTTTCATGTTAATGGCAATGAGCATACGGTACACTTTCCGAGGAAACAACCTCAAATTCATAGTATCAACTCTATTGGAAAAATTCCATCGATTATTCTTGGAGGTTTTGAATTTCCTCTTCCTACTGTCAAAAAGAAATATGATATTCTTATTATTGGGGATGTGCATATCCCCATTGAGGTCACATAGTGTTATTCGAAATTTCTCCGATTTCATGCGATTCGGAATGAGTTTGTTAACAAGACCTGATCAACCTTGTTAGTGGATTCCTTTTGATGAGCATGAGATGGATGAAGTTAGAAAGCACAACCTTCTGAACCTTCCTTTTACTTTCTGTTATTTAGTTGAAATAAAGTAAAAATAGTATTTTCTATCTGTTTTCTGAATTATCCGTGCAATATAAAAGTACCCCAAAAATAAAAGTTCTCCAAATGCCGTGAAATTGAAATATGATTTTTTATGGAATATTTGGCACTGAGAACACATCAGGGGGAGCTGGCACCTGGCCACGATGGTCCAGGGCACGCCCACCCCCCCTGGGCGCGCCCCCTGCCTCGTGGGCCCACGGTGGCTCCCCTCCACTTATTCCTGCACCCACACACTCCTTCTTCCTCCCAAAAAATTCACCATCCAGCTCAAGCACGAGTTCTAGCTCATTTTGCTGCGATTTTCGATCTCCTTGCTCAAAGCACCTCTCACAAAACTGCTTTGGGAGATTGTTCCTTGGTATGTGACTCCTCCATTGGTCCAATTAGTTTTTGTTCTAGTGCTTTATTCATTGCAAAATTTTGCTGCCTAGGTGACCATGTTCTTGAGCTTGCATGTCAAATTTATATGGTTCCAAGTAGTTCTAATGCATGATATAGGCTCTAGGCACTTGTAGGAGTAGTTGCTATCAATTTTGTTGAGCTTGGTTCACTTTTATTTTGAAGTTCCTAAAAATTCCAGAAATTTTCCAGAGGAAGAAATATGTTTAGGAAAATGTACCAAGGTGGTTCTTCGAGGAAGCAAGGACCCAGGCTTGCAATGCGTGATGCTGATGATGAACCACCAAGGGACGCTCCAGTGCGGGCTTGTGAATGGCCCTCAGAAGACTTTATGGATCGAGCGGGAATCAAGAAAGAATTTAACGCATATTTGTGTAACGCTGATCTTGTGAGCTTCAAGGCAGAAAAGTGCCGTCAGTACCACTATCTCACTAGTTCCTTTGTGAGGAGGTTTGAATTTTCATCTTCACACAATTCTCAAACTGTCTTGTTTGATCTTTATGAAAATTCTTATACCATGGACTTAGAGGATTTTACCACTGCTTGCAAACTTCCACAATGGGGTAGTCCTAGTGAACCTCGCAAATCTGAATTTAAAGATTTTCTTGCTAGTATAACTGTGGGGGAATCTAGAGATATAGCACAAGCTACCATAGGGAGTATTCATTTTCCTGCTATACATTATTTTGCTCTCTTCATAGGTAGGTGCATAAATGGTAAAGATGAAGCATGTCATATGTGTGTCCCTGACCTCAGTGTTCTCAGGAGCGCTGTGTTAGGAGATAAACGTTATAATTTGGAGCCATTGTTGCATGTAGGTTGCATAATAATAGATTTAATGGAGATTTCTTTGGTGGAATTTATGCAACCCGCTTAGCTAATTTTCTTGGTGTAACCATACGTGATGATGATATTGAATTGCCTCCTACTTATCTAGACTTTAATGCTATGGTTCACCATCAGATTGTCGAGAGTAATGAACCACCTCTCCAGTACCGACTAATCTTTGACAGGCGTCACGCCGTCAATATTGTTCTCCCTGCCCCTACTCTCTTTGATTTTCAGGCAAAGGGGAGATATTTCATAACCAGGGAGGAGGAAAATGAGTACGAAAGGAGGACGAGGGCAGCTCGCCTCCAAGCTGCAGCCCACGATGCAATAGCCGCTGCATCTCAGTACGACCCCAGCTACAGCTATGGATATCCGCCAGGCCAGCCGTGGCAATAGACCAACTTAGGCCAAAAGCCTAAGCTTGGGGGAGTACGTATTTCCCATCGACATTACATTTATGTTTACACACTCATTGCTAGTCGTCGGTGCTTATACTCTTTCATTGTAATATCCATGCTAGTTTATTTTCCTTTTTATGCTTTCTTCTTGTGTGTTTGAAAAACCTTAACAAAAAAAATTAGTTGTAGAGTTTAACTAGTTTACTTTCTTGCTGTAGTAGTAATAATTAAAAGAAAACCCAAAAAAGATTTCCTGATCTTCTTTTGCTTGTTGGGAGCTTTCCCGTGTAAATAGTTTTTATTTCTTTTCTTTTCTTTGGGGGTCGATAGGAGAAGACCATAATGAAATTGTTGAAGTGGCTCTTATATGCATTATTGTTGATTTAACCAAGAGCCCATATTGCCTTGTCTTCTCCTGTTTATTGAATGCTCGCAGATTCCAACTTAGTCCAATGCACGTGCACTCTTATTATTATCCACATCGTTCGGTCGTGCAAGTGAAAGGCAATTATGACAATATACGATGGACTGATTGAGATGGGAGAAGCTGGTATGAACTCGACCTCTCTTGTTTTTGTAAATATGATTAGTTCATCGTTCCTGATTCAGCTTATTATGAATAAACATGTTTGCAATGACAATTAGAGATTATAGTTGCTTATGCCATGTTTAATTAGCTAGGAGTTTATAATGGTTTACCTTGCGTGCCAACATGCTATTAAAATGGTTGTGATGTGGTATGATGGGGTGGTATCCTCCTTTGAATGATTCAAGTGACTTGACTTGGCACGTGTTCACACATGTAGTTGAAACAAATCAACATAGCCTTCACGATATTTATGTTCATGGAGGATTATATCCTACTCATGCTTGCACTCAATGTTCATTAATTTTAATGCACGTTCATGACTGTTGTCGCTCTCTAGTTGGTCGCTTCCCAGTCTTTTGCTAACCCTCACTTATACTAAGCGGGAATACTGCTTGTGCATCCAATCCCTTAAACCCCAAAGTTATTCCATATGAGTCCACTATACCTTCCTATATGCGGTATCTACCTGCCGTTCCAAGTAAATTTGTATGTGCCAAACTCTAAACCTTCAAATGAAATTCTTTTTTGTATGCTCGAATAGCTCATGTATCAACTAGGGTTGTCCGTATCTTCCATGCTAGGCGGGTTATTCTCAAGAGGAGTGGACTCCGCTCCTCACTCACGAGAAAATGGCTGGTCACCGGGATGCCCAGTCCCATGCTTTATGCAAATCAAATCAAAATAATTTCAACCCAGGACTGTTGTTAGTTGGAGGCACTCGTTGTTTCGAGCAAGCCATGGATTGATGCTTGTTGGTGGAGGGGGAGTATAAACTTTACCATTCTGTTTGGGAACCGCCTATAATGTGTGTAGCATGGAAGATATCGCCATCTCTCGGTTGTTATGTTGACAATGAAAGTATGCCGCTCAAAATAATATTTATCTCTGCTTTAAAATCGAGCTCTGGCACCTCTACAAATCCTTGCTTCCCTCTGCGAAGGGCCTATCTATTTACTTTTATGTTGAGTCATCACCCTCTTATTAAAAAGCACCAGCTGGAGAGCACCGCTGTTATTTGCATCCATTACTAATAATTTATATTGGGTATGACTATGATTGGATCTCTTTTACCATGAATTACAATGTCTAGTCAGTCCTTGATCTTTAATGGTGCTCTGCATTTATGTTTTTGGTCTCAGAAAGGGCTAGCGAGATACCATCTTGTTATATCATATTATGATTGTTTTGAGAAAGTGTTGTCATCCGAGATTTATTATTATTGCTCGCTAGTTGATTATGCCATTGACATGAGTAAACATGAGACCTAAGAGTTATTGTGAATATGGTTAGTTCATAATCTTTGCTGAAACTTGAATGCTGGCTTTACATATTTACAACAACAAGAGCAAACAGAGTTTGTAAAAGTTTTTCTTGATCACTTTCAGTTTGTCAACTGAATTGCTTGAGGACAAACAAAGGTTTAAGCTTGGGGGAGTTGATACGTCTCCTTCGTATCTACTTTTCCAAACACTTTTGCCCATGTTTTGGACTCTAACTTGCATGATTTGAATGGAACTAACCCGGACTGACGCTGTTTTCACCCTGGGCACGAGGGTGGGGCGCGCCCTACCCCCCTGGGCGCGCCCCCTGCCTCATGGGCCCCCTGGAGCTCCACCGACCTCAACTCCAACTCCATATATTCGTGTTCGGGGAGAAAAAAATTAGAGAGAAGGATTCATCACGTTTTACGATACGGAGCCGCCGCCAAGCGTTAGACTCTCTCGGGAGGGCTGATCTGGAGTCCGTTCGGGGCTCCGGAGAGGGGAATCCGTTGCCATCGTCATCATCAACCATCTTCCATCACCAATTTCATGATGCTCACCGCCGTGCGTGAGTAATTCCATCGTAGGCTTGCTGGACGGTGATGGGTTGGATGAGATTTATCATGTAATCGAGTTAGTTTTGTTAGGGTTTGATCCCTAGTATCCACTATGTTCTAAGATTGATGTTGCTATGACTTTGCTATGCTTAATGCTTGTCACTAGGGCCCGAGTGCCATGATTTCAGATCCGAACCTATTATGTTTTCATGAATATATGTGAGTTCTTGATCCTATCTTGCAAGTCTATAGTAACCTACAATGTGTTATGATCCGGCAACCCCGAAGTGACAATAATCGGGACCACTCCCAGTGATGACCGTAGTTTGAGGAGTTCATGTATTCACTATGTGTTAATGCTTTGGTCCGGTACTCTATTAAAAGGAGGCCTTAATATCCCTTAGTTTCCGCTAGGACCCCGCTGCCACGGGAGGGTAGGACAAAAGATGTCATGCAAGTTCTTTTCCATAGGCACGTATGACTATATTCGGAATACATGCCTACATTACATTGATGAATTGGAGCTAGTTCTGTGTCACCCTATGTTATGATTGTTACATGATGAACCGCATCTGGCATAATTCTCCATCACCGATCCAATGCCTACGAGCTTTTCACATATTGTTCTCCGCTTATTCACTTTTCCGTTGCTACTGTTACAATTACTACAAAACCCAAAAATATTACTTTTGCTATCGTTACCGTTACTTCCATACTACTTTTCTACTAAATACTTTGCTGCAGATATTAAGTTATCTGGGTGTGGTTGAATTGACAACTCAACTGCTAATACTTGAGAATATTCTTTGGCTCCCCTTGTGTCGAATCAATAAATTTGGGTTGAATACTCTACCCTCGAAAACTGTTGCGATCTCCTATACTTGTGGTTTACCAATCACGGGGAAGGCTCTGGACATAGCTAAGCGACGGGGGGACAAGCGCGCAGCGAGGGAGAAGAAGACAGTGGCGCTAGAGCGCGAGAAGCGCCTTGCCAAAACGGTGGCCACCACTGTGACCGGCAAGGAGGGGACGCGAGAGGCTGCAGCGAGCTGTCTAGTGATGAGTCCTTGCATACTAGAGGCCGAGGGAGGTGATGGATCACGCAGAAGTGCCAAGGAGAGATGTGAGTGATCGCCTGAAGTTTGTTGTATCAGTTTTTGCTGAGTACTGCTGATCAACAGGGAGCTAATTGGGTCAAATGGTGTTGTCTGGAAGGTTTAGATTAGGAAGGACTACGGTTCTGGAAAAGTTGATATAGTTGATATAGTTGCTTCACAACTGCTTAACTTGGTCCAGAATAGAAATCAAGATGATGCACTCAAATGGTGAAGCCACTTGAGCTGAAATTTGGCATGCCAGGATGATTTGGGCATATGAGAGTTCCATACAAATTTCATACCATTTGGAAAAGCCAAAGTGGTACTTCCTTCATGATGGTATTCTCTGAACATAAGCTTAGGAAAATTCCTAAGGGAAAATGGCCAAACAAAATATGCCCAAATTTGGTGGAGATAGGTTATATGGGTAGGAGAAGGTCTAGAAAAATTTACAGCCATAATGGAGCAAGATAAAATATACTTGCTTCACAAACTAAAATTTTGGACACAATCAAAGAATTGAAGATGAGCTCACATGGAGGCATTACATGAGCTCAACTTTGGTGGAGGGCTATGTTATGATGATATTGAGGTCATGCATAAATTGCAACTCATTTGGATATGCCTAGCTTGTACCTCCTTCACAAAATTTCTTTCTGGACAGAAACTTTGAAAAATCATAATTAAATGAATACTAGGCAAATGAGGTTGCATTTTGTCATGTGGCAATGATATGGACATGAAAAGGTGTCCAAGGAGTTTGAAGCCACTTGAGAAAAGAAAAATAGCACTTGCTTCACAATGTGCCATTTAGGACAGAATAGGAAATGAATTATTTGAGCATGATGATAAACATGCCAAATGAAATATTTTGCCATATTTGAGGAATATATGACCCAAAAAATTTATGAGAATTATTTGGGAATTTTAGGAGTAAGGGAAATATAGGTTGCTTCACAACCTAGGGCAAAAAGGATTATTCCTTTAATAAAAAAGGAATATTCCCAATAAAAAGAATATTGGGATTTGGGCTAGGATGAAAATGGAAAGGTCTAGGGAAGGATTTAAGGTTGACAAGCCACTTTGGAAGCAAAGAAGAGGTCATCTTCTTCAGTTTCCAGACCACAAAGCCATGGAGAAAGAAAACTCAAGCAAAAATCTCAGAAAAACAAATGAAAAAGAAAGGGCCAAAAATCGGGCTGTGACAAACCTTCCCCCCTTAAAGAAATCTCGTCCTCGAGATTTGGTTGCTCAAGGAACACGTATGAATATACTGACTTAAGGAAACCGTTTCCAACTCGGGTATCCTTTTTCCTTTGTTGATTGTTCACATTAAATTCTTCATCTGCCTTACCTGACTGGTTCTGGGGCTGTTTGCTTCACTGTATCCATATCCTGACAGATCTTACCTCACATTTTCCTGCTTATACTGGCTCCAATTCTGCTCATCTCTGCTGACTTATCAGATATTTTTCATGTCTGAAATATATGTCTATTTCACAAATCCGAGGGTGGTTTCTGATTGTTGTGTCTGTGCTGACAACTGTCCATGAATTGGTGATCAGATTTTCTTGATGAACACCCAAGCTCTGACTCCTTGCATTGGGTTTCTCCGCTAAATGCAGGTTCTTCGGGTTCCCAATAGAGAGTTGAGACATAACCGTTTCCCTGACAGATTCTGACTTATCGCAGGAATTTCTGAATCATCATGACTGGCTCCACCGTCTTGAGTCTCAGCTTCATACCGAATATTTGATTGTCGCCTGTCGTGGCCAGCATAAGGGGTATGACGTTATCTGATAATCCTCATCCTTGACTGACGGTGGTTCAAAATTGAGTAGACTCCATGGCGGTCGATCCTGACTCAGACTGTCCGGGGTATCTGCACCATGTGAATCATGCAACAATTATTAGTCTGGCTCCTTCATTACTGTTTTCCTTGCCTGGATCCTTGGGTGAAGGAGCAGGGTCATATTGCTTCTTCGTGTGACCATAGGTTCTGTCGGTTGCAATATTCTAACAGGCGTACTTTTATCCTCATCTCCTAACATGGTAGCATCATTCCAATTGCAGGTTCATCGTCTCTCAAGTTTTAACCGTAGGAAAATGATCATCTAAACCCTTGCAAGAAATCGGCAAATAAATCAGTAGCCACCAGAACGGTCTTTACAACTCAGATCTGGGACATTACTGAAGTAACTCAACCACGGCTCAAGACGGCCGAAAAGCGGCTCAGAGTAGGAGACCGTGTTGATAAGAAGAAAGTGACAGTTCCCTAAGACGGCCGAAAAGCAGCTCGGAGCAAAGGGCCACTATCGAAAAGAAACTCAACAGCTGTACGAGACGGCCGGAGAGAAGCTCGGAACTCATGACAGTTGTTGAATAGAGAAATATAAAGTCGGCATCCACCCTGAACAGCGAAAAACGGCTTAGAACACAGGCGTGGTGCCGTTACCAGAGAAAAGAAGACAAGGGCTCATCAGGATCATATTCCAGGTTCACCGGTATTTGTACAGAGCTCATTGTTGTCGTCAATCCTCATAGTCCTTTGTCATACTGAGGTGTATATCTGGCTGCCTTCACATATATCTGATATTCTGATTCCCGAGGCAAGTGTTCTGACTGATTCTTGCTTCTGACCAACTGTTGCGGATCTGATTCTGTCATCTGCTGTCAATTCACAATGTACTATCTTGCACCAGTGCCATACTGAGGACGATTGGATGGCTTATGCTGGAAACCATCGAGAGTATCTTGCTGAGGAAGACTGGGTTTCATGCCTCAGAAGCTTGATATGCGGACTAATTACCATATATGCATACCATCTTAATATTTCTACGGTTGATTACTTGCATGAAACTGGATTTGTTGGACCATCCTCCTTTCTGAGTATGTGGCACATCCTTGCTTTCTTCCAAGCATATCATGTTTCAAAATCATCCTCCATGAAGAATCAAACCTTGTATCTAAACCATACCTTTGACTGAAACTGCACTGTTGGTCTTGCACATAACTTGTCTTCTTGCTGATCTGATCATTTCTGTCATGAAGAGTGCACACTGAGGCAAACTTGATTGTCCGTACTGTTGTAAGGAGTGCACACTATTGCAAACATGATACTGACTATCCATCCAGGATTCCTTTTCCATTCAGACAAGATATTCCAATTTCACTGCAGTCTGCTGATAATTCCATTCTATTTAGCTGAGTTTCCAAACATTTGAACTCCTTGCTGATTCTTCAGGTCCGATGTCAGTTGACGAGCAACTTTAATAAGTGGAAAATTTGTAACACCGAATGCCCAAAGAAAGAAACAAAAGAAACGACGAGAACAAAAGCACACAAGCATACTAATAATATAAAGAAATCAGCACATATTACTGCTACTCATACAATAATATGCATGCACACCTAAGCACACAATTGTCGCTGAAGCTCTGGTACTACGGTCTAATATGCTGTGGCGGTGTGCACGAAAGTGAGTCTGTGTGTGGAAAGAGTTGGCATAACCAAGGGTAAACACCAAGCGCTGGCTGAACACCGGCTGGATCAGGATAGATATGGAGGCGAGGACGGACTTGGTGATCATGTGGCAAGACACAGAAGTCACGACCACATCATTATCAAGCGTACGAAAGGGAATCGTACACGTCCAAAGAACGAGATGACAGGGCAAACTAGGGGAGGAAAAGCAAGGCTTGCTGGCATTGCCCTCTTCTGATAACAAAGATCAATAGGGGTTGCCATGGGACGAGGATGGATGGCATGATTCGGGATAGAGGTAGGTCTATCACCGAAATAATATGGTGGGTGGCGGAAAGATATCGATGCGATACCTGAGCATAACTCCTGCAAATGGTGTCTGGAACACTCGGTACCAGGGCATCACTCTATTGGGACAGAGATAACGCCGAACACCGAAGAGCAGGCATGCAAAGAAAGAGGGTGCAGGTAGTGGATCAAAAATGATGCCACCTACACTCACAAGATTAACCGTTAGCGACAAGAAAATAATCTATATGCATGCTATGCAACAAACAAATGCAGCAATCAAGTGCAACAAACCACCCAGACTCTATACTACCGCATTCTAACGCTCGCGCGGGCTAGGGCATCCTACAGCCAGACCTGCTCTAATACCAAGCCTGTAGCACCCTGGCTCAGAGAAACCGGAATGCCCCGTATTCCAGCCCAGAGATCAAGGAGAAGTCTTCTGGAATACGACACTGCTTAGCATAGAACAAACTAGCTCTTTATTGCAATCTATATGGGTACAAGGGGATTATATTGGCACGGCGACACTACACCTGCCACGGTTGCTCCATGCAAGCAGCAGAACGACACGATGCAGTGGAATGACTACTGGTAGCGGAACAGCGATGACGGTGATGAACTCCACTCCGCAGGGACTCTGACTGGAACGCTTATCCTAGCTCGCAAACAAGGGATCCACAGAAAACAAGCAATCAAATCCGACATGACCTGCAAACTGGCATGACACGCCAGGTCAGTACATTGAATGTACTTGCAAGCTCACAGCAACCAAAGCAATTAAGACAGACAACCGCATGGCAATTACAGGTTAACACGGATTAACATGATACTATCAGATCAATTATAGCATGAACAAGATGATACAGCTAGAACAATACGAGAATGGCATAAACATATGATAATACTAGCATGCAACATGATGATGCTATCATGCACCAACTTACTCTGCTCGGGTTACCTCGTAACCATCACCTGCACAAACTTACCATTACGAACATCACACGATCATCTCAAGATCCAATCAAGCTTGGTATTAACAATGCCGTAGCAATCATTTATGATCACAAGGAGCTTGACCTTTACCCTTGACTCTCGCATAACATTCCAAATATCCAACAAGTTGGTATTCACAATACTACAGTGATCCTCTCATGATCAAATAAATTTCAACCAACTTCTTTCATCATCAAACCGGGGTTGTTATTAAACACATCATTATTACTATTACTGTTGACCCATAGTGTGACCAACTACGAACTGGGCCCATATCCATGGGCGCGGCTATCGATTAGATTTAACACACACACTCTGCAGAGGTAGCACACTGTACCCACACCACGGAACCCTGGCCTCGCACTCCCATTCGGGTGGACCAAAGCATTCTGACAAAACCGTCCTACTGCCATGACACTCTCCCGGCCACTCCGACCAACACCCCATTTGGGTTCAGTCCTGGGTGGCCCGTGCCTACCAAAGGTCTTACGGCCACCGTCGTGGCAAAACAAAAACGGTCCCAAACAGGGACAAAAGCGCGCAAACAACTTGGGCTCACAAGGCTTATGCCGTCCTACCCGGCCAAGGTAGCGCCCGTGCATAACCTTCCCTCGTTGGAGGCACCGGCGAGAGGCATGACAATAGACTGCTAGGGCCCTGCCCATACTCGAGGCAAATGTGGTTGCACTGGTCAGCTCGATATGGTGGCACCATGACTCAGCCAACAGTTGTTCAAGTTCAATTAAGTCCAGTTAAACTTGAATGCAATACGCTGAGTCATATGAAAATAACAGGATGCAACTATGATGCATGAGCGTGATATCAACATAAACATGGATGCAGCATAAATATTATGCTTAACAACAGTGAAGCATTTATCCATATGAGCATGGCATACTAACGAGCATAATTATCACAAGCATAATACTACTCATAAACAGATCATGACCACTAGCATCGAGAATACAAACCATGCAATGACATAATGATAATACTACCATGCAAACATTTAACCAACTAGATGCAAAGGAACATGCATAGCAACGGTACTCGGAACAGACGATAGTCATGCACCGAAGACCATCACCAACATCAACATGTACTACTACCAAGCATGAAAGTAATACGAGCAAGACAAATGATAACTAGATGCATCGAAACATAACATGAAGGTGAACAGGAAACCATAAGTAGTACCGAAACAACGATAACGGTTGCAGTTAAACAAATAGACAGTTATTAAATGTTCAAGTTGAAAACCATGGCTACTGCATGACTATCATGCAAGTGAATGTTGTGACTTGCCTGGGGATGGAGAAGGCTCCGGGAAGAAGTGCGGAATGACCGCGGAAGGAATCGTCGGAAAGGGTACTCTCTCGGAGGGGGCTGATTGGGGCAAGGGCAAAATGGTCATTTTCAGAATGTTGAAACATAGTGAAAATGGTGGGAACAGAACAAGCTCGACGAGACGAAGACGTGGGCGTTGGATTCACCTTGATCGGAGTTACAGATAAAAAGATACGGTCGTTCGTTCGTTAGGCAGAAAACAAATAAAAACTTATTCATTTCTGCCCTAAACAGACGAACGTTCACAAAATAGGGGTTTCGGCCGGCGGCTGGAAAAAGAGAAAGCGCCCTCTAGGAAGTACGCTTTCCTGCAGAGAAAACGTACTCTCGTTATAAGCCGCAGAGAGACACGCGTTCGACTGCAGAAGACGCAAACCAGAAAAGGGCGTTTTCACTTATCCACGTCATTGGCGCGGGGTCAACGGCCGGAGGGACTGACGGGTGGGGTCGAGGGGCCCACGGCCAGCTGGCAATGGCGGCGCCTTCTCCTTCCTCTCGCCCGCGCCTGGCCAGAGCAGAGCCGGCCCCGACGAGGCCTGCCGGCGCTACAGGGCACCTCCAGCGATGCTCCGCCTACGGAACTGCTCAGCGTCCAGCGACGCATCGAGTGGTCCCATCCACGGTCGCCGGAGTGGACCGAGTCGACGGAGATTTTGACGCCGGCGGACGAGAGCTTCGGGTGTCGATGGGGTTGGGGCTACGGTGAGTCCAGCGTCGAACGGAGTAGATGGGGAGGATCTTCGAGGATTGGGTGGAGCGCTGGTGGTGGTAGAAGGAGGAGAGGGAGCTCGACTTGGCCGAATTTGAGAGGATGGCCGCGGCGGCCATAGCGGCGATGGTGCACACAGAGAGCTCCTCGAGCTCGAGGGGCTGGCTAGGCGGGGCTGATGGTGAGCTCGGAGGGGCTCGGGGCTGCTACTTATAGCCGGGTCGAGGCGATTCGAGCTCGGGTGCCGTCGCGGACGCGTGTCCAGCGTCGTGGACGCGTGCGCACGCGCATGAGCTCAAAGGTATGCGACGAAGGAGGGAACAGACGAGAGTCTCACGGGGCGGAGGCGGCCAAGAGGCACAGGGAGGAAGCGGACAGAGGAGGAAGACAACGGTCGGCTACAACGCACCCGTGGACGTGCTCTGTTCATGACGGAGATGGCTCACCGGGGAAGAGGACGGAGGGAGCAAGGGCTCCAGAGGTACGGCGACATAACGGGGAAGGCTCTGGACATAGCTAGGCGACGGGGGGACAAGCGCGCAGCGAGAGAGAAGAAGACAGTGGCGCTAGAACGCGAGAAGCGCCATGCCAAAATGGTGGTCACCACTGTGACCGGCAAGGAGGGGACGCGAGAGGCTGCAGCGAGCTATCTAGTGATGAGTCCTTGCATACTAGAGGCCGAGGGAGGTGATGGATCACTTAGAAGTGCCAAGGAGAGATGTGAGTGATCGCCTGAAGTTTGCTGTATAAGTTTTGGCTGAGTACTGCTGATCAACAGGGAGCTAATTGGGTCAAATGGTGTTGTCTGGAAGGTTTAGATTAGGAAGGAGTACGGTTCTGGAAAAGTTGAGGTGATTTGGACCAATATTTGATATAGTTGCTTCACAACTTCTTAACTTGGTCCAGAATAGAAATCAAGATGATGCACTCAAATGGTGAAGCCACTTGAGCTGAAATTTGGCATGCCAGGATTATTTGGCATATGAGAGTTACATACAAATTTCATACCATTTGGAAAAGCCAAAGTGGTACTTCCTTCATGATGGTATTCTCTAAACAGAAGCTTAGGAAAATTCCTAAGGGAAAATGGTCAAACAAAATATGCCCAAATTTGGTGGAGATAGGTTATATGGGTAAGAGAAGGTCTAGAAAAATTTACAGCCATAATGGAGCAAGATAAAATATACTTGCTTCACAAATTGAAATTTTGGGCAGAATCAAAGAATTGAATATGACCTCACATGGAGGCATTACATGAGCTCAACTTTAGTGGAGGGCTATGATATGATGATATTGAGGTCATGCATAAATTGCAACTCATTTGGATATGCCTAGCTTGTACCTCCTTCACAAAATTTCTTTCTGGACAGAAACTTTGGAAAATCATAATTAAATGAATACTAGGAAAATGAGGTTGCATTTTGGCATGTGGCAATTATATGGACATGAAAAGGTGTCCAAGGAGTTTGAGGCCACTTGGGAAAAGAAAAATAGCACTTGCTTCACAATGTGCCATTTAGGACAGAATAGGAAATGAATTATTTGAGCATGATGATAAACATGGCAAATGAAATATTTTGCCATATTTGAGGAAGATATGACCCAAACAATTTATGAGAATTATTTGGGAATTTTAGGAGTGAGAAATATAGGCTGCTTCACAACCTAGGGCAAAAAGGATTATTCCTTTAATAGAAAAAGGAATATTCCCAATAAAAAGAATATTGGGATTTGGGCTTGGATGAAAATGGAAAGGTCTAGGGAAGGATTTAAGGTTGGCAAGCCACTCTGGAAGCAAAGAAGAGGTCATCTTCTTCAGTTTCCAGACCACAAAGCCACGGAGAAAGAAAACTCAAGCAAAAATCTCAGAAAAACAAATGAAAAAGAAAGGGCCAAAAATCAGGTTGTTACGCCTTCAAATGAAATTTTGTTTTGTATGCTCGAATAGCTCATGTATCAACTAGGGCTGTCTATATCTTCCATGCTAGGTGGGTTATTCTCACGATGAGTGGACTCCGCTCATCACTCACGAGAAAATGGCCGGTAACCGGGATGCCTAGTCCCATGCTCAAATCAATATAATTGCAAACAAAACTCCACCAGGACTGTTGTTAGTTGGAGGCACCCATTGTTTTGGGCAAGCCATAGATTGATGCTTGTTGGTGGTGGGGGAGTATAAACTTTACCATTCTGTTTGGAACTGCCTATAATGTGTGTAGCATGGAAGATATCGCCATCTCTTGGTTGTTATGTGGACAATGAAAGTATGCCGCTCAAAATATTATTTATCTCTGTTTGAAAAATCGAGCTCTGGCACCTCTGCAAATCCCTGCTTCCCTCTACGAAGGACCTATCTATTTACTTTTATGTTGAGTCATCGTCCTCTTATTAAAAAGCACCAGTTGGAGAGCACCGCTGTCATTTGCATGCATTACTATTAATTTACATTGAGTATGATTGTGACTGGATCTCTTTTACCATGAATTACAATGTCTAGTCAGTCCTTGATCTTCAGAGGTGCTCTGCATTTATGTTTTGCGGTCTCATAAAGGCCTAGCGAGATACCATCTTGTTATATCATGTTATGATTGTTTTGAGAAAGTGTTGTCATCCGAGATTTATTATTATTGCTCGCTAGTTGATTATGCCATTGATATGAGTAAACATGAGACCTAAATGTTATTGTGAATATGGTTAGTTCATAACCTTTGTTAAAAACTTGAATGCTGGCTTTACATATTTGCAACAACAAGATCAAACAGATTTTGTAAAAGTTTTTCTTTATCACTTTGAGTTTGCCAACTGAATTGCTTGAGGACAAGCAAAGATTTAAGCTTGGGGGAGTTGATACGTCTCCAACGTATCTTCTTTTCCAAAAACTTGTGCCCTTATTTTGGACTCTAACTTGCATGATTTGAATGGAACTAACCCGGACTGATGTTGTTTTCAGCAGAATTGCCATGGTGTTATTTTTGTGCAGAAATAAAAGTTCTCGGAATGACCTGAAACTTCACGGAGACACTTTTTGGAATAAATAAAAAATACTGGCGAAAGAATCAGCATCAGGGGGCCCACACCCTGTCCACGAGGGTGCAGGGAGCGCCCCCTGCCTCGTGGGTCCCCTGAGACTCCACTGACCTCAACTCCAACTCCATATATTCACGTTCGGGGAGAGAAAAATCAAAGAGAAGGATTCATCGTGTTTTATGATACGGAGCCGCCGCCAAGCCCTAATCTGTCTCGGGAGGGCTAATCTGGTGTCTGTTCGGAGCTCCGGAGAGGGGAATCCATCGCCGTCGTCATCATCAACCATCCTCCATCACCAATTTCATGATGCGCACCACCGTGCGGGAGTAATTCCATCGTAGGCTTGCTGAACGATGATGGGTTGGATGAGATTTATCATGTAATCGAATTAGTTTTGTTAGGCTTTGATCCCTAGTATCCATTATGTTCTAAGATTGATGTTGTTATGACTTTGCTATGCTTAATGCTTGTCACTAGGGCCCGAGTGCCATGAATTCAGATCTGAACCTATTATGTTTTCATGAATATATGTGAGTTCTTGATCCTATCTTGCAAGTCAATAGTCACCTACTATGTGTTATGATCCGGCAACCCCGAAGTGACAATAATCGGGACCACTCCCGGTGATGACCGTAGTTTGGGGAGTTCATGTATTCACTAAGTGTTAATGCTTTTGTCCGGTACTCTATTAAAAGGAGGCCTTAATATCCCTTAGTTTCCAATAGGACCCTGCTGCCACGGGAGGGTAGGACAAAAGATGTCATGCAAGTTCTTTTCCATAAGCACGTATGACTATATTCGGAATACATGCCTACATTACATTGATGAACTGGAGCTAGTTCTGTGTCACCCTATGTTATAACTGTTGCATGAGGAATCACATTCGACATAATTATCCATCACTGATCCATTGCCTATGAGCTTTTCACATATTGATCTTTGCTTAGTTACTTTTCCGTTGCCACTGTTACAATTACTACAAAAACTGCTACTGTTACTTTTGCCACCATTACCGTTACTTCCATACTACTTTGCTACTAAATACTTTGCTAAAGATATTAAGTCTTTCAGGTGTGGTTGAATTGACAACTCAACTGCTAATACTTGAGAATATTCTTTGGCTCCCCTTGTGTCCAATCATTAAATTTGGGTTGAATACTCTACCCTCGAAAACTGTTGCGATCCCCTATACTTGTGGGTTATCACACCACGTGATGATCGGGTGTGATAAGCTCTATGTTCACATACAATGGGTGCAAGCCAATTTTGCACACGCAGAATACTCGGGTTAAACTTGACGAGCTTAGCATATGCAGATATGGCCTCGGAACACTGATGTTCACCATTGAAAGCGTGAATCATATAGTAGATATGATCAACATACTGATGTTCACCATTGAAAGCTACTCCATCTCACGTGATGATCGGACATGGTTTAGTTGATATGGATCACGTGATCACTTAGATGATTAGAGGGATGTCTATCTAAGTGGGAGTTCTTAAGTAATATGATTAATTGAACTTTAATTTATCATGAACTTAGTACCTGATAGTATTTTGCATGTCTATGTTGTTGTAGATCAATGGCCCGTGCTACTGTTCCTTTGAATTTTAATGCGTTCCTAGAGAAAGCTAAGTTGAAAGATGATGGTAGCAACTACATGGACTTGGTCCATAACTTGAGGATTATCCTCCTTGCTGCACAGAAGACTTACATCCTGTAAGCACCGCTAGGTGCAAGACCCGCTGCAGGAGCAACGCCGGACGTTATGAACGCCTGGCAGAGCAAAGCTGATGACTACTCGATAGTTCAGTGTGCCATGCTTTATGGCTTAGAACCGGGACTTCAACGAAGTTTTGAACGTCATGGAGCATATGAGATGTTCAAGGAGTTGACGTTAATATTTCAAGAAAATGCCCGGATTGAGAGAGATGAAGTCTCCAATAAGTTCTACAGCTGCAAAATGGAGGAGAATAGTTCTGTCAGTGAACATATACTCAAAATGTCTGGGTACCACAATCACTTGACTCAACTGGGGGCTAATCTTCCGGTTGATAGTGTCATTGACAGAGTTCTTCAATCACTGCCACCAAGCTACAAAAGCTTCATGATGAACTATAATATGCAAGGGATGGATAAGACAATTCCCGAGCTCTTCGCGATGCTAAAGTCTGTGGAGGTAGAAATCAAGAAGGAGCATCAAGTGTTGATGGTCAACAAGACCACTAGTTTCAAGAAAAAGGGCAAAGGGAAGAAAGGGAACTTCAAGAAGAATGGCAAGCAAGTTGGTGCTCAAGTGAAGAAGCCCAAGTCTGGACCTAAGCCTAAGACTGAGTGCTTCTACTGCAAAGGGACTGGTCACTAGAAGCAGAACTGCCCCAAGTATTTGGCGGATAAGAAGGATGGCAAAGTGAATGGTATATTTGATATACATTTTATTGATGTGTACCTTACTAATGCTCGTAGTAGCGCCTGGGTATTTGATACTGGTTCTGTTGCTCATATTTGCAACTCGAAACAGGGGCTACGGATTAAGCGAAGATTGGCTAAGGACGAGGTGATGATGCGCGTGGGAAATGGTTCCAAAGTCGATGTGATCGCCGTCGGCACGCTACCTCTACATCTACCTTTGGGATTAGTTTTAGACCTGAATAATTGTTATTTGGTGCCAGCGTTGAGCATGAACATTATATCTGGATCTTGTTTGATGCGAGACGGTTATTCACTTAAATCAGAGAATAATGGTTGTTCTATTTATATGAGTAATTTCTTTTATGGTCATGCACCCTTGATGAGTGGTCTATTTTTGTTGAATCTCTATAGTAGTGACACACATATTCATAGTATTGAAGCCAAAAGATATAAGTTTAATAATGATAGTGCAACTTATTGTGGCACTGCCGTTTGGGTCATATTGGTGTAAAGCGCATGAAGAAACTCCATGCTGATGGGCTTTTGGAATCACGTGATTATGAATCACTTGATGCTTGCGAACCATGCCTCATGGGACAAATGACTAAAACTCCGTTCTCCGGAACAATGGAGCGAGCAACAGACTTGTTGGAAATAATACATCTGATGTATGCGGTCCGATGAGTGTTGAGGCTCGTGGCGGGTATCGTTATTTTCTAACCTTCACAGATGATTTGAGCAGATATGGGTATATCTACTTGATGAAACATAAGTCTGAAACATTTGAAAAGTTCAAAGAATTTCAAAGTGAAGAGGAAAATCATCGTAACAAGAAAATAAAGTTTCTACGATCTGATCATGGAGGAGACTATTTGAGTTACGAGTTTGGTTTTCATTTGAAACAATGCGGAATAGTTTCGCAACTCACGCCACCCGGAACACCACAGCGTAATGGTGTGTCCGAACGTCGTAACTGCACTTTATTAGATATGGTGCGATCTATGATGCCTCTTACTGATTTACCGCTATCGTTTCGGGGTTATGCTTTAGAGACGGCTGCATTCACGTTAAATAGGGCACCATCTAAATCCGTTGAGACGACACCATATGAACTGTGGTTTGGCAAGAAACCCAAATTGTCGTTTCTTAAAGTTTGGGGCTGCGATGCTTATGTGAAAAAGCTTCAACCTGATAAGCTCGAACCCAAATCGGAGAAATGTGTCTTCATAGGATACACAAAAGAGACTGTTGGGCACACCTTCTATCACAAATCCGAAGGCAAGATATTCATTGCTAAGAATGGATCCTTTCTAGAGAAGGAGTTTCTCTCGAAAGAAGTGAGTGGGAGGAAAGTAGAACTTGATGAGGTAATTGTACCTGCTCCCTTATTGGAAAGTAGTTCATCACAGAAATTAGTTCTAGTGATTCCTACACCAATTAGTGAGGAAGCTAATAATGATGATCATGAAACTTTTGATCAAGTTACTACTGAACCTCATAGGTCAACTAGAGTAAGATCGGCACCAGAGTGGTACGGTAATCCTGTTCTGGAGGTCATGTTACTTGACCATGACGAACCTACGAACTATGAGGAAGTGATACGTCTCCAACGTATCTATAATTTTTGATTGTTCCATGCTATTATATTGTCTATTTTGGATGTTTATGGGCTTTACTAAACACTTTTATATTATTTTTGGGACTAACCTATTAACCAGAGGCCCAGCCCAAATTGCTGCTTTCTTGCCTATTTCAGTGTTTCGAAGAAAAGGAATATCAAACGGAGTCCAAACGGAATGAAACCTTCGGGAGAGTTATTTTTGGAACAGAAGCAATCCAGGAGACTTGGAGTAGACGTCAGGGAAGCTTCGAGGTGGCCACGAGGCAGGGAGGCGCGCCTGCCCCCTGGGCGCGCCCCCACCCTCGTGGGCCCCTCGTGGCTCCCCTGACCGACTTCTTTCGCCTATATATGTCCACATACCCTAAAAACATCGGGGAACAGAAGAGATCGGGAGTTCCGCCGCCGCAAGCCTCTGTAGCCACCAAAAACCAATCGAGACCCTGTTCTGGCACCCTGCCGGAGGGGGGAACCCTCACCGGTGGCCATCTTCATCATCCCGGCGATCTCCATGACGAGGAGGGATTAGTTCACCCTCGGGGCTGAGGATACGTACCAGTAGCTATGTGTTTGATCTCTCTCTCTCTCGTGCTCTTGATTTAGAACGATCTTGATGTATTGCGAGCTTTGCTATTATAGTTGGATCTTATGATGTTTCTCCCCCTCTACTCTCATGTAATGGATTGAGTTTTCCCCTTGAAGTTATCTTATCAGACTGAGTCTTTAAAGATTTGAGAACACTTGATGTATGTCTTGCATGTGCTTATCTGTGGTGACAATGGGATATTCACGTGATCCACTTGATGTATGTTTTGGTGATCAACTTGCGGGTTCCGTTTTGTGAACTTATGGATAGGGGTTGGCACACATTTTCGTCTTGACTCTCCGATAGAAACTTTGGGGCACTCTTTGAAGTTCTATGTGTTGGTTGAATAAATGAATCTGAGATTGTGTGATGCATATCGTATAATCATACCCACGGATACTTGAGGTGACATTAGAGTATCTAGGTGACATTAGGGTTTTTGTTGATTTGTGTCTTAAGGTGTTATTCTAGTACGAACTCTATGATAGATCGAACGGAAAGAATAGCTTCGTGTTATTTTACTATGGACTCTTGAATAGATCGATCAGAAAGGATAACTTTGAGGTGGTTTCGTACCCTACAATAATCTCTTCGTTTGTTCTCCGCTATTAGTGACTTTGGAGTGACTCTTTGTTCCATGTTGAAGGATAGTTATATGATCCAATTATGTTTTTATTGTTGAGAGAACTTGCACTAGTGAAAGTATGAACCCTAGGCCTTGTTTCCTAGCATTGCAATACCGTTTGTGCTTACTTTTATCGCTTGTTACCTTGCTATTTTTATATTTTCAGATTACAAAAACCTATATCTACTATCCATATTGCACTTGTATCACCATCTTTTCGCCGAACTAGTGCACCTATACAATTTACCATTGTATTGGGTGTGTTGGGGACACAAGAGACTCTTTGTTATTTGGTTGCAGGGTTGTTTGAGAGAGACCATCTTCATCCTACGCCTCCCACGGATTGATAAACCTTAGGTCATCCACTTGAGGGAAATTTGCTACTGTCCTACAAAACCTCTGCACTTGGAGGCCCAACAACGTCTACAAGAAGAAGGTTGTGTAGTAGACATCAAGCAGTTTCTGGCGCCGTTGCCGGGGAGGTGAGTGCTTGAAGGTATATCTTTAGATCTTGCAATCGAATCTTTTTGTTTCTTGTTTTATCACTAGTTTAGTTTATAAAAGAAAACTAAAAAAATCGAATTGAGGATGCCTCATATGCTTCATCTTTTTAATATCTTTGATGAGAATAAGGATTCTGATAATTGTGCTCAATTGCTAGAGGAAGGATAAATTAGAATGTTTGGCACTAAATCTTTGAATGATGAGCATTATTGCAATGTTGTTAGTATGAACTCCTTGAATATCCATAGTACTAATGATGATTGCACTAGTCATGATGAAAATGTCTCTTATAAGCATGTCAACTGTTGTGGAGTGCATAGAGTTTGCAAGTACACACCAAATAGGGAAGATAGATTTTTCAAGAGGCATAAGTATTTAGAAACTAAATGGTTGCAAGAGAGGCTAGATGTTTGTGCTGAAAATTTAAAATTTCTTCGCCATACTTGTGAACTTTGCAAGGAACGTGGTCATTTAAATCTCCAATGCAAATTGTTTCATGATCGAATCGTGTCCAAAAATTGTGATGACTTGATTTCCCTTGCACATCATGATGAACTTAGTTTGCTTTTGGGTTATGTAGAAATGAAACGTATAACTAAGCATATTCCAGAATATAACCTTGAGAAATTCCTCGATATTGATCTAGAAGAAATTTTTATGTATTGTGCGGTGAATTGCATTGAAAATCCTTATATTGCCAATTACATAAAGAAAAGAAAACAAATAGAAGATGAAGAGAATACTAACGAAAGGGAAGAGACTTCCCAATATTCTCCTATTATTTCTTATGATGAATCAGGTAACAAGGAGGAGCCTTCTATTCAACCAATTTCATTAATAAGGAGCTCCAAAAAGAGGATTGAACCCACACATAATGTGAAGAAGAAGAAGAAAAGACGGAGAAGCAAAGGTGAAAAGGTATCCCTCCCAAATGATGTTGCTCCTACTACTCATTGTGATGATGATAATTGCTATACTATTGGTGCTATCCATACTATTAATGATGAGAGTGATTATGCTTATGATATGAAAAGGCCCAAGCTTGGGGATGCTATGTTTGATGAGAATGACATGTTTGAGAATATATTTGCTCCAATTGTTTGTCCCAAGCTTGGGGATGCTATGTTTAATGAAGATGATATTTTTAGCCTCCCAAGTTTGGATGAGCAAATTTATTATGATGATAGCATGCCTCCTACTTATGATGATTATTGTGATGACACTTATGCTATAAAAAGTAGTGATGATTTTATTTATAAAACTTGTCATGATTATGATTACTCTTTTTCTGAACATTACTCTCTTAATGTGGAAACAATTTATAGTATTCGAGTCTCTTATGATACTCCCACTATTCCGAATGAGAAGAATTTTGCTTATGTGGAGAGTAATAAAATTTCTATGCTTGTAGATCATGAAAAGAATGCTTCATGTGATAGTTATATTGTTGAATTCATTCATGATGCTACTGAAAATTATTATGAGGGAGGAACATATGCTTTTAGGAATTGCAATAATATCAAGTTTCCTCTCTATGTGTTGAAAATCTTGAAGTTATGCTTGTTTTGCCTTCCTATGCTAGTTGATTATTGTTCCCATAAGTTGTTTTATCACAAAATCCCTATGCATAGGAAGTGGGTTAGACTTAAATGTGCTAGTCATATTCATCATGATGCTCTCTTTATGTTCCAAATCTTATCTTTTATGTGAGCATCATTGAAATCATCATGCCTAGCTAGGGGCGTTAAACGTTAGCGCTTGTTGGGAGGCAACCCAATTTTATTTTTGTCCTTTGCTTTTTGCTCCTGTTTAGTAATAATTAAATCATCTAGCCTCTGGTTAGATTTGGTTTTATGTTTTAATTAGTGTTTGTGCCAAGTAAAACCTATAGGATCTTCTTGGATGATAATTGTTTGATCTTGCTGAAAAAGTCAGGAACCTTCTGCTCACGAACACAATTGTTAAAAATCACCAGAAAGTGATAAAATACTGATTCCAATTGCAGTAGATCAATAATCAAATTATCTAGGTCATCCTATTTTGGTAGATTTTTCTGAGTTACGGAAGTATTCGAATGATACAGATTACTACAGACTATTCTGTTTTTGACAGATTCTATTTTCTATGTGTTGTTTGCTTATTTTGATGGATCTATGAGTAGTATCGGAGGGTATGAACCATAGAGAAGTTGGAATACATTAGATATTACACCAATATGAATTTAGAATGAGTTCACAACAGTACCAAAAGTGGTGATTTATTTTCTTATACTAACGGAGCTTACGAGTTTTCTGTTGTGAAGTTTTCAAGTTTTGGGTAAAGATTCGATGGACTATGGAATAAGGAGTGGCAAGAGCCTAATCTTGGGGATGCCCAAGGCACCCCAAGGTAAAATTCAAGGACAACCAAAAGCCTAAGCTTGGGGATGCCCCGGAAGGCATCCCCTCTTTCGTCTTCGTCTATCCGTAACTTTTTACTTGGAGCTATATTTTTATTCACCACATGATATGTGTTTTGCTTGGAGCGTCATTTTATTTTATTTTATTTTTCTTGCTGTTTGAATAAAATACCAAGATCTGAAATTCTTAAATATTAGAGAGTCTTCACATAGTTGCATAATTATTCAACTACTCATTGATCTTCACTTATATCTTTCGGAGTAGTTTGTCGTTGCTCTAGTGCTTCACTTATATCTTTTTAGAGCACGGTGGTGGTTTTATTTTGTAGAAATAGATGAACTCTCATGCTTCACTTATATTATTTTGAGAGTCTTAAACAGCATGGTAATTTGCTTTGGTTACGAATTTAGTCCTAATATGACGGGCATCCAAGAGGGATATAATAAAAACTTTCATATAAAGTGCATTGAATACTATGAGAAGTTTGATTCTTTATGATTGTTTTGAGATATGAAGATGGTAATATTAGAGTCATGCTAGTTGAGTGGTTATGAATTTGAGAAATACTTGTGTTAAAGTTTGTGATTCCCGTAGCATGCACGTATGGTGAACCGTTATGTGATGAAGTCGGAGCATGATTTATTTATTGATCGTCTTCCTTATGAGTGGCGGTCGGGGACGAGCGATGGTCTTTTCGTACCAATCTATCCCCCTAGGATCATGCGCGTAGTACTTTGTTTCGATAACTAATAGATTTTTGCAATAAGTATGTGAGTTCTTTACGACTAATGTTGAGTCCATGGATTATACGCACTCTCACCCTTCCACCATTGCTAGCCTCTCTTATACCGCGCACCTTTCGCCGGTATCATACACCCACAATATACCTTCCTCAAAACAGCCACCATACCTACCTATCATGGTATTTCCATAGCCATTCCGAGATATATTGCCATGCAACTTTCCACCGTTCCGTTTATTATGACACGCTCCATCATTGTCATATTGCTTTGCATGATCATGTAGTTGACATTGTATTTGTGGCAAGGCCACCATTCATCATTCATACATGTCACTCTTGATTCATTGCACATCCCGGTACACCGCCGGAGGCATTCACATAGAGTCATATTTGTTCTAAGAATCGAGTTGTAATTCTTGAGTTGTAAGTAAAGAAAAGTGTGATGATCATCATTATTAGAGCATTGTCCCAGTGAGGAAAGGATGATGGAGACCATGATTCCCCCACAAGTCGGGATGAGACTCCGGACGAAAAAAAGGAGGCCAAAGAAGCTCAAATAAAAAAAAGAGGCCATAAAAAAGGAGAAGGCCCAAATAAAAAAAGAAAAAAAAAGAGAGAAAAAGAGAGAAGGGCAATGCTACTATCCTTTAACCACACTTGTGCTTCAAAGTAGCACCATGATCTTCATGATAGAGAGTCTCCTATGTTGTCACTTTCATATACTAGTGGGAACTTTTCATTATAGAACTTGGCTTGTATATTCCAATGATGGGCTTCCTCAAAATGCCCTAGGTCTTCGTGAGCAAGCGAGTTGGATGCACACCCACTTAGTTTCTTTTGTTGAGCTTTCATACACTTATAGCTCTAGTGCATCCGTTGCATGGCAATCCCTACTATCTATTGATGGGCATCTCCATAGCCCGTTGATACGCCTAGTTGATGTGAGACTATCTTCTCCTTTTTGTCTTCTCCACAACCACCATTCTATTCCACCTATAGTGCTATGTCCATGGCTCACGCTCATGTATCGCGTGAAGATTGAAAAGGTTTGAGAACATCAAAAGTATGAAAAAATTGCTTGGCTTGTCATCGAGGTTGTGCATGATTTAAATATTTTGTGTGATGAAGATAGAGCATAGCCAGAGTATATGATTTTGTAGGGATAGCTTGCTTTGGCCATGTTATTTTGAGAAGACATGATTGCTTTGTTAGTATGCTTGAAGTATTATTGTTTTCATGTCAATATTAAACTTTTGTCTTGAATCTTATGGATCTGAATATTCTTGCCACAATAAAGAAGATTACATTGAAAATTATGTTAGGTAGCATTCCACATCAAAAATTCTGTTTTTATCATTTACCTACTCGAGAACGAGCAGGAATTAAGCTTGGGGATGCTGATACGTCTCCAACGTATCTATAATTTTTGATTGTTCCATGCTATTATATTATCTGTTTTGGATGTTTATGGGCTTTACTAAACACTTTTATATTATTTTTGGGACTAACTATTAACCGGAGGCCCAGCCCAAATTGTTGTTTTCTTGCCTATTTCAGTGTTTCAAAGAAAAGGAATATCAAACGGAGTCCAAACGGAATGAAACCTTCGGGAGAGTTATTTTTGGAACGGCAGCAATCCAGGAGACTTGGAGTAGACGTCAGGGAAGCTTCGAGGTGGCCACGAGGCAGGGAGGCGCGCCCCCCACCCTCATGGGCCCCTCGTGGCTCCCCTGACCGACTTCTTTCACCTATATATGTCCACATACCCTAAAAACATCGGGGAACAGAAGAGATCGGGAGTTCTGCCGCCGCAAAGCCTCTATAGCCACCAAAAACCAATCGGGACCCTGTTCCAGCACCCTGCCGGAGGGGGGAACCCTCACCGGTGGCCATCTTCATCATCCCGGCGATCTCCATGACGAGGAGGGAGTAGTTCACCCTCGGGGCTGAGGGTATGTACCAGTAGTATGTGTTTGATCTCTCTCTCTCTCTCGTGCTCTTGATTTGGCACGATCTTGATGTATTGCGAGCTTTGCTATTATAGTTGGATCTTATGATGTTTTTCCCCATCTACTCTCTTGTAATGGATTGAGTTTTCCCCTTGAAGTTATCTTATCGGATTGAGTCATTAAGGATTTGAGAACACTTGATGTATGTCTTGCATGTGCTTATCTGTGGTGACAATGGGATATTCACGTGATCCACTTGATGTATGTTTTGGTGATCAACTTGCGGGTTCCGTTTGTGAACTATGCATAGGGGTTGGCACACGTTTTCGTCTTGACTCTCCGGTAGAAACTTTGGGGCACTCTTTGAAGTTCTATGTGTTGGTTGAATAGATGAATCTGAGATTGTGTGATGCATATCGTATAATCATACCCACGGATACTTGAGGTGACATTGGAGTATCTAGGTGACATTAGGGTTTTGGTTGATTTGTGTCTTAAGGTGTTATTCTAGTACGAACTCTATGATAGATCGAACGGAAAGAATAGCTTCGTGTTATTTTACTACGGACTCTTGAATAGATCGATCAGAAAGGATAACTTTGAGGTGGTTTCGTACCCTACAATAATCTCTTCGTTTGTTCTCCGCTATTAGTGACTTTGGAGTGACTCTTTGTTGCATGTTGAAGGATAGTTATATGATCCATTTATGTTATTATTGTTGAGAGAACTTGCACTAGTGAAAGTATGAACCCTAGGCCTTGTTTCCTAGCATTGCAATACCGTTTGTGCTTACTTTTATCGCTTGTTACCTTTGCTGTTTTTATATTTTCAGATTACAAAAACTTATATCTACCATCCATATTGCACTTGTATCACCATCTCTTCGCCGAACTAGTGCACCTATACAATTTACCATTGTATTGGGTGTGTTGGGGACACAAGAGACTCTTTGTTATTTGGTTGGAGGATTGTTTGAGAGAGACCATCTTCACCCTACGCCTCCCACGGATTGATAAACCTTAGGTCATCCACTTGAGGGAAATTTGCTACTGTCCTACAAACCTCTGCACTTGGAGGCCCAACAACGTCTACAAGAAGAAGGTTGTGTAGTAGACATCAGGAAGCGATGAGGAGCCCAGATTCCGCGAAATGGCTTGAGGCCATGAAATCTGAGATGGGATCCATGTATGAGAACAAAGTGTGGACTTTGGTTGACTTGCCCGATGATCGGCAAGCCATAGAGAATAAATGGATCCTCAAGAAGAAGACTGGCGCTGACGGTAATGTTACTGTCTACAAAGCTTGACTTGTTGCGAAAGGTTTTCGACAAGTTCAAGGAGTTGACTACGATGAGACTTTCTCACCCGTAGCGATGCTTAAGTCCATCCGAATCATGTTGGCAATTGCCGCATTTTATGATTATGAAATTTGGCAAATGGATGTCAAAACTGCATTCCTTAATGGATATCTTAAAGAAGAGTTGTATATGATGCAACCAGAAGGTTTTGTCGATCGAAAAGGTGCTAACAAAGTGTGCAGGCTCCAGCGATCCATTTATGGACCGGTGCAAGCATCTCGGAGTTGGAATATACGCTTTGATAGTGTGATCAAAGCATATGGTTTTATACAGACTTTTGGAGAAGCCTGTATTTACAGGAAAGTGAGTGGGAGCTCTGTAGCATTTCTGATATTATATGTGGGTGACATATTGTTGATCGGAAATGATACAGAATTTCTGGATAGCATAAAAGGATACTTGAATAAGAATTTTTCAATGAAAGACCTCGGTGAAGCTGCTTATATATTGGGCATCAAGATCTATAGAGATAGATCAAGACGCTTAATTGGACTTTCACAAAGCACATACCTTGATGAAGTTTTGAAGAAGTTCAAAATGGATCAAGCAAAGAAAGGGTTCTTGCCTGTGTTACAAGGTGTGAAGTTGAGTCAGACTCAATGCCCGACCACTACAGAAGATAGAGAGAAAATGAAAGTCATTCCCTATGCTTCAGCCATAGGATCTATCATGTATGCAATGCTGTGTACCAGACCTGATGTGTGCCTTGCTATTAGTTTAACAGGGAGGTACCAAAGTAATCCAGGAGTGGATCACTGGACAGCGGTCAAGAACATCTTGAAATACCTAAAGAGGACTAAGGATATGTTTCTCGTTTATGGAGGTGACAAAGAGCTCGTCGTAAATGATTACGTCGATGCAAGATTTGACACTGATCCAGATGACTCTAAGTCACAAACCGGATACGTATTTATATTGAACGGTGGAGTTGTCAGTTGGTGCAATTCCAAGCAAAGCGTCATGGCAGGATCTACGTGTGAAGCGGAGTACATAGCTGCTTCGGAAGCAGCAAATGAAGGAGTCTAGATGAAGGAGTTCATATCCGATCTAGGTGTCATACCTAGTGCATCGGGTCCACTGAAAATCTTTTGTGACAATACTGGAGCAATAGCCTTGGCGAAGGAATCCAGATTTCACAAGAGAACCAAACACATCAAGAGACGCTTCAATTCCATCCGCGATCAAGTCAAGGAGGGAGACATAGAGATTTGCAAAATACATACGGATCTGAATGTTGCAGACCCGTTGACTAAGCCTCTCTCACGAGCAAAACATGATCAGCACCAAGACTCCATGGGTGTTAGAATCATTACTATGTAATCTAGATTATTGACTCTAGTGCAAGTGGAAGACTGAAGGAAATATGCCCTAGAGGCAATAATAAAGTTGTTATTTATATTTTCTTATATCATGATAAATGTTTACTATTCATGCTAGAATTGTATTAACCGGAAACTTAGTACATGTGTGAATACATAGACAAACAGAGTGTCCCTAGTATGCCTCTACTTGACTAGCTCGTTAATCAAAGATGGTTAAGGTTCCTAGCCATAGACATGTGTTGTCATTTGATGAACGAGATCACATCATTAGAGAATGATGTGATGGACAAGACCCATTCGTTAGCTTAGCACTATGATCGTTTAGTTTATTGCTATTGCTTTCTTCATGACTTATACATGTTCCTATGACTATGAGATTATGCAACTCCCGAATACCGGAGGAACACTTAGTGTGCTATCAAACGTCACAATGTAACTGGGTGATTATAAAGATGCTCTACAGATGTCTCCGATGGTGTTTGTTGAGTTGGCATAGATCGAGATTAGGATTTGTCACTCCGAGTATCGGAGAGGTATCTCTGGGCCCTCTCGGTAATGCACATCACTATAAGCCTTGCAAGCAATGTGACTAATGAGTTAGTTGCGGGATGATACATTACGGAACGAGTAAAGAGACTTGTCGGTAATGAGATTGAACCAGGTATGATGATACCGACGACCGAATCTCGGGCAAGTAACATACCGATGACAACAGGAACAACGTATGTTGTTATGCGGTTTGACCGATAAAGATCTTCGTAGAATATGTAGGAGCCAATATGAGCATCCATGTTCCGCTATTTGTTATTGACCAGATATGTGTCTCGGTCATGTCTACATAGTTCTCGAACCCGTACGGTCCGCACGCTTAACGTTCGATGACGATTTGTATTATGAGTTATGTGATTTGATGTACCGAAGGTTGTTCGGAGTCCCAGATGAGATCACGGACATGACGAGCAGTCTCGAAATGGTCGAGACATAAAGATTGATATATTGGAAGGTTATATTCGGACACCGGAATGGTTCCGAAGTGTATCGGGTATTTTCCGGAGTACCGGGGGGTTACCGGAACCCCCCGGGGGGTTAATGGGCCTTCATGGGCCCTAGTGGAAGAGAGGAGGCAGTAGCCAGGTGGAGGCTCGCGCCCCCAAGCCCAAACAGAATTGGACTAGGGGTTGGGGGCCCCCTTTCCTTTCTCCCCTCCTCCTCTTTCCCCCTTCTCCTTGTAGGAATAGGAAAGGGGGGAGGGCCGAATCCTACTTGGAGTAGGACTCCCCCCCCTTGGGCGCGCCACACCTTGGCCGGCCTCCTCCTCCCTCCCCCCCTTTATATACGTGGGAGGGGGGCACCCCAAAGGCACACCAAAGTTTCTCTTAGCCGTGTGCAGTCCCCCCCCTCCATAGAAACACACCTTGGTCATATCGTCGTAGTGCTTAGGCGAAGTCCTGCGCCGGTAACTTCATCATCACCGTCGCCACGCCATCGTGCTGACGAAACTCTCCCTCGGCCTCAACTGGATGAAGAGTACAAGGGACGTCATCGAGCTGAACGTGTGCTGAACACGGAGGTGCCGTACGTTCGGTGCTAGGATCGGTCGGATCATGAAGACGTACGACTACATCAACCGCGTTGATAAAACGCTTCCGCTTTCGGTGTATGAGGGTACGTGACACACTCTCCCCGCTCGTTGCTATGCTTCTCCTAGATAGATCTTATATGATCGTAGGAAATTTTGAAAATACTACGTTCCCCAACAAGACGTACACGTGGACCGACGTCGTCCGCGAGTGCGTGAGCGCGCGTCCCGTCCACATGGACACAACGTCGGAGGAGGAGGCAACCCACTTGGAGCGATGGAAGCAACATTGGTTGGCGAAGGAGCGGGCCGACGGCGAGTGCCAGATGCAGTGGGAGTGCGAGGAGGAGGAGCGTTGCGAGAAGAATGAGGAGGAGTGTGTCTGCCGTGCAGCAATGCCACCGCCTCCCTCTCTCCTTTGCCGCTCTTGAGGAGACGTACACGTGGACCGACATCGTCCGCGAGTGCGTGAGCGCTCGTCCCGTCCACATGGACGCAACGCCGGAGGAGGAGGCAGCCCGCTTGGAGCGATGGAAGCAACATTGGCTGGCGGAGGAGCGGGCCGACGGCGAGCGCTAGATGCAGTGGGAGTGCGAGGAGGAGGAGCACCGCGAGCAGAAGGAGGAGGATCGCGCCTGCCGTGCAGCAATGCGGCCGCCGGAGGAGACGACATTGGTGGCATGGGAGAGCGCATTCCCGTGGGCTGGGCCGCCGCCAACCTTCATCGACCTCACCGGCGACGACGACGGGAAGGGCAAGGGCAAGGCCTAGGGCAGTGTGCGGGCGCGTTTTTAGTTTTTTCTTTATGTTTTATTTAGTGCTTAAGTGGACTTTGGCCGGCGGTTGACCAGCTGTTTAATGTATAACTAAGTTTATTTCAGCCGCATGTTTTCAAAAAAAAAAATTTAATGCAGGGAAATGTGTCGGCCACCCGTTGGATGCACCGGCCGAACCAAACGAAAAAGCAGGCACATCCGTCCGCTCGGCCGATCAAAACAGACAAAACGCGCGTCCGTTCGGATCACCGCGTTGGCGTTGCTCTGACCGCCTGCATCCCCACCTCCTTCCAGCTGTAGCTGTCCGACAATAGCAGCAACTCTTCCAGGATTTTCAGAAGTTCAAATATCATTTCGAGTAGCACGGTTACCAAAAATTGTCCTGCTGGGCTTCGGAACAAGCAAAGAGGCCGGAGTTGCCCTGCTGGGCTGTTGTGCTCCCACACAACAGCAGCGTCGACCTGCCTGATCGACGGGCCGGCATGTCATTAGAGATTACATAGACAAACGAAGCTTGAGCGCTTTATAGATTTCTTAGCCCAAGATGAGCATTATGTCATTGTTCATAGATTTTGTTGTAGCAGCTTGGAATTCGGAGCACCCACAGTTCTGTTATAAGGGCTTCAGTTTAAGGCCCAACACACAGCACAGATCACAACAGAGCAGTTGCCAGCGCGGCATTAGTATGAATTGCCTAAAGCAGTTGCCAAAATCAGCGCGAATTTTGTCGAAATGTTTCTGGACTTCTTTGAAAACAAGACTAGATGTTTCTGAAACCCAGAAAAACATGGTCAAACTCACTTGTGAGACGTGTAACAATGACTGAAATTTGCGTAAACATGTTTGAAATCCTTAGAAGTTTTGTGTGTATTCATTCATTGGAATCGAAGTGAACGTGTTTTTTTTCTAAAAACAATGAGAGTTCATTGACATATTTGTTACGAAATCAGTGAAAGCTTATACGATAAAAGCACTATAACTACTATAATTTTTTCTAACAAAAGGGGTTTCCCCTGACTGCATTTATATTAGAATACAACCACATAGTAACAAAGTTTTAGGCTCCCGGGCTGGGCCTGCAACAGCCAGCCAAGTCTTTTTTCCAGCAACCGGGCTGCAAACGAAGTCTTGCAGGGAATTTTATTGCATGTTCAAAACCAGACGCAGACAGCAGAAGAAACAGCCAGAGACCCTAACACTAGCAACCAAAGCTACAACCTAAACCTGTTGGAATATTAGGCAAGTTCATGATTAATTCCAGTAAATAATTCATGACTAGAAAAGATACTAGCGTGCAATAATCTAGCAAACTAGAAGAACAACAAGACATGCATAACGGCAGCAAACACGTAACAATAGCTGTAGAAACAGACATGAACAGAGGATGTTGGACGTACTGATCGTTAGCTATTATGGGTGCGACAGTGTTGATGACGATGTTGGCGACGATCTGCTGCTGACGGCGATGAATACGACGATGAGTAGCACCGCCCGACTTGGACGGAAGACGACCCGTGATGACGAATTTGAGCAGTCGCGCACAGCGCTTCCCAAAAACCTAATTCGTCCTCTCCCGGTGCAGGATCGCAAAGACGAACGGTTCCGGAGACCTGCTCTCCCACGCGCCGATGCACGCCGGCGTTTGGGATGGAGTAGACTATCACGCGCATGTCGCATGTACGCCTCGCCTCGCCTCGCCTCGCCACGCCACGCCATGGCCCGGCGAGGCGAGGCGAGCGAGCGCGCGCGTGTGGTTTTCCCTTTCTCTTCTCACACACCACTTAGAGTGGTGGAGAGAACCCACTATATAAAGAGGTCCAACTCTTTTTCAACTTCCAAGGTGGGACTAAACTTAGCACCACCACTTGCCATTTTACACATGGGCTTTGAGATTTCAGAAATTGCTATGGGCCTAGCCCATTAATTCTAACAATCCCCCACCAGATCTCAAATACCCATTTAGAGATTTGCCTTCTCTCATCACTTGTTTAATATACCAGTGTTTCAGCAGAGACTGTTAAGTTGAACTTCTGCCTAGAACTTTAAGCTACATCCATTCACAACTTGACAATGGACTATGCCTTGAATTGCTAGTTTTGTGTGAACAGGTTTCACTCAAAGTCTTAACCAGTACCTGACCGCCAGTAGGCTACCCCGCGGTTTGGAGCTTATACGTCATACTCCCTGGTCTCTTCGTGAGCTTACTAGAGATCACCCAAATCTCATAGACTGCGACGTTTACAGTCAGAACTCATATAGGTGTGTTCTTTCAAGACTGCTCTGTAGGACATCATCTTTGCTAATTATAGCCAATAGAACCACATTAAGGCATGTTGCCAACCTGCCTTACAGATCTGAGCCTTACAGCTCTGAGAGTTTTGCATCTTCACTTGGAGACGATCATAAGTTATTACTCTCCTCAGTTAACCAATAGCTTGTTCTTCCCAGATCCTAATTCACGGGATCTCCGATCACAAAGGTTGGGTTACTACTATGATGTAACATCTATGGGTCTCATACCCATCTCCCTCGATGCAATATCTATCACATTTCGTGATAGTCCCTTTGTAAAGGGATCTGCCAGGTTTTTGTCTGTTTGTATATACGTAACAGTTATTACTCCGGAGTTTCTCAACTTCCTGACAGACTTCAAACGTCTTTTCACGTGTCTTGATGACTTTGCATTATCTTTAGAATTGTTCACTTTAGCGATAACCGTTTGGTTATCACAATTCATAAGAATAGCCGGTACAGGTTTTTCAACAACCGGCAAGTCCATCAAGAGCTCACGCAGCCATTCTGCCTCAACAGTAGCTGTGTCCAAAGCAGTTAATTCTGCTTCCATAGTTGACCTCGTCAATATGGTTTGCTTGCAAGACCTCCATGACACTGCGCCACCACCATGAGTAAATACATACCCACTTGTTGCGTAAAGTACATCAACATCGGAGATCCAATTTGAATCACTATATCCTTCTAGCACAGCAGGATGCCCTGAATAAGTAATTCCGTAACTCATAGTACCTCTCAGATAGCACAAGACCCTTTCTAGTGCATGCCAATGATCATCACCCGGGTTGGACATGAACCTACTCAGTTTGCTCACAGCAAAAGAGATATCTGGTCTTGTAGCGCTAGCTAAGTACATGAGTGAACCGACAATTTGAGAGTATCTTAATTGATCTCTCGTTTCTTTCTTGTTCTTTCTGAGTGTCACGCTGGGATCATAAGGTGTTGGAGAAGGCTTGCTATCCATAAAACCGAATCGGTTCAAGACCTTCTCAACATAGTGAGATTGCGTTAATGTAATCCCACTCTCATCCTTAATAAGTTTGATGTTTAGAATTACATCGGCTTCTCCCAGATCTTTCATGTCAAAACTTTTTGATAGAAAAGACTTGACCTCATTAATTGCATTAATGTTTGTACCAAAGATCAGTATGTCGTCCACATACAAACATAATATGACACTATTGCCCCCACCATGGCGATAGTAAACACACCTATCAACCTCGTTAATGACAAATCCTGCAGAAGTCAGAGTTCTTTCAAACTTCTCATGCCATTGCTTAGGTGCCTGTTTCAGACCATACAAAGATTTTAACAACTTGCACACCTTTCTCTCTTCACCCTTTACCACAAACCCGTCAGGCTGATCCATATAGATCTCCTCTTCCAACTCTCCATTGAGAAAAGCTGTCTTTACATCCATTTGATGAATGATAAGGCCATAAGAGGCAGCCAAGGAAAGTAACACTCGAATGGTGGTCATTCTAGCAACGGGTGAATAGGTGTCAAAGTAATCTTCGCCTTCTTTCTGAGTGTAGCCCTTGGCCACTAGCCGCGCCTTGTACTTATCAATAGTACCATCAGGCTTCAGCTTCTTTTTGAACACCCACTTACAGCCCACAGGTTTACAACCATATGGTCTATCAGTTAGTTCCCAAGTTCCATTAGAAAGAATTGAGTCCATCTCATTATGAACAGCTTCTTTCCAATCATCTACATCCGGAGATGCATATGCTTCTGCAATCGTCTTGGGTGTGTCGTCCACAAGGTATACACTGAAATCATCACCAAAGGATTTTGCAATCCTTTGTCTCTTGTTCCTTCTAGGAACTTCATTGTTATCCTTCTCAAGAACTTCCTCATGTGATTGTTCGAAATATTCATCAGTTGTACTAGATTCAGGAATTATCTCAGAAGAAAATCTAGCAATGCTATGCATATCTTTCATAGGAAATATGTTCTCAAAAAATGTTGCATCACGAGATTCCATTATAGTATCAACATGCATATCAGGTACTTCAGATTTTACCACTAAAAACCTATAAGCAATGCTCCGTTGAGCATACCCTAGAAAGACACAATCCACTGTCTTTGGTCCAAGTTTGCGTTTCTTAGGAATAGGAATATTGACCTTTGTCAAACATCCCCAAGTGCGCAAATAAGAAAGTGATGGTTTTCTCCCAACCCACTCCTCATAAGGGGTTTTCTCTTTATTATTGTTGGGAACTCTATTCAGGACATGACATGAAGTCAATAGAGCCTCCCCCACCATGCCTTAGATAAACCAGCAGTGTCTAACATGGCATTCACCAAGTCAGTCAATGTGCGGTTTTTCCTCTCGGCCACTCCATTTGATTGAGGTGAATAGGGAGGCGTCCTCTCATGAATAATACCATGTTCCTCACAAAATTCATCAAAAACTTTTGGAAAATACTCTCCACCACGATCGGACCTAAGACGCTTGATCTTTCTCTCTAGTTGATTTTCAACTTCAGCTTTATAGATTTTAAAGTAGTCTAATGCTTCATCTTTAGTTTGCAACAAATAAACATAGCAAAATCTAGTCGCATCATCAATCAAAGTCATGAAATATCTCTTTCCACCTTTTGTCAACACACCATTCATCTCACAAAGATCAGAATGTATGAGTTCTAGAGGTGCCAAGTTTCTCTCCTCGGCAGCCTTATGAGGCTTTCGAGGTTGCTTAGATTGCACACAACTATGGCACTTAGAACCTTTGGCAACTGTGAAGTTCGGAATTAAACTCATGCTGGATAGCCGAGACATTAAACCAAAATTAATATGACATAAACGAGAGTGCCAAATACTTGCATCATCATTAACACTAGCACAAATTTGGTTTATTGACTTATTGCAAAAATCTGAAAGAGAAAAGCGGAACAAGCCTCCGCACTCATAGCCTTTTCCTATAAATTGTCCAAATCTTGACACAATTACTTTATTGGACTCTAAAACTACCTTAAATCCATCTCGACATAGAAGGGAGCCGCTAACTAGATTCTTGTTCATAGTAGGGACATGCTGCACGTTCCTTAGTTGCACGATCTTTCCCGAAGTAAACTTCAGATCCACCGTGCCAATGCCACGAACAGAAGCATGTGACCCATTCCCCATTAGGACGGAAGAATCCCTTGCGACCTGATAAGAAGTAAACAGGGAGATGTCAGCACACACATGAACGTTAGCACCCGAATCAATCCACCACGAAGATGATTGAAATACTGAAAGCACAATAGGTAAATTACCATACCCATCAGTATTGCTAGCGGTCACCATGTTGACAGTCTTGGAGCTTGTTTTCCCTCTGCGGTCTGCACGTTCAGGGCATTCCTTGGAAAAGTGTCCAGGCTTCCCACAGGCGTAGCACTCTAGCTCAGCCTTGTTGAACTTCTTCTTCTTGAAGGTAGTAGTCTTGGTAGGCTTGTTGAAAACAGGTTTGTTCTTCCCTTTGTTCTTGTTCTGTGGGTACCTCTGCACCATGTTAGCAGTAGGCTGAACCTCACCTCCTTTTTCAGTGGTATCTTTAGCCCGAGCTTTTTCTTCAACATCAAGAGATGCAATCAGATTTTCAACTGATATCTCCTGTCTCTTATGCTTCAGAGTTGTGGCGAAATTCCTCCATGAAGGAGGCAACTTTGCAATCATGCACCCAGCCACGAATTTGTCGGGTAGAACACATTTAAGGAGTTCAAGTTCCTTCACAATGCACTGTATCTCATGAGCTTGTTCAACCACAGAACGGTTATTCACCATCTTGTAGTCATGAAAACACTCCATGATGTACAGTTCACTGCCTGCATCTGTTGCACCAAATTTTGCATTCAGTGCATCCCACAGAATTTTTCCGTCGTTTATGTGCATGTACACATCACACAGACGGTCAGCAAGAACACTCAGAATGCATCCCACAAACATAGTATTGGCTTCCTGGAATTTTCTCGATCTTCGTCGGTTATTCCCTCTGGAGCACCAACACTAGCGTGGAAAACTTTCAGAGCAGTAAGCCAGAGCGTGGTCTTCACCTGCCACCTCTTAAAGTGCACACCGGTAAACTTATCCGGCCTCAGTGCATCAGCAAATCCAGCCATAGTTAACTCAGGAAATTGCCTATAATTAGGTTTTTGGATTGTTGGAATATTAGGCAAGTTCATGATTAATTCCAGTAAATAATTCATGACTAGAAGAGATACTAGCATGCAATAATCTAGCAAACTAGAAGAACAGCAAGACATGCATAACGGCAGCAAACACGTAACAATAGCTGTAGAAACAGACATGAACAGAGGATGTTGGACGTACTGATCGTTAGCTATTATGGGTGCGACAGTGTTGATGACGATGTTGGCGACGATCTGCTGCTGACGGCGATGAATACGACGATGAGTAGCACCGTCCGACTTGGACGGAAGACGACCCGTGATGACGAATTTGAGCAGTCGCGCACAGCGCTTCCCAAAAACCTAATTCGTCCTCTCCCGGTGCAGGATCGCAAAGACGAACGGTTCCGGAGACCTGCTCTCCCACGCGCCGATGCACGCCGGCGTTTGGGATGGAGTAGACTACTATGGCGGCGCAAGTTGTGAGATGAGGCAAAACCCTAGGTGTTTTTCGGTGTGTCTCTGGCCGCAGCCGGTAGCTGTATATATATTAGGACCAGAGGCGGTATTGTGTCGCGACCACAATCCCAAACCGACTCGGTTTCTAATTCGTATACTTACCGGACAAGAAATCAAAAACTTGTCTGCCAAGACATAAAAATAAAACGGCAAAAGGAAGCTGCGCTCCTGCAAGGAGATGGACCAGATTTCGGCGGACCACTCACGCGCATGTACGCCCCGCCCCGCCCCGGTGAGGCGAGCGAGCGCGCGCGTGGTTTTCCCTTTCTCTTCTCACACACCACTTAGAGTGGTGGAGAGAACCCACTATATAAAGAGGTCCAACTCTTCTTCAACTTCCAAGGTGGGACTAAACTTAGCACCACCACTTGCCATTTTACACATGAGCTTTGAGATTTCAGAAATTGCTATGGGCCTAGCCCATTAATTCTAACAAAACCTACATATAGTATCTCTCAACACAGATGCAGGCACTGGAAGAAACAACCACATACACCACTATCTCTCAAGACCCTAACACCCAGCTGAGAGGCATAGAATCCGGCGCTATTCATGGTCGAGCAAGCACATGGCCCACATTATAACCAAGTTATCTAATACTCTTAAGACAATTATTTTGGGACGGACTGAGTAGTTCTTCATGCAATGCATGTGAAAAGCGTATTGCAAGGGAATTGAAGTAAATCCTTGGAGAAACAACAAGGACGAAAGGAATACATAGCAATAATAGTAAGCACATCCCAAGGCTGCTATGATAATCCCATTACATGTTGGACAGAACTAATTATCCATGTGTCCACTTCACACACAGTGTGCTCAGGACATTAGAGCAAAATGACGCATCTATTTTTCCAAATCAATGACCTGGTCACATACATCTATTTCTGTACTCAACAGGGTGGTTCCATGCTAGTATAGCTCACCCTGGTTTCTCTAGCACCACTCCTTCAGTGAAGATGTTGATCCTGTTTGTGAAGGTTTCCAACATCTCCGTGCAATGGCACTATGGCAGTATTCAGTACAGTTTATATAAGAAACATGTAGCAAAAGTTTGTGAAAATCAAAACTAAAGACAGTAATTGTGGTAATCAATTAGTACTCTTTTGAGCTGAAACCAACCCAGCGCATAGCAGATTAATTCATGCTCACAACAAAAACTACACGACATACTGAAACTGCAGTTCAACAAAGCAGAAAGACCATTACCACCAGTTGGGCACTAGAGTACTACTGGCTTAGATAGCCCTGCTCACAATTGACTAGCTAGATATCTAATTCCACCTGTTATGCGTCCAGCAACGTCCCACCTAAAACTTGACTTGGCACAAACAAGCATTTCACAGCTCAAATAGCTTCCCAGGTCTGACGACAACATAAGGTCTAGCTAGGCACCAGAAGACTCTTGTACAAGAGCTACTGCTAATTAACTTAAAGAGATCACTTCTGCTTCGGAGTAGTACTGGAGGTCAAAAGGGTTAGCAAACCCAAAATCAGAAGCTATCTTGTGGCAGTAAGGAGGACCTGACACCTCCTCGAATGGGCTTCTGAAGAGCTCTAGCTTGCAAGCTTTGCTGCTCCATTTTGCATTGGCCAGAGGCTTCAGCTTGGCATTGACATTGTCCCCCGAGGAGAAATACTCACTGGCCACCACAACCACCATCTGCTCCAGCACCCGACCTCTCTCCGCGATAAACTTGAGGAAAGTAAGCTCCCTTCTCGACCCTCGGAACTCGTAGAAGAACAACTTCTTCATGCTCCGCAGGACGCATTCGATGGGGCCGCCCTCCTGCCAGAACTTGAGATTGACCTTGCCGATGGACTCCTCAAGTATGCGGGGGGACTGCAGATGAAATCGATCAGCCGAATACGGCATACATGGTTCAGGGATCTTTGCCACGAGGACATATCATGCAGCAGTAGCAATAGCAGCAGCAGGCCAGCAACTTATAATTAATCTGATTCACAGTTCTGACCATGCTAGACATATTGTCAGTTCAGACCATGCTAGACATATAGGAGTAATAAGTTCTGACCTTGCTAGATAACACAGCCACCAATAATGTAAAATTGCCACCAATACTGCAAAATTACAATTTTACCTGGACATGGAGAGTCTCCAGGTTGGGGAAACAGCGGAGAAAGCCGGGCACTTTCTTCACAGCATTGCGGGCACCGAACTGCACCTCCATGGCCAAAATCTGGACACTAGGGACAATGTTCTCCTTGCTCCCAGCCTGCAATGCACCAAGGACAGATAAAATAATTCAGATCATAGATTAGCATTATTAACTGACACGGCTCTGTACCACTTGCAAATTGATACAGCTCTGTACCACGACGACCAGCTCTTGCTCTCCAGGCTGAAGGTATCCCAGCACACGCAGGTTAGGTGCATGGCCAATCTTGATTCTGAAAGAGCGGTTCGCCATGGCCCGGCTATTGACCGCGGAAACAGTTTCCCACTGGAAGAGCCTCTCCAGGCGAGGGGCATCCACCACGTCGATGTCCTCCATGAAAGAAAAGCCCAGCTGGACGCAGCGCAGGCTGTGGCTGACGAGGCGGACGCGCACTCCGGTCTGGCTCCCCATTATGCCGAGGAACTCCAGGACGGGGCTTCTTTCAAGCATGAAGGCGAGGTCACGGTCCTCCATGACATTCCAGCAGAGGCCGAGCTCACGGAGGTTGGGGAAGCTGACACCGCGCGGCACGGCGGCGGTGTCCGGGAGCCTCCAGATGCCGAGGTAAAGGCGGGTGAGGGAGGCGCAGCTGAAGATCGTGGCGGGGAGGCGCAGGTCTATCGGCCAAGGGCGGTTGACAAAGACGAGTTCTTGGACCCCCTTGGCGACGAGGATGTCGATCCAGCGCGCCATTTCACCTCGGTGCTTGTCCATGGTGCTGCAGATGAGGTGGACGCAGCGGAAAGGGCCCGGGTGCGCCGCGAGGGCGCCGGACACCGCGGCGGTGACCGCGCAGGGAGAGGGAGACGCGTCGCCGTCCGGAAAGAGATTGATGTCGAAAAGAGCCAGGGGCGCCGAGCGCCAGAGCGGGGGCCAGCGCGAGGAGAGGGCGGCGGTGCGCGCGGCGTCCTTGGCGGAGAGGCGAGAGATGATGTCGCGGAGGAGCACATCGGGGAGGCGGCTGATGCGGTCGACGCCGTCGGGGACCCACGACGCGCCGGCGAGCGAGAGGGAGGCGGTGAGGGAGACGGGCGGCTCCGGCAGGTAGTCGTACACGAAGCAGAGCATCGCGTTTATGCCGAGGGAGATCGTCGCAGGGTCGTGGCCGTCGCGCTCCATGGTGGCGAGTATATCGCTCATGGAGGTGCCGATGGTAAACTGAGGGTCGCCCATGGCCGCCGGTGGAGGGGGAGGCGGCCGACGGCGAGGGATTTGGTTTGGGGGAGGGAGGGGTGGGGAATGGAGGCGCTGTTTTCTGGAGTGTGTCCGTGCCTCCGTGGTAGGCTGCTTCTGTAGAAGCGCTCGCTCTTATGGGCCGGCCCATGAACGCGTCGCCGCTTGAAGAATCTCCACATTGGCCTTGTTTCCACATCGGCCAATCGTACATCGGCCTAAAAAAACTATTATTCGACCGAAAAATAAAACTAACTATTTTTTTAATAAAAATCTCCACATGTTAAAAAGATAGTGTTCATGCATCAAAACATTTATTTTCCAGAGAATAGAGCAAAACAGAATAAAAACAAAGCAGAAAAAGGAAGGGAAAAACAAAATAAAAACATGAGTAAATAAATTATCGTGGGAAGAAACTACTATAGTTTCGGGTCAAAACAATAGGAGTAAATAAGCAGAAAAAATATAAATGGAATAAGAAAATAAATATACAAAAAATAGAAAACGAAAAACTAACCTTGTAAGTTTCTCGTGAGGCGAATAAGCCATTTAAATTCCTCCATCATTGGCCCATAGATAGAGATATCATTTGCATGGTTGTTCAGCTTGGCGGCCACAACTTGGCTATCCGTCTCCAGAATAAGCTTTTGTGTGGCAATTTCCATCTCTAGTTGGATAACGCATCGACACACCTAGAGTTCTGCGAGCTCAGTGTCATCAATGGAGGGAAAAAAGACAAGCTCCCGTAAGAAACTCGCCCTAATGGCCCCTAAGGATGGTATCGCCCACACCCCTTTCCTTGTTCTTTGTCAGCGCTCCATATTGGGTGATTTGGCCGAGTCCGAAGGTACCTCTCCTTGCCCACACCTCCTTTCAATCCTATAATAGCGCCAAGATTTCCACCCAAAACACATCCATATGGGTAGATATTTTGGGTACACGTAAAAAAATATTGGGTGAGCATTGATATTGGGTGAGGATGGAGCAGGAAGCACCCTGTACCAATCACCATTAGAGCATCAAAACATGTTCTCTGCGTCTCCACGAGGAAGCAAATTGTATCGTTGTCCTTTTCGCGAACTGGGCCTTGGGCCGATGGTTAAGTGATTGTGGGTCGCAGTAGGCCGGACCAATTTTGCTGTTTGGCTCTAGTTTTAGCCTTAGACAGAAGGCTCTAGTGATTCTAAAAGAAAAAGAAAAGACAAAAGCCTCTAGTGATTCTAAAAAAAAGACAAAAGACTCTAGTTCATTTTGGTGCTGAGCATAGAGATGTTCTGTTAATAGTTCTAGCTTGCTGTTTTCTGGTTGATCTGGTTTTGTTGGCACTTTGGCCAGGGGATTGTGCCATGTTGGTTGTGATATATTCATTTCCATTCAGTTTGTTTTCTAAGCTCTTTTTGAGGGGGGGGGGGGAATAGTTGCTCCCTCCAATCCAAAAAAAGGGTCATGGTTTTAGTTTAAATTTGAACTAAAATCACAACACTTATTTTGGATCGGAGGTAGTATTTCTTTTATGAAACCGTTGCTCTATTATGACAAGTACAAGGAACCAGGTTCCCCTTTGGAAACATATGAAAGAAAGGTTGGGGTGGGGAGCGTACTGGTTCAATTAATTAAATAAAAAATCCTAAGGATTTGAAGCAGCACAAAGGTTGTGGAGGAGCAACTCCACCTTGCTGCTACAATGTGTACATCACAAGTGTTGAAGGAACAGCTTCAACGTGCTGCGCTAGATATCACTCTAGAGGCGAATGTAGGCTGATAGGGCAGCAAGAGTTCAATCCAGAACTCCTAGGGCACAAGATCTACTCCAAGATCTTAGATAAGAACAACAAGTTCTATTATAGGTAGGGGTACATAGTCTGAGTACAAAGTAGAGGTGAGGACCTCTATTTATAGGGCTTTGGGAAGCCTTCACATACTTCTACTTATAGCTGGAATACTCTAGAAAACATTATGTAAGTTTCACCATTCTACTCATAGCTACTCACAACTAGAAGACTCTAGAAAACAGTAGGTAGGATAGAAAAGAAATGGAAAGAAATACTACACTAGAGTGGAAGCATCTAGAAGTAGCCAAACAGATCTGGCATGTGTTTTCTTTCTTCTCATCTAGTGTTCCTCATCATTCTCCCCTGGTTGTTTGGAACTCGCCCTCGAGTTATCTTCATAGAGCGCTTCTTCTGGATGGTAGAGAGTCAAGTCCGCAACATTGAAAGTGTTGGAGATACCCATGTCACTTGGAAGATCTATCACATAAGCATTATCATTTATCTTCCTCACGATAGAGAAGGGTCCATACCTTCGCTGCCTAAGTTTCCCTTTAACACCTAAAGGCAGCCTCTCTTTTTGGAGGTAGACCATCACCTTATCACCGGCTTGGAATGATTTTGGCCTCCTTTTGCAATCAGCAAGTTGTTTATATTTCTGATTTTGTGCTTCCAAAGAACCGCGAATCTCTTCAAATAACTCGGTGTAATTATCAGCAAAGGACAATGCTGATTTTGAGTTTCCCCTTGATGGCAGCTTCACCAGGTCCACCACATGTGTTGGAACTTTAGTGTAGACAATGGAAAAAGGGCTCCTTCCTGTGGATCTATGCTTGGAGTTATTGTAGGAGAACTCTGCAAGAGATAAAGCCAAATCCCATTGCCCCTTTCTTTATCCACAAATGCAACGGATCAGGTTAACCAAAAACTTGTTCACCACTTCCGTCTGTCCATCTGTTTGTGGATGAGCAGTGCTAGAAAATTTCAATTCAGTGTTGAATTGCTTCCACAAAGTGAGCCAAAATGCAGCAAGAAACTTGCTATCACGATTTGAGATGATGGACCTTGGAACTCCATGAAGTCTTGCCACTTCTCGAAAGAATAGGTTTGCCACATGATGAGCATCCGTTGTCTTGCGGCATGGAATGAAATGAGCCATCTTAGAGAATATGTCCATGACCACAAACACATCATCACTCCCTCGTCTTGTTCTTGGCAAGCCCAAGACAAAGTCCATAGAGATGTCCTCCCATGGAGCGACAGGAACAGGCAAAGGCATGTATAACCCTGTGTTCTGGACTTGGCCTTTGTAGGTTTGACATATAGGGCATCACTGAACAAACTTTCCAGCATCTATCTTTAGTTGTGGCCAAAAGTAGCGAGCTTCCAGGCTAGCGACAGTATTGTCCCGTCCAACATGGCCACTAAGATCACTTGAATGGAGCTCTCTAACCAGCTTGTCACGTAGAGAACTTCTTGGAAGGCACAAACGATCATTTTTGAAGAGATATCCATCTTGCATCAAATAATCATCACCTAATGGTTGGCCCCTTGCGTGCTTTACCCAAACATGGCCAAAGTCTTCGTCACCCTCATACAACTCCTTTATTTTATCGATGCCCGGAACTTCAGCTTCAAAAGAAGTCAAGAGGCATGCACGACGACTCAAAGCATCGGCCACCCTGTTAGTTATTCCAGATTTATGCATGATGAGATAGTTAAACCTCTCCAGATATGCTGCCCACCTTGCTAGCATGTGGTCAACATGCTTTTGATTTCTAAAATGCTTCAAGGATTGATGGTCGCTATAAACAATGAACTCTTTAGGCAGCAAATAGACTTCCCAAGTTTTCAACGCTCTGAAAACAGCATATAATTCTTGCTGATAGGTATTCCATTTCTATCTAGCTTCACTTAACTTCTCACTAAAGAAAGCAATGGGCTTCCTTTCTTGAGATAGGACAACTCCAATGCCTACTCCACTTGCATCACACTCCAACTCAAAAGTCTTGTTGAAATCAGGTAGCACCAAGACAGGAGCTTGTGATAGCTTTTGTTTAATCTCATTGAAACTAGCTTCAGCTGCTTCTATCCATTGGAAATTTCCTTTCTTCAAACACACGGTAATTGGTGCCATGAGAGTGCTGAAATTCTTCACAAATCGTCTATAGAAAGTTGCAAGGCCATGAAAGCTTCTTACCTCATAAATGGTCTTCGGAGTTGGCCATTCTCGGATTGCTTCAACCTTAGAATCATCAACACGAATGCCGTCACATGTTATGACGAATCCTAGGAAAAGAAGTTGTGTTTGCAGGAAAACACATTTCTTCAAGTTGACGTAGAGCTCATTTTCCCTTAGTACTTCTAGCACCTTCCGAATGTGATCAAAGTGTTCATCCTCATCCTTGCTATAGATCAAGCTGTCATCGAAACATACCACAACAAAGTGGGATAAGAAGGGTCGAAGGACTTGATTCATTAAGTGCATAAAGGTACTCGGTGCATTTGAGAGTCCAAATGGCATGACTAGCCATTCAAACAACCCTTCCTTTGTCTTGAAGGCAGTTTTCCATTCATCCCCGGGTCTTATACGGATTTGATGATATCCACTTCTTAAATCTAGCTTTGTGAACACTCTTGCTCCACTAAGCTGATCCAACATATCATCCAGACGGGGAATAGGGAATCTATACCTTACGGTGATCTTGTTAACGGCTCTACTGTCCGTACACATGCGCCAAGATCCATCTTTCTTTGGCGCGAGTAGGGCTGGTACAACGCATGGGCTAATACTTTCTCGAATGTGCCCCTTTTATAGCAATTCCTCCACTTTCTCCTTCAATATATCATGCTCCTTTGGGCTCATTCGATAGTGTGGAAGATTAGGAAGACTTGCTCCTGGAATTAAGTCAATTCTATGTTGAATTCCTCTCATCGGTGGCAAGCCATGTGGCTCCCCAAGTATGTTCTGAAATTCTGCCAATAAACCACGTACTTTTGCTGGAATTTCAACAGTCAGGTGCTCTTCTCCCTTTACAACAAGTGCAGCACAAGTGTAGTATTTCTTTCCTTTTCTTTAGATGAAACTCCTTCATTGGTAGCAAGGGGGACACCCTTTCTTATCATCTCAACCAGCTGGTCAAATCTCCTATTAAGATCTTCACGCAGCTCTTTGATTTGTTGTTCAGCAGCATCCATCCTCTTCTCCAATTGCTCCATTGCTTGCTGCAACTTGCTCTCTAAGAGGACATCAAGAACGATTATGGGTTAACGAGGCTCTGATGCCACCTGAAGCAGCACAAAGGTTGTGGAGGAGCAACTCCACCTTGCTGCTACAATGTGTACATCACAAGTGTTGAAGGAACAACTTCAACGTGTTGCGCTAGATATCACTCTAGAGGCGAATGTAGGCTGATAGGGCAGCAAGAGTGCAATCCAGAACTCCTAGGGCACAAGATCTACTCCAAGATCTTAGATAAGAACAACAAGTTCTATTATAGGTAGGGCTACATAGTCTGGGTACAAAGTAGAGGTGAGGACCTCTATTTATAGGGCTTTGGGAAACCTTCACATACTTCTACTTATAGCTGGAATACTCTAGAAAACATTATGTAAGTTTCACCATTCTACTCATAGCTACTCACAACTAGAAGACTCTAGAAAACAGTAGGTAGGTGAAAGTGCAACTATCCGTGGGTGGTTTTGGTAATTTCTAACAACATATAGCTCATTGAGCTAATGCTATTCCAAGATAAATATTTCAGGAAAGCTCAATGATTGGCATGGCATGGATTAGAAAGTGGACCCTTCAAAATGCTAAGGACAAAGGATTGGCTCAAGCTCAAAGCACAAGAATCTACATTTTCTATTTTAGTGATCCAAGATCACATTGAGTCTATAGGAAAAGCCAATACTATTAAGAAGGGATGAGGTGTTGCTTAATGAGGATCTTGCTCAAAATGCTTAGTGATATGCTCCAAAACCCTCCACTACTTTCTCATATCCACATATGTCCTAAACCAAAAAGTCCAACTCGGCCCCACCAAAATTTCATATCCGGAGCCACCGAGTTCAGTTGTCATAGCCACTGCCAGAAACCCTAATCAATTCGGTCTCACCGATAGGGATCTCGGTCCCACCAAGATGGGGTTGTAATCTCTCTGTTTCCTTTTTGTAACGTTTCCGTCAAACTGAGATGAGCGATCGGTCCCACCGAGATTGCAATGCAAACTCTCTGTTTCCCTTTCGTAACGTTTCGATCCAACCGAGATGAGCGAATCGGTCCCACCGAGTTTGCCTGACCAACTCTCTGTTTGACTATTACCAAAATCGGTCTCACCGAGTTTGTGTAATCGGTCTCACCGAGATTACGTTATGCCCTAACCCTAATGACATCAGTCCCACCGAGTTGATCCAGTCGGTCCCACCGAGAATCCTAACGTTCACATTTTGAACTAAATCGTTCCGACCGAGTTTCATGATTCGGTCCCACCGAGTTTGGTGAATTGTGTGTAACGGTTAGATTTTGTGTGGAGGCTATATATACCCCTCCACCCACTCTTCATTCGTGGAGAGAGCCATCAGAACATGCCTCCACTTCCAATACATATTTTCTGAGAGAGAACCACCTACACTTGTGTTGAGGTCAAGATATTCCATTCCAACCACATGAATCTTGACCTCTAGCCTTCCCCAAGTTGCTTTCCCCTCAAATCTTCTTTCCACCAAATCCAAATCCTGTGAGAGAGAGTTGAGTGTTGGGGAGACTATAATTTGAAGCACAAGAGCAAGGAGTTCATCATCAACACACCATTTGTTACTTCTTGGAGAGTCGTGTCTCCTAGATTGGCTAGGTGTTACTTGGGAGCCTCCGTCAAGATTGTGGAGTTGAACCAAGGAGTTTGTAAGGGCAAGGAGATCGCCTACTTCGTGAAGATCTACCCGAGTGAGGAAAGTCCTTCGTTGGCGACGGCCATGGTGGGATAGACAAGGTTGCTTCTTCGTGGACCCTTCGTGGGTGGAGCCCTCCGTGGACTCGTGCAACCGTTACCCTTCGTGGGTTGAAGTCTCCATCAATGTGGATGTACGATAGCACCACCTATCGGAACCACGGATAAAAAATCTCCGTGTCAACATTGCGTTTGCTCCTTCAAACTCATCCCTTTACCTTCATATGCAATTGTTTTACATTCCGCTGCTATACTCTTAGAATTGCATGTGTAGGTTGATTGCTTGACTTGTGCTAAGTTGCTAAAATCTGCCAAGAACTAAAATTGGGAAAAAGCTAGATTTTTATTTGGTCAAGTAGTCGAATCACCCCCCTCTAGACATACTTCCGATCCTACAAGTGGTATCAGAGCTTTGGTCTCCATTTGCTTTGATTTCCATTGCTTTTGGTGGTCATAGCCTTGGTTTCACAACCTAGGAGAGTATGGCGTCTAGCGAGGGAAATTACCACCGTAGAGGTCCTTATTTTGATGGTACTAATTTTGCTAGTTGGAAGCATAAGATGAAAATGCATATTCTTGGACATAACCCCGCCGTTTGGGCTATTGTGTGTATTGGCTTGCAAGGTGAATTCTTTGATGGGAGAGAACCGAACCGTGAAGCTACCGCGGAAGAGTTGAAGATGCTACAATACAATGCTCAACCTTGTGATATTCTCTTCAACGGATTGTGCCCCGAAGAATTCAACAAAATTAGCCGTCTTGAGAATGCAAAGGAAATTTGGGATACTTTGATTGATATGCACGAAGGTACCGACTCCGTCAAGGAATCCAATTTGGATGTGCTTCAAAGTCAACTTGACAAGTTCAAAATGAAGGATGGTGAAGGTGTCGCTGAAATGTACTATAGGCTTGCTCTCATCACAAATGAGATTGCCGGCTTAGGAAGTGAAGAGATGACCGATAGATTCATCATCGAGAAGATCCTAAGAGCCTTGGATGGAAAATATGATACCGTGTGCACATTGATCCAAATGATGCCCAATTACAAAGATCTCAAGCCAACGGAAGTCATTGGAAGAATTGTTGCTCATGAGATGTCACTCAAGGATAAGGAAGAGCTTCACAACAAGTCAAGTGGTGCTTACAAAGCCTCGTGTGATGCTCCACATCATCAAGTGAGAAGAAAACCTTTAATGAAGAATTGAGCTTAATGGTGAAGAACTTCAACAAGTTCTACAAGAGTAGAAGCAAAGAAAGAAGCTCCAAGTCAAGGTCCTACAATGACAAAAGATCTTCTAGTCGTGAGCGAAATTGTTACAATTGTGGAAGACCCGGACACTACTCCAATGAGTGTACGTCCCCCTACAAAAGAAGAGAAGATTCTCCCAAAAGAAGAAGTAGAAGAGAAGAATCACCACCAAGAGAAAGGAGGAGTAGAGATGATCGTTATGAACGAAGACCCTCTCGGAGAAGCAAGGATTCGGAAAGAAAGGAAAAGTCATCAAGGAGCTACACAAAAAGAAGACATCAAGCTCATGTTGGTGAATGGGTATCCGGCTCCGACTCCGACAATCACTCCGAAAGAAGTTATCACTCCGACTCCGAATATACTCAAGATGAAGGTGTTGCCGGTCTAGCACTTGTGTCAACCAACTCCTATGACATATTTGACTCACCAAATGAAGGAATTGGAAGATGCTTCATGGCCAAAGGTCCAAAGCTAACACATCCCGAGTATGTTGATTTCAATAGTGATGAAGATGATTTGCTAGGTGATGATGATTTACTTGTTGACAACTCTAGTGATGAAAACTATGATGAAACGTCAATTAATCATGCTAATCAAGATAAAACGAATGATGATGATGAGAAGGAGATTGAGCGTCTAACTCAAGAACTAAACACTCTTAAGTTAGCCCATGAAACTACCTTGGAAAATCATCGTGAACTTTTAAAGACTCATGATAAGCTACGCTTTGAAAAGCTCAACCTTGAGCAAGAGCATGAGTTTTTAAAGGCAATCAATGATGATCTTCGCAAGAAAAGTTATTCTTACATTGCCAAGCATTTACTCTTGTCTACTTACATGCCACAAGTTAAATCTAGCAACAAGAACAAGAAAGATTCTTCATCTAGTAGTAACAACAATCATGCTAAATCCAATGTTGATGCTTCTAGTAGTTCTCTTGATTCCACTAATGATTCTCTTAGCCAAGTTACACTTGAGCAAGAAAATAGCTTATTGAAGGTAATCATAGAGAAAGGTGTTTACAAGAGTCTTGCCGGAAGTAAGCAATTTGAGGAAATTGTGCGCAAGCAAGGAAGACACCGGAAGAATCAAGGTGTTGGTTTTGAACGAAAGTTCAATGCCAATGGAGTTGAGTGGGAAGAAGATCAATACCCCAAGACGAAGTTTGTTCCTCAACAAGAGAAGTATGATCCCACTTCTTTCAAAGGAACACAAGCTCAAGATGATCTTCCACCACAAGACCACAAGCAAAAAGGGAAGGACAAGCTTCAAGAGGAAATTGATGCATTTGAAGGAGCACCTAAGGCCTTGGTCAAATGGGTTGCCAAGACGACATCAAGTTCTACTTCATCAAGCACAATTACGATTCTAAGGATTCCCATCAAGATGATGTGGATCCCGAAGAAGAAGAACTAGAGAGTTCTTGAGGGTGACTCCGCCAACATACTTCACTCTTATCATTTTGGCGAGGACAAGTGCAAATAACTTTCATATCTTGCACTAGTTCAAGGAGTCACAAATCCTCTTGTTGGTAAGACAAGGGACAAGGTAACCTAATGCTTTCATGGACATCATCTTGTGTATGCATCACTCTATGTCTATGGATATCCTTGTTTGTTCCTTGTGGGACTAACCCGTGTAGGTATTGAAAGTCCAACCCACTCCAATGGATTGCTCTGAATGATCTACATCAACATTGAGCATCTACATCTTCAACACATACATGAAGTCATCATCGACAAAACCCAAGGTTAGTTCATCCCCTTTAGGGGGGATATCACATCTAGGGGGAGCTTTACTCAAATCAATGAGCTGAAGCAACTCTAATGGTGTGAACACAACAATGCTTTATGTAAAAGTGGTAACCCCACTTGTGCTTAAACGATGAGTATGACCTATGATCAAGTGTTCTCATTTGACTCCTAAGTCAATATACGACCTAGTCATCGCCAATTGCTTGATAGATGCTAGAATGTTTGTGCATGCTTTGTCACATATTTCATTTGCCATTTTATTGTGTGAGCATGTTGGTTGCATATTTTACTCATTCGAGGACATCCATTTGTTGCTTTGATTGTTTGGCTTTTTCTCTTTTTGCCAAATGGATGTACAAGAATGCCTAAGAACACCCTCTAGCTATCTATGCTTTTCTCGTCTCAAACTCTACTCATGCTACATCACAAAGTTTGATCAAGTCAGATTCGAACCACTCTGTGTGAGGGGCACTTGGAGATCCCGATTCGTCATAGACTTAAACCTCCAAAACATCTTTATGCATCTCGGTCAGGCCGATTCATCCTTTTCGGTCCTACCAAGTCACCAAGTTGATCTAGGGTTTTCAATCTCGGTGCAACCGATTAGAACTTTTCGGTCACACCGAGTTGCAGTAACTGCTTGCAGTTTTGCATCTCGGTGCCACTGAGTCGTTCCACTCGGTCACACCGACAGGGTCAGGTTATATATACCGCCGGGTCAAATTTTGGAAATTTCTCCGAACACCTTCGCCCGCGCGTAACCTACTCTGCCTCCTCTGGTCTCCGGATCGTCCTCTCGTCGCCAACGACCTCTCGCCGCTGGTCTCCGCCGCCGTCAACGGAAATCTCCACCGCCGTTGCCGCCGTAGCAAGTTCGTTGCCGCACTAGGGTATAAACTTGAACTTTGTGCTAATCCTTAACTCCGATTCTTAGCACATTGCTTTGCCATGATTCTTGCCATGATCGAAATCATCCTGTCCAGCGAAAACGTCCTGTAGATTAGTTTTGATTTGAAAATTTAGGGTTAGGTCTCCGCCGAATTCATCTCGGACCGACCGAGTTGTAGAAATCGGTCTCATCGATTTTGGCTTAGGCCAGAGCACACGCATTTTCGGTCCGACCAAAAATTGCAAATCGGTGTGACCGAGTTTGATTCTATGTGAAACCCTAGCAGTCTCGGTACCACCAAACTGTGACTCGGTCTGACCAAGTTCACTAGTTCAGGTTCCAAAAGCTGCTTCGGTATCACCGAGTTTACAAATCGGTAAATCCGAAATGCTTTCTGTGAAGAACTAAAACTAAGTTTTTAAGTCATCCATTTTGCAAAAAACTCCTGTACTTTGTGATGCTCATCTACTCTACCTCATCTATAACCTATTCACATGGTCTGCTGACAGTTTACCTGCAAGATGTCTGACCAAAGTGACAGCCAGAACAAGTCAGAGGAACAGGTTCAGTTAAGTGAGGGCACTAGTCCCTCTAGCAGCTATAATGAAGGCAGCAGGAGCACTCCAAGCAATCTGCCAAAGGCTGCTACCAGGACAAGGAAGAAGATGACTTCTGACTCTGAAGATGAAGATTATGTGGCTGTTGAAGATGAAGCCACTTCAAAGAAGAAAGTGCTTAAGAAAGAGTATGGCTCAGCTGCTGCAACTAAGCCAGGTCTGAAAACAAAGATGCCAGCAAGAAGACAACCCATGTCTAAGCCAAGAAAAGTTGCCACAGGAGAAACAATGGAGTTCACTCTTGAACCCAAGGAAACTGGAGATGGCAAGAAGAGAAAAGAAAGGGTCAAGAAGACCATTGCCAGAGTTATTGGGAAGCCATCAATGATGAGAGATTCTGAAGAAGAGGAAGAGGAAGCTGCACCAGCACCCAAAGCTCAAAAGCTCATGGGAGATGCAATCAGATCAGGGGCTGCTCCATCAAAGCCCAAAACTGCTCCCAAGGCTACTGCTCCAGCTCCAAAGCTAAAACCCAAGAGGAGCACTAGGAACATACCTGCTGAAGAGAAGAACAAGGCCCCAGTGCCTCAAGCTGCTGAAGAAGAGGAAGATGATTCTGTTGTTTTGAGAAAGCAGAAGCCCAAGATCCCAGTTGCAAAGAACATGAAAATCAGGAAGGATTCAGGATTGAGACTATGGAGAGAGTCTGATCCATATGCTACCAGGAGAAGGACTGCTGTGGACTACAGATTTCACACTAAGGAACATCAGGACTTCTATGAGACAATTCTGCTTGACAAGAAGCCCATAGTGTGTGACATGAGATGGGTTGACTGGGAGTTCATCAAGGAGAATGAGGATCACTTCCCTGGCGTGCTTGACAGCTTCAAGGCATGTGGAGTTGATAAGTTTGTGGCTCAGAAGTTCACCAAGTGGAATGATGAGCTCATTATGCAATTCTACTCCACTGCCCACTTCTATCCAGATGGAAGGATAGTATGGATGTCTGAGGGTACTAGGTACCAGTCTACAGTTGAAGAATGGGCTCAATTGATCAATGCTCCTGAAGAACATGAGGATGACTTGGATATCTATGCAAAGAAGAAGAAAGACCACAACTCTATGGCCAACATGTACAAAGAGATCCCAGATGCTGCTTTGGATACACATAAGTTTGGATCCGTACACTATTTGTTGTCTGGTCTGCCAACAATCAACTGGATCTTAAGTCACACACTGCTACCCAAGTCAGGTGATCACAAGATGATCGTCAGAGGACATGCTATCAACTTGCTGCACATATTTGATGTCCCACAGAAGTTCAAGGTTATGAGCCTGATTGTGGAAACAATCAAGAGGACTGCAGCTGATCAGAAGAGAAGTTGTGGATATGCCCCACACATCCAGGAGCTCATCAACTCAAAGATGGGCAAAGGCAAGTACATCTTGGACAAGGAGCACCTGCCCATCTATCCTGAATTTGAGGACAACACAGTTGTCATGACTGAGAATGAACCATCATTTGTGCAAGCACAAGAGAAGAAAGCCAAAGCTAAAGCTGAGAAAGCTGCAAAGATGCCAACTATGGAAGAGGCATCTCAGGTAATCTTGAAGAGCAAGCAAGACCAGCTTGGATACCTGATCCAATCCACCCTGAGGATTGAGTAGGGCTTGGCCACCCTGACCAAGAACCAGGAGAGCTTGGAAAGGATTATTGAGACAAAATTCTATGACCTTGATGTCAAGGTAACTGAAATCCAAACTGCAGTTGAGCAACTTCAGGAGGAAGCAGAGGAGAGGAAGGGCAAGTCTACCACAGATGCTTTTGCCAGAGTGCCCAGAGGACAGAGGTCTGCTGCAGTGCCAGTGACTGACACCAGAGCTACAGCATCAACACCAGCAGCTATAGCTCCAGCTCCACCTCCAGCAGCTACTCCACTAGCTCCAGCTACTCATCAGAAGCTTTCGTTCTTGGAGTTCTTTCTACACCTCCCGGAGATCAAGCCTGAGAGTCGTTTAGCACTATGCATTTTCAAACTTTTTGGTAACTTGTTGCCAAAGGGGGAGAAAAATGTATAGATCATAGGCTTCGAGAGAGAGTGTTGCTTTTTATCTCTCTATGCACTTATTTGGTTTGGTTTGAAACTTTATTGCGTGCTTGTGTGATACTACTTTGTGTCCTTGTGAGATACTCGTTTGATCATGTGTTTGATCATATGCTACCCTTAATGCTTGTTGGATAATGCTATCTTTCATATCCTATTATGATCATTCACTTTGCTTGGTGATGAGTGCATATTTTTAATTTCTATCATTTTGAGCGCTCCACCAAGATGTATGTGACATGGAAGAGTAACCCATGATCCTAATCGATTGTGCATTTGCATTCAAAAGCAAATCTTAAGTAATGCACAAATTTAGGGGGAGCTCTTTCTTATCACATACTTCTCAAAGCGACAATGTTTTCTCAATCTTATTATCATTTGTCGAAGCTTTGATCTATATGCTGTCATCAATTACCAAAAAGGGGGAGATTGAAAGTGCAACTATCCCTGGGTGGTTTTGGTAATTCCTAACAACATATAGTTCATTGAGCTAATGCTATTCCAAGATAAATATTTCAGGAAAGCTCAATGATTGGCATGGCATGGATTAGAAAGTGGACCCTTCAAAATGCTAAGGACAAAGGATTGGCTCAAGCTCAAAGCACAAGACTCTACATTTTCTATTTTAGTGATCCAAGATCACATTGAGTCTATAGGAAAAGCCAATACTATTAAGAAGGGATGAGGTGTTGCTTAATGAGGATCTTGCTCAAAATGCTTAGTGATATGCTCCAAAACCATCCACTACTTTCTCATATCCACATATCTCCTAAACCAAAAAGTCCAACTCGGCCCCACCGAAATTTCATATCCGGAGCCACCGAGTTCAGTTGTCATAGCCACTGCCAAAAACCCTAATCAATTCGGTCTCACCGATAGGGATCTCGGTCCCACCAAGATGGGGTTGTAATCTCTCTGTTTCCTTTCCGTAACGTTTTGGTCAAACCGAGATGAGCGATCGGTCCCACCGAGATTGCAATGCAAACTCTCTATTTCCCTTTTGTAACGTTTTGATCCAACCGAGATGAGCGAATCGGTCCCACCGAGTTTGCCTGACCAACTCTCTGTTTGACTATTACCAAAATCGGTCTCACCGAGTTTGTGTAATCGATCTCACCGAGATTACGTTATGCCCTAACCCTAATGACATCGGTCCCACCGAGTTGATCCAGTCGGTCCCACCGAGAATCCTAACGTTCACATTTTGAACTAAATCGGTCCGACCGAGTTTCATGATTCGGTCCCACCGAGTTTGGTGAATTGTGTTTAACGGTTAGATTTTGTGTGGAGGCTATATATACCCCTCCACCCACTCTTCATTCGTGGAGAGAGCCATCAGAACATGCCTACACTTCCAATACATATTTTCTGAGAGAGAACCACCTACACTTGTGTTGAGGTCAAGATATTCCATTCCAACCACATGAATCTTGACCTCTAGCCTTCCCCAAGTTGCTTTCCCCTCAAATCTTCTTTCCACCAAATCCAAATCCTGTGAGAGAGAGTTGAGTGTTGGGGAGACTATCATTTGAAGCACAAGAGCAAGGAGTTCATCATCAACACACCATTTGTTACTTCTTGGAGAGTCGTGTCTCCTAGATTGGCTAGGTGTTACTTGGGAGCCTCCGTCAAGATTGTGGAGTTGAACCAAGGAGTTTGTAAGGGCAAGGAGATCACCTACTTCGTGAAGATCTATCTGAGTGAGGCAAGTCCTTTGCGGGCGACGACCATGGTGGGATAGACAAGGTTGCTTCTTCGTGGACCCTTCATGGGTGGAGCCCTCCGTGGACTCGCGCAACCGTTACCCTTCGTGGGTTGAAGTCTCCATCAACGTGGATGTACGATAGCAGCACCTATCGGAACCACGGATAAAAAATCTCCGTGTCAGCATTGCGTTTGCTCCTTCAAACTCATCCCTTTACCTTCATATGCAATTGTTTTACTTTTCGCTGCTATACTCTTAGAATTGCATGTGTAGGTTGATTGCTTAACTTGTGCTAAGTTGCTAAAATCTGCCAAGAACTAAAATTGGGAAAAGGCTAGATTTTTATTTGGTCAAGTAGTCTAATCACCCCCCTCTAGACATACTTCCAATCCTACAGTAGGATAGAAAAGAAAAGAAAAGAAATATTACACTAGAGTGGAAGCATCTAGAAGTAGCCAAACTTATCTGGCATGTGTTTTCTTTCTTCTCATCTAGTGTTCCTCATCAGAATTGCAACCCTATAAATCAAACAACACACATAGTAAAAATTTCTAAGGATTGAAACCCTCTAAATTCCCTTTAGAGATGCTTTCAATTAAGGAGTCCCTTAAGATCTGGTCGTCTCTCACTCAAATAAGATCGAAAAATGAGAATTTGAATGTTCATATTAATTAATAAACACATGTGTACGTTGTGAAGCGGTAAGTGTGTATGGTCACTGGAATAGTGGCACAAACATGTACGAGTGATTATCAGTTGATAATAAGCAATGTGACACACATTGATATTGCCACTCCACTATATGCCATGCATATTTGTACTTTCCTCCTTCCTCTCATCGTTAGAGCTGGACAAGGCTATCAAGTTTTTCTCGACAATTCATATCTCTTGTTCCCTTTTTTTGCACCCACCAGCACGATGCAATGCAGCCGGGGATAGATGAAGCAAGCGGCCTTCCCAATCCCACACCTAGGACTAGGAAGGGGGAAAACATCTGGTGCACCGAAGCTTGTGGTGCTACTGCTGCACCGAACTCACATTGTGTTTTTAAAATGTTTAAAAAATACTGTTTTTTTGGAACATTCACACAACATCAATGTAGGTTGTCATAAAATTTCAAGTCAAAACTCCAAACATAATTAGAAAAAGATAAACTGAGCACTGAATAGCACATTCCATAACTTGGGCTTTAGTTTTTAGCACTGAATAGCACTGTATCCTAGTGTTTTTCGCAAACCTAGCCCTCAAAGTGGTGGTTTTATGATGAGTAAATTGCATAAAACGACCACTTTGAGGGCTAGGTTTGCGAAAAACACTAGGATACATAATCGCTGTAAGCACCACGTCTTGCGTAATTCTTTTGCAAAAACCACTGATCGGCGGATCGAGCCGTGTTAAGTGAGTTTATGACAGGTGGGGCCTATTTTTCGCCTACATGGCACTCCAGGCCGTCCCAACAGCCGACAGACGGTGTTAGACGGTGCCGTTAGGTCTCATCTTTAGTCATCTACGCATCCGCCTCTTTTCCCCCCATTCTTCTTCCCCCTCCCCCTCGCTCCCGCCGGCATCATCCCCTTGCCCCTCGCACCGCACGCATCATAGGTAGTGGAGGAGGACCCGTAGTGGATCCAGGCGAGCTTTGCGGGAGCTTAAACCCTAGCAAGCCGACGGAGGAAGAAGAGGAGGAGGACCCACAGTATTTGATGGAATACCGGGTGGCGAGAGCATTCGCCGTGGTGGTGAAGGGCAATCCGACTGACCAACACATCAGGTCATCCAATGGCGGCGTACAGTGAGATCCACTTTTCTTTGCTCTTCCCCTTCCCGTTCTCTATTCAATTGCGTTGCTAGGGTACTCCTAGGGTTAGGGTTCATATTGCTCTCTCCTATCAGATGGAGTACAAGTGTCAGATGTTGTGATTTTTTGTCCTGTGCCCTAGGGTTGACATTATTTAGATAGCTTAGATGTTGTGATTTGTTTTTCCTGTGCCCTAGGGTTGACATTACTTAGATTAGTTTAGAAATTAGCTGATTTAGTTGATTTTAGAAATGAGCTGATTTAGTTGATTTAAGGTGCTGTGTTATTCAGTTTATTTTAGGTACACTGTTAATTGGATGAAGTTAGACATTTGGTTAGGTTCACTGTTAATTGAGTTATCCTGTTATCTGCTTTATAAGTGACAAAGCATTGTATTAGTGCACTGACATGAGCTGTTTCATTAGTGTTATTCAGTTTTAATTAAGCACTTTTACTGCTATGTATTTTATATTATTTGCAGTCTGGACGATGAGGTTTGGGAATTGAGGATGCATTTCCATGAGAGAGACAATATTGAGAGATCTATGATGATGGCAGACATAACATTTTACAACCTAGTGGCACTGATAGAAACAGAAGGTTATGGATTTAAAGATTACATGTACTATGTCAGGGATCCTGGGCTAGGGATAGAAGGAATCACTACAAAAAAAAGACACATCCGTGACATTTTGGGCCGAACGAATTTTTTTTCTGTCATACATATGACACTTCTATGACGATAATTGTGACAAAACCCGGTATCATCATAGATGTGGTGGGCTCCTACTTCTATGACAAAAAATCATGACGGAAAATGGGCTTTTCGTCCTGGGCGGGCCGGAGACGCAGCTGCATGACATTCTTTGGGCTGTCCATGACGGAAAAAACTGTGGTAGAAGCGAGGGCGAGGAAAATTTCGGGGAGTTCCCGGTTACGGTGGGAGGTCAGGGGCCGAGCGATGCGCGTTTCTCTCGTACGTACGCGCGTGTGTGCGAGGCGTTGGCTCTAACTGAACCCGAGCGAGGCGTTGGGCTCTAACTGAACCCGAGTGATTGCACTGCAGGCTACACGTTACTGAACCCGAGCGATCGATCGATGGCTGTTAACTGAACCCGATTGAGCGATTCCTTCGCTACTGCTGCTAACTGAAGCCGATCGATGCTGCCTCTGGATGAACAGTGAGCGTTGCTGGGGGGGTTTGGATGAACAGTTCCCGGTGGGGGTGGATGAACAGGACCCCGTGGTGTTGCCTCTGGATGAACAGGACCCTGATCGATCGAGCCGCTTGGGGCTGATGAACAGGACCCCGTGGAGGGCGGGATGAACATGACCACCCCATGGAGGGCAGAATGAACAGTAGACGGTGGAGGGCTGGATGAACAGTAGTCCGTGGAGGGGTGGTTGAACAAGAGCCCATGGAGAGGGCTGGTTGAACAGTAGCCGGTGGAGTAGCGCGTGGTGGAGGCTGGATGAACAGGAGCCCGTGGATGAACAGTCGCAGGTGGAGGCTGGAGGAGGTCGATGGTGGATGAATAGTAGCCCGTGGAGGCTGGAGGGGGTCGACGGTGGAGATGAACAGTGTCCCGTGAGTCCCGTTTTGCGGTACGCCACACCCCTCCCGATGAACAGGACCCCCGTTTCGACCGTAGCGCTCCAACACAAGTCCGTTTCCTCCGTTTTGCGGTACGCCACACCCCTCCCGATCAACAGGACCCCCGTTTCGACCGTAGGAGGTCCGTTTCCTCCGTTTTGCGGTACACCAGACCCCTCCCGATGAACAGGATCCCATTTCAAACGTGGCCGGTCGAACACAAGGCCGTTTCCTCTGTTCTGCGGTACGCCAGGCCTCGGTTCCATCGGCTATTCCGTCCAAGCCCTCCCGATGAACACGACGACGCATTCCGTTCCGACCCAGCCGGTTGGCTCCCCATGAACACGACGACGACGCTGTTTCTCCGTTCTGACCCAGCCATGTACACGAGCCCTGGCCGTACATATGCGCGAGTAGGCGTTCGAGACCCTGCCCGTATGTACGTACGTGGCCGTATTTTCTTTCTTGCACACTGGCCGCTGTACGTACGTGTACATGCTACGTGCGCGCCTCTACTACGACGCGTGCACGCCTCTACATCGACCAATATGTATGTACACGTTCGCGACCAGAATGACAATGCTACATACGCTTCGACCAGGTGGGTCCCGACTGTCAGGCACTTCCTTGCCTACGAAGATGTAGCTGGTGGGTCCTAGCAGTCAGGGGGGCGAATCGTTTTTTTGTCCGGACGCACTTCCTTGCGTGCGAAGATGTAGCTGGTGGGTCCCTGCAGTCATGGGGAAACTTTTTTTCACGAAATACGGTGGCCCGTCCGGTGGGTCCCCGCTGTCAGGTGGAGGAATAATTATTTTCCGCGTAATAAGGATGCACTTCCTTGTTGCGGCTGTGGACCCAGCTGTCAGCCTCTCCATGTACAGTCCACATCCGATGGAAGCCGTTCCTTGACCACGTTGACCACGCCGCGCCGAGAGCACCAGGCGGTGGACGACGGCATGGCCTAGGAAGGGGATGACGCGGAGCCGGGGAAGACGCCGCAGTGGAAGCCCGCGCGGAGAGGAGTACGAGGGTTCACTGGTTCGGCTGCGGTGTGAGGCTGCCGTCGCCGCAGGATAGTAGGGGGCGGTGAGTTCTCCGCGGCAGCACAGCCGGCCACGGGAGGCAGGAACATGCGGCACGACCGGCGCTGCTTTGGGCGGCTGGAGCAACAAGACCAGAGGTTGAAGAAGCACTACGGTCGTTGGATGGACATCATACGGTCACTGGAGCTAGAATCGTGCATATTGACTAAGTTGACAAAGCCCTCCGTCCCCGTCAACTTAGTAGGCCCACAAGTTAGCCTGCCACTATACTGGGTCCCAGCTGGCAGGGGGAGTATTCATTTTTTTGTGCGTAATAAGGACGCACTTCCTTGCGTGCGAAGATATAGCTGGTGGGTCCGAGCTGTCAGCGGCGGTAACGTTTTTTTTCACGAAATACAGAGGCCCTTTCGGTGGGTCCCAGATGTCAGGTGGAGGAATCATTATTTTGCGCGTAATAAGGAGGCATTTCCTTGCGTGCGGCCGTGGACCCAGCTGTCAGCCTCTCCACGTACAGTCCACTTCAGATGCATGTCGGTCGTTGACCACGTTGACCAGGCCGCGCTAGGAGCACCAGGGCGGTGGACGACGGCGAGGCCTAGGAAGGGAACGACACGGAGGCAGGGAAGACTCGGCAGTTGTTTCCCACGCGGAGGGGAGTACGACTATACAAGGGTTTACTGGTTCGTCTGCCGTCGCCGGTGTATCACAACAGGTGTGGGTGAGTAGAGGGATGGCTAGGCCAGCGATGGGAGTACGGTGGGGCGGTGAAGCCTGCGCGGCAGCATAGCCGGCCGCGGGGAGGAGGGAGCAGGCAGTCCCGCCGGCACTTGTTTGAGCGGCTGGAGCAGGAAGAGCAGAGATTGAAGAAGCACGACGGCCGTTGGATGGACATCCAACAGTCACTGCTTGTGCGTCAACCTTTTTTTTACGAAAGCCTCAAATCTGTGGAAAACAGCATACAACCCATCTGCCATTATTTCTAATAATTTACAGCCCATTTGCTAATTCTGAAGGTTTTTTTGGAGCCCATATTCTTTTTGTTAGCCTTACAGCCCATATTGTGGCCACGGTTAAAAAATTATACGAAATGTTGCATATTTCGGTGCGGTTCGAACTGTTTTTAATCCCGAAATTTTTGAGTCACATTCAAACTGATTTTAGAAATAAATGTATATCAATATAAAATCCAACAAATTTTCCACGCATAAAAATTATTGCAATTTAAAATCTTGAAATGGAAAAAGAAATTTGAAAGTAATTGCTGGTTTGATGTGTTTTAAAAATGTACAACCCATTTCTCATTACTGATAGGCCATTTTCTCGTCCAGCTGAATGAAGCTCTCCTCGTCTTGAAAGATTTGCAGCCCAATAGGCCTGACAAAGAGACTTACTTGGCAAATCACAAAAAAACTGGGCTAGCCATTTTCAGAAAGAAAAAAAACTATTGGGCTGGTCTGTGGTAAACATAAAAGAGAAGGCTGTCTAGACATGCCAGGGTGCCCCGCACAACCCAGTTGACACCCTGCTTCTGTCTCAAAAACAAATTAGATAAATGCCACAACAAATATGGCGATTCATAAAAATGCCACTGCAATTTCCAAACTTTGAAAAATGCCACTGCAATTTTTGCAAACTTTGGAAAACGCCACTGCAATTTCCAAACTTTGAAAAACGCCACTCCAGACTTCGAAAAATGCCACTGGGGATGGCATGAAATGGCATGTTTCAAAGTTTGGAAATTGCAATGGCATTTCTTAGAAACACCAGATTTGGAGTGGCATTTATCAAATTAACCCAAAACAAAAATAACTGGGCGAGCTGCTGGGTCCCTCATGTCAGCCGCTCGTTGTGCAACTCTCTCGTTTATTGACTACGTTGACAATGACATGGACCCAGATGTCAGAAATCCATTACGAGGAGCCATTTTTTTATTGGATTGAAATAAGGAGGCACTTTGCTTGCGTACTGCCATTACCTTGGCGGGTCCCTGCTGTCATCCTCTCCACGTACAATCATCTCCTGGTTGTGTACGCGTCAACTTGGTAGGCCCACAAGTCAGCCTCTAAACCCGTGGAGGACAAATACAACCCATTTAAAAAAATAACAGCCCATTCCATATGTTCAAACGGAAAGTTCAACATTCAGAGCAAAGTAACAGGTCTGATCCACATATAGAGTACTGAACTTCCACGTTGACAACCATCATAGCCAAGTTAACTATCTACTTCCACTAATACTCTAGTAGCGTACAAGTACTAACTTACTCTTAGCTAACTAGACGATGCCGGTCGCCATCTGCGGTACACGCTAAACGCCAGCACCGGCGTCCTCCGCCTCGCCTCGGACTTGCGAGAGGTGCGATAGGGCGCGTTGCTCGCGCGCGTTGGCCCTTTCCATGCCGGTGTGGTCCACCGAAGCTTCGGCTTCTAAGCGGGAAACCCACTTGACGAGCTGGTAGTAAAAATCGGCGTCGCGAACGCGTGCGTGCCCGATAGCCTCCAGGGCTATTTGCCGGGCGCCGGCCTCCACGTAGTTGGCCCACGTGCGGGCGCTCTGCTCGCGACTCAGAGCGTCGGTGCGCTGCTGCTCCATGTCCCGCTGGCGGCGCAAATCGGCGATATGCTGCTCATCCGCCAAGCGGTCGCGCTCCAACAACTCCTGCTCCTCCACTAGGCGGTCGCGCTCCAACAAGTCCTCGATCTCCGCATTTCCATCTAAAGACCGATAGAATGCCTCCTCCCTCCGTCTGCCTTCCGGTGAAAAACCGAACACTAGTTCCGGCGGTGACCGCCTCCGGCCACGCCTATCACAGACGGGCGGGGGCATGGCAGACGTGGTGAGAGCGAGGATAAGTGGCGAGCAACGTCGGGCCGGTGGGGGCTTATGAGGATAGGGCGAGTTGGGTCACGGTGCCACCATAGAAGGCCGAGAAACAGTACTTATAAGCGGAAGGTAGCGCGACGGTCATCGGAATTCAATGCATAATGAAGCAGGCATGGCTTAGCGCGCCAGCTTGCCATGGAAAACTAGAGAAACTGAAATTCTGACTGTGCCGTCCCGTCCCGTCCGTGCTGGGTCGCACGCCGACCTTACGGTCAAACGAGTGCACTCGAATCATCTCCCTCCTTGTCAATAATGACTCCATGGATTTAAAAGGCCCGCAACAATTAAAGCGCATCTTTTTCCCATCAGTTAGCTGCCTTAATTACGGCCGGCTGCGTGCGGGCACTCAAAATCGCTCGCAGCTAGTACGCGGAGTAGCTTGCAACGAGTCGTAGCCGAGGGCATTAATTGATGAACTTTAGCTGGGAGATAAGGCATTTGTGAACGTTTTTGCTAGCAGTTTCTTCAGATTCGCATGGCATTTTCTTCAGAGCAGCTTGTCAGTTTCTTCAGAGGTAGGCATTTCTATTCAAAAAACTGCCACTTCGGATCTTGCGTCGCAACTAAAACAGCCAGGGGCGCATTAGTAGGCTAGCTAGTGATCGATCGGTAACTTGTAAACACTGAGCAAACAGATATAAGGAACTGTTAATGCATCTCAATGATTCACAGATCATATACAAATATGTAGCTCCAAAAGCAAAGATCAGCCACAACTAAAACCAACTAGTACGATTCCCATACATAAGATCAACATGTTAATGCATCTCAATGATTCACAGATCATATACAAATATGTAGCTCCAAAAGCAAAGATCTAGAAAAAACATATGTTCTTCCTACTAACATGGATGCTTCTCTTGGCCAACATTCAGTACAGACTGAATGACTAATTTGTTTGTGAAGTCTACAATTCCTCTTGCAAACGTAAGTGGTTTCACCAACAGCTGGAACCATGGGAATGAACCACACATGATGGAGGAACATCCACTTCAATATGATTTGGTCTTCTCTTGATCACACGGCGAGACTATTTTCGGAATACAAACTTTAACTTAGGCAAAATGATGCCCATTGTATAATCAGACCAAAGCAATGAAGCACCTAGTGTTGGCCAATAAATAGTACAGTACTACTTTTCTGCAGTCCATGAAGTGACTATCCAATCTTTCTGTGTCTATTTTCAAATGGCACTGCATGCAGTGACTATACTATTCTCTTGTGTAGTTCAACCAAAATTGCGGTCACTTTGTGTCTTTGCTAAATAGCAACGGGCATACATCTCTGTCTGCACAAATATCAAGCAGCTAGTAAACATATACCCCACCTTGTATTTTCGGTTTAAACATGTCTCTTCCGCTTAGATCTGTCATGTTTTGCTCTGGACAATTTGATACAGTCATGTTTTGCCCTGGACAATTTCATACTGAATTGATTTGCTTGTTCAGAGCAGAAATATACGCCTATTCCTCATCAGACCAAGGATATCCATGTTCGCAGTGATGGAAGAGGTGAAATCGATACAACCGAAATTGAGCATCCAGTCATTGAATCATGTCCTGGACCTCCAATGTAGGTCCACCCTGCCAATAAATTCACATGCAAACCACTAGTATTACTATCTAATGACAGTACAAAAAGAGTAGCAAGATAGTAGCAAACAGACGATGGGCTCCGCGCGTCTGCTGGCTGGCATGTGGCTGTACAAAAAGGTACTATCTAATGTCCAGTCATTGGATTTGTTTTCATCACCAGCACGTCAAGGTGAAAGATGTGCAGGTTCAGTGGGTCCTCTTGTGTTTTCACTGACATGTGGGACCGCATATGAGCAAACAGACGATGGGCTCCGCGCGTCTGCTGGCTGGCTGAGAAGAGAGATAGAGGAGGGCTGAGCACGGACTCTGGGATATTTGTTCTACGTACTCGATATAGTGGAGTAACCAGCACCTCGATATAGTGGGGTGGCATGGGCCATAACTAGCATTCATGTCTAGCAGTACGGCACACGCCACCCACACGAGTCCCATCCGACACCAATTTTCTTGGAGTCCGTGCTAGCTACAGCCATCTCTTCTCCCTCCTGTTTTCTCAGCCATCGCGCGGTGGGCGGGGTGGGGGTTTGCCGATAGTCGGTTTGCTCAACTGCGGTCCCACTTGTAAGTGAAAATGCAACACAGCACGCATTCCCCCTTGAGCGGCGTGCCGGACAAACCGTGTGGGGGTGCGACGCGAACACGGCAGGCTTTTCCTTTTGAACTTGTAATTTGTAAAATTTGGTTCTGCTCCATGGGGCGACCGATAGATAGAAATAACGATTTTCCCAAGAGTAATGAGAAGTTTGGTTCTGGCACGGTTCATGCATGGAGTACGTAGGAAAATTATGAAGTTGATGTGAAAGGTAATATAATTACTAGTAGTACCATATACTACTACATGGATTTGACGGAAAGATAAAGATACATACGGATCCATCAACGACATCCTCACGCCCTAGTGCACCAGGTCACCAACCGACGTGTGAGGAGCAGCGGCGTTGGCGGCAAGCTCAACGTGCTTCTAAACAATGTCGTCCAAGGTTGCCCTGCGGTCCAAGAAGGCCAGCGTCCTATCGTCCTCCTCTTGCATGTAGTAGTCCTTGTGGATGATTTGCGCGTAGACGTGGGTGATTATGTCGATGGTGTCTTGCTGCGCCAGGCGCTGCGTGGCGAGCGCGACCTCGAGGTGGACATTCTCCGGCACGACGGCGGGCAGTCGCAGGGCCACCAGTGCGTCGAAGAGGTTGTCACCATAGAGGCTGTTGAGGGTGGCAGGCATCGCAGAGCCTAGGCGCGTGGGCTGGAGGCGTACGTCAAGGTCGCCCGCGAGCTTCTTGACGACGGTGAACTTGTCGAGGAAGCCGACGAGGACCTCGTCGAACAAGGAGACGAAGCTGTCGTCCAAGCGGCCCCTCGCCCCGGCGGCCTCAAGCACTACCTGGAGACATTCCTCGGTGCCAGGATGCAGGCCGGCGTCGTGGACCATCTGGCACAGCCGGCTGATGCTCGCGCTCATCGCTTCCATGGGTCTAGCTTCTAGTCAACTGATCTTGCGATTGGAGTGATCACTCTTGCCCTTAGGTGCGTAGGTGCGTAGGATTTCGTAGATTGGATTGGCGGGAGCCTTTATATGAGAAGTGCAGACTGCGTTGAATTCACGTGCGTGTTGGCCATCTACTCCTCGCCCCTCTACTGCACCTGCCTTTGGCTGTATGACAGGTTGGCTAGCCACCCGTTGGACCCACGTGTCATACACCCAAAGGCAGGTGCAGTAAGTCAATGAAGCTGCGTCCCCCTCCGTGCCCGTGCATGCTTTCAATGACTTGAGACTACCAAACATCACACGCGGTGGTTAGTTCATTGCATGTAATCCTATTAAGTAGCAAAAAGACATTAAGTTACCTCGCCGATAGGAATAAAACAATACACCATGTATTTATTTACAGAGGGAGTATAGCCAGCATCCGGTTAGTATATGAAGTTGCCACATCACATAGAGCCAACCTAATATTGGAGTATGCTAGCCCTCCACCGGCGCGCCGCTTCAAATGGCGGAGGAAGTGAGAGGTCGCGTCACCTTGTGTCCAGATCTGAGATGCCACGTGTACCAGATGAATGACTCCAAGTTCGACCACCGTGATGCTAGGTGCGAGCCAAGGAACACTGTTGGAGAGACCCCCCCTCATAATTTTCCTACATTGTCGACGACGAGGTGCCTATGGTGACTTCGTAAATTTCAAGATGATAGTGTCGTGCGTGTGTGCGTTCATAGGGGTGAGTGTATGCGCGTGTATATGAGCGCTTGCGTCTGTACTGTGTAAAAAAATGTAATTGCGTGTCAAAAAGAGACTAGTCAGTATACTCAATATTGTGCATCTCGGAGAGGAAAACGATAGAACTAGTACGTATTTATTTACGGTGTAGATTCACTCATTTTGCTCCATATGTACTCCGTCTCGGTGTAGTCTAGTCACTTGTTGAAATCTCTAGAAGGGCAAATACTCCTTTCTGGTTTACAGGGCTATACTAGCAAGTAGTTGTACGTACTAGTACAATAGTGGGCTCACATAGCAATTTTGTCTCATGCAAGAGCCTGGCTATATGCGTGCTCCAATGTTCGCAACTGCAATGTTCGGTTTGCGCTTGGCTCTTCGCCTCTTCGAGAAGACGAACAATGATGTTACTACTACTGCTTCTACAGTGTAGAATCCACTGCTGCATGTCCGTCCACCGCGAGCGGGACGGATAGCTTGTTGTAGAAGTACTACTAAGCAAAAGCCTGTCCTCGTTTGCGAGCAACCGCGCGAATGGGTGAGGGAGAAGGCGTGTAGTAAAATCAAGCTTCTCCTCGTTGTACGAGTTGACGCGACACATCATAGCACTGGCCCCACATGCTTGCCTCTAAACTTGGCTGAAAGACCCGCAGTGTACATATGTTTGCGGCAACCTCTAACATTTACCCACCACAAATTAAAATATATTTGGCCGTATGCATCGTTCTGATGCAGAGGCCGGGGAGTCCCCCCTTTTCGAAAAAAACAAATTAAAATATATATTCCTGTCTTGACCAGATGAGCGTGCAAACTACAATCACCAGGCTGTCAGGTAGGGCCAGAAGACTATTTTAATTTTTTTTTTAAAACTTCAAGACGGCCACATAGCATGGAGCCGACCCCAACGATTTTAAGCTTACAGGCATGGTACACGCTATCCTAGACTACTCTACACATGAAACTGCCACACGAGCGTCCGGGCTGCGCTTGGCTCTTCGCCTCTTCGGGAAGTCGAACAATGATGGAGTACTACTGCACTGGAGGAGTACTACAGTACGCTTCTGGCCATCTGACACCGATTGAACTGCTGCACGTCCACCGCGTGCAGGAGGGAGAGCGTGTAGCGAAAGCTTCTCCTAGTCTTGCCAGCCACCACGCTCATGGGCGAGGGAGGGACGCTCCTGCCTTTGCGTGTATGACAGGTGGGCCCGACAGGTGTGTGGACAACCTGTCATACAGCCAAAGGCAGGTGTAGTTAAGTCCGCGAGGGAGAGGATAATCAAACTTCTCATTGATGTACGAGTTGACGCGACACATCAAAGCACTGCACTCGATATATTTCAATAATTTGCGTTTACCGATGCATTAATTACAACGCATGCATGCATGCCGTGACTCTCCTTTTGATACTTGCATGTGTTGATTTAATGCACCTTGAAGTAGTATAAAATATGTGACGGTAAAGCTTTGTAATACCCCAGCCCAAGTCGAGAGATGGTTGTGCACGAGGAGGGGGAGATCATGCAGACCGAACAAGACCCGACGATGGAGCTCTCTAAGGTCTCGATGGACCTCACCGTGCTCCACTGCCCCTTGTGCCTCTGCCCCTTGAATTGTGGTTTCTCAACGAGTTGTGCTGAACTTCTTGTGAATTGTGGTGGTTTTCAGTAATGAAAATCGGAAGGGGCAAGCCCTTCTTTGATAAAAAAATTAATCGTCCTTATATATTCATCAGTCTTGCTATAAGTCGCAGTAGATGCTATATAGGTCCGTCGGATCTTACATCAAGATCCGTGCTTTCAGATTTTCTTTTTTCTCTCTTAAATCTCAGTGGAGTGAGACATAGCCACGCCATTAAACAGAGGCTCGGGCGCCATTAATGGAGACCTTGGGAGAGAGGTGGACGGCAGATGGAGGTCAAAGGGCTCTCCTCCCGATAAGCACGCGCAGGGGTCTGATCGCACGCCTCTCGTACTCAAATAGCTACCCTGCACGGCGCCTCCTAGCTAATAAAAAATAGGGACGCGTGGCGGCACGTAAATGGTACCAGTAAGTAGAACGCCCACGGTTTCAATAATACTTGCGTTTCCGATTGTAACGTGACAACACTTGTTCCAAAATGACTTTGTTGATTGTTAATGTGTGCGCCTTCACAAATCGGACTGCAAATTTACCACAACATGTTGGTGCCATATAATGGCACCAAGCCAAGTTTCATTATTTTCATGCGTGTTTTGGATTTACAGGAATTAAAAAACTAAGTTTCTCAATGTTTCCAACCCAGCCACGACGCCCAGAATTTTGAATTTCATTCCCATTTCTTGCATGGAACCTAGAAATTTACCCGAGGACACACATGTGATTTTTCAACCAACTTTGGTGCACTGGAACATGTGCTTGTATTTCAAATTTGAATTATGCACACAAAGGTGACACGTTCCCTCCCAGAACCACGAGCCTTCTTGAGAGAAGCTCCGATTTGCAAGAAGCTTATACCAAAATTTGTTCCTATTCGGCCAATTTTTTTTACCACGGCATGGTACTACCATGACATGACACCATGCCAAGTTTCATGATTTTAAAACCAAGTTTCTCAATGTTCTCGACCGAGCCATGATGCCCAGATGTTTGAATTTTATTCTCATTTTTTGCATGGGACCTACTCCCTCCTTCCATCTATATAGGGCCTAATGTGTTTTTCAAGACAGCCTTTGACTATTGACAAGATTAATAGCACATGAGATGTATACTATGAAAATTATATTATTGGAAGCTCCTTTGACATACAAATTTGAAGGTATGCTTTGTGTAAGTTGCATGTCATATATTATTGCTCTAACGTTTCATCAAAGTTAGCCTCGAAAAACGCATTAGGACCTATATAGATGGAAGGAGGGAGTAGAAATTCACCCGAGGACACAAATGTGATTTTTCAACCAACTTTGGTGCACGGGAGCATGTGCTTGTAGTTCAAATTTGAATTATGCACATTAAATGACCAAAAACTCAATTAATGTGTAAATAAGGCCAAACGAAGCCGGAATAATTCCAAAATTTAACAGGGCACTCATGTAGTTCTATGTTGCCTTTGTAAATAAACTCAAGGGGGACAACGTATATCATTTCGAACTCAAAGGTGGCACGTTCCCTCTCAGAACCACGAGCATTCTTGAGAGAAGCTTCGGTTTGCAAGAAGCTTATATCAAAATCTGTTCCTATTCGGCCAATTTTTTTACCACAACATGGTAGTACCATGACATGACATCCATGCCAAGTTTCATGATTTTCAGACGTGTTTTGGATTTACAAGAATTTTAAAACCAAGTTTCTCAATGTTCTCGGCCGAGCCACGATGCCCAGATGTTTTAATTTTATTCTCATTTCTTGCATGGGACCTAGAAATTCACCCGAGGACACGAATGTGAATTTTAAACCAACTTTGGTGAACGAGAGCATGTGCTTGTAGTTCAAATTTGACTTATGCACATTAAATGACCAGAAACTCAATTAATGTATAAAAAACGACAAACGAACCCGGAATAATTCCAAAATTTAACAGGGCACTAATGTTGTTCTATGTTGCCTTTGTTAAGAAACTCAGGGGGGCAGCGTATATCGTTTCACACTCAAAGGTGGCACGTTCCCTCTTAGAACCACGAGCTTCCAAATCGGCCCAATTTTTTACCAACATGTTAGTGCCATGACATGACACCATGCCAAGTTTCATGATCTCCGGGCGAGTTTTGGATTTACATGAATTTAAAATCAAAGTTTCTCGATGTTCTCGGCCGAGTCATGATGCCCAGATGTTTGAATTTCATTCTCATTTCTTCCATAGGACCTAGAAATTCAACCAAGGACACACATGTTATTTTTCAACCCACTTTGGTGCACCGGAGCATGTGCCTGCAGTTCATATTTAGATTATGCACATTAAAAGTCTAGAAACTCAATTAATGTATAAAAAGGCCAAATGAACCTGAAATAATTCCAAAATTTAACAGGGCACTCATATAGTTCTATGTTGCCTCTATAAATAAAATCAGGGGGGAGGCAGCGTATATCGTTTCGCACACAAAGGTGACACGTTCCCTCTCGGAACCACGAGGCTTGTTGAGAGAATCTCCGGTTTTGCAAGAGGCTTATACCAAAACTTGTCCCAATTCAGCCAAAAATTATACGTATAAAAACAGGGTTTAGATTATCCCAAACATCTCGCTACCTAGACCAATAATGTACTATGATTTGAATTCAACATAAAATGGATACAAATATTTGAATTGGAGAGCGTATGGTACATGTAGTTCATAGTGAAATATGATTACTGCTATATGTATGTTTTTTTGTTATCAAGATAATATTTAAATTATTGTATCACTTGACAACAATCGTATTCAAATAAGGAAAATTGATTCAAATTTAGTCCATATGTTAGACGACAATATATATGTTCACATGGTGGAGTAAAATGTTCATATATGATGGAAGATCAAAATGTACGACTACATCAATTATAAACCGCAAGGTCACCTAACGATATATTTGAATTCAACATAACGTGGATTCAAAAATTGAAATTCGAGATCATGGCATCTATAATCATATAAAAAGGGACATTACTCTTTCTTTGGTGGGAATTGATTTGTTTTTTGTTGTTGTTGAGGTACTATGTAGGGTAATCTTGTTGTCCCGATTTTTTTTACATTTTTCTTGTAGTTTTTTCAATGGCATCTATAGCAATATAGTAAAAGGGGACATGACTCTCTTGTGTCTTCTATGAATTGTGTTTTTTACACGTTAAGTTTGTTCTGCCGAACAAGGAATCCGCACCTTGTTATCCCGAAATTTTCAAGCTCGAGTATCTTTTGTCTCACCTGCTTTGAAACTCCCGCTTCTTCAACCCGCACCGCGCCTTGTTATCCCGAAATTTGGACGCGCGCGAGAACTCCCTCCTCATCCGAAATCGCTCCCGCAGCCCAGACACGCGAAATCCCCCTTCTACCCCTCAGCCAGAAATGAAGCTCCATGTCGCGGTGTCAAAACCGGTGGGGTTACGCTGGTAACTTACCCTACATTTCGGACAAGCACGTCCCTAAGCTTGGCTCACCCCTCCCCCTTCGCCCCCCCATTCGGACACCGAGGCCGCCAAAACCAACGAAACCCCACGCTCCTCCGTCGGCCTCCCGACCGCAGCCCAGCCGGAGACTCTTCCCCGACTACGTCGTCCACCGCAACAGCTCGCCGTCCCTCATCCACCGCACCGGATGAGGATCCGTTGTCGATCTCATCGTCCCGCCAGATCAGCCGCCCCGTCCTCCACCTCCAAGGAGCTACCCCGACGTTCGCCTCGTCTATCGTGCCACCTCAATCCCCACAACGCCGTCTTGACCTACCCCACCAGAACCACAGCACCCTCACCAATTCCTCCGATGAAGCCGAGGCCAACTCGGCGTCACCAAGGAGGTTCTGCACTCACCGCTGCATTTTATCTGTTATTCGATCTCACGGGGCTGCCGGTGCTCGATACCGAGCAGACATGGCACGTCTCCATCGACGGCGCCCTCGCCGGCCACATCATCCACGGCGTCTCTCCCCCATGTCGTTGCTTCCTCGGCAGCGACTTCCACAATGGCACTAGCTGCAGCTGCTCCGGCTCTCGCTCGCGCTGCGGCTCTGTTTTTGCTGTCGGTCGCGCTGCTGCACTGCTCCTGCTTTCGTTCGTGCTGCTGCTCTGCTCTTGTTCTCGCTTGCGCTGCTGCTGCTCCTGCACGACCTCCGGCAGCTACAGGAGTTGCTGCTTTCGCACTCGCTCGCGGTGCTACTGCACGACTTGCTTTCTGCTAGTGTGTTCCCTGCTCGAGCGTCTGCTGATTTAGATCCCTGCTTCTCTGCTACTAATGCTCGAACGCCCTAAACATCTATTGCAATGCTCTGTTACTAGTTCAATCAGTTTCGACAGTAAAATTCAGTTTCGACTGTGAAGTTCATTTTCTTCAGTTAAGTTCAGAGTGAAGAGTACTTACAGCATCTGTCGGAGCGGCCGTGGCGTGGCTGATGCGTTTTACATCTAGCACTTTTTGGTGATGTATTTTACATCATCTATTGCAGATGATATTAGGGTCCCACTTCAGATTAACGTTGTCTGTCTTGTCATGCTTCAGCCTCGTCGCCGTACACCTTAGCGGAGCTGCTCCAACGACGGAACCGTCCGTCACAGCGGAGCAGTACCCTCGGCGCCGTTTCCAGAGGCCTCGGATCTTCTTCCCCGCCTCCGACATTCACACCAGCATCATCACCATCCTCCACGTCCAACCCAATGATGCTGAGGTCCACAAGGCTATGCCAAAGAGGTTGTACACTCGTTGCATCACTTTGTTTCTCCATTCCTCTGTTCTTCCAATTCATGTGAGCCAAACACCCAGGTTGACTGAAATCCTATGTTTCCAAATGCTCTGTTTTGCACGTGCATTCATATCCTATTCCTGTGTTTTTCCTGTCCCTGCGTTTATAGAATCCTCCAATTCTAAGGAGCCCTTACAGATTTACTTCATTTTCAGATAGGCGTCAAAGAAAACTCTGTGTGTTATGTCCTGCTCCTGCCGTGCCGTCATCCATCCCACCTGAGGTGCACCAATCGACAGAAGCATTCACTGCAGCAGAGATCCCCCCTGCAGACTTCCTTTCGCCGCCTCAGATCATCTTCCCCGTTGCGGCAGCCACGCCAACTGCATTACCATCATCGACTGAGCAGATGAACCTGAGGACTACACATTTCCGGAAGAGAGGTCGCAGTCTTTCGTGTTTGCTTACGTTATACATCGGTTATTATTACCTGCTACTTTATCGTTCAATCTTGAGTTTTGAATTGCCCATGGGTCTCATATCGAGCCAGCAACGAATAGTATCTGTCTACTATCTGGTTCATCTGGGGTCTTCTATGTGGTTCATGTTGGGTGGGAAACAAACAATAGATGATCCATTGTCTATCTTTTTAAACTGAAGCTATAATCTACCTGCTATCATTAGTTTTGGATCCATCCACTCGTTTGCTACCATCAGTCTTGATTTTTGCATGCACCCCTTAGACCTTACAAAATCTATCTATTTTTTTATTATGCATGTCAGATATTGTACACAATCATACTGAATATGTAGAGAAAAAGAGAAGACCGTTGCGTGCGAATATAATGTCATGCAGTCGCCGCTCCATGGTGGGCGAAGTGGCTCCCCTCCTGCATTTCCAGATTGTATTTCAGAGGAAGATAACTGTTTAGATGGAGATTCAGAAGGAGCCGACCACGCCACTTTCTTGTGCAACAACAAGCGCCGGAGGATTTAAGCGCCAAACAAGAGAAAGTTAATAAGCTTGCTAAGCATCTTGCCAGCATTATGGGTACCCAGGATATTGTTTCTTGAACTCTTCTAAAGTGGTTTCAGTTCTGGACTTGTTTTCCTGCGGCGTTTATATGCTGCTTTGTTCCCTATATTTGCACTGGTCACGAACTTTGATGCCCAGTGGATGTAATATGTGTAATAGCCGTGATAGCCTAGCATAAGTTGCTTGCTTATTTATTTCCTTGTTGTCTTGTTTATTTGTTTGCTTGTAGTCAATGCAGTTCTTTTTCCGCGGTTTGCTAGTGGCTGCAATAACCTATTTTTTAAAACTAGGCCACAATAACCATGGGCTAATATTTACTGTAGTGACACTGGGCCTCCTACGGGCCGTAGAAACAGTGGGCCTTCTACGGGCCGTAGAAACAGTAGGCCTTCTACGGGCCGTAGAAACAATGGGCCTTCTACGGGTCGTATCATCAATGGGCCTTATACGGGCCATATGATCGATTGGCCAAACATGGGCCAATAACAGACCGCATTATGGCCGTAAACGGGCTAGAGTTGGAATCGTCCATTCATGGGCCGACCATAACGGGCCATCGTTAATAGGTCGTATTTGATGACGCTATGAAAACGGCCCAACGTATTAACGGACCACAAACGGGCCGACTGTAACCACGGGCTGAATCTGGCCCACAAGCAGAAAATGACAGTAACGGGCCGTAAGTAAACGAATGCTGGAAATGAGCCCAAGAATAAATGGGCTCTGAGAAGGCCGAAAGATAACATGGGCTGGAAACGGCCCAACGGAATAATGGGCCGTTAATGGGTATAAAGTGATACACTGTTCATTACGGGCCAGTTTCACCGCAGGCCGTTAATGGGTGTAAAGTGATACACTGTTCCTTACGGGCCAGTTTCACCACGGGCCGTTAATAGGCCAAGAGTTACATAGGGCCTCATATGGGCCGAAAGACGTCATGGGCCATACATGGGCCAGAAGTGAAAACGGGCTGGAATCATATTGGATGGCCCAGATGACGCTACTGGGCCTAATTCGGATAGGGCGTAACGGGCCTTGGGTTAGCGGGCTGTAAATGGGCTATATGCTAACAGGCCGTTAACAGGCTTTCCATGGGCCGGCCCGCCACCTTTTGACCAAGTCAAATGGGTCGGCCTTTTCACAGGAATGGGCCTCTGTTGGGCCGTGCCACGTGTCGACGTATCATAGGCGCCTTCTGTCCAATGAGTGGATGACATCTGTCCCAATGATGAGCCGACACGTGTTTCCTCCAGCCAATGATGATTTTACATGTGGAAAATCCCCATTGGTCGGGGCTGTTAACGGGTTATCGGATCCAGAACCCGACCCGATAGCTTAATAGCGTTCCGTTACGGTGGATGCCACGTGTCGGTCACCCTTGACGAAACCACTTCGGTGACGCGCGATTTATCGTCATGGAAGTGGACACTTCCGTGATGATAATTTTGGTAATGTCATGGAACACTTCTACGATAGCACAGGTATGACTATCTTGATTCTGTCATAAATTTGTCATGGATGTACATGCATGACAAAAAACGCGACCTACTATGACAAACACGTATCATCACGGAAGTGTATTTTTTTGTAGTGAATGGAAGAAATAGATGATGATGACAAGCTTGAGGAAATTCTAGACAACATAGCATTGCAAAATCAGAAGATATTGAATGTGACAGTTGTTAGGGCCAGTTCTCCCAATGCTGCAAAAATAAATACCAGCTCCAATGTTATTGAGTAGCAAATCCCTCTAGAAGAAATTGGGGAGCCCAAACTGTATCAGATAGATAAAGAAGGAGTGTTGTTCAGTGCACCACATGTGCATGTAGCAGCAGCAAGTTCAGAAGCAGCAGAAGTGGAGCCAATGCCCATACAGTTTCAAACACAGCATAGCACAAACGATTTGGAGGAGCAACTTGCTTTAGGTTATGTACAAGTGGAAGAAAATCCTGTAAACAATTCAGAGGAGCAAATGGAAATTGAAAAGGTTATGGAGGAGACAAGGAGGAAGGAAATTGAAATGTTTAGGAAGAAGAAAAATAAAGAGAAGGACACTTCTTTGAAGAGAAAAGCTACAGCGATGGATAATGAGGAGGACAGTGATGATGATCATTTGGAAGAATATGGTGATATCCTTGCTAGGCTTGAGGAGATGAAAAGACAGAGGGAAGATCCAATCCTTCATTTTGAAGGGGACACAAATGTTGAGGAAATGTATGAGATAGAGGAGGAGGAGGATGCACTATATGAGCCTGAAAGTAAAGAAGAGGATGCAGAGGAGGAAGAGGAGGAGGAAGTGGAGGAAGAGGAACAAGAGGAGCAGGTAGGGCAAGATGGACATAAGAAGAAAAGGAAGAAGAAACACATACAATGCCCAACAAGCAGATCACATGCAAGTGTAGAGGAGTTGTTTGAGGAGGACTGGATACCATCATCTGATGAAGACAGGAAACCAATGGACTTGGGTGTGGAAGATGATGATGGTGCAGAGGCATTGGCATATGTTTTGTCCAATGGCAGGAAAAGCAGAGCTAAGAAGATGAAGAAAAGGATAAGGTATGATGAGGAGAGAGCTCACCCAAATGAGCAATTTGTGAAGCACCTTTGCTTCATTGATGTGTACCAGTTCAGAAATGCACTTCAAACAATGCACATTGCACAGAACAAGAACTATGAGTACCATAGAAATTGCAGTGACAGGGTTATAGCACAATGCATAGATGAGACATGCCCTTTTTATGTAGCAGCTTCTCAGATTGCAAATGAGAAGACATTTACCATAAGGAAGCAGTATTTGGTGCACACTTTCCCTTCTGTGTCAGAGAACACCAAAGTTATTGCTAAGTGGGTTGCAAAATTTTGTGAGGAAGCAATCAGAAATGACCCATGCACAACAATCACTACTATAATTAACACTGCAAAGAGCAAGTATGGAGTGGAAATATCAACCCACATGGCATACACGGCTAAGAAGGCAGCAAAGAATGTTGTGTTAGGAGATCAGAAGGCCGAGTACACCAGGATTAGGGATTATTTGCAGGCTGTGCTAGATACTAATCCAGGTTCAAGGTGTATAGTGACAACAAGATATTTGAGGGAGCGTCCAAGTAAAAAACCTAGGTTTCATGCTCTATTCTTTTGCCTAAATGGATGCAAAGAAGGGTTTCTCAGTGGCTGCAGACCATTCATAGGCAATTCGTTGGTATAGGTCTAATGTGTATTTGCCTAATGTGTGTTTTCAACTAGTTCCTGCTGACTTGCTAACTTTTTATAGGTCTGGATGAATGCTTCATAAAGCTCACTACTGGTCAACAGATCCTTGCTGCTACTGGAAGAGATGGGAACAATAATATATTTCCCATTGCTTTTGGAATTGTTGATAAGGAGGACACAGATTCCTGGACTTGGTTTCTGTATCAGCTGAGGGTAGCACTATGTGGCCAATCTGGGAAGGTCGGTAACTACACAATCATTTTTGATATGCATAAGGTAATGAAATCCACTTGTGCTAGTTTTCATTTAGTTCTTTCTAGTAGTTACTTGCATTTAGGTGTAGTTACTTTCTATACACAATCATTAGTTTTCATTTAGTTCTTTATACACTACAAAAAAAAAGACACATCCGTGACATTTTGGGCCGTACGAATTTTTTTTCTGCCATACTTATGACACTTCTATGACAATAATTATGACAAAGCACGATATCATCATAGATGTGGTGGGGTCCAACTTCTATGACAAAAAATCATGACTGAAAATGGGCTTTTCGTCCTGGGCGGGCTGGAGACGCAGCTGCATGACATTCTTTGGGCCATCCATGACGGAAAAAACCGTCGTAGAAGCGAGGGCGAGGAAAATATCGGGGTGTTCCCGGTTACGGTGGGTGGTCGGAGCCGAGCGATGCGCGTTTCTCTCGTACACGCACGTGCGTGGGTGCGAGGCGTTGGGCTCTAACTGAACCCGAGCGAGGCGTTGGGCTCTAACTGAACCCGAGCGATTGCACTGCAGGCTACGCGTTACTGAACCCGAGCGATCGATCGATGGCTGTTAACTGAACCCGATCGAGCGATTCCTTCGCTACTGCTGCTAACTGAAGCCGATCGATGCTACCTCTGGATGAACAGTGAGCATTGCTGGGGGGTTTGGATGAACAGTTCCCGGTGGGGGTGGATGAACAGGACCCCGTGGTGTTGCCTCTGGATGAACAGGACCCCGTGGAGGGCTGGATGAACAGGACCACCCCATGGAGGGCAGGATGAACAGTAGACGGTGGAGGGCAGGATGAACAGTAGCCCGTGGAGGGGTGGTTGAACAGGAGCCCGTGGAGAGGGCTGGTTGAACAGTAGCCGGTGGAGTAGCGCGCGGTGGAGGCTGGATGAACAGGAGCCCGTGGATGAACAGTCGCAGGTGGAGGCTAGAGGAGGTCGACGGTGGATGAACAGTAGCCCGTGCAGGCTGGAGGGGGTCGACGGTGGAGATGAACAGTATCCCGTGGAGTCCCATTTTGCGGTACGCCACACCCCTCCCGATGAACAGGACCCCTGTTTCGACCGTAGCGCTCCAACACAAGTCCGTTTCCTTCGTTTTGCGGTACGCCACACCCCTCCCGATCAATAGGACCCCCGTTTCGACCGTAGGAGGTCCGTTTCCTCCGTTTTGCGGTACACCAGACCCCTCCCGATGAGCAGGATCCCGTTTCGAACATGGCCGGTCGAACACAAGGCCGTTTCCTCCATTCTGCGGTAAGCCAGGCCTCGTTTCCATCGGCTGTTTCGTCCAAGCCCTCCCGATGAACACGATGATGCATTCCGTTCTGACCCAGCCGGTTGGCTCCCCATGAAAACGACGACGACGCTGTTTCTCCATTCCGACCCAGCCATGTACACGAGCCCTGGCCATACGTACGCGCGAGTAGGCGTTCGAGACCCTGCCCGTATGTACATACGTGGCCGTATTTACTTTTTTGCACCCTGGCCGCTGTACGTACGTGTAAATGCTACGTGCGCCCCTCTACTACGACACATGCGTGCCTCTACATCGACCAGTATGTACGTACACGTTCGCGACAAGAATGACAACGCTACGTACGCTTCGACCAGGTGGGTCCCGACTGTCAGGCACTTCCTTGCGTGTGAAGATGTAGCTGGTGGGTCCCAGCAGTCAGGGGGGCGAATCATTTTTTTTGCCCGGACGCACTTCCTTGCGTGCGAAGATGTAGCTGGTGGGTCCCAGCAGTCAGGGGGAAACATTTTTTCGCGAAATAGGGTGTCCCGTCCGGTGGGTCCCTGATACGTCTCAAACATATCTATAATTTTTGATTGTTCCATGCTATATTATATTCTATTTTGGACATTATTGGGCTTTATTATACACTTTTATATTATTTTTGGGACTAACCTATTAACCAGAGGCCCAGCCCAGAATTGATGTTTTTTGCCTATTTCAGAGTTTCGCAGAAAAAGAATATCAAACGAGTCCAAACGGAATGAAACCTTCGGGAACGTGATTTTCGGAACGAACGTGATCCAGAGGACTTGGACCCTACGTCAAGACATCAACCAGGAGGGCACGAGGTAGGGGGGCGCCTACCCCCCTGGGCACACCCTCTACCCTCATGGGCCCCACGTTGCTCCACCGACGTAATTCTTCCTCCTATATATACCTACGTACCCCCAAACTACCAGATACAAAGCCGAAAACCTAATTCCACCGCCACAACCTTCTGTAACCGTGAGATCCCATCTTGGGGCCTTTTCCGGAGCTCCGCCGGAGGGGGCATCGATCACGGAGGGCTTCTACATCAACACCATAGCCTCTCCGATGATTTGTGAGTAGTTTACCTCAGACCTTCGGGTCCATAGTTATTAGCTATATGGCTTCTTCTCTCTTTTTGGATCTCAATACAATGTTCTCCCCCTCTCTTGTGGAGATCTATTCGATGTAATCTTCTTTTGCGGTGTGTTTGTTGAGACCGATGAATTGTGGGTTTATGATCAAGTTTATCTATGAACAATATTTGAATCGTCTCTGAATTCTTTTATGTATGATTGGTTATCTTTGCAAGTCTCTTCGAATTATCAGTTTGGTTTGGCCTACTAGATTGATCTTTCTTGCAATGGGAGAAGTGCTTAGCTTTGGGTTCAATCTTGCGGTGTCCTTTCCCAGTGATAGTAGGGGCAGCAAGGCACGTATTGTATTGTTGCCATCGAGGATAACAAGATGGGGTTTATATCATATTGCATGAGTTTATCCCTCTACATCATGTCATCTTGCTTAAAACGTTACTCTGTTCTTACGAACTTAATACTCTATATGCATGCTGGATAGCGGTCGATGTGTGGAGTAATAGTAGTAGATGCAGGCAGGAGTCGGTCTAATTGTCTCGGACGTGATGCCTATATACATGATCATACCTAGATATTCTCATAACTATGCTCAATTCTGTCAATTGCTCAACAGTAATTTGTTCACCCACCATAATACTTATGCTCTCGAGAGAAGCCTCTAGTGAAACCTATGGCCCCCGGGTCTATTTTCTATCATATTAATCTTCCAACACTTAGTTATTTTTATTGCCTTTTATTTTACTTTGCATCTTTATCATAAAAATACCAAAAATGTTATCCTATCATATCTATTAGATCTCACTCTCGTAAGTGACCGTGAAGGGATTGACAACCCCTTTATTGCGTTGGTTGCGAGGATTTATTTGTTTGTGTAGGTGCGAGGGACTCGTGCGTGGCCTCCTACTGGATTGATACCTTGGTTCTCAAAAACTGAGGGAAATACTTACGCTACTTTGCTGCATCACCCTTTCCTCTTCAAGGGAAAACCAACGCAGTGCTCAAGAGGTAGCAAGAAGGATTTCTGGCGCCGTTGCTGGGGAGTCTACGCAAAAGTCAACATACCAAGTACCCATCACAAACCCTTATCTCCCTCATTACATTATTTGCCATTTGCCTCTCGTTTTCCTCTCCCCCACTTCACCCTTGCCGTTTTATTCGCCCTCTCTTTTTCGTTCGCCTCTTTTTTCGCTTGCTTGGTCGTTATGGCTAGTCCTCTATGTTCTCCGTTGTCTCCCGAGAATGAAGTTCTAAATTTTAAGCAAAGGGAGGGAGAAAATCTGAAAGACGCTTGGTATAGAATTTGCAATGCTCAAAATAGATCTACCAGGAAGCAATCTACTTCCGTTCTTCTCCGCAACTTTTATGTAGGAGCTACTCCTTGGTGCAGATATATCCTTGATACCATTACCGGAGGGAATTTCTTGTGTAGCCATACTTTTGATTCTTATAATGCTATGATAAATTTGTTTGGCTCACCACCTCTTTTGGTTAATGGAACTATGTTAACTTTGGAGCATATAATGCAAATACTTGAAATTATTGAAAATAAAGTTGCTACCGTAGAGTTAATCGAAAATTTGGATAAAAAGATCCACAACCAAATTACCCAATATGGATCTAAAGTAGGAGTCACTTTGAAAAATATTAAGGAGAAGGAACCCATAGTTAATGAAAGAATAGATCAAGATTCCACTAGAATCGATAAACTTGAGGGTATCATTACCAACTTGGGAACCGTTTTTTCTTCCGTAAAGAATACTCCAAGTCCTCAAACTAAAATTGCCAAGCTTATGTATGTTCCTAAAAATAAGGGTGAATCCTCTAGTAAGGAAACTGCGGATCTCAAATCTATAAGTATTCATCCCAATCTTTTTGCTATCATTAAGGAACCATTTGCTACAAATGAATTTTTTGATATTGTGCCTAAAAGTTTGATGATCAATAAAAAGAAAGAAACTCCTAAGGGTGATAGATGTCTCATTAAAGAATTACCTACCAAAGACAGCAATACCTAGATCTATCCTTGCTTTTATGCCTAGCTAGGGGCGTTAAACGATAGCGCTTGTTGGGAGGCAATCCAATTTTATTTTTAGTTTTTGCTTTTTGCTTCTGTTTAGGAATAAATCTTTGATCTGGCCTCTGGTTAGATGTGTTTTTATGTTTTAATTAGTGTTTGTGCCAAGTTAAACCTATAGGATCTTCTTGGATGATAGTTATTTGATCTTGCTGAAAATTGCAGAACCTTTCTGTTCACGAAAATAATTGTTAAAAATCACCAGAACGTGATAAAATATTGATTCCAATTTCTTCTGATCAATAAACAAATTGTCTAGGTCTTCCTATTTTGGCTGAATTTTTGGAGTTCCAGAAGTTTGCGTTAGTTACAGATTACTACAGACTGTTTTGTTTTTGACAGATTCTGTTTTTCATGTGTTGTTCGCTTATTTTGATGAATCTATGGCTAGTAAAATAGTTTATAAACCATAGATAAGTTGGAATACAGTAGGTTTAAGACCAATATAAATAAATAATGAGTTCATTACAGTACCTTGAAGTGGTGTTTTGTTTTCTTTCGCTAAAGGAGCTCACGAGATTTTCTGTTAAGTTTTGTGTTGTGAAGTTTTCAAGTTTTGGGTAAAAGATTTGATGGATTATGGAACAAGGAGTGGCAAGAGCCAAAGCTTGGGGATGCCCAAGGCACCCCAAGATAATCTAAGGACACAAAAAAGCCAAAGCTTGGGGATGCCCCGGAAGGCATCCCCTCTTTTGTCTACTTCCATCGGTAACTTTACTTGGAGCTATATTTTTATTTACCACATGATATGTGTTTTGCTTGGAGCGTCTTGTATTATTTGAGTCTTTTCTTTTTAGTTTACCACAATCATATTTGCTGGACACACCTTTTGAGAGAGACACACATGATTCGGAAATTATTAGAATACTCTATGTGCTTCACTTATATCTTTTGAGCTATATAGTTTTTGTTCTAGTGCTTCACTTATATCTTTTAGAGCACGGTGGTGGTTTTGTTTTATAGAAACTATTATTCTCTCATACTTCACTTATATTATTTTGAGAGTCTTAAACAGCATGGTAATTTGCTTAGATAATCCTAATATGCTAGGTATTCAAGACTAGTAAAAAACTTTCTTATGAGTGTGCTGAATACTAAGAGAAGTTTGATGCTTGATGATTGTTTTGAGATATGGAGGTAGTGATATTAAGGTTGTGCTAGTTGAGTAGATGTGAATTTGAGAAATACTTGTTTTGAAGTTTGCAAGTCCCGTAGCATGCATGTATGGTAAACGTTATGTAACAAATTTGAAACATGAGGTGTTCTTTGATTGTCTTCCTTATGAGTGGCGGTCGGGGACGAGCGATGGTCATTTCCTACCAATCTATCCCCTGGAGCATGCGCGTAGTGCTTGGTTTTTGATGACTTGTAGATTTTTGCAATAAGTATGTGAGTTCTTTATGACTAATGTTGAGTCCATGGATTATACGCCCTCTTACCCTTCCATCATTGCTAGCCTCTTCGGTACCGTGCATTGCCCTTTCTCACATTGAGAGTTGGTGCAAAATTCGCCGGTGCATCCAAACCCCGTGATATGATACGCTCTTTCACACATAAACCTCCTTATATCTTCCTCAAAACAACCACCATACCTACCTATTATGGCATTTCCATAGCCATTCCGAGATATGTTGCCATGCAACTTTCCACCGTTCTGTTTATTATGACATGCTCATCATTGTCATATTGCTTTGCATGATCATGTAGTTGAGATCGTATTTGTGGCAAAGCCACCGTTCATAATTTTTCATACATGTCACTCTTGATTCATTGTTATCCCGGTATACCGCTGGAGGCATTCATATAGAGTCATAATTTGTTCTAGTATCGGGTTGTAATCATTGAGTTGTAAATAAATAGAAGTGTGATGATCATCATTCATAGAGCATTGTCCCAAAAAAAGAGAAAGGCCAAATAAAAAAAAGAAGGCCAAAAAAAAGAAAATAAAAAGGGACAATGCTACTATCCTTTTTTTTCCACACTTGTGCTTCAAAGTAGCACCATGATCTTCATGATAGAAAGTCTCTTGTTTGTCACTTTCATATACTAGTGGGAATTTTTCATGGAATAGCCAACGGTGGAGTAGCACTTCACAGCGAAGCGTGCTAAGCAGAGCTGCTAGCAGCAGGAGGCGGGAGCAAGTGGTCCCGGCGGCGCTGGAGGAAGAAGACGAGAGATTGAAGATGGATGCCGGTTGTTGGATGTAAATCCAACGGCTAACGATGTCAGAATCATTTGTTGACTAAGTTGACAACGACTTGCATTGGCTTCGACCTATTGGCCCACATTTCAGCCTCCAAAAATGTGGCACGTATTCAACCCATTTTTTCAGAATTTACAGTCTTTTTTTGCGGGGTAGAATTTGCAGTTCATTTGATCTCTTTTTTTTGAACTACAGTCCATTAGCTGGGCTGGGTGAACAAATAATGTAGCGTCCATGCGGCCCATTTATGTTTTTCCTAAAAAATTACAGGCCATTTGCACTTTCTCGAAATACACGATTTTGCTGGGCTTATCCTAATTATAATGTTGGGGTGGGCGCATCAATGTTATCAAAAAAGAAACAGGGGTTGAGCATTTTGTTATATATATATATATATATATATATATATATATAATAAGTGATTTATTATTACATTGGTCCTTAAATCTTACCAAGCTTTTGTACACAATCATCAGGATTTTCGTTGCCAAAAAAAATCCAGGATTTTATTGTTAAGAAATTATTTTTATAAGTTAATAAGATGTGGGATATTGTTTTCTTACATATGTAAGTATCTGTTAAATATATGATGACAATAACAATAATATATAATAACATATAAAATAATTTAAATATATATAATATTGTTAGAAGGGAACATAAGTTGGACGAGGCGTTCCTATTCTTATATAGAAAAATAGAACAGACCTCTGCGTTTTCTTCAAAAAAAAACATAAATTGGGCTGCCGATGTTTCAGGAAAAATAATACCTCGGATGGGAGGTCCATAGGCCGGTCGGTACATGACGGCCCTCAAGAAAATACAAACAAGCCTATGGATCTCCCATCCGAGATCGTGGGCTGCGCATGTTAAAAAAGAAAGCCTAGACGGGGCAGCCCAAAACCCAGCTGATACTTGCTGCCCCAGCGATAATAAATGATACCTGCCAGCTCCCCAGCTTCGTTGTGAATTTATCTCCTATCGTAACTACGTTGAAGCACCTAAAAATGTAACTATGTTGACAAACCCGTGGGCCCCAACGTCAGTATAGCATTAGGAGGAAGTATTTTTTCGATGAGGCACTTGCTTGCGTACGGCCATAGACCTGGTGGGTCCCGACTGTCCGCCTCTCCACGTACAGTCCTCTCCAGATTCCTCTCGTTTGTTCAGCATGTTCACAACGGCAGACAGCGGCGTCCCTCGTTTTCTCTGTTTTTCGCACACTCGACATTGTGTGGGCATCTTGAAAATGGCATATCTTTTTGACTCTGCATCATATGAAGATGTGCTATGCATGAATGTTGATCAGCATGATGTTAACTTGCTGGTAGTTCCAGTTTCGACCATGAATAAAACTTCCAGCATGATGTTAACACTGTTTGTAAAGGCCGTGTTAATATAAATGCTCTGCCTCTAAAAGTTTCGGTTTCTTATCTGAAACTGAACTTGGAGTTTCTTATCTGAAACTGAAACTTGCAGTTTCTTCTCTGAGAATCACATTGTCTGCACTTTTATACTCCTATGAAACTACATTTTTTAAGTGCTAAAAATAGATCTCTAGAATTCATAAAATACTTCATATGCTCAATACTACAATTCTGAAATTCAAAAGACATTCATATCTGAAAGTACTCTCAAAATACACAACACAAAACACAGTTCACAACCTGCAAATACTAACAACCCTAAGCTCCTCCTGACAATTCACAACATGTCCGACTATTGGTCTGGGGGGTGATACGTCCATTTTGCATCATGCTTTTATATTGATATTTATTGCATTATGGGCTGTTATTACACATTATGTCACAATACTTATGCCTATTCTCTTATTTTACAAGGTTTACATAAAGAGGGAGAATGCCGGCAGCTGGAATTCTGGGCTGGAAAAGGAGCAAATATTAGAGACCTATTCTGCACAACTCCAAAAGTCCTGAAACTCCACGGAAGTTATTTTTGGAAATAATAAAAAATATTGAGCGAAAGAAATACCAGAGGGGCCCACACCCTGGCCACGAGGGAGGGGGCGCGCCCTACCCCCCTGGGCGCGCCCCCTGCCTCGTGGGCCCCCTGTTAGCCCTCCGGTGCCCATCTTCTGCTATATGAAGTCTTTCGTCCAGAGAAAAATCATAAGCAAGCTTTCGGGACGAGACTCCGCCGCCATGAGGCGGAACCTTGGCGGAACCAATCTAGGGCTCCGGCAGAGCTGTTCTGCCGGGACACTTACCTCCGGGAGGGGGAAATCATCGCCATCGTCATCACCAACGCTCCTCTCATCGGGAGGGGGGCAATCTCCATCAACATCTTCACCAGCACCATCTCGTCTCAAACCCTAGTTCTTCTCTTGTATCCAATCTTTGTCTCATAGCCTGAGATTGGTACCTGTAGGTTGCTAGTAGTGTTGATTACTCCTTGTAGTTGATGCTAGTTGGTTTATTTGGTGGAAGATCATATGTTCAGATCCTTAATGCATATTAATACCCCTCTGATTATGAAGATGAATATGATTTGTGAGTAGTTACGTTTGTTCCTGAGGACATGGGAGAAGTCTTGCTATTGTAGTCATGTGAATTTGGTATTCGTTCAATATTTTGATGAGATGTATGTTGTCTCTCCTCTAGTGGTGTTATGTGAACGTCGACTACATGACACTTCACCATTGTTTGGGCCTAGAGGAAGGCATTGGGAAGTAATAAGTAGATGATGGGTTGCTAGAGTGGCAGAAGCTTAAACCCCAGTTTATGCGTTGCTTCGTAAGGGGCTGATTTGGATCCATATGTTTCATGCTATGGTTAGGTTTACCTTAATACTTCTTTTGTAGTTGCGGATGCTTGCAATAGGAGTTAATCATAAGTGGGATGCTTGTCCAAGTAAGGACAGCACCCAAGCACCGGTCCACCCACATATCAAATTATCAAAGTACCGAACGTGAATCATATGAACGTGATGAAAACTAGCTTGACGATAATTCCCATGTGTCCTCGGGAGCGCTTTTCTTTATATAAGAGTTTGTCCAGGCTTGTCCTTTGCTACAAAAAGGATTGGGCCACCTTGCTGCACTTTATTTACTTTTGTTACTTGTTGCTCATTACAAATTATCTTATCACAAAACTATCTGTTACCTATAATTTTAGTGCTTGCAGAGAATACCTTGCTGAAAACCGCTTATCATTTCCTTCTGCTCCTCGTTGGGTTCGACACTCTTACTTATCGAAAGGACTAAAATAGATCCCCTATACTTGTGGGTCATCAAGACTCTTTTCTGGCGCCATTACCGGGGAGTGAAGCGCCTTTGGTAAGGAAAAAAAATTATATAGTGTGCTGAAATTTACTGTCACTTGTTACTATGGAAAGTAATCCTTTGAGGGGCTTGTTCGGGGTATCTTCACCCCGACCAGTGGAGCAAAGAGTTGCTCCTCAACCTACTGAACCTACTGAAAATGAAAATGTCTACTTTGAAATTCCTTCGGGTATGATAGAAAAACTGCTAGCTAATCCTTTTGCAGGAGATGGAACATTACATCCTGATGAGCACCTAATATAAGTGGATGAAGTTTGTGGATTATTTAAGCTTGCAGGTATGCCCGATGATGTGATCAAGAAGAAGGTCTTTCCTTTATCTTTGAAGGGAGATGCATTGACGTGGTATAGGCTATGTGATGATATGGGATCATGGAACTACAAACGATTGAAATTGGAATTTCATCAGAAGTATCCTACGCATCTTGTTCATCGTGATCGTAATTATATATATAATTTTTGTCCTCGCGAAGGAGAAAGCATCGCTCAAGCTTGGGGGAGGCTAAGTCAATGTTATATTCATGCCCCAATCATGAGCTCTCAAGAAAAATGATTATTCAAAATTTTTATGCTCGGCTTTCTGACAACAATCGCACCATGCTCGATACTTCTTGTTCTGGTTCTTTTATGATGAAGACTATTGAATTCAAATGGGATTTATTGAAAAGAATTAAATGCAACTCTGAAGATTGGGACCTCGACGAAGGTAAGGAGTCAGGTATAACACCTAAGTTTGATTGTGTTAAATCTTTTATGGATACCGATGTTTTCCGTAAATTTAGCACTAAATATGGACTTGACTCTGAGATAGTAGCTTCTTTTTGTGAATCTTTTGCTGCTCACGTTGATCTCCCTAAGGAGAAGTGGTTTAAATATCATCCTCCCATAGAAGTAAAAGTAGTTGCACCTGTTAAATTTGAAGAAAAGACTATCACTTATAATGATCCTATTGTTCCTACTGCTTATGTTGAGAAACCACCTTTTCCTGTTAGGATAAAAGATCATGCTAAAGCTTCAACTATGGTTCGTAAGAGCAATATTAGAACTTATACACCTCCTGAGCAAGTTAAAGTTGAACCTAATATTGCTATTGTCAAAGATCTCTTGGCTGATAATATTGATGGGCATGTTATTTATTTCTGTGATGAGACTGCTAGAATTGCTAAACCTTTGTGCTAAAGATAAACATAGACCTGTGGTAGGCATGCCTGTTATTTCTATTAAAATAGGAGATCATTGTTATCATGGCTTGTGTGATATGGGTGGTAGTGCTAGTGGAATACCTATTGACTTATACAAAGAAATTATGCATGATATTGCACCTACTGAGTTAGAAGAAATTGATGTCACAATTAAGCTTGCCAATAGAGATACTATTTCACCAATTGGAATTGTTAGAGATGTTGAAGTCTTGTGTGGGAAAACTAAATATCCTGCTGATTTTCTTGTTCTTGGTTCCCCACAAGATAGCTTTTGTCCCATTATATTTGGTAGACCCTTCTTGAACACTGTTAATGCTAAGATAGACTGCAAAAAGGATGTTGTTACTGTTGGTTTGGATGATATGTCTCATGAGTTCAACTTTTCTAAATTTCGTAGACAACACCGTGAAGAGGAATTACCTAGTAAGGATGAAATTATTGGTCTTGCTTCTATTGCCGTACCTCCTAGTGATCCTTTAGAACAATATTTGTTAGACCATGAAAATGATATGTTTATGAATGAAAGAAGGGAAATAGATGAAGTGTTCTTTAAACGGGGACCTAATCTGAAACACAACTTGCGTGTTGAAATTTTAGGGGATCCTCCTCCACCCAAGGGTGATCCCGTGTTTGAGCTTAAACCATTGCCTGATACTCTTAAATATGCTTATCTTGATGAAAAGAAGATATATCATGTTATTATTAGTGCTAACCTTTCAGAGAAGGAGGAAGAAAAATTATTGAAAACTCTGAAGAAGCATCGTGCTGCCATTGGATATACTCTTGATGATCTTAAGGGCATTAGTCCCACTCTATGCCAACACAAAATAAATTTGGAGAAAGATGCCAAACCAGTTATTGATCACCAACGACGGCTGAATCCTAAGATGAAAGAAGTGGTAAGAAAGAAATATTAAAGCTCCTTGAGGCAGGTATAATTTATCCCGTTGCTGATAGTCAGTGGGTAAGTCCTGTCCATTGTGTCCCTAAGAAGGGGGGTATTACTGTCGTTCCTAATGATAAAGATGAGTTGATTCCTCAAAGAATTACTATAGTTTATAGGATGGTAATTGATTTCCGCAAATTAAATAAAGCTACTAAAAAGGATCATTACCCCTTGCCATTCATTGATCAAATGCTAGAAAGATTATCCAAACACACACATTTTTGCTTTCTAGATGGTTATTCTCGTTTCTCTCAAAAGCCTGTGTCAGCTGATGATCAAGCAAAGACCACTTTTACTTGCCCTTTCGGTACTTTTGCTTATAGACGTATGCCTTTTGGTTTATGTAATGCACCTGCTACCTTTCAAAGATGCATGATGGCTATATTCTCTGATTTTTGTGAAAAGATTTGTGAGGTTTTCATGGACGATTTCTCCGTCTATGGATCCTCTTTTGATGATTGCTTGAGCAACCTTGATCGAGTTTTGCAGAGATGTGAAGAAACTAACCTTGTCTTGAATTGGGAGAAGTGCCACTTTATGGTTAATGAAGGTATTGTCTTGGGGCATAAAATTTTTGAAAGAGGTATTGAAGTTGATAAAGCTAAAGTTGATGCTATTGAAAAGATGCCATGTCCCAAGGACATCAAAGGTATAAGAAGTTTCCTTGGTCATGCCAGTTTTTATAGGAGGTTCATTAAGGACTTCTCAAAAATTTCTCGGCCTCTGACTAATCTATTACAAAAAGATATACCATTTGTCTTTGATGATGATTGTGTAGAAGCATTTGAAATACTTAAGAAAGCATTGATTTCTGCACCTATCGTTCAGCCACCTGATTGGAATTTACCCTTCGAAATTATGTGTGATGCTAGTGATTATGCTATAGGTGTTGTTCTAGGGCAAAGAGTTGATAAGAAATTAAATGTCATTCAATATGCCAGTAAAACTCTAGACAATGCCTAGAGAAATTATGCTACTACTGAAAAGAATTTTTAGCAGTTGTATTTGCTTGTGATATGTTCAGACCATATATTGTTGATTCTAAAGTAACTATTCACATGGATCATGCTGCTATTAAATATCTTATGGAAAAGAAAGATGCTAAACCTAGACTTATTAGATGGGTTCTCTTGCTACAAGAATTTGATTTGCATATTATTGATAGAAAGGGAGCTGAGAACCCCGTTGCAGACAACTTGTCTAGGTTAGAAAATGTTCTTGATGACCCACTACCTATTGATGATAGCTTTCCTGATGAACAAGTAATTGTCATAAATGCTTCTCGTACTGCTCCATGGTATGCCGATTATGCTAATTACATTGTTGCTAAATTTATACCACCTAGTTTCACACTACCAGCAAAAGAAAAAGTTTTTCTATGATTTGAGACATTACTTTTGGGATGACCCTCATCTTTATAAAGAAGGAGTAGATGGTGTTATTTGGCGTTGTGTACCAGAGCATGAATAGGAACAGATCCTACGCAAGTGTCACTCCGAAGCTTATGGAGGACACCACGGTGGAGATAGAACTGCACATAAGGTATTGCAATCCGGTTTTTATTGGCCTACTCTCTTCAAGGATGCCCGTAAGTTTGTATTATCTTGTGATGAATGTCAAAGAATTGGTAATATTAGTAGACGTTAAGAAATGCCTATGAACTATTCACTTGTTATTGAACCATTTGATGTTTGGGGCTTTGATTATATGGGACCATTTCCTGCCTCTAATGGATATACACATATTTTAGTTGCTGTTGATTACGTTACTAAGTGGGTAGAAGCTATTCCAACTAGTAGTGCTGATCATAACACCTCTATTAAGATGCTTAAAGAAGTTATTTTTCCGAGGTTTGGAGTCCCTAGATATTTAATGACTGATGGTGGTTCACATTTTACTCATGGTGCTTTTCGTAAAATGCTTGCTAAGTATGATGTTAATCATAGAATTGCATCTCCTTATCACCCACAGTCTAGTGGTCAAGTAGAGTTGACTAATAGAACTAAAATTAATTTTGCAAAAGACTGTTAATAGATCTAGAAAGAATTGGTCCAAGAAACTTGATGATGCATTATGGGCCTATAGAACTGCATATAAAAATCCTATGGGTATGTCTCCGTATAAAATGGTTTATGGAAAAGCATGTCACTTACCTCTCGAACTAGAACATAAGGCATATTGGGCCATTAAAGAGCTCAATTATGATTTCAAACTTGCCGGTGAGAAGAGGTTATTTGACATTAGCTCACTCGATGAATGGAGAACCCAAGCCTATGAGAATGCCAAACTATTTAAAGAAAAAGTTAAAAGATGGCATGACAAAAGAATACAAAAGCGTGAGTTTAATGTAGGTGATTATGTATTAATATAGAACTCTCGTTTAAGATTTTTTGCAGGAAAACTTCTCTCTAAATGGGAAGGTCCTTACGTTATCGAGGAGGTCTATCGTTCCGGTGCCATAAAAATCAACAACTTTGAAGGCACAAATCCGAAGGTGGTAAACAGTCAAAGAATCAAACATTATATCTCAAGTAATCCTATAAATGTTGAAACCAATGTTATTGAAACCGTAACCCCGGAGGAATACATAAGGGACACTTTCCAGAATGTTTCAGACCCCGAAAAGGAATAGGTATGTGGTACGGTAACTAAACCGACTCCAAAATAGTTCTAATGGCAATTTTTCTCCGTTTTCGAATATTTAGAAAAATAGAAACATAAGAAGCAGACCGGGAAGGACACGAGGCCTCCACGAGGGAGGAGGGCACGCCCTACCCCCCTGTGCGTGCCCCCTGCCTCGTGGGCACCTCGTGTGCCCTCCGGACTCCGTTTTCTTGCACGATACGTATTTTGGTCGGTAAAAATTCATTATATAAACTCCCGAAGGTTTTGACTCCTGTATCATGCAATTGTCCTCTGTTCTTGTTTCGAGCTGTTCTTCTGACAGATCTAGATCATCATGACGTCTCCAAGTGCCCCCAAGGACAAGTTCTTCGAGAAGGTCATCAACCCCTACCTCGCGGAGGTGCTGCAACACCCTCAAACCATTGAGATGCATGAGGGGGTGCTGCACATCCGTGATGTTGAGGGACCAAGGAGGACCGGAAGCGTGGAGACAAGGCTCGAGGCAATGGAGCAACAAGTTTTCAAGTGCCAGGAGATGGTGGAGCATGGACTTGACTCCAATCACATAATGATCACGGAGTTCACCAACAACCACAAGCTGGATGCCAAGGACATTGGAGAGGCCATCTTCAAGCTCCACGAGAAAATCGAGCACCTCCAAGCCCAAATCTATGACCTGCCAAACCAAAACTGTGAGTATGAATATAGATTCAAGAGGATGAGTTTGGCTGCAGATTTAAGGATCCTGGAGACTCGATCATCCTTCTATGATGGTGAGCCTATGCCTTGGAAGATGAACGACAAGCCTACATCATCAACAACCCCTTCACCAGCAAAGGAGACATAATCATATGGGTATGGGCACTCCCCTTGGCAACTGCCAAGCTTGGGGGAGGTGCCTCGGTATCGTATCACCATCACATCTCTATCTTTACCGTTTTTCTTAGTTCGATCCTTTAGTAGTATTTTGATCTAGTAGAATAAAGTTTTTGGTATGATTTAGTTTTGAGTTTTGCTTTATGATCCCTTTATGTAATCGAGTCCGTGAGCTATATAATAAAGATTAGTGTTGAGTCAAGGGATTGATTATTTTGCTATGATCTTGAAGGAATAAAAGAAAAAGAAAGAATAAAAAGAAACAAAGAGATCATATTGATCTTATGGAGAGTAATGACTTCACATATAAAGAGTATGATGATTAAAAGTTGTTGAGAGTTGACAAACATAGCTTTGGTCATCGTTGCAATTAATAGAAAGTAATAAAGAAAGAGAGGTTTTACATATAAATATACTATCTTGGACATCTTTTATGATTGTGAGCACTCATTAAAATATGACATGCTAAAGAGTTGATATTGGACAAGGAAGACAACGTAATGGGTTATGTTTTCTTATATCTGAGATAAAGTATATTGTCATGGATCATCCAACATGTTGAGCTTGCCTTTCCCCCTCATGCTAGCCAAATTCTTTGCACCAAGTAGAGATACTACTTGTGCTTCCAAATACCCTTAAACCCAGTTTTGCCATGAGAGTCCACCATATCTACCTATGTATTGAGTAAGATCCTTCAAGTAAGTTGTCATCGCTGCAAGCAATAAAAATTGCTCTCTAAATATCTATGACTTATTAGTGCGGGAGAAAATAAGCTTTATACGATCTTGTGATGTGGAAGAAATAAAAGTGACGGACTGCATAATAAAGGTCCATATCACAAGTGGCAATATAAAGTGACGTTCTTTGGCATTAAGATTTTGTGCATCCAACCATGAAAGCGCATGACAACCTCTGCTTCCCTCTACGAAGGGCCTATCTTTTACTTTTATCTCTTAACTTTATGCAAGAGTCATGGTGATTTTCACCTTTCCTTTTTACATTTTAGCCTTTGGCAAGCACAGTGTGTTGGAAAGATCCTGATATATATATCCAATTGGATGTAAGTTAGCATGAACTATTATTGTTGACATTACCCTTGAAATAAAAGGTTGGGAGGCGAGACAATAAGCCCCTATATTTCTCTGTGTCCGATAAAAACTCCGTGACCACAAGTATTGCGTGAGTGTTAGCAATTGTGAAAGACTAAATGATAGTTGAGTATGTGGACTTGCTGAAAAGATCTTACATAGACTCTTTCCGATGTTATGATAAATTGCAATTGCCTCAATGAAGTTTCTGATTCATACTTGACATTGTGAATAGATTATTACTTGAGCATAAGAAATCATATGACAATATCTATATATGTTGCTGTTATAAGAATAATCATGATGCCCTCATGTCCGTATTTTATTTTATCGACACCTCTACCTCTAAACATGTGGTCATATTTATCGTTAACGGCTTCCGCTTGAGGACAAGAGAGGTCTAAGCTTGGGGAAGTTGATACGTCCATTTTGCATCATGCTCTTATATTGATATTTATTGCATTATGGGCTGTTATTACAGATTATGTCACAATACTTATGCCTATTCTCTCTTATTTTACAAGGTTTACATAAAGAGGGAGAATGCCGGCAGCTGGAATTCTGGGCTAGAAAAGGAGCAAATATTAGAGACCTATTCTGCACAACTCCAAAAGTCTTGAAACTCCACAGAAGTTATTTTTGGAAATTATAAAAAATATTGAGCGGAAGAAATACCAGAGGGGGCCGACACCCTGGCCACGAGGGTGGGGGGCGCGCCCTACCCCCCTGGGCGCGCCCCCTGCCTCGTGGGCCCCCTGTTGGCCCTCCGGTGCCCATCTTCTGCTATACGAAGTCTTTCATCCGGAGAAAAATCATAAGCAAGCTTTCAGGACGAGACTCCGCCGCCACGAGGCGGAACCTTGGCGGAACCAATCTAGGGCTCCGGCAGAGCTGTTCTACCGGGGACACTTCCCTCCGGGAGGGGGAAATCATCGCCATCGTCATCACCAACGCTCCTCTCATCGGGAGGGGCCAATCTCCATCAACATCTTCACCAGCACCATCTCCTCTCAAACCCTAGTTCATCTCTTGTATCCAATATTTGTCTCATAGCCTGAGATTGGTACCTGTAGGTTGCTAGTAGTGTTGATTACTCCTTGTAGTTGATGCTAGTTGGTTTATTTGGTGGAAGATCATATGTTCAGATCCTTAATGCATATTAATACCCCTCTGATTATGAAGATGAATATGATTTGTGAGTAGTTACGTTTGTTCCTGAGGACATGGGAGAAGTCTTGCTATTAGTACTCATGTGAATTTGGTATTCGTTCGATATTTTGATGAGATGTATGTTGTCTCTCCTCTAGTGGTGTTATGTGAACGTCGACTACATGACACTTCACCATTGTTTGGGCCTAGAGGAAGGCATTGGGAAGTAATAAGTAGCTGATGGGTTGCTAGAGTGACAGAATCTTAAACCCCAGTTTATGCGTTGCTTCGTAAGGGGCTGATTTGGATCCATATGTTTCATGCTATGGTTAGGTTTATCTTAATACTTATTTTGTAGTTGCGGATGCTTGCAATAGGAGTTAATCATAAGTGGGATGCTTGTCCAAGTAAGGACAACACCCAAGCACCGGTCCACCCACATATCAAATTATCAAAGTACCGAACGCGAATCATATGAACGTGATGAAAACTAGCTTGACGATAATTCCCATGTGTCCTCGGGAGCGCTTTTCTTTATATAAGAGTTTGTCCAGGCTTGTCCTTTGCTACAAAAAGGATTGGGCCACCTTGCTGCACTTTATTTACTTTTGTTACTTGTTGCTCGTTACAAATTATCTTATCACAAAACTATCTGTTACCTATAATTTTAGTGCTTGCAGAGAATACCTTGCTGAAAACCGCTTATCATTTCCTTCTGCTCCTCGTTGGGTTCGACACTCTTACTTATCGAAAGGACTATGATAGATCCCCTATAATTGTGGGTCATCAGGGGGGCAATCCCTCCTATTCCTCGGCGGCAGACAGCCGCCCCGTGAGACGATGTGAACAACGAGGGAGAGGATGGCGGGGAAGCATCGTCGGTCCAACTGTTTTTCTCCTCTTGCAGTTGGGTTCGGTCGACGAAGACTCCACTGGCTCGCTCTGGCACGACACCCTCACAAACGGCACCCTGTAGATGCTCGATCCTTCAATTTCTGGTGGATGCTCCATCTGGGATCGATACTCCCACCACCGCTCCGTCACGATCAGATTCAATGAATCTGTTTGCTCCAAGGCCCAGAGAAGCAGCTCTATGTACTCCCGCGCGACTCCCTCCGGGAGTATCGCCGCCTTTTCACTCTGTTGCAGATATTTGGCCATGGATGTCGCCGTCGCCGCTAGTTGGTCCTTGTTGTCAAACCAAGACTGTATCTCCAACATCCTAGCTAGCTTCACAGGGTTGCCGTCTGCGATCCTCACGTATCGGTTGTACTCCTCCATCGATCTACTTCTCCACAACACCTTCACTCGCCGGCGGTGGATTTTTAATGGAAGAGGAGAGGAGCAGCGCTGGTTTTGGTTTAGAACGGGAGAGGAGCAACGCTGGTTTTGGATTGGAACAGGAGAGGAGGGGCGGTGGTTTTGAAATGGAAGAGGAGAGGAGCGGCGTTGGATTTAGATTGGAACAGGAGAGGAGCGATGGTGGTTTAAGAGGAGAAGAGCGGAAGAGCGGCGCTGGTCTTGGAAGTATTTTTTTGTTTTGCGTATTTTGGGTCAAAGTTTGACCACGTACTGTATTTGACAAGCAAAATGTGAATGCATGTCACCAAATATTGTATCATTTAGTTCGTATCTGAATGTACTTTCAAATTATATTATTTTTGCAACGTATAACCTATATTTTATTTGCGAAAATCATGGTCAATTATGACCCAGAATAAAAGGGAGACTAGTTAATGTGGGGTCGCTTTCTTAATTAAAGGGTAAATTGATTTTGATTTTGATCCAGTCACAGCGCGCCGGCCGTCTCGTCCAATCCTAAATCGCTGCGCACGCTCCTCTCCCTCTTCTCCATTGCAAAACCACCTCCTCTCCTCTCCATCATCTCCATTCCAAAACCACCGTCTCGCATCTCCCTCTTCTCCATTGCAAAACCACCTCCTCTCTCCTCGGACGAGGATCCCCTGACGTAGCCCATCCTGCCATTGAGACACTGACACATGGGTCCCACCAAGCATGGGGCCCACCTGTCAGTGACCAAAAGGCAGGGGAACCTCTCCTCTCCATCATCTCCATTCCAAAACCACCGTCTCGCCTCTCCCTCTTCTCCATTTCAAAACCACCCCTCTCCTCTCCATCATCTCCATTCCAAAACCACCGTCTCGCCTCTCCCTCTTCTCTATTGCAAGACCACCGTCTCTCCTCCCATCTTCCAAAGCTAGCACCGAACCACTCAGAAGGACATCTATGGAGGGGATGCAGCAGCGAATCAGGCAGATCGCCGGCGGCGACCAGGCAAAGTTAGCCAGGTTGAAGGAGATCCTTACTTGGTTTGACAATGAGTGGGAGATTTCGAGGACGGTGAGGGCCATGTGGCAATGTATGCGAAAGAGCGAGACGACGGCGATGTACTCCTCGGCGGCAGTCATGCCGCAGTCCTTCGAGTTCATCGAGTATCTCCTCTTGGCGATGGAGCAGACAGATTCGCCCGAGGCGAAAGTCAGGCGGAGGTGGTGGGCGTACAGGTCGAAGGTCGAGCACCCAGAGGATAACGAATCGATCGAGTACGGTGTGCCGTTCGTGAGGGTGCAGAGCCAGCCGGAGCCACAGGAGTATTCGTTCTACCACCGCAAGAGGAGGCCGGATGGCGCGACGTCGCTTCCCCGCCGTTCTCCACGGGTCCCTCGACGCTCGCCTCGTTTCAACGACGTCGGTAGGGTTTAAGGTAAGCTTCGCACTAACCTAATCTTCCATCTGCTCATGCTTACAATCAGTGTGGCAACTAATAAAAATCATGCTTACAATCAGTCTCCGAGTACTACGCCAATCACCCTAAAATAGCTCTGACCTTTGGGTCAAAGTTGTGACACTGTGTACAAATAAAGAAAAATAGATTGATGCTTCTTTCAAAAAAGAGTACACCCCTAGAAAACTGCCAATATAAGCTACTAGTATTTTTTTAAAAGTCTAAGCTACTAGTATTTGGTTAGAGGATTTGCTGCCGAGAAAGATCCGTCCATAGTGAGCGCCACACATCCCACTGATGGTGGTGGATGCCAATGCTTAGATGCAGCAGGGTTGGTGTTGGTAATTTTTACTGCTAGTACGAACTTGTCTCCTGCTAGTACTCAGTCCGTTCTAGTAGTAGTTGCATAACTGCCCGTTTACACTGAGATGTTGTCGGATAATGGTTCTCTATGGTTGGGTTTCTTTAATGAAATCGGAGGGAACCCCCTCTTTCGATATATAAAAAAACAGTGGCACTAGCGGTGCCAAAACATTGCCTCAAATTAATAGTGCCACTAGATTAAGGTGCAAAATAATAACATTACTTCTTTATCATGGCAGTGCCAAAACAGTAGCACAAGAGCAGGATCAACATGCAGGATCTTTGGCAAACGGTCAGACCAAAAAGGAACATACCTCATGATGGAACCATATCTGTAGTCAACGCCATCATAGAAGGGATGACACCAGTCACCAACATGGATGATTCAATTCATGGGAACTTTTGGTGCAGTTCACCTAAAATGAAGCAATGTCCCATGAGCTAGCAGCTTCTTCTTCTTCTTTTTTTAAGAAAAGGGCTCCAGCCCCGGTTCCATTTCCATCAGAAAATGAAACCCACACAGCTTCTTCTTCATTAGTTGCAATAAAATTGAGCAACATCAAGGTTGGTCGTGAAGCTCCTGGAGAGTAGGCGGACCAGGACAGTTGCATCTCTAAGGAAAAGAAGCAACTTATCTTAATGGGAAATTTAGCAGGACATGAAAAAAGTGCCATTGATTCATATTACTGGAGGCATTACATTGAAAACAACATTGGCTTAACGTGTCCTTACTTTTAACAGTGCGACTGCTACATTTTACCAGTGGCATTACATAAGCACGGCTCGGGGCAACAAACATCAGAAGAGGATATCTGGGTTGGTCCCATTTTTGTTCGGTATATAGCCACCTTATACTGTGTGAGGCTAGCAAATCTAGTGCTGGACTTACTCTGTTGACTTGTCCCCGAGTCCCCACTTTCTTTCCTTTTTCAACCAATAGATCGGGTTTATATTGAGTTTGTACTGTGTTCCCTTTATTTCCCAATTAGACCTAGAGACCAGTTGGATAGCCAATCTCTGCTACTTTTCGCCCCCATTATTTCCTCTTTCGACCAAGTCCTAGATTCAGGTAACAAATCTTCCCCCACCCCCACCCCCTTTCTTCCTTGTTTGAACCAAATACTACTAGATTTGAGTGCATGAACTAGTTTCACCTCTTAACAGTAAAAAAAAAGGTGGTTTTCGAACAGCCAATCAATCCTATCTACACGAGGGGGCCTGAGAAATAGTAAAAGATACAAATGCAGCGACGTCGGGAGCTCGGGAAGTAGAGCAAGGCCGGTTTCGAAGGAAGTTATACCTGAGGGTCACCGGGATGTCGCTAGGTGGGCGGCGGGAGGCCGGATCTGCCCACACTACGGCAGCGAGGAAGAAGGGGTGGGAGGCCCTCCCTCGCCAGCGATGCTTGGGAGAGAACGGCAAGGCACGCTGATCGGGACGCGCCAGCAGTGGGTAAGAGCCGTCGCGGAGGACGACCGCATGAATGTTGCACCTTCTCACCTTCCCCGGCGGAGAGGATCTGGCTGGATCTGTGACCAGCGGTGAGTAGAGAGAGAGTGTGGCCACCGCTGTCGTGTTTAGATCTGGAGAGGACGAGACAGTCTGAAGAGAGCAACACTAGCAAGCAAGCGCGGAGGCTCCTACCTATATAGTGGAGTACTAGTTTTCTTTTGTCTACCGGTCGGAGCCGGCTTGACCTCGGCAATGATTGTCGAGAAGTCTTCATGCACGTGCCCCGGAGGCGCAGTTGTCGTAATTTTGATCTGAAGCACCGGATTATAACATATAACACGAAAAAATGCCACATGACAAGAAATCATAACCTCACTGCCCAAAGGAGACTGAATCCCGACGGACAAACTAGACGAGGATCAAAGCTCAAATTAAAGATAAACTCGTAGAAAAAGGGGTCCGTCGATAGATGTCCTAATTAACATAGCCGGCTTGACCTAGATGGCAGCTGAGTAGTCTTCGTGCATGTGCCCCCAATGACTAGCCCAACTCAGTTGTCGCTGTCTAACCCTCGCAGTGATCCGAAGCACATGACACCTAATTTTGTGAGATGACAAGAAACCTTTTTTTAGATTTCTCACCAGAACTACAGCCCTGTACAACACAACCTGCACGATATGTAGACGATAGCCAATCCAGGCGTGTCTGCTGGAGTCTGGTCACATGCATGGATGAACTGATCTTCCGTGTCTTGCAGGGATCGTCCAGGTACCAACGTATGTACTCCTACAACACTTCTCTACTAGTACTATCGCTCGTCTCTCTCTTCTATTAACTCACCCGACTTGCGGGGCCGGGGAGTGTGCCTATGGTCGGTTCTCAATTGCGGTCCCACATGTGTGTGCAAACGTAATATGACGCGCGTTCCATTCGGAGAGCAACGTGCCAGACCGACCGACCGTCTGGGGTGCGACGCGAATATGACGGGCGTGCTGTATACTCCGTACATGTGTACCGCCGTTTTCTTGAGGCTTTGCTCCATGGAGCAATCGATGGATACAAAATTAGTATACTATACTATTTAAAAGTCGGGGAGGGGCTTTTCCCACGCGGTAGGCGGGGCAGTTCCGCCTAGTCAGTTTGACAGAGACGCGAGAAGATGAGGGAGTAGGCTGCTACAAACGTAGGGCTGTGTGATTTGGCAGCGAGTTACTTCTGGACAGGTGGGGCCCGGTGATTTGACTTGCCATTATCATTTTAACTGCGGCGCTACGACCGGCGTGAGTCTCCCGATTCCTGACCACCTCCATACACGTGCCTCTCCCGATGCTCCACCATGTAGAGGTTGGCTCTTGCTTGAGAGCCCACTCCTCCACTTTTTCCTTGCCTCTTTCCCCCACATACGCAAAAATGCCATGTAAAGCGGGCTTATAGCCCACTGTTGTACTTGATCCTACAGGTGCTAAGCCTGCCACATAGGCATAAAGTCTGATGTGGCAAGTTAATTAAGAAGAGAGAGACTAGTTTGGTGACCCCAGGAAGAAACGGTGATAAGCGCGTGTACCTAGATGAAGCAAACTTAGCAACAAAAACTAAGCACCTATGCATTGGGGACTTGAGTTGCTAAGCCATTTAATGCCCATAGCACCTCATCTAAGCACCATTTCATTGGAAGAGGTCACTCCTTGGCAAATACAATAAATACTACGAAGAAAGAGATAGACAGAAGTAAACAAAAAATACTCTTATAGCCAACCTTATAGCTAACCTTGTTGTATGAGTGACTAAGTGATGACTATGTATGACATGCCAACATCAGATAGCCTAACGCACCGTGTTAAATCTCCAAGGGCGCGACCGCGCGAGCGAGGCGACGGTCGTGGTAGGCGCGACCATGATACGGGCTGCTGGCAGCCCTTGGATCTGAGATCGAACGGTCGCATGCTATGTTGCTGAAAATTTGCAGAATAACCCTCCAGGATAGGATATTCACCCATAGGTCTAGAATCACACCATGCAACCGTTCGATCTTAGATCCAAGGGCTCTCGGAAGCCCGTATCATGGGAGAATGGAAAGCTTCGTATCACCTGTAATTTTCCCGACGCTTGACATGACATCGAAAGCCATTTAATTGGGCGTCGAGTAGACATGACATCTAATTGGGCCCCCATAGTACTGTGCATGAATCCATTTATCCAGCAGGCAAGCCACTACCCTGCCATTCGCACGCGCCCCCCCACTCGACATTTTTACAATCGATAAACCGCTCCTAGTCGTCCCGTCATTTCACATTACGGCAGTTCCACTAATCCTAACCCTCCTCCGAAATCCATGGCGTCCCAAATCTCCATGATCGGCGGTGAGTACAAGGTTAGAACCATCACCGGCGATGAGTTCGACGTCATCTACACTCGTTCTTCCGCAACGGTTAAAGAATGCCTTGCTCGCTTCAAACGCATGTTCGAAAACTCAAATGATGAGTGGGTCACTGGGCTAGATGTTGAGTACACCACAGTCCTGGGAAGCGAGAAGAAACTAAAGGAGGCAGAGAAGAAGAAGCCCGCCGTGATCCAGGTTTGCGTGCATGACTTATGCTTGGTCTACCACATATGCCATGCCGACGTTGAGTGCGAGGAATTTAAGAAGTTCCTCAAGGGCGGCCGAGTCAAATTTGTTACTGTAGACTTTAGGAACGACAAGGAAATCCTGGGTCGGATAGGCCTCGTTGTAGGCGACCCCTTCGACCTCCAGAAGGAAGGGCTGGTGCCCTCCCTTGATCAGCCTTCAATGCTGACCCTGGCAGGAGCCATGGTTCATCCTTCATACGGTAAACTAGAGAAACCTCCGTACACGTTTCATCGTCATGCATGGCAGTGGAATGTACTAGATATGGACCACATCCACTACGCTGCAATGGATGGCTACCTTTGTTTCCATATCTACAAGGGTGGTTGAAGAGCAAGAGCCAAGTGTGCGGTTCAATCAAAGAAGTATCGCCCAAGAGGAAGAGGGACAAGGATGAAGTCGAGGACGTGGACGAGGACTCCGAGTAAGGTGGCAGTGTCGTTGCTCATGGTGGTTCTAATGCAGTGTCTACCGGATTAGTTGCATAGTTTAATTTCTGGTGTGCTTAGTTTTATTTGAGGGGTGTGTTGTGCTGAGCCCCCAGCAGAACTATGTTATGTATCTTCTCGTTATATTTCGTACATTTCATCTTTTAGTTGGTATAGTACTACCACTCGTTTCTTGACATTATATACGTACAATATATATTGCCAACATCATATAGCCAGCAGTTTAGTTGTCAAAGAATTTCAGGGTGCTTAGTTTTGTCAAAGAATTCTAGGGTGCTTAGTTTTATTTGAGGGGTGTGTTGTGCTGGACACCATTAACTTATCATTGTGAGAATCGGCTTATTTTTGTCATGTAACATGGTCAACGGGTTTGACGTGAAAATAAAAATGTCTAATGGCATTTCTGAGCAAACATCTAACTTAACGATGGCATTTTTTAGATATCTAATTGCATTTTTGAGCAGGCATCTCACGGATCGATGGCATTTTTTGAGTAGTTGTAACTTCTAATGGCAAAACTGAGTAGTGAAACACAACTAGTGGCATAAATAATAAGAACCCAAGAATTAAATAGGTATGCCAATTTCTTTATTTCTTTATACCTTTGTGTGCGAAACAATATACGCTGCCTCCCCCCATATTTTCTTTAAAGAGGCAACATAGAACTATATGAGTGCCCTGTTAAATTTTGGAATTATTCCGAGTTCGTTTGGCCTTTTTTATAAATTAATTGAGTTTCTGTTCATTTAATGTGCATAATTCAAATTTGAACTACAAGCACATGCTCCCATGCACCAAAGTTGACTGAAAAATCACATGTGTGTCCTCGAGTGAATTTCTAGGTCCCATGTAAGAAATGGGAATGAAATTCAAACATCTGGGCATCGTGGTTCAGCCGAGAACATTGAGAAGCTTGGTTTTAAAATTCTTGTAAATCCAAAACACGCCTGAAAATCATGAAACTTGGCATGGTGTCATATCATGGTACTACCATGTTGTGGTAAAAAAATGCAGAATAGGAACAAGTTTTGGTATAAGCTTTTTGCAAACAGGAGCTTCTCTCAAGAAGGCTCGTGGTTCTGAGAGGGAACGTGTCACCTTTGTGTGCATAATTCAAATTTAAAATACAAGCACATGCTCCAGTGCACCAAAGCTGGTTGAAAATCACATGTGTGTCCTTGGGTAAATTTCTAGGTCCCATGCCAGAAATGGGAATGAAATTCAAACATCTGGGCGTCATGGCTCGGCTGGAACTTGGTTTTTTAATTCCTGTAAATCCGAAACACGCATGAAAATCATGAAACTTGGCTTGGTCTCATGACATGGCACCAACACGCTGGGGTAATTTTGCTGTCCGATTTGCGAAGGCGCACACATTAACAATCAACAAAGTCATTTTGGAACAAGTGTTGTCATGTTACAATCGGAAACACAAGTATTATTGAAATCGTGGGCGTTCTATTTACCATTTACATGCGGCCACGCATCCCCTTTTTTTATTAGCTAGGAGGCGCCATGCAGGGTAGCTATTTGAGTACGGGAGGCGTGCGATCAGACCCCTGCGCATGCTTATCGGGAGGAGAGCCCTTCAACTTCCATCTGCCATCCACCTCTCTCCCAAGGTCTCCATTAATGGCGCCCGAGCCTCTGTTGAATGGCGTGGCAATGTCTCACTCGACTGAGATTTAAGAGAGAAAAAAGAAAATCTGAAAAGAAAATTTTGCACGGATCTTGATGTAAGATCCGATGGACCTATATAGCATCTACTGCGACTTATAGCAAGACTGATGAATATATATAAGGACGATGAGAGTGGATAATAATTGTCTTACATAATTAGGAAGATAATTAAAAAATCCACATGCGGCTACGCCCAAAATACACAAGGGCAAAAGAAGAAGGAAGACGCATACAACGATCTGGTTCGCTGATCTCTACTTTCTTTATGCGTTGCAGGTCACGGAGACTAGTTCTCGTGGCGGGCGATGATCTCTTTCATCAGTTTCATGTCCTTAATACGCTGCTTGGCAGCATCCACGGATTCCTCCACCAACCTGTTGTGCTCGATGCGGAGCATGGCATTCTCGTCCATAAGTTTCTTGACGATGACGCCCGTCCTCTGCAACAAGGCAGCGGTCTCCTCCGCCTGCTTCGCCCTTCCGGCGATCTTCGCCCTTAGCAGGTCGCGCTCACCCCGGAGCTTCGCATTGCCCTCCCCTAGTTGCCGGATGACGCCGGTAGCCTCGTCCTGCACTCGCCCAGCCGGAGATCTGATCCATCTGGCTATGGGACATCGCACGCATGCGCCTGTAAGAGTCCTCGCCTGCTCGCGAGAAATTTTCCCAGGCCGCCGCGGCACGGCGGGACCTCCGTGCTGCTTCGGCGGCGCGGCGGGACATCTCTGCTGCTTCCGCGGCGTGGCCGGACCAGTCTGCTATGTCGACGGTGTGGCGGGACCTCCGTGCTGCTTCAGCGGCGTGGCGGGACCTCTGTGCTGCTACTGCTGCGCGGCTGGACATGTCGGCTGCTTTCGCGGCGAGCAGGACATCTCTCGTGCTTCCTCTTCCATGCTCACCTCTCCCTGGTGGAAATCTCTCGACCCAGAACTCACGCTGGCCATGGCTTGATTGACTTGATTGTTTTTTGTGGATGAGGAGTTGAGGAGGAATGTGCAGTCATCTTAGCATAGTAGTATTTATAACCGAGTAGTACTAGTACGCTCCTAAGTGGGAAACCGTTTATGTTGTGATCGGTGTGAACAGGTTTGCAATTAAATATAGCGTGGTAGTAGTAGTAATTTGGAATGTGATAAGACGCGCTCAAAATTTATTGACGGTTCTAGTTTCGAAGTGCGGCACTATTCCCGGATGGCGTAACGTCGGCACGTTTTCTCGGCTGTGGTGTAGCATATGCCATGGTACTAGTTCTTTTTCTACTGTTGTGTACGTGCAAAAACTGGCACCGTCGGATACATATCTTACGCTTGGCGTTCGACAGGAATAGCCTCGTGGCGAGCTATAGACTAGTCTTTTTTTCAGACGCATTACACCTATCTCTCGGGACTTCTCGCATGCACCATTACTGCTCCCTAGGTCGATGCCACCCACATACACTTGTACTCTGAGAAGAGGTGCACGCACGCACTCGTCCTCTTTCACACACGCATCTATAGCTACGAATTGTAGTGTTCTCAACCATCCGATTGGCTCTATCATAGGTTTCACGTTGCTCCTTGGCCTTGAGATTGAGAAGTTTAAAACGCGGTGGCTAAGATGGAGGCGCGAGGTTTTGGTTAATGTGCGGGCCGCACACGGCACCAACACGACACGAGCTTCGTCTGCCTGGTGCGCATGCAGTCGGGTGAGTTGTCCAAGTATAGACACAACCAGGCCCTCGTTGGTATCCGCGCCTCGACTTTCGCTGGTCATAGTGGAGAGTAGCATAGATTAATTACTAGTCTATGTTACTAGTACCTTCATAGTGGGTAGTGTCATATAGTATATGCATAATTTGGCAACGAGCGCTCTCTATATGTACCACCTTTTTTCTTTAATTACATCTTGTTAGTTTTGCTCCATGGCGCAATCCATCGATACTACTACTGTACAAATGTATACATGTTTTAAAAGACTAGAGGGCGGGGCAGTCTAGCTTGGTCCTTTTCACGAGAGGCGAGGGCCTTTGTGATTTGATGGCTCATTACTGCTGGAAGGCGGGGCCTTGTGATTTGACTGCTCGTATAAATGTGCCGACGACCTGAGGAGGAGCAAAGAACCGTGCGGTATACTCAAGTTTTCCACTGGAGTATGACGGAGGAGCACGAAACACGGCAGCCCAGTGCCATATCCTCTACTCTCTACTCTTATTATATATTACTAGCAAGAGCCATTGTTCTATTGGCGATAAAGAATGATCTAATTTGCTAGTCATCTCATTTTTAGCATTGTTCTATTCATGCCTCGCAGAGAAGGTGACACGTGTGGCAAAACACCCGAAGCAAAATAAGAAACACAGGAGCAAAAGAAGAAGGAGGATTATCACCCCAAAAAAAGAAGGAAGACGCACACACAAGTCTGGGGCGCTGCTCTCACTACATGAAGGGTTGCTGGCCGCGGAGTCGTAACTGCTTCTTCATCGCCTCCACGACCTCCATCTCCTTGCGCGTCTCCTCCACCATCTTCATCATTGTGTCCATGACGCAGGATTTCTCGATGCGAGCCTTCATCATCTGTTCCACGCCCGCATTACGTACCTTCATAGCAGCCGGGTGCTCGATGCGAAGCTTTGCCAACTCCTCCTTCTGTTCCATGACGAGGGCCTGCAACATCTTCATCAAGGAACTACTATTCTCATGCAGCTTCTTCCAGCCGACGTTCTCCTCCTTCAGCAGGTCGAGCTCGTGGCAGAGCTTCGCCTTGTCCTCCTGAAGTTGCAGGATTTAGCCAGTGGCCTTCTTCTCCAAGGCAATGCTCTTCTTCAGCAGCATCACCAAGCCGGCGGTCAACTCCCCCTGCTCATTGAGCTCAGCGGGCATGTCGTCGAGGCTCTCCTTCAGCAGCTCCACCAAGCCGTGGATGAACTCCTTCTGCTTATTGAGGTGCTTATTGAGCTGATCGGGCATGCCGTCGAGGGATAACGACTCCAGCGCCGCCAGCTCGGCATGTTCGCCTCCACGTCTAGGGAGCTCCCGTGAGAGATCTTTCGAGGTCTCTGCGTGGCGGTGAGCCCTCTCTTTTTTTCCGCAGCCTTGGTTGCCCCTCCCTTGTTACGAGTAGTTCTCGACCTAGAGCTCTGCACACCGGCCATGGCAAGGACGGGAGAAGAAGGAGGACTTATGAGGAGGAAGGTAGAGTAATTTTCGGTTAGGTAGTTCCCCTTTTTATAACCTATAAGTACTAGCACTAGTACTAAAACCTGCATAGTGGGAACACGTTCAGGTTTGGTGCGTACTGGTAGGTGTGAGTAGGCTTGCACTTAATTGTAGCACTAGTACTTTCGAATGTGATGGGAACAAGGTAAAGATTAATTGATGGTTTTTGGTTTCGAGGTCCGAAACGGCCCCCGATGAGTTTAGTGGAACATAAATTTCAAGTAGACTACACTGCTCAGATGCGTAAATATTATGTTACTGTCGGAAATTGGCACAAAATACAAAGGAGACCAATGGAAGTACTACTAGCAACCCATGATTTAACTACTCGCATGCGCGCAGTGGAGTAGTAATGTATTTCTTCCGCCCTCACGTCCACTCAATTTGCATGCGCTGTATTAATTGACCATAAATGAAGTGAAGGACTTTACACGCGTCAAATTATCACATGGGGTGGATCTTGGTACAAAATTGCGTCCACCCGTGTACCCGCGTGTGCGTGCAAGGGAATGAGTGCGTGCGTGGCGTGTGTGCACATCTTCGCTTCATGCATGTACTGCCAGTGCGGCTCAGGGAGGACGAGTACATTCTTCTGGAACCAGCAGCACGTCACTGTGATCAATCCACACAAGGATGTCACGACGACGCCTCCACATGTGCCACGTGGCTTCATGAACTGTAAGAGAGACACTGTGTAGCGTGCCATTGTTTTTTGCACATACTCGAAGTACTAGTAAGGTACACGTGCATTGCACGCATCAGATTTTGCAACCAAATTATGAATAAATACCACACTGTAGCATGTAAGCTCTAAGTCATATATGCCTGATGTAGACCTTTGTTTAATTCTTATAGTTCATCTCATTCAAAATCAATTAGTTTTTATAAAAAACCTAGGGCCTCTTTGATTCGTAGGATACCAAAACGCGGGAATAGGAAGAACATGGGATTAGAGTGGAATGTCGTCTTGAATCCTACATGATGGTACGAGTGTTTGATTGTGCATAGAAAAAACGCAGAATTCTTTCAAAGAGGTTTGAGTGGATGGGATGTTTCCTATGAAATCTAGTGCAAATGAATCATATGGAAAAATTCCTATGGTTTACAATCCTACGAATCAAACAACCAAGATAGGAAAAATTCCTAAGGATTAGAATCCTCCAAAATTCCTTCGAGAATCCTTTGAACCAAAGAAGCCCTTAATCTAGTTTATGATTCATGGAATTGTGCGTTGTAAAGCATAAAGTAAAAACAAATAATGGCAATTCAACTAGAAAAAAAGTTTGGGCAGTTATGATACGGAAGATTCTAGAACAAAGGAGAACCACTGTTGTTTTGAGATTTGTGCATTATGCTTAAGTTCAACCAAGGAGTCTGCTAGATTGTACATGTGACAAAATCTGGTTGGGGGCTAGAAGATGGTGCGAGGGGCCGAGTGGAGGGAGACTATGAAGGAGTGCACAACTGTGTGATCGATATTTAGAGAGAGGGGGCGAGAACGTGCGCTGTTGCGCGCAGTGGCGGAGCCATGAAAAATGTCCCATGAGCTAGGGGGGCAAGCATTGCTAATCCTTTACGAGGAGGGCCAATTCATCAACTTAAACCATTTTTACCAGCAATTGTCTAATGATCACATTCATATTAGCCTCGATATATAGTGATGTTAGGGGGGGCAGGGCCCTGGCTGCCCCCTGTCTTCGCCATTGTGCGCGCGTCTGAGAGATGAAGCGGAAGGCATGGATGATGAGAGGGGGGCGTTGGATATATAATTAATGTGGGTGTATTAGCTATATATGTAATCCTACATAGAGAGGTATAGATTGATCGATGTTGACGTGGGAAAGAGGATGAGACCTGACTAGATATATAGATTGATCGGTTTATGTGGAAAACTATGAAAGACCTAGCTATATACACACACACATAGAACATCGATCGTTGCGCATGCACATGAGAGATAAAGAATGCCCGATATGATGGAGAGGGGGATGTGTGTGTGTACCTTCATGGGAGACTGACCTGAAGAAAAGGATTGCATGTGTGCGATGGATAATGCCGACTGGTAGTGTGTGTGCATGCATGTACGAGAGAAAGTTAGTGGCACAATTATAAAGAGAAGACCAATGTGTGGGTGTAAAAGACTAGGTGAGGTCATAATCAATGTAAAGTTGAATTCAAATATTTGAATAAGAGATCATGATTTTTGAAACCCATGCATGCATGAATATAACGGAGATCTGCGCGGTGTGGTTTGGAAATGAGCATGTTGTAATGTATACACATTGAACAAGGTCAGACTGGTTTGAATTTGAGATACCGATGGCAGACATCGATTGGCCACATTGCATCCGTGCATGGACACACTATTCTAATTGGAGATGATGGGTGGCTTTCGCATCACATATCTATATCTATACCCATATATATATATATATATATATATGATATTTTATATTTTATATTTTTTATATAGTGTGCGAATAACTTTAACTTTGAAAGATGGTCGTTGGATGAGGCCAATCCGATGGTGCAGAGCTGGCCAATTTGAGCACTACTGGTCGTTGGATATCATCTAGATTCCACCAGATTTTGCCACATGTACAATCTAGAAGACTCTATGGTTGAACTTAAGCATAATGCACAAACCTCAAAACACAAGCACTTCTTCTTTGTTCTAGAATCTTCCGTATCAGAATTGCCCAAATGTTTTTCTACATGATTTGTTTTTACTTTATGCCTTACAATGCACAATTCCATGAATCTTAAAATAGATTAGCTTTCTTATAAAAACTAGATGATTTTGAATGAAATGAACTATAAGAATTAAACGAACATCTACATCATGCATATATGACTCAAAGCTTACATGCTATAATGTAGTATTTATTCATAATTTGGTTGCCAAATCTCATGCGTGCAATGCACGTGTACCTTACTAGTCTAAATGGTGTCTGTGTGTGTGTTGTGCGTGTTAAACACATTGTACGTAGTATATCATACTAGTCTAAATTGTCTTTTTTCTTTTGGGTACACGTTAAGCTTGTTCTCCCGAAATTTCAAGCCGCGCCTTGTTATGCCGAAATTTCAAGCTAGCGTCTCTGTCTATCGTGCTGCGAATCTCCCACCTCTTCAACCCGTGCCTTGTTAGCCCGAAATATTTAAGATATATCTTTGTCTCGTTGTGCTCCGACAACTCCCTCCATCTCAACCCGCGCCTTGCTATTCCAAAATTACAACGCGCGCGAAAACTCCCACCTGTTGTGAAATCCCGACACGCGAAATGCCCGTGATACCCCTGAACCGAAAGAACCGCCTCAAATCGGTGGGGGTACTTTTGTAACTTACCCAACATTTCAGACAAGCGCGTCCCTAAGCCATGGTTCCCCACTGACATCCCATCCACCCACCCATTCATACACCAAGGCCGGGAAAACCCGCGAAGCCCCACACCCTCCTCTATCCACCACCCAGCCGGAGCCTCTTCCCCGACGACGTCGTCCACGGCAACACCTCGACGTCCCTCATCCACCGTACCGGATGAGGATCCGTCGTCGATCTGGTCGTCCCGCCAGTCCAGCCACCCCGTCCTCCACCTCCAAGGAGCTGCCCCGACGTTCCCCTCGTATTTCGCGCCACCTCCATTCCCGCACCGCCGTCTTCACCTACACCACCGGAAGAGCATCAGGATCACCGTTTCCTCGGATGAAGCTGCGGCCTAATCGGCACCACCAAAGAGGTTGTACACTAATCGCCGCATTTTCTTCTTGATTCGATCTCAGGGTGCTGCCGGCGCTCGGTCCCGAGCCGACACAGCGCGGCTCCATCCACCGCGGCGTCGCCGGCCACTTCCTCCATGGTGTCGCTCCCTCTGTGGCGACGTCCACATCAGTAGGAGCTGCTGCTGCTTTAGCTCTTGCTCGCGCTGCTGCTCTGCTCTTGCTCTCAGTCCCCTGCCTGGTCTGCTCTTGCTCTTGCTCTTGCTCGCGTTGCTGCTCTCGCTCTTGCTCTTGCTTGCGATGCTGCTCCGATTTAGCTACACTTCAGTCGACTGAATCGACTTTTGGGTCAGTCGATTTTCAAGGGGTGGGGGGGGCTCGCCGGAGAAGTACCCCACTATCTATCTTAGGGTTCAGGGTGGGGGCGGTGGTTGCCGGTGGTGGTGGGGCGGTGGCGTGGGGATCGCCGGAGAAAAAGCTCGACACGGGGGGGGGGGGGGGGCTAGAGGGATGGCCGGGGCGGCGGCGGACCTGCAGTGGGGAGTGTTTTCGGGGCGGGCGGAGCGGCGTACCGCCGGCCGAGGGTGGCGGGGGGCGGCTGTTTGGCCGGTGGTGGCTGGCGGCTCAGGGGGTGGAGGTTGAAGATGAACTGCAGGCCCTTGATTTCGTATCCAACGGCTGCAAAATCGACTGACCAGAGATGAAAAAGTCAGTCAACTGACGTGTAGCCTCACCTCTAGTGCGTTCAGTTTCGACAGCAAAATTCAGTTTCGATAGTTAGGTTCAGTTTTGACAGTTAAATTTAGTTTCGACAGTTAAGTTCAGAGATGAGCGGCTGATGTATACATCTAGCACTTTGTGGTTACGTATTTTACGTCATCTATTGGAGATGCTATTAGAATTCCACTCAGGTGTTGTCTCTCTTGTCCTGCTTCAGCCTCGGCGTCGTACAACTCACCGGAGCTGCTCCAACGACGAAACCCTCCATCACAGTGGAGCAGTACCTCGGGCTCCATCTCCAGACACCTAAGATCTTCTTCCCCTCCTCCGACAGCCAAGTCAGCCGGAGCATCCTCACCGGCCAACCCAATCACGCTGAGATCGACATGGCTTCGCCAAAGAGGTTGTACACTTCTTGTGGTTTGACTTAATCTCACCATGCTTCTTTGCATCCTGTGATCTTCCAATTCTTGTGAACCAAACACCCAGATTGGCAAAAATCCTGTGTTTTTAAATTCTCTGTTTTGCACATGCATTCCTATCTTATTCATGTCTATTTCCTATCCCTGCATTGTTAGAATCCTCAAATTCAAACAAGCCCTTACACAATTACTTCTGTTACAGATATGTGTCAAAGAAAACCTTGTGTGGTTTGTCCTGCTCCTGTGGTATTGTGTTCCACCCCAGCTCAGCTGCTCCAACGACGGAAGGGTTCACCACAGCAGGGATCCGCTCTCCAGTCTGTCTTTTGCCGCCTCAGATCTTCTTCCCCGCCGCCGGCAGCCACGACAACTGCATTACCATCATCAACTGAGCAGATGACCTTGAGGACTACACGGGTCCGCAAGAGAGGTCGCACTCTTCCGTGTCTGCTTATGTTATGCATCGCTTAATATGATGACATGCTACTTTATCGTCGTGTTCACCTATTAGACTCTGACTCAGGTCCAAACTTATGCTGAAACTTGAGTTTTTAAATGGTTGCGGGGTACATATTGGGGCAGCAATCAGTACTATCTGTCTACTATCTGGTTAATCTCGGGTGTCTACTATGAGTTTCATGTTGGGTGCAAACAAACATTAAAAGAGCCATTATCTGTATTTTTTAACTAAAGCTATTATCTGCCTGCTATCATTGGTTTTGGGTCTATCCACAGTTTGCTACCATCACTCTGGATTCGTGCATGCACTCCTTACATAATCTCACTATGTTTTATTCCTATGCATGTCAGTTATTGTACACAATGGAACTGAACATGTAGAGCAAAAGAGACGAGCCTTGCATGGCAATAAAATTTCATGCAGATGTCGCTCCATGGTAGGCGCAAAGGCAGCCCCCCCTCCACCCATTTCGGATCGTAATCAAGAGGTAGATAACTGTTCTGAGGGGGATTCAGAAGCATAAGACCACTCCTATTTACCCCATGAGGTCTTCGCTCTAACTTGGCATGCTGATGTTGGTTATATCATGCATATGGTGCCTTGCATTGCTTACTTTATACATCAAATATGTCAACTGCTTAGTTTAGACATGCTTTGTGTGAATGCCATCTGTTTAGTTTATTCATCGTTTATGTGAATTATCCAATGCTATCTTGTTTAGCCAGGCATCATATATGTGAATTTTGCAATGCCATCCTGCTTAGACAGTCATCTTATATGTGAATTTTGCAATGCCATCCTGCTTAGACAGTCATCTTATATGTGAATTATATCAGGCCATCCTTTTTTTCGTTACGTATTACATTTGTCAACAATGTTAGTACATTCAACTACTCTTCGTGTGCATCAGCCATTTGACACGGTGATGGAAATTTCTGGAGTGAAAACAAGGTCTTCAGAGCAGACTATGCTATCTGACGAAGCGCATATCCCGTTGGTTACGGATAGCTCCTCAGAGGAGGATTCAGAGACAGATGACCAGTCCTATTTCCCCCCGAGGTGTATGCTCTAATTAACTTGGTAGGGTTATGTTGCTCATATCGTGCGTATGGTGTCTTGCATTGCGATGTCATGTGATTAGTTTAAACATGCTTTGTGTGAATGCCACCTGTTTAGTGTCTAATTACCATATATGTGAATTATGCATTGCCATCTTGTTGCAAGACATTATATATGTGAATTATGCAATGCTATCTTGTTGCAAAGGCATTATATATGTGAATTATGCAATGCCATGCTGTTGAGCCAATCATCATGTATGTGAATTATAGCATGCTATCATTTTTTTGTAGTACGTGTTCCATTTGTCGACAACGTTTGTATATTCAACTACTCTTCCTGTGCATCAGCCATTTGAAGCGGTGATGGAAGTATCTGGATTGAAAACAAGGTATTCAGAGCAGACAATGCTACCTGCTGAAGCAGACATCTTGCTGGATACACAGAGCTCCTCAGAGGAGGATTCAGAGACTGATGACCGGTCCTATTTCCCCCCTGAGGTCTATGCTCAAACTTGGCAGGGTTATATTACCATGTCATGCATGTTGTCTTGCATTGCTTAGTTTTTACATCATATATGGATTGCCATCTGCTTACTTGCTTACTATATAAATCATATATTTGAATTATATCATGCCATCATGTTTACATACACAACATCTATCTGAATTATGGCATGGCAACCCATTTAATAAAGACATCATATAGTTATATCATCTCATCCTGTTGAGTGTTTATAGTCATCATATTTTGAATTATGTTATTCTATCCGGGAATTATATCATGCTATCATGTTTCCATAGGCGGCATGTATGTGAATTATGGCATGCAACCTATTTAATAAACACATTATATAGTTATATCATGTCATCCTGTTTACATAGTCATCATATTTTGAACTATATCTTTCCATCATTTTAGTTAGCCATCATAATGTGAAATTGTATCATGCTATCCTGTTTGGTTAGCCATCATATATGTGAAATTGTGTCATGCTATCCTGTTTGGTTAGACAACATAAATGTGAATTATTTCATGCCCTCTTTTATTCCCCACTATCCATTGCACCTGTCTATCATACAATGCCTGTACATTCAATTACTTTTCTTGTTTATCAGCCATTTGAATTGGAGAGGGTGATGGCAGTATCTAAGGGAGTAACAACACGGTCTTCAGAAAAGATAGTGCTACCAGTTGATGCAGATAGAACCACGGTTGTACGTGCCCAAGAACCAGCCCCACCACACATAACCCAGACTCTCGCAGATTGTACCCCTACCCAGTTGGACAGAGAACCAGCTACACCCCTTCTAACCCCAACCCCAGCAGATAGTAACCCAGTTCCAGTTGACACAACACCGTCTCCACCATAGAGCACCCAAACACGAGCAATTAGTAAGGGAACTACAGTGCCCAAAGCACGAGGACCACCACTCCGAATCCCAACTCAACGCTTAAAGGAGAAGAAGAATTGTTCTCAGGTCAGGTTCTGTAGCTATGGTTCATACTCCTTTGCTCTTGCATCACTGTATTTACTCAGACCAACTATTTTCAAATTTGAAGGATGGAATTGAAACTCCAATGGCGCAACAGGTATGTCTTAAACTTGTTTCTTTAACTGGTTTGCTGTTGTAACTTGCTCTATATTGATTTCAATTTCAATTGAATAAACAGTTATGTTCTCATGTCATGCACGTTACAAGTGTCTCTATAGTTTCCCACACTTATATTCTATCTATTCTGCTTTGTCTTGAACAAATATTATTTGAACTGTGTCTCTATCTTGATTTGGCAACAAAAACTAGAATGATATAGACCGTAAAGTGACCATGGTACATAGATATATGTTTGTTTCATGCTGTTATCATGTGCACTTTACTACTGAACTGATTTACCAAAATGAGTTTCATATACAACATGGTAAACCTGTGATGTGTCTGCTTGTTTCTCTTTTAGAATGCGGACAAAATATGGAGAACAGTACCCTGTTATGCAATGGTGAAGGAAGTAATGCAGATAAGGTTCAAGATAGTGAGACATCCCTGTTGGTCTCCAAGAAAGCTGATAAAAACTACCTTGACGACAGTGAGAGAACCCAGAAGTCCTGTCTTGATGTAGTGTTCCAGTTACTGGCCACTACTGCTGGCACAAGCTCTTCGAACTCGCTGCCTGAATCAGTTCATCTTCTTGAGTCTCAGCTTCAAGTTGAAAGACATCGATCAGATGTGTTGCGACAGGAAGCTGAAGGACTGAGGAAGTCCCTGCAGAATTCAGATGCATACTTTCTGGTGCAACAGCAAGCGCTGGAGGATTTAAGCGCCAAACAAGAGAAAGTTAATAAGCTTGCTAAGCATCTTGCCAGCATTATGGGTACCCAGGATATTGTTTCTTGAGATCTTCTGAAGTGGTTTCAGTTCTGGACATGTTTTGCTGCGGCGTTTATTTGCACTGGTCGCCAACTTTGACAACCAGTGTATATGATGTGCTGCTTTGTTCCCTATATTTGCACTGGTGGCGAACTTTGATGCCCAGTGGATGTAATATGTGTAATAGCCGTGATAGCCTAGCGTAAGTTGCTTGCTTATTTATTTCCTTGTTGTCTTGTTTATTTGTTTGCTTGTAGTCAGTGCTGTTCTTTTTCCGCCGTTTGCTAGTGGCCGCAATAACCTTTTTTTAAACTAGGCCAAAATAACCATGGGCTACATATTTACTGTAGTGACACTAGGCCTTCTACGGGCCGTAGAAACAATGGGCCTTCTACGGGGCATAGAAACAATGGGCCGTATCATCAATGGGCCTTCTACGGGTCGTATGATCGATTGCCCAAACATGAGCCAATAACATACCGCTTTATGGCCGTAAACGAGCTAGAGTTGGAATCGTCCATTCATGGGCCGACCGTAATGGGCCGTCCTTAATCGGACGTATTTGATGATGCTATGAAAACGGCCAAACGTATTAACGGGCCACAAACGGGCCGACTATAAGCACGGGCTGAATTTGGCCCACAAGCAGAAAATGATAGTAACGGGCCGTAAGTAACCGAATGCTGGAAATGAGCCCAAGAATAAATGGGCCCTGAGAAGGCCGAAAGATAACATGGGCTGGAAACGGCCCAACGGAATAATGGGCCGTTAATGGGTATAAAGTGATACACTGTTCATTACGGGCCAGTTTTACCACAGGCCATTAATGGGCCGAGAGTAATAAGGGCCTCATATGGGCCGAAAGACGTCATGGGCCATACATGGGCCGGAAGTTAAAACGGGCTGGAATTATATTGGACGACCCAGATGACGCTACTGGGCCTAATTCGGTTAGGCCGCAAACGGGCCCTGGGTTAGCAGGCTGTAAATGGGCTATATGCGAACAGGCCGTTAACAGGCTTGCCGTGGGCCGGCCCGCCACCTTTTGACCAAGTCAAACAGGCCGGCCTTTTCATAGGAATGGGCCTCTGTTGGGCCGTGCCACGTGTCGACGTATCATAGGCGCTTTGGGTCAATGAGTGGATGACATCTGTCCCAACGGTGAGCCGACACGTGTTTCCTCCAGCCAATGATGATTTTACACATGGAAAATCCCCATTGGCCGTGGCTGTTAACGGGTTATCGGATCCAAAACCGGACCCGATAGCTTAACGGCGTTCCGTTACGGTGGATGCCACGTGTCGGTCACCCTTGACGAAAGCACTTCTGTGACGCGCGATTTATCGTCATGGAAGTGGACACTTCCGTGATGATAATTTTGGTAATGTCATGGAACACTTCTACGATAGCACAGGTATGACTATCTTGATTCTGTCATAAATTTGTCATGGATGTACATGCATGACCAAAAAACGCGACCTACTGTGACAAACACGTATCATCACGGAAGTGTATTTTTTTGTAGTGATAGTAGTTACTTTCATTTAGGTGTAATCACTAAGTTAGTCACTAAGTTTTAGTTAATTTCACACAGGGCCTGCTTAAAGCCATAAACAAAGTCTTTCCCAATTGTCCACAAAGGTTTTGCCTCTGACACATTTACCAGAACTTTCAAAATGCTGGGTTTAGAGGGCCAGAATTAAAGAAATACATGGATGAAGCAAGTTACTCATACACTGAACATGGTTTTAATGTTGCAATGGATGAGTTGAAGAGAGAGTGTGAGGCAGCATGGGCTTGGCTTAGTAAAATCCCAAAGCACACTTGGGCCAGACATGCCATGGACACAAATTGCAAAACAGATTTAGTAGTTAACAACTTAAGTGAGGTTTTCAACAAGTGGGTTCTAGATGTCAGGGCTAAGCCAATAAGGACCATGGTTGATGGAATTAGAACAAAGTTAATGGTCAAGTTTAATGCAAATAGAACCAAGACTCAGACTGTCAGATGGGAGATTTGTCCAACATATGCAGAGAAATTGGAGGAAGCAAAGAAGTGTTCTAGAAACTGCCAATCATTGATGGCTGGCCCCAACCTTTACCAAGTTACTAGTGGGGAGACACTACTAGGGAAACCCCTAGTAGTAGCGCGGGTTTTGAGGCTATCAGCAGCGCGGGCAGCCGCGCTACTACTACGGTGCTACAGCTAACTGTTAGTAGTAGCGCGATCTGTACCCGCGCTACTACTATTGACTATATCAGCAGCGCTTTTCCGGAACGTGCTACTATTAATTAGCTGTAGCGATTTCCTGGCCCCGCGCTACTGCTATATCTTTCATCATTTCCCCCTGGCTTCCTACCCCGTTTCAGCTTCAATAAATTGCAATTTCCAGATACTATAGGTACTACTAGATATCAATTTCATAAAGCATTATAGGTACTAGGTAGTACTCCCTCGGTTCCAAATTACTCGTCGTGGTTTTAGTTCAAATTTGAACTAAAACCACGATGAGTAATTTGGAATGGAGGGAATACTAGATAACAATTTCATATATACTCAACATGCATCCTCAAGCAGTACTAGGTGATATCGACGACGATCATCTTATATCGTTCTAGATGATATCAACGACGATCATCATATGTAGTTCTACATGATATCGACGACGATGATCATATGTAGTTCTAGATGATATAGCCACACACACAAATGTAGTCCTAGATGATATCAACGACGATCATCATCCTCAAGCATGGGCGGTGGGTGTTCCTGATAGTAATTAGGATGGTATGTCCAACACGAAGATTCTTGCCAACGAGGAATCTCTTCCACCCAACCGAGTTTAAGTGTGTGCGACCGTCTGTGTCCATGCGGTAAGTACATGTGGTGACGGAGCCCCTTGCGGTAAGGCGTAGTCCAGCTGAGCCTTCTTCATCAGGCTCGATACCACAACTCAAAGATAGGTTCTTTGGCAATTTCTGAATAAGAAAAACATATCAATTAATAAATAGCCTCGCACATACTCTTGCAAATATATTTCTATTAAGTATAGATTTCTACACTATCAAAAGACACAGTACTACACATTTGTACTAATTAAGCATTAATTCTACTAATAAGTATATATGGATTATCTACACTATTAATAGTTCCTTGGATTCTACACTAATAAGCATGTGATCAGACTCTACACTAAAGCATATCATCGACTAGATTCCACACAGCATATCATTGGACTCTACACTAAGCATATCATCGGATTCACTAAGCATATCATCGGATAATTTGCATTTGCAAGTATAACAATAAAGCATATATATATATCATCAAATTACTACAGTCAGTATAACATACCATTTCATGCCGATCGACCATGGTACTTGTCACACGGGTCACGAATGGCACCCCGACAAAGTCATCACGTGGTGGAATTATGTTCCATAGGTTGCACACCTCCTCCTCGCTCAGCCTCATTCTTTGAGCTACGATGGCTTCATGAAGTGGGTTCTCATCATCTTCATCGAGTGGGTCCTCATTATCTTCATCATCTTCGTCATCTTCATCATCTTCGTCATCTTCATCATCTTCTACCAGGTTGATATAAATGACAGCCAGCTTGGGTCTTTCTGCTCTGAAGGAGAAGCTGATCAACTCACCACCAGTAAGACGCATGCGGGCGAGGAAACGGGCCCATCCATCTCCTCCAATCTGCGACATACTGCGCCCTTTCTCGACCTCCATAGTGTACGGCCCCCCAGGAGCCTCAAATGTCACAGTGTCTCCTGTCAGCTTGTTGAATTTCAACCTCACATTGCATGGGACGATCTATGTAAAAAAAGCAAAATGACACAATGCAGTAGTGCCAACACTAAAAATGACACATTGCATGGGACGATCTGTTGAGTTACCGCCGCATGACGAAAACTCGGCTGGAAGTAGATGCCGAACAGCTTGCCAGTTGCAAGGCTGCTGGCGCACCTTGACTTGCACAGTCGACATGGTGGTGGTGGTGGTGGTGGTGGTGCCATTTTCCTAAAGCAATATTATCAAAGGATTAACGATCCATTTCACAAGAAAGAAAAATAGTAGCATGTGATATTTTTGGTTCTTCTTCAGTTATATTTTCATAGTGGAACCCGATCCCAAAAAGTAAACAACAAGCTCTCAATTAACTTACTAACACCTTCTATAATAGAACCAACAGCTAGCAGGCAAATGCCAAATCAGCCAACAAGACTCACAGCCAACAAGTTCTCAATTAGCTTACTAACACCTTCTAGAATATCTCTAGATGAAGAGATTCTTCCGCGAGAAGCAATTTGATGGACAATTATAATCCTAAGATCTAGTAACATACAAGATGACAAGGTATCACCTACGAAAGCATTTCAGTGGCACCTATTGCCGAAAAACTATTTGGCCCCTACCAAAGGTATAATCCTAAGATCTGTAATAAGTTATCTACCAAATCAAGGTACCACCTACCAAGACACATTTCATCTAATTTGGCCCCTGTTGCCTAAGATAACTGATTAAAAAAACAAGTGGCAAATTTAGTTGGGATTAACTTAGCACTTGCAAACTAAATACTTGTATCAAAACCAATATCTAGCAGATCACGGTACCACCTACCAAAGCATTTCAACTAAATTGGCACCTACATTTTGCAAAAAATAACTTATTACAGAAAAACAAAAGCATCTATTTATCCATATAAAATTCGTAAGCCGTCGCTGCATCTAGGTAGGGTAGCCCTCGGGGGGTGCTGTCGAGGAGGGGGGATGGCATGGTGACCTCGGTCGGGGGTGTTGACAAGGGGAAGGCCGGTGACTTTCCTACGAGAGGGGGCGACGACAGCAGCCGGCGAGGGGATCGAGGGCGGTCGGCCAAAGGCGCCCGGCCAGAGCTCGCGGGCAGCGACATAGTGGGCGGCGAGAGGGTGGAGGAGCAGCAGAGGGGTGGCGAGAGGGGGGAGGAGCATTACCTGCGGCGGCGGTGGAGGAGGAGAAACCCTAACCGCAGCTGCCGGTGTCGGGCGGAGGGGGACGATTGAGAGATGAGCGTGCGGGGGGCCGGCCGGGCCGCGTGTTTCGTTTTGCTTTATCAGTAGCGCGGGTACAGGGAGCGCGCTACTGCTAAGCCCAATATCAGTAGCGCTTTGTCCTGGAAAAATGCTATTGCTAAGTCTAATCATGTAAAAGCATCAAAAATATACATTGGTCATCATTGATCTTTTTGTGTAGAATCTAAATAGTCAACATGAATCCTCACCGTACATGTATAGGCACAGGCGAAGATTCATATTGCAGCCACAAATCCTACACATATAGTTCAATGAAGACCAAGTGCTCGAGATAGTTTGAGAAGTAACATATTTAAGGTGGTAAACACCTTGTTCGCTTAGCCGTATGGGACTAAACTTAATTAGTTGCAAGGGGGGTGATACTTAGCAGCAGCGAATTTTGAAGAAAAACGCTGCTACTAAGTACTTTAGAAGTAGCGCGTCCAGGAGAAGGGCGCTACTACTACATCTAGCCTGGAGGCAACGCCGTGGCAATTATAGTAGTAGCGCTTGTTTCACCTAGAGCGCTACTGCTACTTGGCTATTAGTAGCGTGGTTTCCTAAAGCTCGCTACTGCTAATTAGCAGTAGCGTTTGTTTTTAAACCACGCTGCTGCTAAGATTTTGTGTATAAGGTTTTCCCTAGTAGTGAGAGAACATATGTTGTCAACCTAGCACATAGGACTTGTGGGTGTAAGAAGTGGGATATGATAGTAGTTCCTTGCAATCATGTTGTTTCTGTTATACACAAGGCTAAGCTTCACCCAGAGGACTTTGTTCATGATTTCTTCAAAAAACCTATGTACCTGGCAGCTTACAGTCCTATAATCTATCTTGTACCTGGCCCTGACATGTGGCCAAGGACAGATAGTTTGGACATTGAGCCTCCTATTTTCAAAGAACACAAGGGCAGAGCACAAATTAAGAGGAGAAAAGGGCCAATTTGAGAAGCCAACTCCCAAAGACTCTTCAAGGATGGCCTCAATTACATGCTCCAACTGTAATAAGGTGGGCCATAGGTACACCAATTGCCATGATGCTCTAAAGCCTGCACTTGCTATGAGAAAGAACAAACATCAGGTAACCACTCTACTAATAGTAGGACTAAATTTGTTGTTAGTTTGTTACTTACTAATATTAAACTACTTGTTTCATTGCAGCCAAGCACCAGCTCTTACCCACCTGATAGTAGAAGTACACCAGCACCTGCAAGGACTGCAGCCTCCGCTGCTGCCACTGTTGGTGGATCATCAAGGAGGGCAACATATGCTGCCAGTAGACCAGCTCCAGCAAGGAGGGAAACATCTGCTGCCAGTAGACCAGCTCCACCAAGGAGGGCAACATCTGTTGCTGCATCAGGTGCTGCTACTAATACCACACCAGCTAGGAGGCCAACTAGATCAGCCGCTACTAGTGCACCAGCTCCTCCCAAGGGTAAGGCAACAGCTAGTAAATCTTCATCAGCTGCTCCCAAGAGTAAGGCACCAGCTGCTCCCAAGGGTAAGGCACCAGCAACCAGATCTTCATCAGCTGCTGCAAAGGGACCAAGGTTAGCTTTCATGCCTCCAAGACCAACTGATGGTTCCCAGAGAGTCAGGAGGCCCAGCAACAGAATGAAGGGATACTTGACTGCCTCTGGTGTAGAATGGTGACAATGTTGTCTTGATGTTGTATCAAACTATGGCATTTTGGTTGTGTTGTGTGAAACTATGTTTTGTTGGTACTGTTGTGCTACTCTAGTTATGATCCTTCTGTCAAACTTTGGAATTCTAGTAGTCCTGTAATGATCAACTGTGATGATCAATTGATGTAGTGCTACTCCAGTTTTAAACCTTGTGTCAAACTATGGCATTCTAGTAGTACTGTGATGATCAATTGATATAGTGCTACTCCAGTTTTAAACCTTGTGTCAAACTATGGCATTCTAGTAGTACTGTGATACTCTTGCGATGATGGTGATGGTGCTACTTGATGCCTCGGCATCGATAAAAATCCAAAAACCCCTAACTTGCCCTACTTGATGCCTCGGCGTCGACACAAAGCCAAAAGACAACCCTAATTGACCCTACTTGATGCCTCGGTGTTGATAAAAAGCAAAAGACCCCTCACTTGCCCTACTTGATGTCTCGGCGTCGACAGAAACCCAACAAGCCCTCACTTGCCCTACTTGATGCCTCGGCGTCGACAGAAAGCCAAAAAGCCCTCACTTGCCCTACTTGATGCCTCAGCGTCGATAAAAAGCCAAAAAGCCCTCACTTGCCCTACTTGATGCCTCGGCATCGAGAAAAAAGCCAAAAACCCTAACTTGACCCTACTTGAAGCCTCGGCGTCGACAAAAAGCCAAAAACCCTAACTTGACCCTACTTGAAGCCTCGGCATCGATAAAAAGCCAAAAACCCTCACTTGCCCTACTTGATGCCTCGGCGTCGACAAAAAGCCAAAAACCATCACTTGACCCTACTTGAAGCCTCGGCATCGACAAAAAGCCAAAAACCCTCACTTGCCCTACTTGATGCCTCGGCATCGACAAAAAGCCAAAAACCATCACTTGACCCTACTTGAAGCCTCGACGTCGATAAAAAGCCAAAAACCCTCACTTGCCCTACTTGATGCCTCGGCATCGATAAAAAACCAAAAAACCCTCACTTGCTATACTTGATGCCTAGGCATCGACAAAAAGCCAAAAACCATCACTTGACCCTACTTGATGCCTCGGCGTCGACAAAAAACCAAAAAACCATCACTTGCCCTACTTAAGCTCACAATCATCAGGCGAACAGAAACACACTAAAGCCAAAATCATCAATTGCAAACATCTTACTTAAGATAACATTAACCAGCTCTAAATACCACCACATTCAGCACTAGTTCAAATCCATACATAATCATAGTACTAGATTTGTACATTACATATCCATAGTTCAGGAGTACTCATAGTTACTAGAATTTAAACTACTATCATTACAACAAATGCCAAACCACACCCTGCAAAAGGTCAGCAAATGCCAAATGATATTGCCCATTATTCTCTTGCACTGCTTATCCATTTATGATGGCCTTGATCCCCTCCAACTTCACATTGCTCTCTTCAACTGTCTTCTTGAGCTCATCAATGTGGATCTGCAAATTCTTCGTCTCTTCAGCTAGCTTCAACTTCATGTTCCTAATGACAGTAGCTTGAGCAGCTGCTAGGTTCTTCACAGTGTCATACTTCTCCTGCAACTTGGTGGTTTCAACATCTTTCCTTTCTATCACCGCCCTCTACTCCTGGGCATCCATAAGTGCATTGACCTCTTCAACCAACTTCTCATAGCCGGCCTGGAGTTTCTTCTTTTCTTGTGTCAGGTCATGAACAGCAAATGAATGCATCAGACTTTCCTCATTCCTGTCTCTCTTACTCTGTTCATACATAGACCATAACTTGGACAGTGCATTCTCAAGGGTATTGGGCCAAGATGGATCAATCCATTCTACTAGTCCACAGTTTTTACCTTCCTGAAAAAAAAACAGTATTAACATAAAGAATTACATAACAGTGACTTGCTTACAATGATAGGCTAGATTACTTTATACTAAAATTCAGATCATGCAAGCTAAAGATAGAATATTTAAACATGTCCTAAAGTAAACATCCTAAAGTAAATCAATGGTTTGCTCTAAAGTAAACAACTACCAAGTAAACAATGCTGGTGTGCTAACCCATACATCTTCTGTCCTAAAATAAGCTAACATGGCAGAGTTAATAAAATGACCTAACTAAACAATATTGCCAGATCCAGACTAAACAATGCTGGTGTGCTAACCCATGCATCTTCTGTCTTAAAATAAGCTAACATGGCAGAGTTAACAAAATGACCTAACTAAACAATGTTGCCAGAACCAGACTAAACAATGCTGGCAGAGTAAACAATTAATGAATCCACTGTCCAAACTTCACAATATAATACAATGCCTGCTGGAGTGCCACATTACATGTCCATGGCAAACAAATGACAGATCTGTTAAGTTAATCAACAACTTCATTAGTTAAGTTGGAACCATACCTTCTCTGCACAACAAAGAAACCCCCTGCCAATGTGAATCCCTTCGAAAGCAACACGCCTCTCAGCTGCCTTCCCGTGTCCATGGCACAAAACATACATATCTATCTCAGGGCCCTCGAAATCTGAATCTTCGGTGCTAGCAGGAACCTGGAGTGCAAAGGAATGACAGAGATTTGGTCCATAGTTTGAAAAGAAGCTCATTCGAGAAATCCCCAAATATCAAACCCTAACCCTAACTCTGAGAACTGACCTTAATGGTGCCGTCGTCGGAAGCTGAGCTCATGTACTCCACGGTGTGCTCGCTGCTATCCGACCCATCACTCCACAACACCATGGCGCTGCGACGGCGGGGCGGCGCGGCAGCGACGGATGTGGCGACCAAGAACAGAGCGAGAGCGAGAGATGCGCGAGCGAGGAGGAGCAAGCAGAGTGGATAAGGAGTCGTCTAACGCTTACTCTTTTGACTACTAGGACCGAACAGCGGCGACGGCGCCGTCTAACGCCGTCTGCCGGCTGTCGGGACGGCCTGGAGTGCCACGTAGGCGAAAAACGGGCCCCACCTGTCATAAACTCACTTAACACGGCTCGATCTGCCGATCAGTGGTTTTTGCAAAAGAATTACGCAAGATGTGGTGTTTTCTGCAGTGATTGTGTATCCTAGTGTTTTTCGCAAACCTAGCCCTCAAAGTGATGGTTTTATGCAATTTACTCCAGAAAAATACACTGCCGGCCGTAATAAATAACTCTCCGTCACAAAATTATATACGTATTATATCCTGCATGCACATAATCTATACTCGTCTATAGTATACAAGTGTCAAGTAATACAGATCACTGGATCTTTGTAATCGACGACTCAAATTCAATTGCTTTAGATAGATGACTGTGTGGCCAAATGCAGACCATTGAACAAGATAATCAGACGGCCCACGATGCAGGGAATCGCGGTGGGGGGGCACCGTTGTGCTGTCAGATTGCTACCATCATAGAGTGTTGCAGGGCTCATGATTCTTTCTCTTCCACTGCTACTAGAAATCTCTGCCAGGCTCCCGTGGCCGTGAGAGAGTGATGCCTTACAATAGCACTACTCATTTAAAAAAAGGGTACCACTAACGCCACGTACTAGCAACGTGGTGTGAGAAAAGAAAACGGCATGCAACAGTGCACCCTCCCACAGCTAACATTCTCTTCTCTTTTTTTCGGGTAATACTCAATTGCTTTACAGCAATGTTAATTTCTCTTATAAGCATGTTCCACAAATATTATGACTTGAGAATCAATCTATGATTGAATGGTTAGGAGGGTTGTTTGTACCTAGGTCACTAGAGTTCAAACTATAGGTTTGACATATGTGTGTCTCATTAAGGCGGAGTATTCTTCCACTGAAAGTGATGTTCCCGATAGCGAGCAACCTGTGATGACTTTATTAATCTCAAGACCATGTTTCATCAAAATAAAACATTATGACCTAGCTTTTCCTTTGTTTTAACCCAATATTTTTAGCGTGAACTTTTAATTATTGATTGAACTAATCAGTCGTATGATGCATGTGTATGGAATTTACTTGATCTTTTCAATAAATACTGATAATTTACTAAACAGAAATGCCTTAACTCGCTCCAAACACACAACATTCGAATAATCGTTAAATCTAGACGTGCATGGCACGTGCCATGTACTAGCTAGTACAGTTAGATCAAAAGACTGCTAGCTCACGGTGCCTTCCAGACCAGTTAAACAAATGCTCACCACCCAACTACCCCTACCCGTGGAAGGGAAAGACGAAGCTTTGAATGCTACTGTGTGAAGAGACGTGGGCGCGAACGTGTGTCTGTCTCGGCTGTCCATGATGCCATCATGGCAGCTGCAACCACTCTCACTTCCCACTCCTATCATGTTCGATTCGATCTCGTCCAACGATATATATAATGCCGGTCGCTCAATGCGAATCCCAGCTAGCTAGCACTCTCAAGCAATGAGCTACCAGCTGATGAAGAAGGTCAGGAGCGAAGCAACACAGCAGAAGGCGTTGTCTTTGTCTTTGGAACGACAGCAGGAAAAGGTATCAATTCACGCCATCAGGCGGCGTTTCTTCTTCGAGTTTGTCTTTGCGTGCATTCCTATCGGCCATGGTTGCATATATGTATGTGTTTCCGTTGACTGTTTTCAGTTGAATCACGAAACGGGAATAAGGTTCTATAAGGCAACATCGGAAGATTCTGCAAAATTTATTTTTCTGCAACTCGCCGTGCCCTTTTTCCTTGAAATTGAGGCAAAAGTTTTGCCTCGTCTCACTAATCTACCTACCTATGGATCTATTATTCCGTAGTATATACTAAGAACACAATACGAAGCTCCAAAAAGAAGAACACAATACGATATTTTTCTATCCACATCATCCCAACTATTTTCCAAAGTTAGATCTCTAATTTATCGTTAGGATTTAATAATACCAACAATTCCTCCATCAACATCGAAAGAATCTACAAAATTTCCTTTTCACGCTTAATAGTTAAAGTATACCTTTCTGGCACTCGCCGTGCCTTATTTCCTCCAAACAGCCTCAAAAGTATTCCCTCAAAAGTAAGCAATTCAAACCATTCAAAAAAAATCTATCTATCTATCTATTGTATAGTATACATAAAACATAATACGAGTTTTTTTTTTGAGACATCACATGTAGCCACACCATCCCAATTATTCTTGAAAGTTTTGTAGTTTATTGTTAGGATTTAATAATACCAAACAAATCCATCCATTATAGTAAGAGTCCGTGTTCCATACGGAGATGCGAAGAATAGTTGTTTTATAGTTATTATTAAATAAAAGGTGCTTCCTTCTTTTTTATGAGAAAATAATAAAAATTACATCCCGATCCCTAGACCACCTAGTGACGACTACAAGCACTGAAGCGAGCCGAAGGCGCGCCGCCCTCATCGCCCCTCCCTCACCAAAGCCAGACAAAACTTGTTGTAGTAGACAGTCAGGAAGTTGTTGTGCTAAGAGCAACTCTAGCAGACCCCGCAAAACGCCCGGCCCGTAAAAATTCCGGCGAGTATGCGGGCTCGGGCCAATTTTGCGGCCAGAACAGAGCCCGCATACTCGCCCGGCCCGCAAAATTTTTTGCCGCAGCCCGCAAACCGCACGCCCCGAGCACTATAAGTGCGGTTCCGCGACCCTTTTGCGGGTCCAAACCCTATCCCCCCGCCGCCGCGAGCCACCCGATTCCCCTTTCTCCTCTCCCAATTTCTCGCCGCCGGCGACCCTCCCCCCCGCCTCCAGCCGCCATGTGGGGGCGAATGTGGAGCTCCGGACGCGGCTCCGGCAGCAGATCCGGCCGTGAGAGGGACCCGGAGCGCGAGCACCGCGTCCGGTCCGACGGCGCGAGGAAGCGGGGCGCGCAGAAGTGGACCAACCGCGGCCTTTCGCCGCCGGCGAGCTTCGACCGCCGGTGCGCGTTGTTCTCCTCCGCGCGTTCTTCGTAAGCCGGATCCTCCTCCTCCGCCGCGGGCTTCCTCCCCATGAAGAGGGAGTGGTCGGACGAGGAGGAGGAGCCGGAGCCGCCGGCGCCGTTCGCTCGGCCGGTGAAGGAGGAGCCCGAAGAGCCCGCTCCGCTCGGCCGCCGCGGAGTCGTCGGGCCCGAGGACTACGTCGCGGAGTTCGACGCCGTCGCCGCCGCCATCGCCGAGCGGAGCGTGCGTGAGGAGGAGGAGCGTCGGCGCCACGCCGAGGAGTTCGAAGCCCTCGAGTGGCGGAAGGCGGTCGCCGCCAACGAGAAGGCTGACGAGTGGCGCCGCATCCGCGAGGAGCAGGCGGAGAAGTACGTCGATCTCTGCAGCTCCGGCGAGGAGGATTGAGCGTCCGGCTCCTCCACGGCGTCGTCCAGTTGCCGCGACCTCGCCGCCGTCAGATCCGACCCCCTAGTACTAGTTTAACGTAGTATGTAGTATAACTATGCTTGTAGTTTGTGATGAACTATGTAGTATGCGATGAACAATGTAGTATGTGATGAACTATTTTTGTGCAATTTCTCTCGCGGAAGTATTTTTTCAAATTATGCAGGTTTAGATACGGGTTCTGTTCGGCCGCGTATGTTTTTGACCCACAAAAGCGATTTTCGTGAACCCACAAACGCGTTTTGCGGGTCGTATTTTTACGGGGTCTGCTAGAATAGCTCTAAGGCCCCATAGTATGAAAGGTGCCTCCTTCATCCACATATATAAGTCACAATACATTCATGTGATTACCTTTGACCATGGGTTGGATCGTTTAGAAAGTATACCATTAAATTCGTATGTGAAAGGAGTTTTTAATGATACAACCTTTATATCGTACATTTTATATATCATTAATTTTATCAATGTTCAATGCAATCTCGAAAAATGTATGAGGCCCCAAATAATTGGATGCAGTATGTGTTGGTCCCTCAAAAAAAAAGTACGTGTTGGGCATATGTCCCAAAACAACTATAATTGGGTGGTGAACAAACAAAAAAAAATAGAACACTATAGATTATAAATTGTTATGCTTATCAGTGTGCATGAATGAGCATACAAATATAACAAAAATAATCATATTATAAAGTAGAATAGGAATCATTAAATAGACACAAAAAGTTTATGAAATTATTTATTTAAAGGTTGCAGTCTATTTCGCATGTAATATTTTCATCCGAGAATTCTTTTGAATTGTTCATATAGTGCACTAAAGTAAAGCTTTTACAGAATCACTATGAAGTAAAAAAATGTAAATTCATTTTTTTCTTAGATTAGGGGTTTTGTCTATATGGTCAACATCTCAGCACACCGATTATTTATGCATTTATTCTGAAACACATATAATAGATATACCTGATTCTATGTTCTGGCCAATTAAGAAGTGAAATAGAAAGCAATCCATGCGAGGCATATATAGGCGGCTATCCAGCTATTCCAAAATAATATATGAAGAAGACCCATTCTTATCCTTAGATCAAATAGCTACAAATTATCACGTTGATCTAACATAGTCTATGAATTATTGGATACAAAAGGCATAGTACGACAGAAAAATAAGATACACTACGAATCTATTGTAGTTAAACGTCATAAAAATGACAACATTTAAAGTAGATTAGAAGTACTAAAATAGAAACAAATGTTCTATAAAACAGTTTGTTTAAACGTTGTACTCAAGTTTACATGTTTTATTTTCGTCGGAGAATTATTTTGAATTTTCCATGCTAATGTAATTAACAATGCTTTTGCAAACTCCAACATTAATAATCAATATTTTTTCCTAAGATTAGACGTTTCTTCCATATGCTCAACATCTCAACATTGATTACTCGTGGATTATTCTGAAACACATGCAATATATTTACCCAATTCTATGTTTGATCAAGAACACCCATTCTTATTCATAGATAAAATAGCTACAGATGATCAAGTTGATATTAAATAGTTAACTAATTATGGATCTATTTATTGTATACAAAGATATAGTACGACGAAAAGAAGAGATATATGCGTGGATGAATAAGCATACAAATATAATAAAAATAATCATATTCTTAAGCATAATAGGAATATTTAAAATAGAGATAAAAGGTTTAGAAAATTATTTATTCAGAGATTGGACTCAAATTCGCCAGTTTTATTGTGAACGAGAATTCTTTGAATTGTTCATACTAATGAACTAAAATAAAGCTCTTACAAACTCACTGTTAATAAAAAAAATCATGAACTTATTCTTTTTAGGGGTTTGGACTATATGGTCAACATGTCAGCACAAAGATTATTCATGTATTGATCTTGAAACACATATAATGGATTTTTTTATTCTATGTTCTTGCCAAATAAACAGTGAAATAGAGGCAATCCATGTGAGGCATATATGGGCAATTATCCAGCTGTTCCAAACTATTATATGAAGAACAACCATTCTTATCCTTAGATCAAATAGCTACAAATTGTCACGTTGATCTAGCATAGTCTAGGAATTATTGGATGCAAAGACATAGGGCGGCCGAAAAAGAAGATATACTATGAACCTATTGTAGTGAAACATCTTGAAAATAATCACATTTTAAGTAGATTAGAAATACTGAAATAGACACAATTTGTTTATAAAACTATTTATTTAAACACCGTACTCATGTTTACATGTGTTATTTCCATCGTAGAATTCTTTTGAAATTTACAAACTAACTTAATTAAAGCAAAAAAAAATACAAACTCCAATATTGATTAAAAATCATGAAGAATTCTTATTTTTCTAAGATTAGGCGTTTTGTTCATATGTCAACATCTTAGCACATTGGTTATTAATGAATTTATTCTGAAATAAATATAATATATTTATCTGATTCCATGTTTTTTTCGAATAAGTAGTGAAATAGAGGCAAACAATATTGTGAGACACATATAGGCGGCTATCCAGTTGTTCCAAGAAAAATATACGGAAAATACCCATTCTTATTCTTAGAGAAAATGACTACAAATTGTCACGTTTATATTACAATAGGCTACAATTTTTGGACCTATTTATTGTATACAAATATACGACATGACAAAAGAAAGAGAGACATACTACGAATCTACAATAGTAAAACATCAATCTATCAAATATGGTAGACTCTCTTCTCCTATATGAAGCCTAGGTTGAATGGATTAAGAAAGGCAATCACTCGCCTAACCGGTTCATCTTGCCAAGTGTGCCTAAAGAGATTACAATAAATAGACCATCATTTTTTTGTAAACAAGTAATATATTAATATCTTATAAAATTAAAATATTGTCAAAATTCAACAAAAAGAAAAACCACCCGTCGTCTATATGGCATCCTCCTTTTATTAGTACCATGGGATATCGGTGGTCATATCAAAAAATAGCTCGGTGGTGCCAAGAGATGGTAAAAATTACGTTGGTATAGACATGAAACAATAAAAGCATTGCATATTATAATGCTAGTATTTGTATTGACTTCATTAAGCAGTTTATTCCATTTTCCCAAATGGTTTTACAAGCACAAACAAAATATTCATATAGTAGTGTGTACGTATAAAAAATATATGGCTCATATATTTTCATGGTCTACCAAATGAAATGAAGCCAGAAGTCCCACATAAAACAACAATTCTTAGTTCATAGACCAACGAAATGATAGATCTTCGGAATCACTTTTTTACCCTATTATGAAAAACCGACAATCAGAAATTTTCCTTCATAAACCAGATTTAACATTAGATAAGAATGCCTCAACCGTGCACTCTAAACTTTAGTTATATGTACTAATCTAATGTCACATACATACAACACATATGGCTATAATTATGGTGTTATTTTTGGAAATGGAACGTTATAATTATGAATCCACAAATTAAAGCTGATCAAATATAGTTCAACCAAATGTGATATGTTATTATGCTCAAAAAATGTGATATGTTATTTATCATAATATTTTTGGTGACAATAGAAACATATTATTCCTAATCCTGTAATATTAATATTATCAAATTATAATTTAATTTTCATACACTTTTGACACATTTAAGATGATGCCTTCGCATTTGCGAGGGCTGTCTGGTTAGTTAAGAAGCATTTAAGACACCGAAATGTAACCAAAAATTACAAAGAGCCCTACTCTCACAGCATGATTGAACTCAAGTACTTCGTGCCAACCAAAACCCATATGTTTGCTTTGACTTTAATCTAGCGCATGATGATGCATGGTATGGTAGAAATATTTCTAAAAGCTCTGTATTCCACACATTCCGAGTATCCCATGAGACAAGCATAACAAGGGGTGCAATCCCCTTTCGATTGTGCCCACTGATGTCGACCATCGAATCCCACCGCTCCATAACTGAATTGAAATGAGATCACATCTCAGTGTGAACGTACAAGACAGGCTTTAAATCTCGTCCACAATATGGCTAGAAAATCTACACTACAGCAAAAGATGTGTGACCATCTCTGGCTCCCTTCTACATATAGCTGGTACAAGCCACGGTTTGGCTACCCTCTACGCTGCAATATGTTGGCCAGCCAAACCTGGTCTTGCAGTATGAGCCAAACTTTTGCTAGGGCGGCACATTTTTCCACACCAGCGATTTCAAAGCAGAGGTAGAAACATTGCCAAGCTGTGTGACTTGGCCGAATAAATGACCGAAGCGGTGAGATTTCGGGTAATGTCATCTAGGATGTCTTCATTGAGGTGTACATCTTCGAGACCTAGCCAAAGACAATAGAAATTAGTGATGTGATGTACTGTGAAGTCCAAATTGGAATTGATGTTCCTCATCCATTGATCAACCACAAGACACTTAAAACAGACAACTCGTCTTGCACTTGAAGATGGCAAAAATGGATGATGAAATATCCTTCAGCTTTCGCCGCCCCCCTCCCCCCAAGGCACAACGAGAGCCAAAGTTCTCAGCTTTACCATTGCAACCGTAAGTGGTTCATATCCACATCATCCCAAGGACGACCCAAACCCACCCACGCACGGCGCAGACCTTTTCATTCAAACCATGGTCAACATAAGCGAGGTGCTCAAGCAAAAATTTCAAGGTCAAGGACGCCGAGGCCCCCCCATGGTGGTCGGCCAGCACACAAGGTCCCACCTCACCTTATACTTCCCTCTAGAGTCTAGACACCTTGTCAGCACTGGCCCAAATGAAAGCACGTAGTCTAGGTAACGATTGCCTTCATGGTCCCTTTAGGCGCAACCAGGGGAGTGAGATGACGAATAGCCTGAGAGGAAATGACCACTTTGATCAAAGCATTTCTACCAGCATATTTGATAAGCCGTCATTCCCAATCCCAACCCACAAGCTTTCCGGCCATCTTGTTGTATAAATGTTGGAAGTCAATGGTTCTCAGACGATGCACTGACATCGGGACAACGATGTAGCGCAACAGAAAATGAGCTCTAGTTGCCAAGAAGGCACGAAGGACGACATCAAGGTGGGCACCGAACATCCGGCGTTGTAGCCGTATAGTAGTACAATTATGATAATACACTGCAAATCCATGTTGATCTTCAAGTGACGTCGAATTCGTTACCAAAACGTGTACTAGCAATATTGTGTTCAATTACTTCTAAATAACATGAATGAAAACATCGAAAGCTTTGGTCAAACATGGATGTAGATACACCCATTAAATTTGGATATGATTTTCTCAGAGTACGTAGAAATATATAAATGTTCTAACATCGACCGGTGTTATGCATCAAAATCGATGTTATTTTGCCCACTACATAGTACATACGCACTATACGTACAGTCGTACAAGGCGCATGATCAATGTTAGTACTCCACGTTCTCATAGAAAGGAGAGCAAAATTTATGCTGCAATGGGCCTATGCAAAATTCAAAACTAATAATTTTTTCACTAAGAGATTAACCAGTAACTTCGATTTGCACGTATGTCAGATAAATGAGGTGCGGGGTCTCCTTGGCAGTCTGACTGAGGAGATGCCGAGTTTCCTGTCAGACGCCACCATCCGCCGTTTCCTCCGAGCGAGGAATTGGAGCATGGAACAAGCAACAAAGGGTCTCAAGGAAACCGTCAAGTGGAGGCGTGAGTACAGGCCGGATGCAATTTCCTGGGTCAGTAAAATTTAACACTATACTCTATTAGCCTTATAGATTGCTCTATAATTGTGTGCAATGGATTGTGTAAGCAACTCTTCTCTGCGAGCAAATGGCAGGAAGACCTTGCTGAAATGGAGAACGAGGCCAGGAGAACACATGTAGCCGACTACCTTGACAAGAATGGAAGAAGTGTCCTGGTAGTAAACCTACCAATGCAGGTACTTTACTTGTGGCCTGCTACACCGATCAATCCGTTAGAGGATATTGGTAACAAAGAGTTGAACACTAACGAAGAAGAAAGAGTATCTACCTTTTTTCCCTACTAATTAAGGTTCACTAACTTGTACAACAGTCTAAAGTTTCAGTCAAGGAGCAGATAAAGCACCTGGTATACCTCCTCGAGTATTTCGCCACCAACTCAGCAGATGAACAAGACGACTATGTTGTTTGGTTGACTGACTTCCGAGGCTGGTCGATATCAAGTACGCCATTGTCGACAACCCGTGAGACCATGCACATAATTCAAAACTACTATCCAGGGGTGATAGCCGTGGCGATTCCTTTTGACCCTCCGAGGGTTTTTGAATCTTTTTGGAAGGTATACAAAGAGTATATATTGTGGTGTTTTATGCCCACTTCCAACTTTTTATTCTTCTAATCATGCACATATCCACATTCGTGAGTCGTGGGTTGCCCGACTTGTAGAAGGGTGGACATATAACCTTGCTATAGGGCTTTCGTAACAGTCTTGCTTCATATATATGCCACTTAATTAGGAACTTCAACAGTATTTTCGAATGGCTAATCCGTGTTTTCGTCCGCACCAAGCACACATAGTCTCTGCCAACTTACATGTTGGTATTTTCTAAACAAGTGGTGGTAAAACCCCACATGAGCATTCAAGCGGAATGGAAACAAAAATTCCATCCTCGCCAGTGTTTGCAGTCTTGTGAGCGAGGTAAAAAAATAGTGCGCTATACAAAATAGCGCCGCCTCTGAAAATATGCTATTAACGTCCTATAACGCGCTATAGCGTGCTATTAGCGGAGACATTGTACACTGATCAATTTAGCGACACAATTCTCTATACGCTATAGCGTGCTATTAGTGGCGCTATAGCGCGCTATTTTATTCGGTGCTTGTGAGAGTGTGTTTCCTATTTTATCAGTGAATATCCCAATTTGATTTAAGAACCCTGCCTTTACTTGATTTGCAGATAGCAAAGAACTTCGTCCAGCCAAACATGAAAGAGAAAGTGAAGTTTGTGTATGCTAACAAACCAGAGAGCCTGAAGATAATTGCTGACATCTTTGACTTAGACACGCTGGAGTCATCATTTGGAGGAAGAAGCACCAGTACAATCTTTGATATCAACAAGTATACTGAGAGAATGAGAAGAGCCGACAAGATGAGAGGAGCATCAAAATACACAAATGGCAAATGATCTCCCTGAGCAATGACCATGATTAAATACAAGTTGCTTGTAAGTCATACATGACCAATCGCCTGCGTGCGAGTTACTGGGCTACTACATATAATAGTTGAGTGCCAGATGCGTTCCCACGGAATACAGAATCAGCACACTAATCAAATCGTTTTACTTCATAAATTTGTCAAAGATGATGGCATGTGGTTCAATCCATATAGCAACATATGTACTTGTTCTCCTTTTCTTTTTCCTCAACAATTATCACTCGTTGACATTTTTAATACTGAGGGTTTTTGGCAAGATATTCTTACTAAGAAGTACCTTTTGAACAAAACTCTGGGGCAATTGGTTTCCAAACCTGGTAACTCACATTTTTGGCAAAGGCTGATGGAGTTGAAGAAACTTTTTTTTGGAGCTGTTGTGTGACAAAAATTGGAGATGGGCAAACCAAATTTTGGGAATATTCTGGATAGTTTACAATAGCCTTGCTACTTCCTACCCTAGATTATATTCCATTTCCTTAGACTAAAATGTCATGGTTAGTTATGTTTTTAGGAGATGTTTGAATAACTTACGGTTTAGAAGAGCTATAGTTCAGGTGCCTTTAATTGAAGAGGACCACCAACTCATGGCTTTTATCTAGTTCTGGTCAGTATTCTCTTAGTTCATTGTATCCTGCCATTCAAAATTATGAGGTTGTGCACTATAGATGTCTTTGGAAACAAAGATAACTTTGATGGTCACCCGCAAGAAAAAAAGATAACTTTGATGGTGAAAACTTTCATTTGTCTGGTTTTGAGATGAAGTGTTCCGACCAGAGATGTATTTGCTAGAAGAGGTGGGCAATATTGTCAACAATGCTTGTTCTGTGATGACAAAGAACCCATTTCACATATTCTAACCTCCGGATTGATCCACCACCAGTTTCGACGTATGCCCTTTAAAAAAAAATTGACATAGGCATAGTGTCGGTTTACCAGGCTTTATTGTTGCCGTTTGATTGGTTTAGTTTCTTTTCTTTTTGCCAGACTTTTCGGGATTGGCTGTTTGCATCCTAGTTATGCAGAGATCGCGTGTTAGTCATAAATGATTTGTATCGCTTGATGCTACATTCTAGATAATAAAAGTGCCCCTTATCATAAAGTTGAGACGAGATTCGTAGCGTGTAGGGACCATGGCTCGCACTTTTAGGTCCAGTTGTGAACCACCCATCTACCTTGTGATTCAGAAAGTGGGTTGGTCCCTTGCATGGCTTAAGCGGCTGATTAGTTTGACCCCCATGTGCATAAGCCTTTGTCAGAGGTTGTAGGCTCCACCTATCTTACCCCCATGCTTCTTCATTTGACTTCCAAATTTAAATCTATCATATTTTGAATTGAGAGTCCAATTTATGTTTTGTTTTTTGCATATTCATGTTCCTTGTGATGAGGGCTTTTGATTACCTTCGATCCAGTTTCGGATGTAGATATGGCCTTCTTCCTCGAGATCCTAGGATTTACCGAATCCAGGAAGTGATGATGTTTAGTAAGAAGATTTTTGCAAGCACTTGTTATCTCAAAATGTTTTAGTTTCCTGGACCAAATGACAGAGGTGATTAAAATATAGTAATAAATCAATAGACCATGCTTAAGGTTTCACCTGCAGTCGTGTACATGCACTCGGGATTCTATCAAGATAATCAACAGGACAGTGGTAACCACTGTTACATATATCTTGTCAAGAAATTGTTGTGAGAGATGCATCCAAATGACCCCATGACTTACTGCGGCCGTATTGAGGTTCTATTGTCCAACCAAGTCCCTATACGACCCAATGGGTTACCTCGGGTATTATGAATAACCAGACAATGCATGGTCGTTAATGAATGCATCTTATCTACCCCAGAGACTTGATTCCGGCTACCGTAATAATCTTATTGTCAACGACGTTTGGCATAGCTTTCCTCTACTTCCTGCTATTTACCTCTCCTTGTTCCAATCATCATTATCTCGGGCACCTGCGATTCATGGGATCAAGGTAGAAACAAGAGACAAAATTGTTGCGCAGCACATAGAAATAGCATTCTCCCAAAGTAAACAAACAATCCCTTTATGCACGTACGTGGGGCTATGTGGCTATGCCTCAGCCGTTAGCCTGGGAGAACTACTCACACGCCTCGAAGAAAACACAAGCAATAAACATTGTAAAGATTGATACTTGAATAGGGATGATTGAAAATCTTACAATGCTTCTAATCATGATGTTCTCAGTTACAAGTAATTAAACTAATCGAGAAGGAGGCCATGGTGGAAAAGACATATATAGCTTGATTTTTCACCTAAATAGTCCATTTCTGCAAAACAATATAGAAATAAGGGGATTTGGTATCCTTTGCATTTATTAGACATTAGCGAATCGAAGTGATTATCTTAGAAAGATCCAAAAATATCTGGTTTTAACACACGTAAAAATGAGTGAAAAATCCACTCATCAGCATTTAAAGATGACCACTCTTGAGTATGTTTTCACAAGTTTTAAAAATTGCACCAAGTTTCAAATATTAAAACTTGATAAGGACGAAGGATAAATCCACCAAGTTTCAAATACTAGAACTTAAACCCTAAACAAGAAGTTAATATTATGAATTAAGCTGGTCCATATGGAATTTGGTATAGCTGGGAAAAAACTTAATATTAAGATTATGACGTTTTAATTGGTAAACTTTTAAAGCTTGTCAAAATGTATTCAAGAGTGGTCTTGTTTCAAAGCCCCTGGTTGTAGGGACCACGAAAATGCAAATAAAACATGAATTATACTTTTTGGTTCAAATGATATAATAGATTAAATTTGGAAGTCAAAAGAAAAGCATGTGAAGTGGGGTTGGTGGAGCATGCAATCTCTACCAAAAGCATGCAGGGGGGCCATCCACCCTTTCGAATCGCGAGGAAATGTGTGGACGGCCAAGTGCGTGCGCCTTCAAATATCTCTCCCCTTTAGTTAGATTTATCTGGAATGTTGTCAGTTGCGGCATATTGGATCAAATACTACTTTACACTTGGGGGGGGGGGTGTGATGTGCGGGATTTGGAAAAGTATTTAGCTTGCTTTCAAAACAAATTACAATGTCGAACCTTGCGAAGTGATAAATCATATTTTTCTACTGGATCGATCATTGCAGCTCTTTGCAGGTGATGGAGGTCGCAAAACTGGAGCTACATCACTGTGCAAAGCTCCTGGCGCAAATCACGGGTGAGATTTTCTCTACAAGGGGGAGATGGAAGCCATGGATCAAGTGGATGACTTGATGCTGATCCAGACTTCCCTTGGTCTTCTGGCTGATGAGTAGGAGTTTTATGTACTTTGCGTGCTTGGATCTTAGTTTCTTGCACTTGTCCGGATGCCGCGAAAAACTTGGATGTGTTGCTGAATGCTGATGTCTTTTTCATTTCCTGCTTCTCCTGGTTAGTGTTGATGCAATCTAGCTATAGTGAGGGGCGGATTTCTTTGTTGCGTTTTGGTGGGGAAAAAATTATATGAGACCAGGTCTCATATTTAGCAGGTGAGACCCTCCTGATAGATATCATACTTAAGTTTCAATTAAATGAAATCAGGGAAATCCTTCTATAAATAAAAAGTAGTACTACATTGCCCGCAAAAAAAAAAGTAGTACTACAATTGTGCCTTGCGCGTTGCTATGGGAACAAAAAACAAACGACTTAGCTTATCCCGCACACTTGTTCTAAAAAAAGGTTTATCCCGCACACTTTCCAATGTCATCAGCTACGCCTCCAAATTCTTTCTAGAGCCAAATGAATGAAGGAGCAGAATAGTTGCCGTTGGATCGCCAGGGTGCTCCCATCAAACGATTCGTTCGACGGGGGAGCAGCTCCCAACAACCGCTCCTTGTCATTCGCCAGGGAGGCAGGCCAGGGCGACCCCCGTTGATGCAGAAGGCCCAATAAACTGTTTTTTTTAATAAAATTGCCACTTTAAAACCTCAAAACAATAAAAGACGAGTGATCCTGAATTTTTTCCCATGCTAAACTTTAAAATGGCGATCCTATAGATAAAAAATTCCATGGACACAAAAATGCACATATAAAAATGGCATGCTCTGGAAAATATGAAAATTGCCGTGCTACTTTATAAAACGGCCATCCTATAAAATAAGATAAGCCCAAAAAAAATTCCCATGCAATTAAAAATAACAAAATTCCACGCTCTTAAAGTTAAAACTGCCATCATGTTTCTAATAAAAAAACTCATGCCAGCAATAATAAAGATGTGATGCTCTCAATAATAAAACTATGGCCTATTAATAATAAAATTGCCATCCTCCTAATTTTAAAAATGTCATGTTATTAATAATAAAAATGTCACGCTCTTAATCATAAAAATGCCATCCTCTTGACAAGTTTTTCATGTTACTAATAATAAAAATGACATTCTCTTCCTAATAAAAATATCATCTGCTTAATAAAACAATGTTGAGTTACTAATTATTAAAATGCCATTATCTTAATAAAAACTGCCATGGGGTCATTAAAAAAACATTGAAATTGCCATGCTACACATAATAAAAAATCCACATGGTAAGTTTGGAAAAAGTGCCCTCTAAAAATAGGGATTTTTATTCTTTAGAAAATGGGAATTTCAGGATTTTTTCCAAATGAAAAAACAAATTATCTCAAATAAATAAAAGGTGTTTGAGCGCAAAGTGTTCACAAACACCTCTCTAGCATAGCTGGTCAGTGATTTCGCCAAGAGAGAGTTACTGCCAACTGCTTAATAGCCGATGTGCCCTCGGATTTGTGCCATGATCCATGCGGCCAGATCGGACGGCGGCAAAGTGTGTTTTCCAGCAATGGCTTCCACCCCGCAGACCAGTTTCAGAAATATATTTCACATGGACCACATTGGACAAAAATATACTCACGCGGAATAGTAAAAGTCTGTTGAAAAAAATCATCACGTGAGGAAATATCTTTCTGAAGGAAAAAAAATAGTCGTCCATATTGGACAGAAGCTATTTCATGGACCCAAGAGATATCTCGGCCGCTCACTATCTCGGCCGAAACCTAGGTAAGAAGCTCACCATTCATCAGTCGCTATGTCTAAAAAAACACATTCATCAGTCGCTATTCCCCTCCTCCTCCTACCCTCCTCCGGCGGCCATGGACCCTTTGGCGGGCACCATTGCGGCAGTGGTGGCTATGTCTCTTGGCCGTGTGGGCGGTGAGGGCTATGGCGGAAGGTGCCTCGGGCGCTCCCTGCCTCTGGCGATGGTGGCGCCCCGATCCGGACCTGGGGAGCTGATCTCCTCACTCCTCGTGTGGCACGGGTGGGTTGCTGAGCGAAAGCTCTGCGCTTGGTCACCAACAACGGCGACGCCTGCGGGCGCTATTATCTTCATGAAGACGTCGTTGTGGGGTTTCTCTCGTGTCCGGCTCCGGGTGAAAACCCTTGTCCGGTTGGACTCGGCATCGGCGTCGCCTTGCGTCGTTCTCCCTCTTGAGTCTTGAGGGCGGTGTTGTGGAGTGTAGGTGGGTAGGGTGTAGTGTGGTGGTGTTTTCAGCTCTTCTTGTACTTCTTTTCGGTTGTGTCGCGTGTTCGTGGCCCGGCCATCTTAGGATCGGTATTGTATGAGGGTTACCCATCACTTTGTATCGTTCGGCCGTGTATTCTGGTGTGTGATTGCTTTATCTATAAAGCGGGGCGAAAGCCTATTTCGAGAGGGAGTAATGGATAGAATTAAATGGAAATGTTAGTAGCAGTGCCAATTACTTCAAGTCTCTTTGTTTGAAAGCCTGTTCTGCGAGTCTTGACCTTATTTTTCATTTTGTTGCAAGTAAATATTGTCAGCAGGGGCAGTCTTGGTTTGTCCAACTTCTGTTTCATTAGCATGTCGTGGTTGTTAGATGGTTTACTATTATGCATGAATTAGGTTGTTCTCAGCTCGAAAGACTATTAATTAGTTATCACAATTATCGTGGATGGAATCATGCATATTCACGACTGGGTGCAGCTGAGAGCCTCGAGTTTCTCCACGTTTCTTCTTGCTTCTTCAATACCTTGGCAGGCATCATCCAGTTTCTCCTTGAAAGTCAGCTAAAGACCAAGCACTGTTTTCGATCGCCTCTTTGTAATTAAGTGGTTTGGCTCTATTTTAGTCATGATGATGGATTTCTGTCCCTGTCAAAATAGTGACGAGCTAATTCACATTTTCGCTGCGCATACGAACTAAAATGCCAAAACATATTTAGTTTTACGAATGACCTCGTGCTCTCTTTTACCAGTAATCCTCACGAGTCAGGTAGACCCTTTAGATACACTGGAAAAAACTGTAATACGGAGTAGGTAATTACATCATTCGCATGAAAAAGCTGCACATGAGTTACAGAGTAAATGATCTGTTTTCAGGAATTGGGAATGAGAAAAAAAAGAGGAAAAGACGAGCCGAAAGAAAGAAAATGGTGACCTGGCCCTTTCGTTCCCTTGGCCGCCTAGAGGGTTTTTGAACCTCGTCCTGGTTGGATATTTGGAAAAGAAAGGACGGGTAGGGGGCGTAACTGAAAAATACATGAATGGAGTGATAGGCCATCTTCAATATTATTAGGATTGCATGTACATTTAGTTATGCACAAGAAAATCAAAGGGTTTTTCACATGAAGTTGGAGTGGATGGTTTTTCACATGAAGTCCCAACACCCGGCCCCTTCTTGCAGGGCCGGGCAATAGACCGGTAAAACAGAGCCATGAGAAAATGACGGTCACAAATACTAAATTATATACTACTCAATGTAAGGCGTTTTTCGACGACGTCTTACATTTTGGGACAGATGGAGTAGTAATTAAATACAATACTATTGTCTAATACGCCCAAGAGGCTATTGGATATCTTAGAAAGGCTCAGTTTGCACGATCAAGTCCAAACCACCGAACGGTAGCATGTAGCAGCCATGACCAAAACAATTCTATCAGTGATAATGAGATTTGTTAGACTGCCAGTTTCTCTTTGATCGGCGCCCCATGAGTTGTATTGAAGCAAGGTTAACTAGATTATCATGTTTAATTTTGTTAATGGCTTTTTTTATTTGAGAAACTGACATGGGCGTTTTGTAAACATCAGATGGTAGCAAACACATTTGAGGTGATTGAATGAAATAATCAAATCTTGTATATGCATAATTGGTAAAAATCATGGCATTTTTATTTTCGTGAGTGATTACTATTAATGTCACTACTTTAGTACCCATACTGAGCATGCACAAATTATCAAATTATTGCTGAACCCACTGCAACTTGCAATGCACATTTGACCATGAAAAATCAAGTAAAGAATCATGCCAACGTTTCAATTTATACCCTAGATGTTCTATAAATTTGTTTACGTAATCGCACATTATAAATCACCAGTTGTACATCAGTTAGACCACACGTTTAGAGATCTCTTCCAAGATATTTAAAGATATTAAAATATATACATGAGTACACATACACACAAATATACACGCACACACACACACACACACACACACACACACACACCTTATGTAGTTCATGTAGATGTTAAAAATAAGTTTAAGGAGTCATGCACTTTTACCATTTGAGTTTTGCAGTTAGGGTATACAATCTCAAGATCTTGTTAAGAGTTAATATCTATATAAAATGTATCTTAAATTCACCAAAATGTAGGTGCATTTTAAATTATATACATTACACATCTAAAACAAACAATAATATAATTAATACTTGACAACAGTGTTTTGTTGTTTAATATGATAACAAATATAAATAATATACTCGTTTGAATTACAGTATGATTAGAACGGAGTTTATAAGTATAAAAGTTTTGTATAAATTAACTCCTAATAAGGAAAGAAACTCATAGGTTATCAAATAATAAATTACGAAAATGGAAAGTGTCGTCTTCCTGAAAATGATGAGGACGATGCTACAATGCCATTTGATCCATGACTTTGTCTGTTTGCCGGTGCCCGTGTGTTAAGGCATATCTCTCTAGATGTAGTTTTGGTGATTGATGACAACATGTTTGCGGACTAATCGTGTGCTTTGAGCATTTCAGAGATTCATCCTTTGGCACGAGACGATTCTTTCCCCTCGGAGTGTCATTCAAGACGGTGTAGCTCTTTCGCTTCTTTTTGGTGGACTAGTTTCGTAGGAGTCACCGTACTATCAAGAGGGGGTCCGTTTTGGTAAGGCTAGGGTGGAATCAACACGTACACATCCTCTTTACACCTTCTGAGTCTTTCCGCTTCTTTGGAGATCTCTTTCCCTTTCTTTGGGCTGTGTCTGGTCCCAGGGTAGTACCGCGGTACCCAGCGGTAGTACCGCTTAGGGGTCACAGGCGGCAGTACCGCTCCGCAGCGGTAGTACCGCCAGTGGGTCCTCAGCAGTAGTACCGCTGCGGTACCAGGCCCCTACCGCGTCGACTCGAGGGGTCTTTTCTCGTGTCGGATTGTGCGGTACTTTGCAGCGGCAGTAGAGCGGCAGTGCCGCTCATGAGCGGTAGTACCGCTCATGAGCGGTAGTACCGCCCTACCACCGCGGCAGTACCGCTCGGGTCCGTCTCTCTTCTTGCCCTCCTTTCTTCACGGTAGTACCGCTCGGGGGAGCGGTAGTACCGCTGTTCTCAGCGGTAGTACCGCTGCCTCCTGCGGTAGTACCGCCCTCTGCGGGGCTGTTTTGGGGGGTAACGGTTGGATTGTTCCCCCCACTATATAAGGAGGTCTTCTTCCCCAAAGTTGACCTACCTCTTCCCCCATAAGCTCCATTTTTGCTCCAAGCTCCATTTCCGCCCGATCTCTCTCCCTAGCCAATCAAACTTGTTGATTTGCTCGGGATTGGTTGAGAAGGCCCCGATCTACACTTTCACCAAGAGAAATTTGATTCCCCCCACTTATCCCTAGCGGATCTTGTTACTCTTGGGTGTTTGAGCACCCTAGACGGTTGAGGTCACCGCGGAGCCATAGTCCATTGTGGTGAAGCTTTGTGGTGTCATTGGGAGCCTCCAATTAAGTTGTGGAGATTGCCCCAACCTTATTTGTAAAGGTCCGGTCGCCACCTTCAAGGGCATCAATAGTGGAATCACGGCATCTCGCATTGTGTGAGGGCGTGAGGAGAATACGGTGGCCCTAGTGGCTTCTTGGGGAGCATTGTGCCTCCACACTGCTCCAACGGAGACGTACTTCCCCTCAAAAGGAAGGAACTTCGGTAACACATCCTCGTCTTCACCGGCTCCACTCTTGGTTATCTCGTCCCTTTACTTTCGCAAGCTTACTTGTGTTAAATCCCTTGCTTGCTTGTGTGCTTGTTGTCATTGCATCATATAGGTTGCTCACTTAGTTGCATATCTAGACAACCTACTTTGATGCAAAGTTTAAATTGGTAAAGAAAAGCTAAAAATTGTTAGTTGCCTATTCACCCCCCCCCCCTCTAGTCAACTATATCAATCCTTTCAATTGGTATCAGAGCCTCGTCTCTTTATTAAGGACTTTACCGTCCGAAGAGTATGGTTGACGTCGTAGACGGTGTGGAGGAGCACTCCGGTGTGAATCCGGTCTCGTCTATGGGAGATGGGGGAACCGCGGTCTCTCGTGAGGAATTCAATGTGGCGTTGGACACATTGAAAACCTCCATGACTACCGAGGTCGAAAGCATGTTTAATAAATTCTTAGAAGGGCTTAAACTTTCCACCGCACCGTTGAAAGTGGGTGATCCCGCCAACAAGGTGACGGATGCTGCCTCCGACAAGGGGGAAGCTACTAGCGAGAAAGCTCCTTCTTCTAGTGGTAAAAATGGCACCGGCATCTTTGCCCATGTGGAACCTCCACTTGTCTATGGTGGACCGCTCCCTTCCACTCATTTGAATCATGCCGGCCCGGCCCCTAAGATTGAGAAGAATGTAGATTTTGATTCTTGGGTCTATCGTTTTAAGCGTCATTTAAATCATGTGAACACTAACCTTTGGAGAATCATTGAAGAAGGTTTCTATCCGCATGACCGAAGTAACTTCACTCCTAGAGAAGTTGTGGATCATCAATTCAATGAGAATGCTCTCTTCATCATCCAAGAAGCAATCCCACCCGAAGATCTTCCTCATCTCCGGCCTTACACCGTGGCCAAAGATGCTTGGCTCCAAGTTGTTTCCCTCTATCGGGGAAGCGCAAGCATTCAACGCTCCAACTATGAAGTGGTGCAAGATGAAGCCGTTGAGTTTGCAATGAAAGAAGATGAAGAACCTCGTGAGCTTTTCGGAGAGTAACCAAACTCGCGGTCTCTCTCCGAGATCATGGAAGTAAGGACACGGATGACAATTGGATCAAGCGCAAATTCCTCAAGGCAATGATGCCCTACCACAAAGCCATGTCCTCCGTCATTCGTCAAAGGCCGGACTTCCACACCTTGTCCTCAAGTGAAGTGTTGGATGAGTTCGTTGCTATGAGCATCTTGGACAAGACCGCCGACAATGCGGTTCTTCGCTCTCAAAGAGTAAAGAAGCCCAACCTTGCTCTAAAGGCCAAGGTTAGTATGGAGGAAGAGGATGAAGAGGAATAAGAGGAGAGCAACCTCGAAGATACGAAGTATGCGTATCATGAACACATGGCTCTTGCTTTGAGGCAATTTTGGAGCAAGAAGAACACAAGGCCAAACTTCAACAAGAACTTTTCAAGTGGCGCAAAGGGCAAGCAACGAGTGAGGACTTGCTTCAATTGTGGCAATGTGAGCCACTTTGTTGCGGAGTGCTCTTATGAGAAGAGGGAAGACAATGGTGGCAAGCTCATCTGAAAGGAGAAGGCCAAGTCGTTCCCCAACAAGAGCAACTTCACCAAGAAGACTCCTCCCAAGGCATTGGTGGTACAAGAAGAGTACAATGAGGATGATGACGATGATGAAGATGGTGAGTCCGTTGTCATGGCCTCCGTTGCCATTGCGATGACTCCACGGATGTCTCTCTTCGACTCACCCAATGAGAACATCACCGCCAAGTGCCTTATGGCTAAAGCCACCAACAAGGTAACCCCCAACATCAAAACTACCATCATTAATCATCCCTCTTCGATGGATAGCATTGATGAACATGAGGGGACAAATGTGGAGGAAAATGAGTTTGAGACCTTTATGGGTAAACTCAAGGGTAAATCCAAGAAGCACTTTGTTGCTCTCTTGGAACAACTTGGTGAAGCCAATGACATGATCGAGGCTCACAAAGATACCATCTCTAAGATGGAGGGGCATAGTCGTGACTATGCCGATGAGATTTCGGATCTTTCCAATGCTCTTGACGAAGAGCGTGGCCTTCGTTGGGCTCTTGAGGAGTCATACAACGATGATCATGATAAGTTAAATAAAGATCTTGATCATGCTCTTGTTGTGTCTCGTGTGCTAAACTCCGAGAAGGCAAAGCTTGGGGTTGATCTTGCTAGACTCAAAGAGGAGTTTGACATTCTCGACAAGGCTCACAAAGTCTTGAAGGGTGTTCATGCTAGCCTCAAGGAGTCTCATGATCAACTCCAAGTGAAGCTAACTAAGGAGAAAGCCACCTTTCCTCATATGGTGTTAATTGATAATGCAAATGCTACTAACCCTTGTTGTGAGCATGTGCATCTTGTTGAGGAGAATGCTAAGTTGAAGGAGCAACTTGAGAAAGGCCTTGTGTCATGCATACAAGGTGAGAAGAACCTCAACGACCTTTTGAGCAATCAAAAGGAAGTTGTGGCCAAGGAGGGGATTGGGTTCGCACCCAAGCCCAAGAACAAGAAGAAGAATGACAAGACCAAACGACCTCCTCCTCTCAAGAAAACTTTTGTGAAGGAGGGAGAGGGTGCTTCCGAGGAGAAGAAGAACAATGCGAAGGGTGGCGGTGTCAAGAAGGGCAATGCCACCCCTTCCAACAAAGCCGGCGACTTTAATCCTTCTTATGTGCTATGATGTGCTAGTGATGGGCATGTTTATGCAAAATTTGTTGGTTCTCCTCATGAGTATATTGAATGGTCTATTTGGGTTCCTAAGACCCTTGTTACTAACATCAAAGGACCCATTACAAAATGGGTACCTAAAACCAAGCATTGATCTCTTGTAGGAGTTTGCTTCCGGTGGGGGATCATGGTTGCTCGATAGTGGAGCTACAAATCATATGACCGGAAGCAAGGACTTGGTGGTGGACGTGCACAAGATTCCATCTATGCCCACCAATGTCGAGTGGGGTGATGCCTCGTCTTCTAAGGTATTGGGACTTGGCAAAGTTGTCATTTCTCATGATCTCACGATCGAGAAAGTCATGCTTGTTGAGTCCCTTGCATACAACTTACTTTCTGTTCGTCAACTTGCAATCATGGGTTTTGCCACCTTCTTTGATATTGATATCGTGGCCCTCTTGTGGAGCAAGACTCTTAAAGTAGCCTTTGTTGGGCATGTCGAGAACGGTCTCTATGTGATTAACTTTTCGGAGCGACCCACTAAGACCGCGACATGCCTAATGGCTAAAGTTGACGTGGGATGGCTTTGGCATCGCCGTTTAGCCCATGTCAATATGAGATCTTTGCAAAGTCTTCTCAAGGGGGACCATGTCCGTGGACTAACGAACGTTAGTTTTGCTAAAGATCGTGCTTGCAGTGCTTGTATCAAAGGAAAGCTTCATGAGAAGGCTCACCCTCCCACGACTCTCATTTACTCGAAGAGGCCTTTGGAGCTCCTTCATTTGGATCTCTTTGGGCCTCCATCCTTTGATAGTCTTGGGGGTAGAAAGTATTGCTTGATGATTGTGGATGACTATTCAAGATACACTTGGGTGTATTTCTTCAAGAGGAAGAGTGAGACCCAACAAACCGTCATTGACTTTGCAAATGAAGCCCAACGTCAACACAATGCAAAGATCTTGACAATAAGAAGTGACAACGGCACCGAGTTCAAGAACTACACCTTGGATGAGTTTCTTAGTGATGAGGGGATCAAGCATCAATATTCCGCACCCTACACCCCTCAACAAAACGGTGTTGCGGAGAGGAAGAACCGGACGTTGATGGATGCCGCAAGGACCATGATGGCGGAGTTCAAGTCTCCATACAACTTTTGGGCCGAAGCCATCAACACCGCGTGTCATGCATCCAATCGGCTCTACCTCCGCAAGGGCTTGAACAAGACTCCATATGAGATACTCACCGGTAACAAGCCCAACCTCAAGTACTTTCGGGTGTTCGGGTGTAAGTGTTTCATTCTCAAGAAAGGTGTTCGGTTGTCTAAATTTGAGGCTAGAGCTTATGAGGGCATATTTGTTGGTTATGCTACAAACTCTCATGCTTACCGTGTCCTCAATAAATCCACGAGACTTATTGAGGAGACGTGTAACATGGAGTTTGATGAGAATAACGGCTCCCAAGTGGAGCAAAGTGGCACTTGTGATGTAGGTGATGAAATTCCTCCTCAAGCCATAAGAAGAATGGGTGTTGGTTTTATCCTACCCATTGAGGAACCCCTTGTGGCCGAAGGATAAGGACAATGCTCCACTCAAGTGGAGCCATCACCAACCCAAGGCCCACACGCTTCCGAAGAACAAAGTGAAGGCCCTCAACCTGATGAACAAGACCAAGGGCAAGATCATGCTCAAGACGGTGGTGACACACCAAGTGATGCCCAAGGTCAAGTTCTCTCCCCCGAGCAAGTTGAAGATCAAGAACAAGCTCAAGACGGTGCTCAAGATGATCAAGTGACCGCTCCTCAACTCTCCACCGAGGAGGAATTGGAGCGTCGTTCCGCCAAGATTGATTCCAAGCTCTCCACCAAGGGTCATCTCATGAAGAATGTGCTTGGAAGCATTCAAAAGGGGGTAAGCACTCGTAGACAATTGGCAAACTATTGTGAACATCACGTGTTTGTCTCTTGTGTGGAACCCCAAAAGGTATATGAAGCTCTCGAAGATCCGGATTGGCTTAATGCCATGCATGAAGAACTCAACAACTTCGAGTACAACAAGGTGTGGAGATTAGTGCCAAGGCCAACGGGGAACCACAATGTCATTGGAACCAAGTGGATATTCAAGAACAAGCAAGATGCTCATCGGACCATCATCCGCAACAAGGCACGATTGGTGGCACAAGGCTACTCCCAAGTCGAGGGTATCGACTAGGGTGAAACATTTGCTCCCGTTGCTCGCCTTGAATCTATTCGTTTGTTGATTGCTTATGCTTCTCATCACAACTTTAAGTTGCAACAAATGGATGTGAAGAGTGCTTTTCTTAATGGTCCTATTAATGAGTTGGTTTATGTCAAGCAACCCCCCGGGTTCGAGGATCCCTACTTTCCCGATCATGTGTATCAACTCAATAAGGCACTCTATGGCCTTAAACAAGCCCCACGTGCGTGGTATGACCACCTTACCGAGTTGTTACAAGATTGTGGGTTTGAAGTAGGGCTAATCGACCCCACTCTTTTTACTAAGAAGGTCAAAGGGGAGTTGTTTGTGTGCCAACTATATGTTGATGACATTATCTTTGGTTCCCCTAACAAAGCTTTCAATGAGGAATTTGCCGCACTCATGACCTCAAAGTTCAAGATGTCTTCCATGGGAGAGTTGAAGTTCTTTCTCGGTTTCGAAGTAAAGCAAAGAAGAGAAGGAACCTTCATCAACCAAGCCAAATACACTCAAGACATGCTCAAGAGATTCAAGCTAAGTGATTTCAAGCCGGCGTCCACTCCAATGCCCACCAAGTGCCAACTTGACATCGATCCCAATGGTAAAGCGGTGGATCAAAAGGTATATCGCTCCATGATTGGTTCCTTACTTTACCTTTGTGCATCTAGACCGGATATCATGTTGAGTGTGGGAATTTGTGCACGTTTTTAAGCCGCACCTAAGGAAAGCCACTTTGTGGCGGTCAAGCGAATCTTTCGATATTTGGCTCATACCCCAAACTTTGGCTTATGGTACCCAAGAGGAGCAAACTTCAAGCTTGTAGGGTACTCGGACTCCGATTGGGCGGGAGACAAAGTGGATAGGAAGTCCACTTCCGGAGGGTGCCAATTCCTTGGTTGCTCTTTGGTAAGTTGGTCTTCTAAAAAGCAAAGTTGTGTGTCTCTCTCGTCCACCGAAGCGGAGTATGTGGCGACCGGCAGTTGTTGTGCACAACTCTTATGGATGAGGCAAACTTTAAATGATTACGGTGTCATTTGTGACAAAGTGCCTCTTTGGTGTGACAATGAAAGTGCCATCAAGATTTCTCTCAACCCGGTGCAACACTTCAAGACGAAGCATATTGAGATTCGGTATCACTTCATCCGGGATCATATTAGGCGAGGGGAGATCGAGCTCAACTATGTCAACACTCATGATAACCTTGCAGATATTTTCACGAAGCCGTTGGATGAAGCAAGATTTCGCGAGTTAAGGCATGAGCTAAATATCATTGATTCGAGCAATGTTGCTTGAACACTTGCACTCCCCACCATACTCAACTTGTTATCTTGTTTAGGTGTAGGCATGGACATAGGGGGAGTGTTGTTCTCTTAATGAACTCTCCCTCCCCTTATTATGCATAAATTGATCAACTCTTTCACATTAGCCATTTTTTATGATACTTGTGCTTCAAAGACGAGTTTTGGTCATGGGCCCAAGGATAATTCTTCGCGGTGCCATACCAATTGACTCAAACATAGGTGGCTGCGGCCACCGCCCTCTCCTTCGAGAGGCTGTGTCTTGTGGTTGGTCCTCGTGGTCTCTTGCCTTTCTTTCTCTCTGCCTTGTCTTAGTCTCCTCTTCTTGCCTTTTTGTTTTTCCCTTCTTTTGAGCTAGTCATTTGGTGTCTAGTCTTTGGGTCTTGCTGGGCGGTACTACCGCTGGTGGTGCGCGGTACTACCGCTTATGTTGACAAGCGGTACTACCGCCCACCCGAGCGGTACTACCGTTGGGGGGCGGGACCAGGGGGTTATGTCGGGGCAGGGGGAGGTTTCTCCTCCCCCATACCCTTTCGCACCGCCCCCTCGTCCCTCTTCCTCTCTTCAGCGTCGCCTCGCCGCGGGAGGGCTCCGGCGGGCCGCCGTCTCCGGGCCATCCCTCTCCATTCCCTTTGGTGGAGTCAATCCCCACCTCGTCCTCTTGCCATGGATGCCGGTATTGCCCTCGTTCCTTCTCTCTTTTTGTCTAGTTCTCAGATCTAGCGTTTTTGGGGCAATAGTGGTTGCATCTCTCGATTTTTGGCTAAATCCCGGCTTGAGTAGTTTGGAGAAGGCGTCTAGACTGTGTGGATTAAGTTTTGGTAGGAGTATTTTTGAATTTGGCAGTCCGGTAGTGCCGGATCTGACCACGGCAGTAGGAACCGCCGCTTCCCAGCCTTGAGCGGTACTACCGCTCCCACTGGAGCGGTACTACCGCTCGTGCGGTACTGCCGCCTATGGCCAGCGGTACTACCGTTGCTTGCCCGATTCCATCATTTTCCTACCACTGTTTGATCCATGTTGTTTTGTTTGGAGGCTTATGCTCTTTCTTTCGTGTTGGCTCTTCTGTTCTTGTGTTTGGTTCCAGGTGATGAACGTCCTGAGCAGCAAGTCCGCCGTGTCAACCCCGGTCGTGCAACATCAAAGCGCTACCGCACCTCTGAGTCAGTAGGTGCTTCCTCTAGTGCGGCACCTCCGCCTCAACTCCAGAAGAAGCCTTCCAACAGACCGAAGCCAAGGGGCAAGACTGTGACTGAGCTGTCTGCCAAGGAGTTTTGGGAAAGGCGTCAACGCAACCCCTACGCGGAAGACCAAGAACCCAATTTGGTCAACCGCCCGTTCTGGAACCGCTTTCAGTTTGCTATCTACTTTGATGTGATCAAGTCCAAGAAGAATCTTTATGTTGATGTTCGCTCCATCGACACGGATGCCATGGAAAAGGATCCTGAGTACTTTGGTGAAGCTCTTCATATGTGTGCTCAGCTCAACATTCTCAGAATCATGCAGTTCAACAAGGATTTTGACGCAGATTTGGTGGCTCAATTCTATGCTACTGTCCATCTTGGCACTGATGAAGAAAGGACTCTGACCTGGATGACAAATGGCAAGTTACTGTCTGTCAAGTGGAAGGCCTTCATGGAGTTACTTGAGGTGGAAGATCACGGGCTTGAGACTCCTGTCGGCTTTCGCCCTCACTGCAATGTCAACTCCACTCACAAGCAAGCCCTCTGGCCCTACTGCACTGTGAAGGTTCACCCTGTGACTAAGAAGGAAACCTGTGAGCTGTCTACCTACCTGGACATCCTTCATCATGTCTTTCGAGAGACCCTCTTTCCTCGCATCGGGAATCTGGATATGGCCCACTCCTATCTCGTGGATATGCTTCTCTTCTGCCAGCATGAGAAGGAAGCAAACACTAGCGAGTCCCTGGACCTTTCTCATGTTATGTGGTCTGAACTTCTCACTGCCATTTCTGAGCGCAAGTGCCCGATCTATGGTCCGTTCATCATGCTGCTCATTAAGAAGGCCTGGGCACGTGTCTATCCCCAGGTGATGCTGGAAACTAGAGAATTGGTTTCTCATGAGATCAAGCGTCTGAGGAAGAAGGACAGTTGGGGCACCCCAGCCCCTAAATCCGGGGGTCCATCTTCTGCTGCTAACATGGAGACCGAGGACGGGGCTGAGACCGATGATGACGATGAGGATTATGAGCCTTCTGGGACAGAGCCCTCTTGGGCAAAGAAGATCAAACGCAAGATGAAGAAGCTCTTCTGCATGGAGTCTCGTGGTCAGTACATGACTCATGTGGCTGAGAAGAAGGCCAGGGGGCGTCACAAGGAGCTCATGCGTCAGCTGGGTGCGACCGTTGTCAGTGGGTCTGAGGGCCAGATCATTGAGGAAGAGGAGTGGATTCAGCAGCACTGTCCGTGGACCGATTCCGACACCGAGCAGTTTCCGACTGAGGATGGCAGTGCAGATGACCCTGCCAGGATGTGATGAGAGAGCTCCTCAGTTTTCCTTCACCTGGAGCCGTAGCGTCGCTCTTTGCCCTTTTGGTGTCTCGATGCCAAAGGGGGAGAGAGCTTAGGGATTTGTGCTTTATGGTGTCGTCGTTTCATCATTTTCTCTGTAGTGTCGTTGTGTTTTCTCGCCATTTGCTTTGTTTGGTTGTGTGCCAGTGAGACCTAAGTTCCAGACATATGGTGTAAGATATATGCAACCTTATCTTTGTCTATGTCTTTCTAGTACTTTGGTATCTTATGAGTTGCTTGTCCATCCTGTTATATTACCTGCTCTCATGTATCCTATGCTTGGTTGTTGGACTATAAAATACAGGGGGAGTGTTGATCCTAATGTGTGTGTCCTACATTCCAAAGGCACTACTAACTAGGTGCACACATTCAGGGGGAGCCCGTCTATATTTTGTAGTTCTAAGCATCTTTACTTTCATGATATATCCTTGTGCAAATCCTTGGTTGTCATCAGTCCACCAAAAAGGGGAAGATTGTTAAGGCATATCTCTCTAGATGTAGTTTTGGTGATTGATGACAACATGTTTGCAGACTAATCGTGTGCTTTGAGCATTTCAGAGATTCATCCTTTGGCACGAGATGATTTCTTTCCCCTCGGAGTGTCATTCAAGACGGTGTAGCTCTTTCGCTTCTTTTTGGTGGACTAGTTTCGTAGGAGTCACCGTACTATCAAGAGGGGGTCCGTTTTGGTAAGGCTAGAGTGGAATCAACACGTACACATCCTCTTTACACCCTCTGAGTCTTTCCGCTTCTTTGGAGATCTCTTTCCCTTTCTTTGGGCTGTGTCTGGTCCCAGCGGTAGTACCGCGGTACCCAGCGGTAGTACCGCTTAGGGGTCACAGGCGGCAGTACCGCTCCGCAGCGGTAGTAACGCCGGTGGGTCCTCAGCTGTAGTACCGCTGCGGTACCAGGCCCCTACCGCGTCGACTCGAGGGGTCTTTTCTCGTGTCGGATTGTGCGGTACTTTGCAGCGGCAGTAGAGCGGCAGTGCCTCTCATGAGCGGTAGTACTGCCCTACCACCGCGGCAGTACCGCTCGAGTCCGTCTCTCTCCTTGCCCTCCTTTCTTCAGGGTAGTACCGCCCGGGGGAGCGGTAGTACCGCTGCCTCTTGCGGTAGTACCGCCCTCTGCGGGGCTGTTTTGGGGGGTAACGGTTGGATTGTTCCCCCCACTATATAAGGAGGTCTTCTTCCCCAAAGTTGACCTACCTCTTCCCCCATAAGCTCCATTGTTGCTCCAAGCTCCATTTCCGCCCGATCTCTCTCCCTAGCCAATCAAACTTGTTGATTTGCTCGGGATTGGTTGAGAAGGCCCCGATCTACACTTCCACCAAGAGAAATTTGATTCCCCCCCCCCACTTATCCCTAGCGGATCTTGTTACTCTTGGGTGTTTGAGCACCCTAGACGATTGAGGTCACCGCGGAGCCATAGTCCATTGTGGTGAAGCTTTGTGGTGTCGTTGGGAGCCTCCAATTAAGTTGTGGAGATTGCCCCAACCTTGTTTGTAAAGGTCTGGTCGCCGCCTTCAAGGGCAGCAATAGTGGAATCACGGCATCTCGCATTGTGTGAGGGCGTGAGGAGAATACGGTGGCCCTAGTGGCTTCTTGGGGAGCATTGTGCCTCCACACTGCTCCAACGAAGACGTACTTCCCCTCAAAAGGAAGGAACTTCGGTAACACATCCTCGTCTTCACCGGCTCCACTCTTGGTTATCTCGTCCCTTTACTTTTGCAAGCTTACTTGTGTTAAATCCCTTGCTTGCTTGTGTGCTTGTTGTCATTGCATCATATAGGTTGCTCACTTAGTTGCATATCTAGACAACCTACTTTGATGCAAAGTTTAAATTGGTAAAGAAAAGCTAAAAATTGTTAGTTGCCTATTCGCCCCCCCCCCCTCCTCTAGTCAACTATATCGATCCTTTCACCGTGAAAATATACTAGATATGACCATAATGTTTGGAGATGTCTTTGCAGTCAACGTGGGAGTGGATCGTTCAATATAGCGGAAGTAAATCCTACATTGTTGAAGGTATTGATTGCCTGGGTGGTGGTGGTCCGTGCTGGGGCCGAGTGGGGACAATGGTGGCGAAAGAATCCTTTGGCTCCCAGACGGAGCCGATGAAGGAGTTGTCTTTGGCACCCACATAAGGACTCTGCTTTGTTGAGGGGTTAACGACATGACAAAGATTAATGAGCTGAGGCTACATTGGATTTGGCGCTGGCTGTGAGCGAGAAGACGGCCGCAGCCACGACGGAGGAGGAGCTGGTGGCCGCTGCGGAGGAGGAGCCAGCGGCCGTGGTGGAGGAACTAGGGACAGGGCGAACCCAAAATGGAAATTATCAGGTGTTCACATGGAAGAACACATGGCTACATGTCAAACAATTAAATGAACTACACACTAAATCAATGGATTACATTAAGCAAGTGCAAATTGGACCCGATGCCAGTGACAACGGCTAGCTCTACGTAGCTCCGCCCTTGACTGTGGAGTATCCATTGATGAGTGTTACTATTCCTTTCTTTTGCCCATCGACGAGGTTAATGACCCGCTGTGTTCAACCTTGTTCTCGTTTTTTTGGATAGTTTTGCCGACCGTTAATAACCATGTAAAACCCTGACACCACCTCGTCCCTAGATCATCTCACAACAGCGCCTACCTAGCACCACCACCGAGCCGACCTCCGTAAGGTGCAGTTGGCTGCTCCGACGATGGGCTTCTAGCCATTAATACTTCAGAAGTACGAACAAAGCGTGAATGACCTGGTCACCTACATTTTTTCTGAACACGGTGGTTCCATGCTCAACTTCTGATACTAGTACAACTTCTCTTGTTTTGCGAAGGTTTCCCAGATCTCGTGAAATTGCGGTAATCGGTAGAGTTATTTACCCAAAACCATCACAATTGGGGCTAGGGTAACAACTTGGTACTGCATTGAAGGCAGGGCACAAAAAAACCCGGAAATGCGCCTAATGCGTAACACGGTGCATTGACGCTTGAATTTAGTCACGGAAACAGCAAAACCGACAGGTGGGCCCCGCCCGTCAGAGCTGATGTGGCAAAGACCAAGCACAAAACAAGCTTTGACCAGCTGAAGTGGCAAATGAGACGCCGAGCCCCCATGTCTGTGACTACATGATCATCTTCATCCCTTTTTTTCTATGCGACATTACATCGAGCATCTTGTGGGCGGCCCACATCGGCGAGCACCGTGGTGGTGGGGGGGGGGGTGAGGCCTCGTAGCCCGACGCCGCTCCCGTTGGCGTGGAAGCCCAAGCTCTCAGTGCCCGTGCAAGCTGAGAGCTCCATGGCCATGGCAGCCGAGCACGAGCACGCACGCACCTACACGCGCGCTCCACTCCACGAGCATGCACGCACCTACACGCGCCCAGCACCACTCCCGCGAGATCCGGCAGCAGCTCGTCCCGCGCTGACCTTGGTCGTCGGCCATGGCTGACCTCGGCCGCACGAACGCGTCCAAGCTCCGGGAGGTGGCGTCCAGGGGGTGGGGGAGCAGTGGCAGCTCGTCCACCTCTCCTTCGAGCGCTAGCAGGGGTTGTCGCGCCTGGACAGAAGGATGCCCATGGATCCGCCGGGGATGGCGGCGAAGACGCGAGGTTGCCCGTGCCCAGAGCGAGATCGCTGTCGAGGTGCTTGCTGCGGGTAGTCCTCCCCTGTCCGCGCCAGGCCTCCATGCTTGCCTGCGGTCAGTGCCCTACCACCGGCGGTGCGCCCGTACGACAGAGCTCCAGGAGGTGGCGTCGGGGGGAGAGAGAGATGGGAGGAGGAAGAAGGAGAAGGGTGGATGACACATGGGACCCACGCCTCCTCTGCCAGCTCATTTGCCACCACAATTGGTTAATCTATTTTTTGCATTTAGTCCTTGCCACGTCAGCCCGACAAGTGGGCCCAACTTGTCAGTTTTGTTGTTTGCGTGAGCTTATCAGACAATCAATGCTCTGCGTTACAGGTTAGGCGCAGTTCCGGTGGTTTTTTGTGCCCTGGCTGGAATCTGGTACTAAGTTGCTACCCTAGACTAAACTGTGGTGGTTTTGGGTAAATAACTCTAATCAGTAATGAAGTACTTTGCAAAAGAACCATGTAAAAGTTTGTAAAAATCTAAACAAAAGACCATAATTGTGGTAATTAATTAGTACTGTTTAGAGCTGAGACCAACCTAATGGATAGCAGATTAATTCATGACACTAACAACAGCAAGTGCACAACATATTTTAATTGCAGTTGGACAAACCAGAAAGACCATAATAAAATTGCAATTCGTAGTGCACTTGCTGGCTTGACATTTCCAGCGTGAATGACCTGGTCACCTACATCTGGTTCGGTACTGAATATGACGGTTCCATGCTTAACTCGTGATGCTAGTAGAACTACATTTCTGGTAATGATATTGGTCCTGTTTTGTGAAGGTTTCCCAGATCTCTGTCCAATTGCAGTAATCAGTAATACTTTATAAAAGAAACATGTAGTAAAAGTTTGTGAAAATCAAAACCAAGAGCATATTTGTGGTGATTAATTAGTACAGTACTCTTTTGAGCTGAGACCAACCTAATGGATAGCAGATTAATTCATGGCCAGTTCGATAAACCAGAAAGATCATTAGCACTAGATAGTCACATCCCACACAAAAATCAGCACTAGATAAATACCACAAAGATCATTAGCACTAGATAACTAAAATAAAGGTGAAGACGCTCTAATTTGATGTGTTATGCGTCCAGCCACATCCCACACAAAACTTCACTTTGCAGAAACACGCATTCCACAGCTTGCCAAGTAGGTCCTTGCACAAAGATCCTTCACTTTACACAAAGTCTAGCTGGGTAACAGCAGTCTTGTACAAGAGCTGCTAATCAACTTACAGAGATCCTTTCTGCTTTGGAGTAGTACTTGAGATCAAAAGGGTCAGCAAACCCAAAATCAGCAGCTAGTTCGTGGTTGTGAAGAGGACCAGAAACATTTGTGAGCGGGCTCCTGAAGAGCTCTAGTTTGCAGGCTTTTCTGCTCCATTTCGCATCGGCCAGAGGCTTCAGCTTGGCATTCACGTTATCCCCCGAGGAGAAACACTCGCTGGCCACCACAACCACCATCTGCTCCAGCACCCGACCTCTCTCCGCGATGAACTTGAGGAAAGTAAGCTCGCTTCTCGACCCTCGGAACTCGTAGAAGAACAACCTCTTGATGCTCTGCAGGATGCATTTGATGGGACCGCCCTCCTGCCAGAACTTGAGATTGACCTTGCTGGTGGACTCCTCACGTATGCGGGGGGACTGCAGATGAAATCGATCAGCCGCATACAGTAGTTCAGGGATTTTTTCTATGAGGACATATCATGCAGCAGTAGCAATAGCAGCAGCAGGCCAAGCAATCTTATGATTAATAATCTGATTCACAGTTCTGACATTGCTATATAACATGGACACTGGTATTGCAAAATTACCAGACAGACTACACTTACTTTGAACCCTCCACCGGATGCACTATGATTCTGCTAAGACGGTAAAGACGCGATACAAAACAGAGTACACTTGCTAATAGGCTATCCAAGTGTGACAACCCTGTTTTGCTGCGTGGCTGATATGGTAAGTGGTGCAGACGTGTATTTAGAACCATTAGTACCAGATAAAAATACTGCCGGTTGCAACCATTGTTCCCCGAATCCATGTGTACATTATTCATGTCATGTTCAGTTCTTTGTCAAAAAACAATGTCATGTTCAGTTATCCTGTGACTTGGTCTTTGCCTGTATGTAGCGCATTACTCACGATCGTGCACACGGTCGACTCCTGTAACTTCGGTACAAAGCTCTATATGTACCATGTACTGAATACTAAGGAAATGACAACTACAGTTTCAAACTCTGTTTCTATCACTAAAGGGGGAAAGATCTTTGCGACGCCGTAGCCAACCCATGATAGCAGGCCAGCAGGTCATTTCTATATCTGTGGTCAGTTCATTCTAGATAACATGGACACTAGCACTGCAAAATTACCGATGCAGCAAATGTATGTAGTTAACAAATTTTACCTGGACATGGAGCGTCTCCAGGTTGGGGAAACAGCGCAGAAAACCTGGCACTTTCTTGATAGCATTGCGGACACCAAATTGCACCTCCATGGCCAAAATCTGTACACTAGGGACAATGTTCTCCTTGCTCCCAGCCTGCAATGCAACCAAGGAAAGAGAAACTAATTCAGAACATACATTGGCATTATTAACTGACACACATACACTTGCAGATTGAGATCTGTACCACGACGACCAGCTCTTGCTCTCCTGGCTTAAGATATCCCAGCACACGCAGCTTAGGTGCATTCCCAATCTTGATTCTGAAAGAGCGGTTTGCCATGACGCGGCTACCGGCCGCGGCAACAGTTTGCCACTGGAAGAGCCTCTCCAGGTGAGGGGCTTCCACCACGTCGATGTTCTCCAAGAAGGTATGGCCGAGCTGAACGCAGCGCAGGCTGCGGCTGACGAGGCGAACGCGCACTCCGGTCTGGCTGGCCATGATGACCAGGAACTCAAGGACGGGGCTTCTTTCAAGCATGAAGGCGAGGTCACGGTCCTCCATGACATTCCAGCAGAGGCCGAGCTCCCGGAGGTTGGGGAAGCTGACACCGCGCGGCACGGCGGCGGTGTCCGGGAGCCTCCAGACGCCGAGGTAGAGGCGGGTGAGGGAGGCGCAGCTGAAGAGGGCGGCGGGGAGGCGCAGGTCAATCGGCCAAGGGCGGTTCACAAAGACGAGTTCTTGGACCCCCTTGGCGACGAGGGTGTCGATCCAGCGCGCCATCTCGCCTCGGTGCTCGTCCATGGTGCTGCAGGTGAGGTGGACGCAGCGGAAAGGCCCCGGGTGCGCAGCGAGGGCGCTGGACACCGCGGCGGTGACGGCGCGGGGAGAGGGAGAGCCGATGATGAACGGGCCGGACGCGCCGCCGTCCGGAAGCAGATGGCTGTCGACAAGAGAAAGGGGCGCCGACCGCCAGAGCGGGCGCCAGCGCGAGGCGAGGGCGGCGGTGCGCGCGGCGTCCTTGGCGGGGAGGCGGGAGATGATGTCGCGGAGGAGCACATCCGGGAGGAGGCTGATGCGGTCGACGCCGTCGGGGACCCAGGACGCGCCGGCGAGCGAGAGGGTGGCGGTGGGGGAGACGGGCGGGGCCGGGAGGTAGCGGTAGACCATGTAGAGCATCATGTTGGAGCCGAGATCCAGCGTGTCAGGGTGTCGGCCGTTGCGCTCAATGCTGGCGAGCATATCGCTCCTGGGGGTGCCGATGATGACCTGCGGTTCGTCCATGGCCGCCGGTGGAGGGGGAGGGGGCCGACGGCGAGGGTTTGGTTTGGGGAGGAAGTGGGGAATGGAGGAGTGGTTTTTTTTTTTCTGGAGGAGTGGGTGTGGTCTGTGGTGTCCGCCGTCGTGATTTGCTATGAGAGAGAAGCGCTCGCTCATATGGGCCGGCCCATGAATGCGTCGCTCACGTCTGTCAGATTGGCTCTGTCTCTCTCAAGCTTATTGTTTATTGTTTATTTGTTTCCCAGAGAGGGTCCTAAAACAAATTGTTCCCCAGAGAGATGTTTCAACTAGACCATCAGTTGTCTCAAACAAACAAACAAAAACTAGACCAACATCACCTGGATCTTTGCCCTTTGACAATGAGGTAGAACCAATATATATGTTTATGTAATGCTTGCACAATGTCGTTGCACTCACCGGGGCAAGTCATATTTGTAAACACATGGACGTATGTGAGGAGAAAACTAAGATGGACGGTATGGCTGCCAAGATACTAACTGATAGTGCAATTGATCTAGAGTGGAAGTTTGACCCTGGGCGTCCACGTAGAACACGGATAAAGTTGATTGTGCTACATTAAATTACCTTTCCTTTTTACTGAGTACCGTGGCTTTAAGTCCTTTGTTAAGACATAGAATCCATGGTTCAATGTGGTATCAAGGATAATAATTAAATTGGATTTCATTTATTCATATGAAAGACACAAAAAAGAAATTCAAGCATTCTTTAGCAATCTAAGCTCTCAAATATCGTTAACGGGCGACATTTGGACGTCCAGTCAGAAACTGGGTCATTTATGCATAACCGCCCACTTTATTAATGATTCTTGGACTTTACAAAACAAAATAATCAGATTTTGGCTCTTGAAAACCCCTCACAATGCCCTAACATATTTGATATGGTAAAAGAGCTTGAGAGATTGGAACATTGAAGACAAAACCTTCAACTTTACCCTCGACAATGGACCAGTTAATAGCTCGATGGTTGGCCACTTGAGGAAGAATTTGGTAGATAGGTATCTTTGACCATCACGGTGGAAAACACTACATGTTATATGTGTTGCGTGCGTACAAATCTTGTGGTGCAAGTGATAAAGACCGAACCTCGATGGCGAGATCCGATCTGTTTTTGCGGCCCATCTTTCACGACACTCCACCTCTAGCAGTAGAAACCTCTCACCCGCACACGTGATGTACGCGAAGTAGAGGGATTGAACCCTACGGTCCAGCACGAGAAAACCCATCTCGGCGATGGTACTCACGCGCAAAATAATTTCTACAAAGAAATCGCAACATGGAGGTTTTTCAAAGATTCCTCCAAAACTTGATAGGGGTGTCTACCCTGAAAAACACATCGTGTCTATTTCATATAAAATATAACCTGCCTATTACATGGACCATACCTAGCTATTTATAGAAGTTACCTGAGGACATGTGCCTCCTAAAATCTTGATTCTTTCTAGATTTAAACTAACTTGCCAAGCATGCAAAGATCGACGAAAGTAAAGTTTGACTCTTTTATTTGTTTGCTCCTTTATCTGTTAAAACGTGGTGGCCCCCATCCAGACTCTTTTAAACTCATGATCTTCCACGTGATAAACTTCCTTGTATGTATAGCTTTTGGTCGTTCAGGTGGCCGTAACCGCCCAAAGAAATACTCAACATGATTTCTTCCTCTTCTTGTATCTGAAACAAACACTAATTTCCATACCTCGCATGCGTATTTTACTTTCTTCCATGAAAACTAGAGTCCCAAAGTCTTGCTCCAGCGTCGGCGCGGAGATTGGGAGGTAGTCCAGGAGCGGATGCAGATTGTGGTCTGCATCGACGACATCTGGAAGACGAAACGTGTGTTGGGTTCGTGGTTTGTGGATGGCACGTATGGTTTCCTCCTTCGGCGTCTTGGTCATGGTGGGGTGCCAGATCTGGAGTTCGATGGCGTGTCCGGGGTGTTGCCCCGGTCTGATTCATTCAACGGCAAGGGCTTCACTTTTGGTGAGCCACTTTGGAGGTCCGCAAAGCTGCATATCAGCGATGGAGGCGCGTTGAGCTCGGGTGAGGAGGTGATCCGCCATTTTTTTCTTCGGTGGCTGCTGTGGTGATGCCGGAGGCAGGTGATGGACGTTGGTGTCAAGCTCAGAGATGTTATGCTATCTTTTCAATTTTATCATGTCGGTCCTTACGTGACTTGTACTTTGATCTTTATGATATGAATGAGACACGTATTACCATGCAAAAAAATCCTAATATGGTTGCATGCAAACCGTCATTACCAAAGAAATCACATGCACGCACTTCTTTTTCTTTTACTAGTTCCAATTTGTATTCCTTTCCGCTGTCTTCTTTGTTTGGATGAACAACGCCCATCTTTCTTAGTATATCTTCATCTTTGACAACTTATGTAGCATGTTGAATAGTAGACGTGAACGTCGTTATATCATCAGCGACCATCGTAGTTAATTTACATATACGGTCATATCAGCAAGATGGACTCGATGCGATGGCGTTGGTTGTTGATAGAATCAGAGAATCAGTGAAGTATATATATCAAGAGTTGTCAAGGTAGAAGGGAGAAATTCGATGGGATGACTGCGTGGGTTGGACTTGCTTGTAAAAACCATCCTTCTCTTGATGTGCCTACAAGATGGAATTCAACGTATCTCATGCTTGAATCATCATTGCCTTTCAGCGCAACGTTTGAAGTCTTGAAAGAAGCTGACAAAGATTACTTGTTCTACTGAATGGGAGATGGCCGAAGCTATTTGCCATCTTTTGGGCGCTTTCTAAACTTGTCTTGTCAATGGAAGTGTGTATATTTGGAGATGCTTTGTATCTCCTAATGTTCTGGTCATGCTCCTTTGCTTTCAAATCTATAATCCCCTTTTGATGGTGATCGTCAACTCCTTGCAACTTGCATTAAAGGCGCTTGCCAGAACAAGGAAGTAAAAGGAAGGCGTTTACAAAAACAAGTTCGCATTTTCTTAGAGTACTAACTGCCATGTCATACTGTTTTCTTCTCCTAGAAAAATGATCTCAGAATTGACATTTTGTTTTAACAGGGTTCAATGCTTAATCTCTCTGTTATCATAAACCTGCTCCTGAACATCATCTGACCCCTACCGTCTTTGCTCCACTGGTATGTGATATCCTGATTTTGTGTTTTTACTACTTACTCCCTCCGTTTCAAAATAAGTGTCATGGTTTTAGTTCATTAAAACCACGATACTTGGAGTACATTTTTTGGTGTGTTGTTGGTTTAGTGGTGTTGTGCTTTATTGAACTTGTCACATATGATGGTCTGCATCATGTATCTGGGTCTGGTCATTTGTGTTTTTCTTCAGTTTTACTTAAACTGTACTTGTGCATCTTCTTGTTTTGTAAAACCATGCATGAAATAATAGTTGCAATGGATATCACACCTAGTTCTAGTTGACAAAACGTCAAAATGACAATGAGACATTCTCCTGGAGGTTTGTTGTCGGTAGTGTCTATTTGATTAACTTATTTTGTTGGCGTACTGCATTATAAGTTTTGCAGCACTATCAGCATCAAACAAATAATCTCGGATCTTGGGTTGTGCCCACTAGTGTACTGACTACCTTATTCTAGCAGTACGTACATAGGCAACACGATATTATGTTATGTACGTTATGCTCTATATAGGATGAGTGGTGAGAGTCCCAGTTGGTGGAGAAAACACGGCGGAAGATGTTGTCTAAGGAGGGCAAATACGCCATCGGCTAGGAAGAATCTTCCAATAGAAGCATGGCTGTTTTACATCCATTGCTGGTGCCCGCCATTGACAAGAAGATTGGGCAAATTACTTTGGGCAATGACAAGGCCAGGGAGATGGACCAGAAGTTGCGGGTGTCCGACAAAACCAAGTCTGCATTGGCTGCTGCCGAGCAGCGCCAGGTCAACCCCCACCACCACCAGTTGCGATGCCACAACCTGCATTAGGGCGGTTTCATTGTATGGGGGGCCCGCTCATAACCCCCAATAACAACCATTTTGTTTGCATCGTGGCCGTAGCCACCCTGCCCAGATGTGGGTTGTCCTCCCATGAGGAAATCCCATCAGTGTCGATGATGTACTCGAACGCCCGCCTAGCGTTGCCACTTTTGCAGCCCTTTGTTGTCCTGCACGGATAGCGGCAACAGCTTGTTATTCTTGATCATATTGAGGCCCTCCACTGCCCCTGCCGCCGCAAAAGCCCAGCAGGATCCGCATCGTCCTTGGAACCTGGCATGTTGCTGGGGATGTCGTTGTTGGCCAAGGGTCCAGAGTGACATACTTGATTTGATCGTAGCTCAATGGAACGTTGCCCCGTCGATCTCGTCTGATGAGTGCTATCTTAGGATCCTTCTGCCAAAGAGCATAGAGATCTGGAGTAATGTTGTTGGTTGGGTTCACGATCTCCCTCTTGCCCTGGGCCAGAGCCGGCCCTGAGGGCAACGCTACTGAGTTGGTTGTGCGCTAGTTGGAGAATCCCACTGGCTTGCTTGCATTTTGGTTTCCTCCAACTTCTCACATCAACATTGGGAATGTTGTAGTACAAACAAACAACAACATGGAATAGAATAACTAAGCAGAAAATTAGTTGGTACTAGCTACCTATCTTAACATGCAATCAAGTAGCAAATGAAATCTCTCATGGGTTTATATAGAAGGTTTGCATCAATGAATGGTAATACACACATAAGCATGAGCATGAACAAAATGAGGTGCATAGAGCATGATAAACTCTAAAGTGCAAGTACATTACAAAAACGTTTTCCACATACGCCACTGATAAAAGTTATGAGCAATTAGTCATCATAACTTTAATGTGCCGCATGCGTTATCACCCTCTTGTGCTTCTTCTTTGCTTTCATCCAATTCATGTTTCAACACGAATGTGGGGACACGAGATAAGTATGCACAGATAGATCATAGATGCACAATGCATGAGAGATCATTTTGCATTGACCTCAACAATTGAAATATCTCACATGGATATTGAATGATACACATTACGGCACGATCCGGGAAAAAGTGATGATCTTCCTGTATATGTGCATCTTTAGCTACATCGACGAGTATTTTGTTTATTCAGGTTCAGACGTTGCACCACTGAACATAAGCATTATAAATCATGAGAAAGTTCACTCACTAACGGCTAACTGTATAATCCTGGTGTCACCTTTTCCGTGAAAGACCTTCTCATCTTATGGAATTCCGCCTGATCCTTCTCCAGTACTCGTCGAGAGAGCTGTACCACCTAAGCGCCGGAGGCAATCTAAGCAGCGAGCTCCTTTGCTTGCAATTCGGTAAGGCCGACGAAGTTAGTTTTGTCAACCGTGTTGGCGAGGTCGGCAGCGGGTCGAGCCGCCGCATCCACATCTGGGGAAGGTGACTGGCAGCGGGCCGGTTTACAGTACAGACCTCCTCCCGTCGTTTTCATTCCAGGCATGAATCAAGAGGTGACCCGCAATTTACACCTGTAAAATAAATACAGGTGTAAAAACTTACACCCATTCCAAACAGGGCCTAACATTTTCCCTTTTGTAGACTGGGAAATCTAGGAGTGACCACAAAGTATTCTAACTGCTTGAATTAGATTTCGCATGAATGCACGTTGTTTACTGTAAATCCTCTTGCCTCTGATTAACATTCTATTCTGCTAGAGTTAGAAGTTGCAGTGCATTCGTGTCTTGTGTTTTAATCACACTTGTTAAGGATTCTTATGAAATGGATCCGCCTGAAATGGCCAAGAGCATTAACACTTACAAGATCAACTTAGCCTTACAATCGGTGATAGACAAACAATGCAACACTAGACTAAAATGGCGTCTTACTTCTTTTTTCTGCCTCTTCGGGATTATAAGCATCTTAAGCCTTCTTTTTGCTTGAAAATCAAAGGAGCAAACATCAAGTTTTGGTGAGTCGTTGTATATATATGTCCATCTGGTCGGTGTTCTCTCCTTCAACGCGTCATGCGTAGATGGTTGGATGGCACGACCCCTAAGGATTGCTACCCAAATCTGTTTCATCTCTCGAGAGCCAAGAGCACGACCGTGGCCGATGCTATCACTAATGGCAGTTGGATGAGAGGGCTGCAGCAAATCAACTCTGCTGATCTTCTGGTCTCATTCGTTGCCTTGTGGACGAGCATTCAGGCCATCCAGCTTTCCTCGGAGACGGATACGATCGCCTGGACGCCCACTGCAAACGGCGGTTACTCGGCAAAATCTGCTTACAACACTCAATTCTGCACCCAGATTCCAATGCCACCCTTGCAGCTGCTTGGAAGTTCAGAGTTGAGGCTAAGATCAAATTCTTTGTCTGGACGCTGCTGCAGAATAGACTTTGGACAGTGGATCGACTGCTTGTGAGAGGCTTGGATCATCAGGATACTTGCTCTACTTGTGATCAGGTGCTCGAGTCTGCCAACCACCTGATCTTCGGTTGCCCCTTCGCCAAGCAGGTGTGGACTTCATACCAGCACACGAGAACACTGGCAAGCCAGGAGGCGCTGCGCTCAACCTGGTGGGAGGCGATTTTGCCTCTCAGGAAAAAAAAAAAGGAGAAGGCACTGACGGTGAGCCTCTGGAATGAGCGAAATAGAAGAGTTCTCAAAAACCAACAAATGAACCAAGTGCAGCTGTGCTCGAAGATAAACGATGAGATCAGCCTCTTTGATGAGGCATGGGAGAAATAGGAATTTTTTGAATTGTACAGCCAGGCAGACAATGCTTGCACTGGTTCTTTTCTTCTTTAACTTTTGGCTTTTCCTACTAGCTTTCCACCTTTCTTAAATTTAAAAAGGCAGAGCACCTGCTGGTCCGGTTAAAAATAACAAGTACTGCCATACACACATAGTAAAAGTCGTACATATGTCAATCTTCAAACCAAAAAGCATTCAGCTTCTTCTACGAGCATCTTAGAAACACAAAACAGCTTGGTATCGAAAGGTTCGCTGATGGGAAACCATGTAGTCACAAGAAAGTGCAACATAACTCCGGGCAGCATCCTTGGTCTTACATTAGCGCCACTCTAAATCTTTCTGCGGCGCTAGCATCGAGGATGCCATAAGTGGTGCAAAGGTTAGGATCGTATGGTTCCATGATCGAATTCATAAAACACTCTACTTCCTCATCGGTGGCCTTGGTTGCTCCGAAGTTCAACTTGGGTGGTTCCATGAGTCGCGCCACAACAGTTGGATCACCAAGGCCCTGATGGAAACAAATGAACAAGCAGGAATTGATCAACCAACTAAAAAACATCATGTTATTATATACCTACCACACAAGATGATGCGTCTTTACCTTGAACATTTGTCTTACCCTGCCTTCCTCAGCTTTCCACTGTAGAAGACGTTCATTCAATTAAAATGGAATACAGCAACAGAAAATGTCAAAATGCTAGCTTGCCAGGAAATAAAAACATCACACTTACGTCATCCATAGTTTCTGCGATGGCTATATTCGGTCCAAGACATTCTCCCTCCAAGCTGCAAACCTTAGAGTGACCACCACTGTATGCATCAGCATTGGGGTGCTTCATATTACTTTCACAGCCGTAGCAGTGACCTTCGTTTAAAGAAAGAGAGGAGATAAGGACCATTAAATAATGCTAGCTGATTAAGTGAAGGTAATAATACACATGGATGTGCATGAACTAGTTTGAGATATTGCACATGGATGTGCATGAACTAGTTTGAGATATTACAATGCAAAGCTCAAGGATATTGGATAAAATGCTACGAGTCACAAACAAACAGGTCAATTAAGGGATCATATACTAAAGGCAAAAACGTTTAAACTGTATTTCAGCAACACTTGATAAGAGTACAAAATACCGTTATCAAAATGATCAACCATGCAGGTACAGCTGACCACCAAATTTCCGTCTTCTCCTGGCATACGTGTGACTTCAGCAAAGAACAGATTGTTGGTGGTCTTTGCTCCTTTGGTCCTTGTAGTGAAATTAATATGGTAGTAGCGGCAGTTGCCTTCATATATCACTTCATAGCACACAACATCTTTAACTTCAAGCGCAAGATCCTGAGATAAGAAGAATGGATCCCGTCAGCGACTAGTTATTACATGAACGGATAGGACAGTGTAACACAAAGCACTCCAGGTAGCATGATAAAGAGTAAGGACAGGAAGGAGGGACAAAGAGCAAACCTTGAAAAGATTGTGATCCTCGTTATACTTGTCCAACGAAGCTTGAACCAGCTGGAGCATCCAACAACGGCTTTCATCAACCGGTTCCGATTTCACGTACATCTTCTTTGAGCCATCAGGCCAGAAAAGAGAGTCTCGTATACCCCTCTCTACACTAGCCTTACCCACTTCATAGAACTCAGGTCGCTCCTTGCACCTAGTTTAGATCAGGTTATCATCCAGAAATAGGGTTAGGGACAAATAGTATGCATGTAGGATTGGTTAACAAGGATCAAACAGCTCACACGTGTCTTCTGGCGTAGCTCATGACATTAATCAACGGAAACGAAACAGACCTACATACAAAATTACAAAGTGGTAGCATAGCATCTATATAATTTTACGCACTACTTCAGCAACTCTCTCACAAATACAGTTAAAATGTCTCCTTAACTTGAATGGTCCCAGAACAGGAACTTAAAAATTAAGGCAGTTCGGTGCTTCATTTTTTTTCCTGTATGCATGAAAGTACCAAATTTACTATAATCTAACTTGGGTTCATTCGTTCTTCTCCTGATTAATTATGCGAAAACTGTAATCACCTTTGGGGCTTAAAACATAGAAGGAAAAAACATTAATTGGAACTTGCAAGTGTGCACGCAAAGAAAAGAGTTGAGAAAGTTTACATTATTGTATCCCGACGGTCATGAAGATAGCGATCAATGGCATTGTTAACTTGGTCTAAGCTCTGAAATGGCCCGCCCACATGAGGATACGTGTGGAAATATCCACGAAGATCGATCCTGGTGTAAAATGTGAGCCCCCAATCACACTGGTATCGGACCCAAATGGTGTCGCGCCGAGAGGACGGGGACGTGGCAGTGATGGACAATCCCTTCAATGTTGTAACATCAACCAAGCTGTTTGATGACGAGGCGTCCGGCTGCTGCGGCGTTTGTCCGGATGCAGACTCAGCTGCATGCTCCTGAGACCTGAAGTGGAACAAGTAGTCTGGATGAGCAAAACAAAATTATCTTAGGCGGTGAATGAATAATCCATGGTATCATCGTGGCAAAAGGTTGATAAGAGGCCTGAAATCGGTGTGAAATACGGGCTGGATTGGTTAGTTGTTGCTAACTTTTGCGCTGCCGGCCAGTATTGGGAAAGCCAAAATTTGGCAAGTCTGGTGATTGGTTTGCCAAATATTGGGTCGAAGCCAATTGGATGCAAAATTTTATTTGCGAGGAAGCAGGAAGAGTACCAAACCAACCATCCCTGTACAGAAACCCTTGCTGTCCCAAATCTCCAACGACAAACGATCGAAGCAACGAGCCCCCATTGACAAGTGAAACAATTTCATTTGGACAAAACATGATGATGATATATAACAAGAGGAGGAGGCTGGGTGGCCATACGGCAGTTGGCTGAGCTGTTTCTGAAACAAATTGGATAACGAGGGAACCAGGTCCATGATGATGGCGATTCCTCCAATGTTGCAGTCGGCTTTTGATGCTCATCCTACCAGAGCTGCAGTGAAGCAGGCTGTTAGGAGATGAACAATCCACATCAATGCAGACTTGCGTGTGTGTTTTCCAGATAAAATACGTTATTTCTAGACTAGAAAACTGGGAATCATCTACGGGCATAAATCCGACGCACATATCAGAATCCTAAAGCGATTGATAATGGAACGACGCGCGGCGGCGGCGTTCATACCAGGACTTGTCCGGTAGCCGCGGCGAGCGGAAGGCGGCCATCGAATGAGCAGGTGGGGGCACGGGCGCGCGGAGACTCGTACGTCGACCCGCTTGCTCGTTCCGTAATCGGGGTGCGGACGCGTTGCACGGGCACCCGAGGCTGTCGCCGGGAGCGTCGCCCCCGTCCGCGGTCGGTGGCCATGGCGGAAGAAGGGGGTTAGGGTTTCTTTTCCGGGGAGAGGAGGGGAGGGGAACGGAGGAGAAGCGAGATGGAAGGAGGTCGACGGTATGGTATGGCCCGCTTGTCATCAGGATACATACACACACAGTCCTCCAACGCAACGCCATCCATGGTCAGGTCCATGGACACGCCGGCGGCGACTAATGATGACAATACAATACGTATCAACGGCGGCCGCGACTGGTGACAATGCCGGCGAGAGAGAGAGAGAGAGAGATGCTTACATCGAGATCGAGGCAGGATATGGAAATCGCTCCAATGCTTCCCGCTTTCGTACCGACGCTCCAATCCAAGTCGATCCCCGCAGAGCCGATCAGGGGACGTGATATAGTATAGAGGAGGGGTCGGGTCGGTTCCGAAACTTCACGTTCCTTCACGAACACGAATTGGCAGCGATTTACTTTGGACCCTTTTATTTAACTGGCGATCATTTGTTGGGTGTTAGAGAAATAGCAACTTGATATTATGTGCGGGTGAAATAAAGAGTATGACTGAATAGAGGACAAATTAAGACTCAAAACGGTGGTCAGGCACGTCCGCAGACGTTTAGGGGCGGGGGTGGATTTGCTAAATCGTGTTGTAGATGCACTCACAACTAGTGTACAAAGCCACTTGATAGACCGGTTTTTTTTGAAAAAACTTCTGATCTTGTGAAGATATTTTGAAAATGAGAATGAGCCCCGACCACTGCGTTGAACGATTTACACAACCATCTTTATCATATTATTCAACATATATTGATAAAAATTATAAATACATGGATCAATTCAAAGACAACTTCCTAACGATAGATGTCGCTACACCTACTAGCTTCATGATGTCCAATGACCACACATCAACACACACCATATAACACTAGTGCAGAACCGGGCTTTAGCGCCGGTTCGTAAGGGCCTTTAGTGCCGGTTCTGCAACCGGCACTAAAGAGTGGAGACTAAAGCCCCCCCCCCCCCTTTAGTACTGGTTCATCACGAACCGGCGCTAAAGTGCCACCACGTGGCACGAGCCAGGCCCGGTGCGTGCAGGACATTAGTACCGGTTGGTAACACCAACCGGTACTAAATGTTTGGGTATGTTTTGGTATTATTTTTATTTTTCCTTTAATTTTGTGTTTTCAATTTAATTTAGTGATTATTTTAGTTGTTAAATCATTAGATGAAAGTACCGCAGATTAGTTTCGACTGGATGCATGTGGATCCTAGCTAAGTGATCAAGTATATGCCATATCCATATTATACTTGATCACTTAATTAAGTGATCAAGTATAATATGAATATGGCATATACTTGATCACTTAGCTAGGATCCATCCAGCTGAAACTAATCTGCGGTTTCTTTTATAAATGATATAATAACTCATCATCATCATATTAATATAAAAACTCTTGCATCATATCATCAACAACAGTAAATTAGCTAGCTAAAAATCATCATAGTCGTCATTACCACTGTTTAATCATCATAGTCATTACCGCTATCTAATCAGCACCAACACTAGCTTAAAGAAAAACATTCACTTGTACCAGAAGCAAAGATATCATCGAGTTCAACATGGTCATCATATTATAAGCGTTCATAACACCACAAAAGCAAATCATCCTTTGAGATTAAGTTCAGGACGAAGAACACGGACATGAGAGGACAAAAGTACTAAGAGCATGAAGTAGCTAAATCACTCCTGCTGCTCTCTCTCAGGTAAAATAGCATAGAACATGTATAGCTCTCCTGATTCATCATACTGGAGCATGCAGATGACCCTGTCTCCTAATCGTGGGCTGCGCTTCTCATTGCTGCCCTCTAGTACTTCTCTGCTGGGATCGTTAACAATTTTGCTCCAATCTTTCACTATTAAGCATTTATCGCTTTTAGAAATCCTGAATGCACTCATGTGCAATGTAGGATATCTTGGTCGTAAGCTAACCATTGACATGTGACCTTTAGTCTCGATCCACTGAGGCACAACTGTCATCGGGAGTCCCTGTTGAAGAACATCGTATAGTAATTTATATACTTAGCAATGAAAGTTTAGCAAAAAAATAATGTATGCAAAAGATGCACTGAGGACAAATAGTAAAAATCTTACCATCTTTCGTAAATAGATGTGACCGTAGTTCAATACGATCACTATTGGTCGCACGTTTTGAGTACTAACATTTCTAAGTGCAGGAAGAAAATTTGTCTTAACAGTATGAAGATCCTCAAGCCATGAAACATAATGACTTATCTCCTCGCAGTTTAGTTCAGCTCCGGGACAGTAGTAGGTCCTGTCTACCAAGCGCCGGACATGTTTGCTTGAATGGAAATAAGCTGTCAATAGAAATTAGTTGTCAACTATTTTTGAATGAACAATATCAAAGACATAAATATGGTTGAGAAACTCACATAATGGTAGAACTGGAGGCGTCTGCACATCGACTCAGATGTCTCTATTACCTTCAATATCATCTTCCGGACGAATATCAAAGGTGATAACCATATCAGGCTCAAATGCATAAGCCTTGCATAGTGCTTGCCAAATTTTGCATTCAAAATAGGTGTACGTGTCTGCATTGTATAATTTGACGTTGAAAGTATAACCATGCTCGGTCTTCAGGTAAACTCTCTTTACCTCCATAGTTTCCATAGCACTGAAACCTATCTTATCCAAGACAAAAATTCTTGCATGGCAAGGGATGCGCTAGTAGAATAGTGAAAATTTAAAATTATAAGTTGAAGCATATGAAGCATATATAAGTCATGCTTAATTACGAAAAAAGACTTGTCGTTGTGACTTACTGTATCCACTTCGAAGGTCTCATCCAGCTTGATGCTGAAGCGCCTATCATCAACAAGGAATTTCTGTCGCACAGGCCGCGCTGGTCTTCACAGTATTCGCACTAATGAAAATCTTTTTCGTCGTCAGACGACATTTCCTATGTTCATATAGGTGAAACATTAAACACTTACTAGTTCTATTAATTCAACTAATTCAACTACATCTATTAGTTCAACTAGTTCTATTAATTCAACTAAGCATTTAATAAAAATAAACTTGTTCTATTAATTTTCTTACTAAAATAAAGTAGCTAGTTCTATATAGTAATATTTTAATTAGATCATCAAATCTCAGATATCTAAATTTTCTTACTAAAAATAAACTAGTTCTATTAATTCAACTAAGAATTTACTAAAAATAAACTAGTTCTATTAATTTTCTTACTAAAATATATATATAAAGTAGCTATATATAGTAATATTTTAATTAGATCATCAAATCTCATATACCTAAATTTTCTTACTAAAAATAAACTAGTTTTATTAATTCAACTAGTTCAACTAAGCATTTACTAAAAATAAACTAGTTATATTAATTCAACTAGTTCAAATAATCTCATATACCTAAATTTTCTTACTAAAAATAAACTTGTTCTATTAATTTTCATACTAAAAATAAACTAGTTATATTAATTCAACTAGTTCAAATCTCATATATATACCTAATTAATATCTAGCTAATTCATCTAAAATTGACATTAATATTTAACATCTTTTCCATATAATTTCATCTAACATTAACATTCTAACATTCTTATCTACGTAATTTATCTAACATTAATCTAAACAACAGAAAACAGAAAATAAGTAAAAACAATATGTGTGTGTATGTGTGTGTATATGTGTGTGTGTGTACGAGCGGGGGGCGGCGGCGCGAGACGGCGATGTGACGGGGACGGCGCGACGACGAGCGGCGGGCCGGGGGCGACGGCGCGATCGAGACGGCGACGTAGTACGGGGCGGAGGCGACGGACGGCGGGGGCGACGGGGTGACGGCGACGACGGCCGGCGGGGGCGACGGCGGTGACGGCGACAACGGGCGGCGGGGCCTGCGAGGGCGGCGCGCGATGGGCGACGGTGCGGCGGCGGCGGCGATGTCGCGCGAAGTAGTTGGAGAAGAAGTGGTGGTCGATGAAACTGAATTTTTCGTAAGTGGCATATATATAGGAGGGGCCTTTAGTACCGGTTGGTGCCACCAACCGATATTAAAGGCCAATTTTCGCCAGGCCAAGGGGCGGGAAACTGCCCCTTTAGTACCGGTTTGTGGCTCCAACCGGTACTAAAGGCCCACTCATTAGTACCGGTTGGAGCCACCAACCGGTACTAATGGTTGTGCGCTGCCACTGGCGGTGCACAATGTTTAGTCCCACCTCGCCGAGCGAAGGGCAGCCGCACTGGTTTATAAACCCAGCCGCGGCTGCTCCTTTGAACTTCTCTATATAGCAGGCTTCTGGGCCTAACTTCGTGTTGGGGAACGTAGTAATTTCAAAAAAATTCCTACGCACACGCAAGATCATGGTGATGCATAGCAACGAGAGGGGAGAGTGTTGTCCACGTACCCTCGTAGACCGAAAGCGGAAGCGTTAACACAACGCGGTTGATGTAGTCGTACGTCTTCACGATCCGACCGATCAAGTACCGAACGCACGGCACCTCCGAGTTCAGCACACGTTCAGCTCGATGACGTCCCTCGAACTCCGATCCAGCCGAGTGTTGAGGGAGGGTTTCGTCAGCACGACGGCGTGGTGACGATGATGATGTTCTACCGACGCAGGGCTTTGCCTAAGCACCGCTACGATATTATCGAGGTGTAATATGGTGGAGGGGGGCACCGCACACGGCTAAGAGATCAAATAGATCAATTGTTGTGTCTATGGGGTGCCCCCCTGCCCCCGTATATAAAGGAGCAAGGGGGAGGCCGGCCGGCCCTTGTTGGCGCGCCAGGAGGAGGAGTCCTCCTCCTAGTAGGAGTAGGACTCCCCTCTTTCCTACTCCTACTAGGAGGGGGGAAAGGAAGGGGGAGAGGGAGAAGGAAAGGGGGGCGCCGCCCCCCTCTCCTAGTCCAATTCGGACCAGAGGGGGAGGGGCGCGCGGCCCCTCCTGGCTGCCCCTCTCTCTCTCTCCACTAAGGCCCATAAGGCCCATTACTTCTCCCGGGGGGGTTCCGGTAACCCTCCGGCACTCCGGTTTTCTCCGAAATCACCCGGAACATTTTCGGTGTCCGAATATAGTCGTCCAATATATCAATTTTTATGTCTCGGCCATTTCGAGACTCCTCGTCATGTCCGTGATCACATCCGGGACTCCGAACAACCTTCGGTACATCAAAACATATAAACTCATAATATAACTGTCATCGTAACGTTAAGCGTGCAGACCCTACGGGTTCGAGAACTATGTAGACATGACCGAGACATGTCTCCGGTCAATAACCAATAGCGGAACCTGGATGCTCATATTGGCTCCCACATATTCTACGAAGATCTTTATCGGTCAGACCGCATAACAACATACGTTGTTCCCTTTGTCATCGGTATGTTACTTGCCCGAGATTCGATCGTCGGTATCTCAATACCTAGTTCAATCTCGTTACCGGCAAGTCTCTTTACTCGTTCCGTAATACATCATCTTGCAACAAACTCTTTAGTTGCAATGCTTGCAAGGCTTAAGTGATGTGCATTACCGAGAGGGCCCAGAGATACCTCTCCGACAATCGGAGTGACAAATCCTAATCTCGAAATACGCCAACCCAACAAGTACCTTCGGAGACACCTGTAGAGCACCTTTATAATCACCCAGTTACGTTGTGACGTTTGGTAGCACACAAAGTGTTCCTCCGGTAATTGGGAGTTGCATAATCTCATAGTCATAGGAACATGTATAAGTCATGAAGAAAGCAATGGCAACATACTAAACGATCAAGTGCTAAGCTAACGGAATGGGTCAAGTCAATCACATCATTCTCCTAATAATGTGATCCCGTTAATCAAATGACAACTCAAGTAGAGGCATACTAGTGACACTCTGTTTGTCTAGGAAACATAACCATCTATGATCAACGAGCTAGTCAAGTAGAGGCATACTAGTGACACTCTGTTTGTCTATGTATTCACACAAGTATTATGTTTCCGGTTAATACAATTCTAGCATGAATAATAAACATTTATCATGAAATAAGGAAATAAAAATAACTATATTATTGCCTCTAGGGCATATTTCCTTCAGTCTCCCACTTGCACTAGAGTCAATAATCTAGATTACACAGTAATGATTCTTACACCCATGGAGCCTTGGTGCTGATCATGTTTTGCTCGTGGAAGAGGCTTAGTCAACGGGTCTACAACATTCAGATCCGTATGTATCTTGCAAATTTCTATGTCTCCCACTTGGAATAAATCCCGGATGGAATTGAAGTGTCTTTTGATGTGCTTGGTTCTCTTGTGAAATCTGGATTCCTTTGCTAAGGCAATTGCACCAGTATTGTCACAAAAGATTTTCATTGGACCCGATGCACTAGGTATGACACCTAGATCGAATATGAACTCCTTCATCCAGACTCCTTCATTTGCTGCTTCCGAAGCAGCTATGTACTCCGCTTCACACGTAGATCCCGCCACGACGCTTTGTTTAGAACTGCACCAACTGACAGCTCCACCGTTCAATGTAAACACGTATCCGGTTTGCGATTTAGAATCGTCCGGATCAGTATCAAAGCTTGCATCGACGAACCATTTACGATGAGCTCTTTGTCACCTCCATAAACGAGAAACATATCCTTAGTCCTTTTCAGGTATTTCAGGATGTTCTTGACCGCTGTCCAGTGATCCACTCCTGGATTACTTTGGTACCTTCCTGCTAGACTTATAGCAAGGCTTACATCAGGTCTGGTACACAGCATTGCATACATGATAGAGCCTATGGCTGAAGCATAGGGAACATCTTTCATCTTCTCTTTATCTTCTGCAGTGGTCGGGCATTGAGTCTTACTCAATTTCACACCTTGTAACACAGGCAAGAACCCTTTCTTTGCTTGATCCATTTTGAACTTTTTCAAAACTTTGTCAAGGTATGTGCTTTGTGAAAGTCCAATTAAGCGTCTTGATCTATCTCTATAAATCTTGATGCCCAATATATACGCAGCTTCACCGAGGTCTTTCATTGAAAAACTCTTATTCAAGTATCCCTTTATGCTATCCAGAAATTCTATATCATTTCCAATCAGCAATATGTCATCCACATATAATATCAGAAATGCTACAGAGCTCCCACTCACTTTCTTGTAAATACAGGCTTCTCCAAAAGTCTGTATAAAACCAAATGCTTTGATCACACTATCAAAGCGTTTATTCCAACTCCGAGAGGCTTGCACCAGTCCATAAATGGATCGCTGGAGCTTGCACACTTTGTTAGCTTCCTTTGGATCGACAAAACCTTCCGGTTGCATCATATACAACTCTTCTTCCAGAAATCCATTCAGGAATGCAGTTTTGACATCCATTTGCCAAATTTCATAATCATAAAATGCGGCAATTGCTAACATGATTCGGACAGACTTAAGCATCGCTACGGGTGAGAAGGTCTCATCGTAGTCAATCCCTTGAACTTGTCGAAAACCTTTCGCAACAAGTCGAGCTTTATAGACAGTAACATTACCGTCAGCGTCAGTCTTCTTCTTGAAGATCCATTTATTTTCAATGGCTTGCCGATCATCGGGCAAGTCAACCAAAGTCCATACTTTGTTCTCATACATGGATCCCATCTCGGATTTCATGGCCTCAAGCCATTTTGCGGAATCTGGGCTCACCATCGCTTCTTCATAGTTCGTAGATTCGTCATGGTCTAGTAACATAACCTCCAGAACAGGATTACCGTACCACTCTGGTGCGGATCTTACTCTGGTTGATCTACGAGGTTCAGTAATAACTTGATCTGAAGTTTCATGATCATCATCATTAACTTCCTCACTAATTGGCGTAGGTGTCATAGAAACTGGTTTCTGTGATGAACTACTTTCCAATAAGGGAGCAGGTACAGTTACCTCATCAAGTTCTACTTTCCTCCCACTCACTTCTTTCGAGAGAAACTCCTTCTCCAGAAAATTTCCGAATTTAGCAACAAAAGTTTTGCCTTCGGATCTGTGATAGAAGGTGTACCCAATAGTTTCCTTTGGGTATCCTATGAAGACGCATTTCTCTGATTTGGGTTCGAGCTTATCAGGTTGAAGTTTTTCACATAAGCATCGCAGCCCCAAACTTTAAGAAACGACAACTTTGGTTTTTTGCCAAACCACAGTTCATAAGGCGTCGTCTCAACGGATTTTGATGGTGCCCTATTTAACGTGAATGCAGCCGTCTCTAAAGCATAACCCCAAAACGATAGCGATAAATCAGTAAGAGACATCATAGATCGCACCATATCTAGTAAAGTATGATTACGACGTTCGGACACACCATTACGTTGTGGTGTTCCGGGTGGCGTGAGTTGCGAAACTATTCCGCATTGTTTCAAATGAAGACCAAACTCATAACTCAAATATTCTCCTCCACGATCAGATCGTAGAAATTTTATTTTCTTGTTACGATGATTTTCAACTTCACTCTGAAATTCTTTGAACTTTTCAAATGTTTCAGACTTATGTTTCATTAAGTAGATATACCCATATCTGCTCAAATCATCTGTGAAGGTGAGAAAATAACGATATCCGCCACGAGCCTCAATATTCATCGGACCACATACATCTGTATGTATGATTTCCAACAAATCTATTGCTCTCTCCATAGTTCTGGAAAACGATGTTTTAGTCATCTTGCCCATGAGGCACGGTTCGCAAGTACCAAGTGATTCATAATCAAGTGGTTCCAAAAGTCCATCAGTATGGAGTTTCTTCATGCGCTTTACACCGATATGACCTAAACGGCAGTGCCACAAATAAGTTGCACTATCATTATCAACTCTGCATCTTTTGGCTTCAATATTATGAATATGTGTATCACTACTATCGAGATTCAACAAAAATAGACCACTCTTCAAGGGTGCATGACCATAAAAGATATTACTCATATAAATAGAACAACCATTATTCTCTGATTTAAATGAATAACCGTCTCGCATCAAACAAGATCCAGATATAATGTTCATGCTTAACGCTGGCACCAAATAACAATTATTTAGGTCTAAAACTAATCCCAAAGGTAGATGTAGAGGTAGCGTGCCGACCGCGATCACATCGACTTTGGAACCATTTCCCATGCGCATCGTCACCTCGTCCTTAGCCAATCTTCGCTTAATCCGTAGCCCCTGTTTCGAGTTGCAAATATTAGCAACAGAACCAGTATCAAATACCCAGGTGCTACTGCGAGCATTAGTAAGGTACACATCAATAACATGTATATCACATATACCTTTGTTCACCTTGCCATCCTTCTTATCTGCCAAATACTTGGGGCAGTTACGCTTCCAGTGACCAGTCTGCTTGCAGTAGAAGCACTCAGTCTCAGGCTTAGGTACAGACTTGGGTTTCTTCTCCTGAGCAGCAACTTGTTTGCTGTTCTTCTTGAAGTTCCCCTTCTTCTTCCCTTTACCCTTTTTCTTGAAACTAGTGGTCTTATTGACCATCAACACTTGATGCTCCTTTTTGATTTCTACCTCCGCAGCCTTTAGCATTGCGAAGAGCTCGGGAATCGCCTTAACCATCCCTTGCATATTATAGTTCATCACGAAGCTCTTGTAGCTTGGTGGCAGTGATTGAAGAATTCTGTCAATGACGCAATCATCCGGAAGATTAACTCCCAGTTGAATCAAGTGATTATTATACCCAGACATTTTGAGTATATGCTCACTGACAGAACTATTCTCTTCCATCTTGCAGCTATAGAACTTATTGGAGACTTCATATCTCTCAATCCGGGCATTTGCTTGAAATATTAACTTCAACTCCTGGAACATCTCATATGCTCCATGACGTTCAAAACGTCGTTGAAGACCCGGTTCTAAGCCGTAAAGCATGGCACACTGAACTATCGAGTAGTCATCAGCTTTGCTCTGCCAGACGTTCATAACATCTGGTGTTGCTCCTGCAGCAGGCCTGGCACCCAGCGGTGCTTCCAGGACGTAATTCTTCTGTGCAGCAATGAGGATAATCCTCAAGTTACGGACCCAGTCCGTGTAATTGCTACCATCATCTTTCAACTTTGCTTTCTCAAGGAACGCATTAAAATTCAACGGAACAACAGCACGGGCCATCTATCTACAATTAACATAGACAAGCAAGATACTATCAGGTACTAAGTTCATGATAAATTCAAGTTCAATTAATCATATTACTTAAGAACTCCCACTTATATAGACATCTCTCTAATCCTCTAAGTGATCACGTGATCCATATCAACTAAACCATGTCCGATCATCACGTGAGATGGAGTAGTTTCAATGGTGAACATCACTATGTTGATCATATCTACTATATGATTCACGCTCGACCTTTCGGTCTCCGTGTTCCGAGGCCATATCTGTTATATGCTAGGCTCGTCAAGTTTAACCTGAGTATTCCGCATGTGCAACTATTTTGCACCCATTGTATTTGAACGTAGAGCCTATCACACCCGATCATCACGTGGTGTCTCAGCACGAAGAACTTTCGCAACGGTGCATACTCAGGGAGAACACTTATACTTTGATAATTTAGTGAAGGATCATCTTATAATGCTACCGTCAATCAAAGCAAGATAAGATGCATAAAAGATAAACATCACATGCAATCAATATAAGTGATATGATATGGCCATCTGTTGGGGAACATACTAATTTCAAAAAAATTCCTACGCACACGCAAGATCATGGTGATGTATAGCAACGAGAGGGGAGAGTGTTGTCTACGTACCCTCGTAGACCGAAAGCGGAAGCGTTAACACAACGCGGTTGATGTAGTCGTACGTCTTCACGATCTGACCGATCAAGTACCGAACGCACGGCACCTCCAAGTTCAGCACACGTTCAGCTCGATGACGTCCCTCGAACTCCGATCCAGCCGAGTGTTGAGGGAGAGTTTCGTCAGCACGACGGCGTGGTGACGATGATGATGTTCTACCGACGCAGGGCTTCGCCTAAGCACCGCTACGATATTATCGAGGTGTAATATGGTGGAGGGGGGCACCGCACACGGCTAAGAGATCAATCATCAATTGTGTGTCTTTGGGGTGCCCCCTGCCCCCGTATATAAAGGAGCAAGGGGGAAGGCGGCCGGCCAAGGAGGAGGGCGCACCAAGGGGGGAGTCCTACTCCCACCGGGAGTAGGACTCCCCCTTTCCTTGTTGGAGTAGGAGAGAAGGAAAGAGGGGGAGAGGGAGAAGGAAAAGGGGGCTGCACCCCTTGTCCAATTCGGACCAGAGGGGGGGGGGGGTGCGCGCCTCCTTCCTTTTGGCCTCTCTCCTCTATTCCCGTATGGCCCAATAAGGCCCAATACTTCTCCCCGGCGAATTCCCGTAACTCTCCGGTACTCCGATAAATACCCGAATCACTCGGAACCTTTCCGAAGTCCGAATATAGTCGTCCAATATATCGATCTTTACGTCTCGGCCATTTCGAGACTCCTCGTCATGTCCCTGATCTCATCCGGGACTCCGAACTCCTTCGGTACATCAAAACACATAAACTCATAATATAACCGTCATCTAACTTTAAGCGTGCGGACCCTACGGGTTCGAGAACTATGTAGACATGACCGAGACACGTCTCCGGTCAATAACCAATAGCGGAACCTGGATGCTCATATTGGCTCCCACATATTCTACGAAGATTTTTATCGGTCAAACCGCATAACAACATACGTTGTTCCCTTTGTCATCGGTATGTTACTTGCCCGAGATTCGATCGTCGGTATCTCAATACCTAGTTCAATCTCGTTACCGGCAAGTCTCTTTACTCGTTCCGTAATACATCATCCCGCAACTAACTCATTAGTTACAATGCTTGCAAGGCTTATAGTGATGTGCATTACTGAGTGGGCCCAGAGATACCTCTCCGACAATCGGAGTGACAAATCCTAATCTCGAAATACGCCAACCCAACAAGTACCTTTGGAAGCACCTGTAGAGCACCTTTATAATCACCCAGTTACGTTGTGACGTTTGGTAGCACACAAAGTGTTCCTCCGGTAAACGGGAGTTGCATAATCTCATAGTCATAGGAACATGTATAAATCATGAAGAAAGCAATAGCAGAATACTAGACGATCGTGTGCTAAGCTAACGGAATGGGTCAAGTCAATCACATCATTCTCCTAATGATATGATCCCGTTAATCAAATGACAACTCATGTCTATGGCTAGGAAACATAACCATCTTTGATCAACGAGCTAGTCAAGTAGAGGCATACTAGTGACACTCTGTTTGTCTATGTATTCACACATGTATCATGTTTCCGGTTAATACAATTCTAGCATGAATAATAAACATTTATCATGATATAAGGAAATAAATAATAACTTTATTATTGCCTCTAGGGCATATTTCCTTCACTTCGGCGCGCTGCCCTGTGAGCCTGCTGGCCCTTCTGGGCCTGTATTTGCAAACCCTAGGTCTGGCAGGCCCACTGGGCAGCGCCCCAATAATTTTTTATATAATTTTCTTATATTTATTTTTGAGTAGTTTTTTTGCTGTATTTAGTTTCTTTGTGAATATAAAAAAAATATAGTTTTTTCTTTTCTGCATTATTTATTTTATGCTATTTATTTTTGAGTAATTTTTTAATATAGTTTTTGTCTTTTCTGTTTTATTTATTTTCTATTTTATTATGATGCATACTAAACGCAAAAATAGGCTGGAGTTCAAATAAGTTTAAAAAACATTGAAGTGCCCGTGTAACAGATGAGTTCTCGTTCGAAACCCTGATGATACCATGCCAAGTTCCAACATTTTCAGACTTTATTTTGTAGTGATTTTCAATTTCATCGTCATTTAGCTCTCTAAACAAATCGGTAAATGACTAAAAACAGCAAATGATGTCAGAACGTGTTGGAAATTGATGACGTCGCTTTGAATGATGCATACTGAACGCAAAAATAGGTTGAAGTTCAAATAAGTTTAAAAAACATTGAAGTGTCCGTGTAACAGATGAGTTCTCGTCCGAAGCCCTGATACTCCGAAAGAGATTGTCTAGTTTGTACACGAAGTACGGCCAGTTTTTGCCGTAACCCTCTCTACTCTCTTGCACAATGCTATGTGGGTGAAATGATGATACCATGCCAAGTTTCAACATTTTCAGAGTTCATTTTGTAGCGATTTTCAATTTCACGGTCATTTAGCTCTCTAAACAAATCGGTAAATGACTGAAAAACAGCAAATGATGTCAGAACGTGTTGGAAATTGATGACGTCGCTTTGAATGGTGTGTACTGAATGCTAAAATAGTCTGGAGTTTAATTAAGTTTAAAAAACATGAAGTGCCGGTGTAACAGATGAGTTCTCGTCCGAAGCCCTGATACTCCGAAAGAGATTGTCCAGTTTGTACACGAAGTGCATACAGTGTTTGCCGTAACCCACTCCACTCTCTTGCACATGCTATGTGGGTAAAATGATTATACCATGCCAAGTTTCAACATTTTCAGAGTTCATTTTGTAGCGATTTTTAATTTCACGGTCATTTAACTTTGAAAACAAATCGGTAAATGACTGAAAAACAGCAAATGATGTCAGAAAGTGTTGAAAATGGATGACGTCGCTTTGAATGCTGCGTAATGAACGCAAAAATAGTCTGGAGTTGTAATAAGTTTAAAAAAATGAAGTGCCGATGTAACAGATGAGTTTTCGTCCGAAATCGGCCCTGATACTTCGAAAGAGATTGTCCAGTTTGTACACGAAGTGCATCCAGTTTTTGCCGTATTGTCCAGTTTGTACACGAAGTGCAACCAGTTTTTGCCGTAACACAAGAAGTCCGGAGTTGTAATAAGTTATTAAAAATAAAAAAGAGGCGCAATGCTCGTTAATTAGCTTCAAGCCTTTCGGAATAGTGTAGACTGCACTGCACATAGCTCCATGCAGTCTACCCTATTCCTCAAGACTTGAAGCTAAGCAACGTGAAGGTGAGCATTGCGCCTCTTCTTCATCGTTTCTGCACTCAGAGCTTATAAACCGCTCCTAGTGCCTCTCTCTTCGCGAGGTGGGACTAAAAAACAGCTTAGTAAGAAACTCTAGTACCGATTCATGCCACGAGCCAGTACTAAAGGTGCTCGTGGGGCCACAGCCTCATTAGTACCGGTTCGTGGCACGAACCGGTGCTAAAGGTTCGTCCGTCACGAACCAGTACTAAAGAGCTCCTCCCGTCTAGCCGTTAAAACCGGCACTAATGGACACATTAGTGCCGGCTCAAAATCAAACCGGCACTAATGTGCTTCACATTTGACCATTTTTCTACTAGTGTAATCCGATGGCCTCGCCAAGCACCCCCATGACAACTCGAGATCACCAACCAGTCTAGCAGATCGGCGGTCTAGGAGTGCACGTGGTAGGATCCCACAGCTAGGCTGCAATTACCATTGACATGTTCATGTTTCTGTACGCGCTCGTGGCTGGTGGTGATGGCTCACGCAGGTGACATTTGGTTTCCACGAACCACGATCTGCAGCCGAGCGGAGGCGCTCAGCAGGCAATAACTTGTGTTTTCCAGTTTCCACTCGTGTTCGTGTGGGAGACACATGACTGTGTGGGATGTTTTTCTTTCTCTTCATATGGGAGACGTACGATTTTAAAAGCGGAGGTGCGTATAAGAAAGAAAAGACTCTTCGTGTGGGAGAAGAAGGGCTTTAGAATCGAAGATGGCCTATGAAAGAAAAGGGGAGAAACGAAAAAAGTTAAAGGGATTTTTCTAAATGAGCATGTGATAGGCCAAACTAAACATATCACCTCTTTTTATTGGCGGGAATAAATAATATGAATTCCAATTATTTCTACCAAATACATTATATAATATTTCAAAAGGTAAACCAATAATAAGAAACCATTCAAATGTCATCCTCGCGAGTGTGCGAGCTCCTTTGCTTGTGTTTATATAAAGAGCAAGAAGCAGAAAATACTTGCTGGGAGCTAAAAATATAGTCTCTCTGTAAAGAAATATGAGTGCGTTTAGATCATCACTAAATCCAGATGGAGGGAGTACTTGTTAATTTATTTTTGAGAGCTGCAAATACCGGCATTTTTTTAGCAAAATACTCCCTGTATAAATGTTTAGATAACTCTTTTAGTGATCTAAACACTCTTATATTTTTTTACGGAGGGAATACTAGTTAATGGGAACATACAGAGAAGGACAAATACCTGACCCACGAGAGCATGGGCCGGCCCATACGACACCACTCCTTCATTCCTCAAATCATTTCTTGCTCTTCCGCAAACCGAAACCCTCGCCGTCACCCTCCGCCGCCGGCCATGGCCGACCCGCAATTTATCCTCGGCACCTCCATCTCCGAGATGCTCACCGGCATGGAGCTAGACGGCGAGGACCCTCAGAAGCTGGACCTCGGCACAAACTATCTGCTTTACTTCGTGTACGACTACCTCCCGCACCCGCCGGTCTCCCCCACCGCCACCCTCTTGCCCTCCGGCTTGCCGTTGCTCCCCGACGGCGTCGACTGCATCAGCCGCCTCCCCGATGCAGTCCTCCGAGAAATCGTCTCCCGCCTCCCCGCCAAGGACGCCGCGCGCACCGCCGCCCTCTCCTCGCGCTGGCGCCCCTCTCTCTTGTCGGCAGCCACCTGCTTCCGGACGGCGGCGCGGCCGGGCAGTTCCCATCGGCGTTCCCTCTCCCCGTTCCGTCACCGCCGCGGTGTCCCGCGTCCTCGCGGCGCATCCGGGGCCCTTCCGCTGCGTCCACCTCACCCGCAGCACCATGGAGGAGCACCGGGGCGAGATGTCGCGCTGGCTCGACATCCTCGTCGCCAAGGGGGTCCAAGAACTCGTCTTTGCCACGATCTTCGGCTGCGCCTCTATCTCGGCGTGTGGAGGCTCCCGGACACCGCCGCCGTACCGCGCGGCGCCAGATTCCCCAACCTCAAGGAGCTCGGCCTCTGCATGAATGTCATGGAGGACCATGATGTGGCCTTCATGCTTGAAAAAAGCCCCGTTCTGAAGTTCCTCGTCCTCATGGGGAGCCAGACCGGAGTGCGCCTCCGCCTTGTCAGCCATAGCCTGCGGTGCGTTCAGCTGGGATTCACCATGTTGGAGGACATCGACGTGGTGGATGCCCCTCGCCTGGAGAGGGCTCTTTCAGTGGCAAATTGTCTCTCCGGGACAGGTCGCCATGAACTGCTCTTCCAGGATCAAAATTGGCCGTGCACCTAACCTCCGTCACGGAGGCTCCGTGTGGTGGGATACCTTAAGCCAGGAGATCAAGAGCTGGGGATTAGCAACACCGTCATCGTGGTACTCCCAATCTATGTGTCTGTGCTGATACTCCCAATCTATGATCTCAATTAGTTTATCTGACCTTGGGTGCATTATTTACAGGCTGGGGCCAAGGAGAGCATTGTCCCTAGTGTCCAGATTTTGGCCATAGAAGTGCAGTTCCCTCCGCAATGCTGTCAAGAAAGTGCCTGGCTTTCTCAGATGCTTCCCTAACCTGGAGACGCTCCATGTCTATGTAAAACTGGTTAACTTAACGATATACACTTGCTGCATTGGCAATTTTGCAATACTAGTTTCTGTGTTATAAGATATAGAGATCTCTAAGATATATCTAGCATAGTCAGAACTGACTTTGTATCTTTTCTCAAAAAAAAAACTAATTGCTTATCTAGCATGGTCAGAATTGTGAATCAGATTAATCAAAAATGAAAAATCTGCTGGCCTGCTCATAGATAACATAGATCTATCCTGAACTTGTCTGAGACTAAAGCCTTAGTTGTTGTTGCTCATAGTCATAGATAAGATACCTGAACTAATGTATGCACTGATTGATTTCATCTGCAGTCCTGCCGCATATCTGAAGAGTCCACTGGCAAGGTCAATCTAAAGTTCTGGCAGGACGCTGGTCCCATGAAATGCGTGGTGCAGAGCATGAAGAAGGTGTTCTTCTACGAGTTCCAAGGGTCGAGAAGCGAGGTCGCTTTCCTCAAGTTCATCGCGGAGAGAGGTCGGGTGCTGGAGCAGATGGTTGTTGTGGTGGCCAAGCTGAAGCCTCTAACGAGCGCGAATTGGAGCAGCAAAGCTTGCAAAGTAGAGTTCTCCAAGAGCCCGCACACTGAACCTGGAAGTCCTATTTACAGCAACAAGATAGCTTCTGATTTTGGGTTTGCTGACCCTTTTGACCTCCTCGAGTACCACTAGATGCAGAAAGGATCTCTGTAAGTTAATTAGTAGCACTATGCCAGTGCCTCTGGTGCTGCAAGACTACTTGTTACTCAGCTAGACTTGGTGTTCTTGGACTTGGCAGCATTTCTCTTGGCAAGCTGTGGCATGCTTTCTGGATGTGGTGTTACATGATGTGGTTGTTTGTGCCAAGACGTGGTACCAATAATTTCTTCAAGTTTGTTCCATCTTCACTTTATTTTCCTTTTTACATTGCAGTCAATTGTGTTCCATCTTTAAGTCTGGTTGGAGTCTGGTCTTTCTGGTTAGTCCCAACTACAATTTCATTTATGCTGTCAAGTTGCTGTTGGTATGCATTAGCCGTTGGCGGTGTGCATCGTTCCACAGGCTCGCCACGCCGCAGTGAGTTTTTTTTTTTTTTTTTGGTTGCGAATAGCGCCGCAGTGAGTTAGGAGTGCCCTTGAGGATGTTACTGCACACTGTTTGTTTGTTAGACTGTTAGCCATGCATGGTGAAAGAACAGTTCAGTTAGTAGGTGTGCTGGCAGGAAGTTGCTGCTTCCAGATGTTCTTTTGCCTAGCTTAAACTATCACAAATGGTTTGATGTAATTGCTTCAGGGAACAATCTGGATGATTTATATAACAGCGTGTGATACAACTCTATGCTCTGAATGTACTTCAAACTAAATTGAGGCTTTCATTCTGCGTTTGTGTTTTGATCTGAAATGCTTGAGCGTGATTCCCTCCGCGGCCCTCTGTGTAAGGTGCTTCTAAAATTTAATGTAAGATGCTTCTTAACTCAGGTTCAGGTTCAGTGCCTATAGTGGCGGACGCCGGTGAAGAGGGGGAGACTCCCTCCAACTTAACCATTTGTCCTTTTTTTTAGAGTATGCAAATTACGTACCCTAATTCTATAGTAGAAGGCAAGAATTACAAGACCAAGACCCCGACATGGCGGTTCTCTCTTGCTAACCTCTACCCAGCCCCTCCCGCTCAACTCAACCACCTTGCTGACCCTTTCACCGACCAGGAAATTCGGAACTACTTTCTTCAGATGAACCCTAACGTTAGCCAGGCCTTGATGGTTTCGCCCGTCCTTCTACCGCAAGTTCTAGCACTCTGTCAAACGCTTTGTCCTTGCCTTCTTCCACGACCTCAAAGTCTCAGTTGAACGCTTCAACAGAGCTCACATGATCCTAGTCTCAAAAAAGAAATTGCCACCTTTGTTGATGCTTTCAGACCCATCTCCCTCCAGAATTGCCACTCGAAAGCGCTTGACAAGCTTCCCTACGCCAGACTAAAACCCCTCATCCTTCTTCTGGTTCATGCAGATCAAACCGGCTTCATCTCTGGTCGAAACATCGCAGAAAACTTTTATCTATGCGGTGGATATCATCTCCTGTTGCCACTATCGAAAAAAACAACTATCATCTTCAACCTCGACTTTTCTAAGGCCTTCAACTTTATCTCCTGGGATGGACTATTTGCAATCCTGTCCCTCCCGGGGTTCCCTCCGGCTTGGTCTGGCTCACTCTTACTCCGATGCTACTACCATCCTCAAGGGGGCCCACCATGATTTTGGTGTTTCCACTGGTCTCTCCATAAGATTTCCTTCCTCCCTATGCACCCCCTGGCTCCATCATCGCCAAATTTTCCTCCCTATGCACCCAACGTTCCATAAATGTGAATTGAACATATAAATCTCGCTATGCTACCCGCATAGCCAGGGCACTCGCGCGCGTCGCGTCGTTGTGAGCCGATGAAACAAGCATATGCAAATGCAGTTGTCCAAAGAGAAACAGAAGGTAAACCTTGCTGAATAAATCTTGTTGAGGCAAAGAGAGCAAGGAACAGAGTGGAGGAGTTGGAGTTGCAGCTAGCCAAGCACACCCATCATGACCCATGCCATGCCGTGTCCTTAACAGAATCTCTTCACAAGTGGTCTTGAAAAAAGAATCTCTTCATGAAACCCAATCCTTACAAGTTACAATTACTAAGCTCCCTATGAATAGAAGCCTATAAGAGCTCCAAAGTTTTGTCCTCGGAAGTGGACCCTGTCTTTAAGGGTCCAGTTGGATCATAGGTCCCACATGAAAATATCCGAACTGACATTCTACTAAAGTATTTTTCAAAAACTTTAAAAACACTCATAAATTTATTTTATTTGTCAACTTAAAAAACACTGATTTTTAAAAATATTTACGAATTTAAATAATGTTCTTAATGTAAAACTTCTTCATGAATATCAGAAAAAATTTCATTGGTTCTAAAAAATGTTCACAAGTTTTATAGTTGTTCATGATTTTTTAGAAATGTCACAACTTTTGAACAATATACGGGGATTAAAACATGTTTTTAAATCTAAAACATGTTCACGAATATGAAAAATCATCATGGATCGTTAAACAAATGTTCACAATTTTGCAGAAAAAATTTATGAATTTTAAAAATTGTTCAATAATTTAAATTATTGTTCCTGAATCTCAAAAAATATTATTCATTTTGAATATATTCGCTAAATAAAAAATATAAAGTGGAACATGAAAAAATATATGAGAAAAGTCGAGAAAAAAAAGAAAAAATATCGAATGAAACCTTTCCAAAACCGGAAGGATCGGACTACATGGCCAACCCAATAGCATCCACGGGGATATGCATTTGCTCGACCTACGATATGCATGAAATGTTAATTGACATAATAGTGGGCGCAGCAAAGCGCGTGTTACCCTCTAGTGAATAGAAAAACTGGCCACCCGTTTTTTTGCTAAAAAGAAAAACTAGCCCAATCTTTTCTTAGAAAAAAAAGCCACTCATGATGGCTTCCTTGGCGCACGGCACGCAGAGAGGCATGACTTTCTCTTGATGGCGGCGAGATGTAGATTTGATAAAATACTTATGTAGTGTCAAAAAACCAAGTTCAAAAGAATGTTTGCACCGTTCAATTTTTTTTGTAACATTTAAGAATCTTCATACATTTAAAAAATTCTGTTGATTGATATTTTGAAAAAATATGTTCGTCATGTGTTGAAAAATGTTCAACGTGTATTTAACAACTTGTTCAACATGTATTTCAAAAAACAGTACATCATGTTTAAAAAAAATTTGAACGTGTATCTGAAAATGTTTCACATGTATTAAAAAAATTCTACCCCACACCTCAATATGAATTTGTAGGTTCAGAAAAATTCTTAAAACTTGTCAAAATGTCAACCATGGTTTTGTTTTTTTAATTCAAATTCATAATTTTGATTTTCATTCACACAAATTTACTTTTGAAATAGTTGATTTTTAACTCAAAAAATTCAGCTCGATTTAAATTTCAGGCGTTGCCCAAAACAGTGTTGTGAGCCTAATAACGCCCAGTAAAGCCCAATAACGTGTAGTAGGTCAATATTGAACCCTAGCGCCAGGCAGGCCCAGCGCACGCACGGAGCAGCCACGGCGCAAACTCTCTACCTTTCCGCGCAGGACCGACGGCGGCGTCGGCGGCGCAGCGAGTGGAGCGACGGCGTCTCCCGCCGGCCACGTGCGTCGCTGGGTGGGGCAGCGGGCGGTGAGCAGCTCGCCGCAAAGCTCTGTTTCCGGGGAGGAGCTGCGTCGGAGCTTGCCGCAAACTCTGTTTCTGGGGTGGCGCAGCGGCAGCGTCGTCTTGGTGCGGTGGCGACTCCGTGAGGCCTCCGGTGCAAGCCCAGGTTCCCTCCCCAGCTCCTCGATCCAGAGCCCCAAGTCTGAAACTAGGAATCGTGAATGGTGACTGAGTTGACAGATTTTCGGTGTGGTCGCAGGTTTGTCATGTCGACGTTCGCCGGTGTATCCGTCCTCGACGGCGACAAGCCGTGCTCTTGCGTAACGTCGGGCGTCGGCGCCGGTGCTGGCGCGAGCAGCGTGTACCACCTGCTCGTGGTCAAGGGCTACTCTGGTATCAAAAAGGAGCTGCCCAACGGCGAGAGCTGGTGCACTGAATTGTTCAGGGTGGGAGGCCATGAGTATTCCATCGAGTACTATCCTAATGGCGCAAACCCCAACTGTGCCGACTTCATTTCGCTCGATATTACCCGCCTCTACGACGAAGATGTCGAAGAGGGTGTGGAGGCCAAGTTCAGTTTCAGCCTCGTCGACGACGTCGAGAAGCAGATGCCGACGTACATTCGTGCGACTCGTAAAACCCGTGACTTCCGCAGATGTGATCCTTGTTGGGGTTGCGACAAGTTCATGAGAAGAGATGCCCTTGAGCGATCGGCCAGTCTAAAGTCTGATTGTTTCACCATCCGGTGTGATATTGTGGTGTGCAAGGACAACACCCCAGACGCCACCGGCTCCGGCACCAGCACCGGCACCGAGGTTCTTCTGCCTGACATACACCAACATTTTAGCAACCTCCTTCAGAATAAGGTGGGTGCTGATGTGACATTCGAGGTCGGCGGCGAGACGTTCGCTGCACACCGGTGTGTGCTCGCTGCCAGGTCTGAAGTGTTCATGGCGCAGCTCTTTGGCACCGCTATGCCCAGCGTCATACAGATCACAGATATGGAAGCAAAAGTGTTCAGGGCTTTGCTTTGCTTCATCTACACAGACTCGTGTCCTGAGATGGAGAAGAACAGCATGGAGGAGGATGAAATGCCAGGAGTTGTGGAACAAGGACAAGTAGAGGAAGTACTGGAGAATAAAACGTCAGAGGTTGTGGAACAAACACAAGAAGAGGCGGTAGAGGATGAAATTCTTCTGCAATGGCTGCAGGATTTGTTTGTGGCGGCAGACAGATACAATCTCCAGCGGCTCAAGTTCATCTGTGAAAAGCAGTTGTGTGAGCATGTAGGTGTGAGCTCGGTGGCGTCCACTCTTGCTCTAGCCGAGCAGCACCACTGCCATGGATTGAAGGCGGCGTGCTTGAAGTTTATCCAAGTCCTATCTCCCTCGCGTTTGCAGGCACTAATGGCAACTGATGGATGGGGGCATATAGCAACGACATACCCCTCTGTTTTGTACGAGCTCATTGCCATCCTTGCGTCAAACCAGCGGAAATGACACTCTGGTATGCATGTTCTTCAAGTGACACTCTTTTGTATCCTCTATAGATATCGTAGTTTGTGTGCTCTGCTTTTAATTGTCTCCTCGTGTAATTTGCATGAATGCTGAATCAGAAAACCCCAACATATGGGCATATTGTCTCTTCATGCAATTGCAATGGATGGTCTGTAAATTCAGGTGTGAGGATCAACATTGATCTGCATTGCAGCAATGCACAAGTTTCCCAACAAATTTCATTTTATCCTCATATATTCATCTGTGCATTTTGTCGTGCAGTGTACCTTTGTGCCTCCCCTGTCATTTAATACCCTTTTCTAGTGGTTATCAAGAAGAACAAATGTTTGAAGTTTTTTGGAAAGGGATTTTTATGAACCTGAATTTAGTGGAAACAAACAAGATTGAAGACAAGACAGGTCACCAAGAATTTCGGTTGCCGTGACAGGCGTGGTGTGAAATCTTGATCCTGTACCAAAAAAATGACTTCTCCTTTATGCTTGTTGTTCTCCTCAGATGGGACAAAAAAATGACTTCCGTTGTGGTGTATTTGGAAGCACAGATGATGATTGATTGCTGTCAGTTAGCTACTGTAATAGACAATGAGTTGATGAAAAAACCCGCTTGCTTTGCCATGAGCCTGAAAGTGTTGTTTGAATGTGTGATTTCTAGACATTTGCTCTTCTAGTCTTCTTGATGGTTTACGGATGCAATCTAGAATGTCGCCATTCTGCAAAGCCACATGAAGGAAGTGGCAAAAATCTAGATACCAAGTCTTCATACAGTCTAGACCCCGACACTTTCTAGTAAGGAAAATATCATGATAGTAATATGTACCATGTTGTTTTCTCATTGATAGTAATGACACTATCGACAGTAACCGTTCCCCCGCGTCGCCTCTATCCAGGGCGACTCGGGGCGTTCGACAAACCCTAGCGCGCCGCCTACGGCCCTCTTCCTTCCCGGAAGACGCCGACGGCCGACGGCGGCGGCGGGGCCTCTCCTCTCGGCTCCCCTGGGTCTGTGGCGGCAGGTCTCGGCAGGACCCGGCGGTGCTCCGGGCGTGCGTGTGCCTGGCGTCTAGCCATGCGGCGGCGGAGCTTGGCGAAGGTGGTGGGGCGCGGTTGCTGGTGCTCGGTTGTGCGTCGTCCGCTACCATGCCGGGCGGGGCCGACGGGACGGACGTTGGGCGAACGAGATGGCGTCATGGGTTGTTGGGCCTTGCTCCGGCGGCCTGGCCTCCCCGTCGGTGTGCTGGGCATGTTGCCTTTGTTCATGGTGGTTGATGCGACGAGAAGGACGTGAGGGGAGCTGGGGAAACCCTGTCTCTGCTTCATGCCATGAGCGGCGACGATGATGCCTCTAGGCGCCGTAATCGTTGTTGAAGGCGTTGTAAAATTGCTCCTCTCCTCCCTTCATGGTCTTTGCTCCGGGGAAACCCTTGCTCCCCTCTTGGGACAGACAATGGCGGCGATTTTCTCGCCATTGACCTTCTTGGAGGCATTATCTTGGAGCTGAGTCAATCGCCGGTGCTAGAGGTAGCTTGTTCAGCGTTGCTCTGAAGTGAGATCTATGGACGGCGGCTCGAGGCAGAGGGTACGGATGTGCAGCGGTGACGGTGGATTATGGCTTGGCTAATAGTCTATTGTACCGAGACACCGATGGCCAAAATCCTATTTTGCAGGTACTTGGGCGACAACGCCAGCCTGCTACGTCCTAGTACGGCGGGTCACCGCTCGGCCTTGTAGGCGAAGGCGTGGTTCTACACTGCTTTGTGATTGCCGAGATGGGACCGGGATTGGAATCTTCACATCCAGCGGTAATGACGATTTTGTTTTGCTGTCTGATTCTGCCACCACGGACGAGAACGACCAAGCATGAGGATGGTGCTAGACTGTCGGAGCATCCCAAATTGGGATCTGACGGTGTCAATGAGCTTCCTCCGTCGATCTCGGTTGCAAAGTGCGACGACGACCTTCATTGTTCGGAGTTCTTGGTGGTAACCGGCCTTTGTCGTGGCTTGACTGTCTGCTTGTGCAAGCACGGTCTTCATTTGCATGGCACCTCACGTCAAGACCGTGCTATGTATGTGTAGCTACTGGGATTGCAGAAAGTGGTGACGACATCACATCTGATGTCAGAAGATGGTTGGTGCTGATATGGTTGATGTCGTAGATTGTTTATCATTGTTTTGATCACTTCAGAGCTTTTTCCTTTTACTCCACCAAGGCATAGCTTCGGTCTTGTTTGACTTTGCTAGTTGTCGGTGCGATTTTTATTTGTGTGCATTGTTGTCGGCTATGGCATCGTAGCTATGCAGAGGCGGGGTGTGTGCTCACTGTGTTTGTATCCCTTTGCTGCTTCATTTTGAGATAATAAAATCCACTCTTTGTCGGAAAAAAATCAATGCAGATCATAGAGGGCAATGTGCTTGGAAGTATGAGACATTTAGTTTACTTGAGGGGTATGTGTGATCAATATTATATCATATTCTTACTAGTTCCAATGAATTAAGGCATTCTTTTCATGGATATTCTGCACTGCTTTTTGCACTTGGTAGCTTCATATGAAAGAAATTCCACTTAATTGGAACTGAAAGTATGTCAAAAGAATACATTCGACGATTATGAATTATTTGCTTGTATATGATTGTCATTTTTAACTATGTGGATAATTTGGATCTCGGTGCTTATCCATGTGCAAGTTCTCATGCTCTTTTCAGCCCAGTGATGAATTGGTGCTCTCTTTAAAAAAATGAATTGGTAATCTTTTGCTCAGAAAACCATGATTTGTTTTGTTGTCATTGTTGATATTGGAGCTCTATTACTCACTGTCAAATAAACAAAGCTACTTTTCTTTCTGCGGGGGAAGTAAACAAAGCTACTACACAATGGTCATTCATTATTTGTTCAAATATCTTAACAATGCAGGTATGACGATTGATTTACGACAAGAGATGCAGATAATACAAAATAAGTAGATCAAAATGGCAATCCGTACATAACCATCAAAGGGTCTTTATATTGGAAATCCTACTCTGAGTGTGTTTTATACATAAATATTTATACAAGTCACATGAGATAACTTAAGTCATATTACTATGTTTAGTAAAAAGTAGATCACATAATTTGCATTTTTTATCTTTGTAATTATACTCAAGTATTGTGTTCATAGCAAAAACAAAAATATCTTAATATGAGATCATATATTTACTCCGCAAACAAAGTCATTCAATACATGTATTACCATGTACATAGCCTTAAGAGTCTCTCAACAAAATGCAGTTTTTGAAATCCAGTTTTTGAAATCATGCATACCTTTCTATCAAACCCCCGTATATAACGTAACTTCTTGATATCACCATGCTTCTTGTGTGCTTTCGCCATAGAGTGATGAAAAAAAATATGTGTTACGTTCTTCGTGCCGCAGGGCAATTGGCATGTCCACGCCGAAGCCAAAAGAACTCCTGTTTTCTCCAGAATATTTTCAATGGTGAGCTTCAAAGTTGGTACTTCCTCCTTTCTGGTTTATAAGGCTCATCTCAATTTTTTCATTTTTCCGATTTATAGGACTCATCTACATCTTTTTTTAAGATTTCAAGGCGCATTAAATCTTTGCATGCAAGAATTAAAGAGAAACTCACCAATGCATGTACTCATCTAGTGGTCAAGCATGCATGCACTGCAATTAATCTCAATTAATGCATCAATTTAGTTTGGGTAGTTTTGTAAAGTACTCCCTCTGTTCCATATTATTTGTCGCTGGAGGTTCTGTTCCGACCAGGTGAAATGATGTGAAATTACGGAAGTACCCCCGATTTGAAATCGATCAGGAGGCGTCTTCCTACGTCGCTCCTCCCCTCCGCCAGGCTTCTCCGCCGTCACTCCTCCCTTCCGCCGGGCTCCTCTGCCGTCCGCAACTCTGGCGTCCTTCCCCGCCGCGGTCCGAAGCTGCCACGCCGGCCGCCCTTCCCCGCGGCGGTCCGCAGCTCCCTCGCCGGCCGCCCTTCCCGGCCGCGGTCCGCAGCTCCCTCGCCGGCCGCCCTTCCCGGCCGCGATCCGCAGCTCCCTCGCCGGCTGCCTGCTCCGCCGCAGCTTCAGATCCTTCCCTGCTGGCCACAGATCCCTCGCCGGCCGCCTCCCCCCACTCCAATCAAGAGCTCGAGGTCAGCCGTTGTGCTGTCCACTTCTGCTGCTCCTCTCCTCTCTGTATTGGGCTTGATTCTTGCTGCTCCTCTTCTCATCCCGGACAGCGCAGAGAATCTGCAATTGATCCAAAAACCAGGTCAATTGATGTCAAATTGATTAACTAAATCATCCAGAAACAAGAATGATAAGTCCATATGCTACTGTTGATCCCAAGACCGGAACGACAAGTCCAGGTTTTTCTCAATTGAGGAATTTGATTAACTAAATCATCCAAAAACCAGAATGATAAGGCCACATGCTACTGTTGATCCCAAGTTTGATGCATATCGATTGTTGTATGAGTTCTCCAAATGAACAGGAGTACTCCTCTATTTTGATATGAAATCACCATGATAGGTCCACATGCTACTGTTGTCAACATGATAAAAAGTTTCAGTTAGTTACCTCTAAAACTACTCCTAATTAACTGAAGAAGAGAAGAGAAGAGGAGTTGTACTCCAGATGGAGAAACCACAGCAGTAGTACACTACTCCTAATTAACTGAACAAGATCTTGAGCCTCTTGCCTTTTGCCAATACATACTCCAGCAATCTTTGGTTTACACTGATTTACTCCAGTTAAATTCAGCAAAGCACATAACAATAATGTTAAGCTACTGGAAATTCCAAAACAGTAAAGTTCCAATTTAAGTTACTGCAATCTGGCTTTGTATCTGCACTTTTGTGGTGATGCAGAGACCATCTCAGTGCATCAACAAAATTCAGTAAAATTCAGTGCATCAACTCCATGTACTCGAGTACTCTTTCTGTGAAATACAGTGCATCTACTGGAAACAAAATTCAGTAAATTTCCAGCAACTACTCCTAATGCAAACAAGATTCACCTAGCAAGGTTTATTTGACATGGAGTAGTTTATTTCATAGAGTAAACATTAGCACTATTTGACAGTAAAAGGTTTTAGCTAATTTGAATTAACTGAAAGCAGCAGTACACTAGCAGTACATCATTTTTATTGACAGTAAAATGTTCAAAGAAACAGAAATATCAGTACAATAGCTAGATTGCACTATCAGTACACTAGCAGTAAAATGTTCATTTACTTTCAGTAAACAAATATTCAAGCAGATTTGCTTGTCCTACTCCTGCAGATCACCAAGCATCTTGTTTAATCCAGCTAATTAACTGAAACTTGCACTAAACTACTGCTGTCCCACACTACTGCAAGTGCCATACTACTGCAAGTGCCATACTACTGCAAGTGTTAAATTAACTGGAACACTAAGCTCCAAGATTACTGCACCAAGTCAAATTTAAACACCAAGATTGCTGAAAGCATCAGCAAGCTAACTGGAGTAGTTCAAGATACTGAATCTTGGTTTTAACTAAACAGTATTTATACTCCCCTTTCATTTAAATAGTCCAGTATATACACAGTCAAGTTGTTGGAGCAGCCATTTACTGAACACTGACTTACTCCAGTACATACACAGTCAAGTTGTTGGAGCAAGCTAACTGGAGTAGTTCAAGAACACTGACTTTCATTTAAAGCCAGTTTACTCACCTAACAAGATAGCAAAAGCAAATCATCTGGCTTACTCACGAAAAGTTCAATATACTCTAGAGATCATTAAGCAAATCATCTGGCTTTGTATCTGCACTTTTGTGGTGATGCAGAGATCATTAAGCTACTGGAAAACCCAAAACAGTCAAGTTCCATTTAAGCTACCGGAGTACAGTACTGGAGTATGCTACTGGGGTACTGGAAATCCCACATTTCATTCAGATCGGGGCCAAACACCTAAAAAATCTCATCTTTTCTGCTGAGTATACCTTGATCTGGACGTCACAGCCGGCGGGATCTCCTCGATCTGGATGCACTTCCTCGCCGGCTTCTTCTTGTCATCGTCGCTGGCTTCCTCGGCGCCTCACTTGGTCTTGGCCTTGCCGGCGGCGCCGGCTCGGACTAGGCCTCCCAGGTCGAAGCCGCCGTCGTTGGGGGAGGCGAGCTCTGCCTCGCAGTTGAGCGCCCGGCCCTCGCCGCGAGCCTTCTCCTCGGCCGTCCACTTCACCTTGCGGCCCCCGGGAGGCGGCGGCGTAGGTGTACTTGCGGCAGGCCGGCTGCGCCCCCCAGGGAGGCGGCGGCGCGGGCGGATAGGGCCGCGAGCTCGAGCGCGGCGAGGTCGTGCAGGAGGGCGTACGGGGTGGGGCGAAGGAGCTGCGGCCGGCATAGCTGCGGCGGAGCTGCGGCGACAGAGAAGAGAGGGAGAGGGCGGCGACGAGGAAAGGGAGAGGGAGACAGCGAGCGAGTGAGTGGGAGCTGCGGCGACAGCGGCGAAGGAGGGGTAAAGTTGGAAAGTCAAAAAGAGAATGAACGTGACAGAAGTTGAACTGTGAATGCCCAACGACAAATAATACGGAACAGAGGGAGTACGAGCTACATTCCTTCACTCAGCATATGCCTTGGTTGATGAGATTTTAAATTTGAGCCCTATAAATCGGAAAGGAGGGAGTATTAAGTATTTCCATTGCAAAAAGAGTTAGTGTTGAGTATTTGTATTATTTTCTTTAGAAGATTGAAATTCTTTTTTTAAGGGTATTTGAAATTCTTTATTGAGCCGAAGCAGTTTGATGCAGAGCTGGCCAAACGGGTCATGCCGTGCCGACCCACGTGCTGCGCCTCCAGGCCCAGGCACAACCTATTTAGTAAACGGGCCGGCACGTTGGTCCGTTTAGCACGCTGGGCTGCACATTGTCAATCTGTTGGGCTGATTTTTAGGCCTATTGGGCTATATTATACGTATGCATATATATAAAAAAATCTGAAAAAATAAAATAAAATAAACAGGCCGTGCCGTGCCGACCCGCATGCGCAGCCTCCAGGCCCAGGCACGGGCTAAACGGGCCGTGCCCGCGTGCCTTGGCCCGTGCCGTGCCGTCGTGCTCGCGTGCTGGCCTGGTTGGCCCGGCCCGTTTGGCCAGCTATAGTTTGATGGACCTGGCTCCAGCTAGCGACATGCTCTGCCCACCACCACACACTCACTCCGCCACCATTCCTCGTTTCTTCCCAAACCGAAACCCTCGCCGCCACCCTCCACCGGCGGCCATGGGCGAACCGCAGTTTATCATCGGCACTCCCATGAGCGATATGCTAACCAGCATGGAGCGTGACGGCCGGGACCCTGCGACGCTCAGCCTTGGCTCAAACTATCTGCTCTACTTCCTGTACGACTACCTCCCGCACCCGCCGGTCTCCCCCGCCGCTGCCCACTCGCTCTCCGGCTTGCCGTTGGTCCCCGACGGCGTCGACCGCATCAGCCGCCTCCCCCGTATGATCCTCCGCGACATCATCTCCCGCCTCCCCGCCAAGGACGCCGCGCGCACCTCCGCTCTCGCCTCGCGCTGGCGCCCCCTTTGGCGCTCGGCGCCCCTCTCTCTCGTCGACGGCCATCTGCTTCCGGACGGCGGCGCGGCCGGGCAGCTCCCCATCGGCATTCCCTCTCCCCGTGCCGTCACCGCCGCGGTGTCCCGCATCCTCGCGGCGCATCCGGGCCCTTCCGCTGCGTCCACCTCACCCGCAGCACCATGGAGGAGCACCGGGGCGAGATGTCGCGCTGGCTCGACATCCTCGTCGCCAAGGGGGTCCAAGAACTCGTCTTTGTCAACCGCCCTTGGCCGATTGACCTGCGCCTCCCCGCCACGCTCTTCGGCTGCGCCTCCCTCACCCGCCTCTATCTTGGCCTCTGGAGGCTCCCGGACACCGCCGCCGTGCCGCGCGGCGCCAGATTCCCCAACCTCAAGGAGCTTGGCCTATGCATGACTGTCATGGAGGACCGTGATCTGGCATTCATGCTTGAAAGATGCCCCGTCCTGGAGTTCCTCGTCCTCATGGGAAGCCAGACCGGAGTGCGCCTCCGCCTCATCAGCCAGAGACTGCGCTGCGTTCAGCTTGGCCATGCCTTATTGGAGTACATCGACGTGGTGGATGCCCCTACCCTGGAGAGGCTCTTCTTTTGGGAAATTGCCCCCCCTGGCAAGCTCAAGTCCTTCAGGAAGAGGAACGACGACAACCACTCCACCATGAACGGCTGTTCCAGGATCAAGATTGGGCGTGCACCAAACCTGCGTGTGCTAGGATACATTCAGCCAGGAGAGCAAGAGTTGGGGATTAGCAACACCGTCGTCGTGGTATGCAGCTCGATTGTTTATACCTGCTATGTCAATATATGATCTGAATTAGTTTCTCTATAGTATTATCGGTCCTTGGGCTAATTTAATTGGCCGTGCACCTAATCTCTGTGTGCTGTGTCTATTTGTAATGCCAATATATGATAGTATGACTTGGTTTCTCTGTTCATTTCAGGCTGGTAGCAAGGAGAACATTCTCCCTAGTGTCCAGATTTTGTCCATGGAGGTGCAGTTCGGTGTCCGCAATGCTGTCAAGAAAGTGCCCGGCTTTCTCCGCTGTTTCCCCAACCTGGAGACGCTCCATGTTTATGTAAAATTGGTTAACTTATCTACTTAGAGTTGTTGCATTGGCAATTTTGCAATACTATCTTATACTCCCTTCGTCCGGAAATACATGTCGCAGAAATGGATATAAATGGATGCATCTAAAACTAAAATACATCTAGATACATCCATTCCTCCGACAAGTATTTCCGGACGGAGGGAGTACTAGCATGGTCAGAACTATGAATCAGATTAATACTATCTTATACTAGCATGGTCAGAACTATTAATCAGATTAACCTGAACTGTGTATGCTACCGTTTCATCTGCAGTCCCCTCCCATATCTGAAGAGTCCACTGGCAAGATCAATCTCAAGTTCTGGCAGGAGGGCGGTCCCATCAATTGTGTGGTGCAGAGCATGAAGAAGGTGTTCTTCTACGAGTTCCATGGGTTGAGAAGCGAGGTTGCTTTCCTCAAGTTCATCGCAGAGACCGGTCGGGTGCTGGAGCATATGGTGGTTCTGGTGGCCAAAGAATGCTTCTCCTCTGGAGATGATAATGTGAGGGCCAAGCTGAAGCCTCTAGCAAGCGTGAAATGGAACAACAAGGCTTGCCAAGTACAGCTCTTCAAGAGCGGGCGCACTAACCCGGGAGGTCCTGTTTACAGCAACAAGATAGCTTCCGACTTTGGGTTTGCTGACCCTTTTGACCTCCTCGGGCACTAGTAGAAAGGATCTCTGTAAGTTTGTTAACATCACCTTGCTTACAGCCTACTCCCTCCGTTCCAAAATAGATGACCCAACTTTGTACTAAAGTTAGTATAAAGTTGAGTCATCTATTTTGGAATGGAGGGAGTAGTTGTTACCTAGCTAGACTTGGTGTTGTTGGATCTGGCAGCAACCGAAAAACCGCATTTCTCTTGGCAAGCTGTGGTATGCTTTCTCAATGTGGTTGATTTCTGGGGTCTTCAACTAAAAAACCAGCATTACTATTGGCATGCTTTCTGTATGTGGTGTTACATGATGAGGTTGTTAGTGCCAAGTCAAGTATTATGTGGCTGGATTGCTGGTGGGAGTAACCTATTGAATTGGATAGAATGTTTGTACCAATAATTTTTCATTTTACCTTGCAGTCATTTTGTGTACCCTGCAGTCAAATGTGCGCAGGGCTTCTAATACTCCCTCCATTGCAAAAGAAGTGTCGTGGTTTTAGTTCAGAACGGAGGGAGTAGTATATATGGTCTTTCTGGTTTGTCCAACTGCAACTTTAAATTCTGCTGTGAAGTTGTTGTAGTTGGCATGAATACCTTGGTATGCATCAGCCGTCGTTGCACAGGCTCGCAATGCGGCAGTGAGTTAGGACTATCTGTGGTACGCTTTCTGGATGTGGTATGGCATGATGACGTTGTTTGTGCCAAGTCAAGTGAGTCTTATGTGGCTGGATTGCTGGCGGGAGTAACGGATCGAATTGGATAAGATGTTTGTGGGCATGTGTCGTTGCGCAGGTTCGCCGCACCGCGCTGAGTTAGGAGTGCCCTGGAGGACGTTATCGCGCACGGTTTGTTTGTTAGACTTTAGCTATGCATAGTGAAAGATGAGCTCAGCTGTGCTGGCAGAGAGGATCAGAGGGGGCAGGAGGTGCGGCTTGCAAATGCTTTCTTCCTTGTCAAACAATTGTTGCAAGTGGTTTTGCTGGAATAGCTTCGTGGTGGAATCAAAATGGTTTACGCAAGAGCGCAATACAACTCTTTGCTGTGAATGTACTTCAAAGTTCAAACTAGAATTGAGGCTTTGCTCTGCGTTTGTGTTTTGATCTGATATGCTTCAGCGTGATCACCTCCATGGCGTCCTTCCAAGCTGCTATCCTAAACTCTTATAAGGGGTTGCTGCTTATAAGTGATTATATTTACCGAATAGCAGGCATTTTCGGCATGCACTGAACACAACAAGAGCAGAGCATGAGTACACTCTTGGGATGAAAGGGAAAGCATACCTCATTGTCCAATTGCATGGAAGAAAACACATGTTTTCAGAAGAATAATACGGGCGTGGGGACAACCCGTCAGGTGTTCCACCCGGGATGAAATCACTCTCTTCAAACGCCTCCATTGCCGAGATTGTGCACTAGGCTTGGGCGCCACCGCCGCGGCCTCCTCTCTGAATCAGCCACGCCAGTTCCAGATTTACGCTGATCAAGCCTAAGGGCAATTCGCAACCTTCAACGAGGTTTACTAGCACGATCAAGAGGATAGGGAAGCGGGAACGCATCGTACCTAGCTCGGCCAACTATAATAGCAGGGGATCTAGGGTTCATGGTAGCCTGGCTAGGAGGGAGTAGGTACAAAAAGAGACTCGAGGAGGAAGAAGAAGCATAGAGACAGGGATCTACTCCATTCATTGTAACAGCCCCGGATCAGCAGTGTTAATTGGGAATTGATTGTGCATAGTAAGCATCATGTTTAATTGATTTTTAATTTGAAAATGAGGATAATTCTAACCCTCATCTTTTAAACGGGCTAAACCCTTACACTTTTGTAATAAACCCCAAAATGCCCTTCTCAACCCTAAGATTTTGACATGAACTTCATATAAGTGTATATGGACTCGCCCGAAGATATCACATGGGTTGAAATGGTTTAAATCATCTAACCCTAATTCAAATTCCAATTTCACCTGGTGGAATCTCTTGAAACCCTATATCCAGCCTTCCAATATTATTAGGAAGCTATGAGAAATATTCCTTGCTCTTTGGGATTGCCCATGACATACTTATAGTTCAAACCCTAAATAAAAATCAAATGAGCTTTATATTGCTAGACATTGAAATATAAGCTAAAAATGCTGAAAATATTTTATATGGCTTTGTCTTGGACTAGTAAGGTTATATGAACATTTTGAGTATATTTGGATGTATTTCGAACCTTCTTTTAAATCAAAAAACATATGCAAACAAATAATAATCATAATAATAAAAATAAAAATGTCTAACAACACTCTCACCTCTGTCTCTTATCTGGATCGTCCATGTAGTAGTACTGTAGTAGGCATCTAGGAGGAAACTGACGCCCGATAGCAGTAGTCGCAACTCACAAGCAGGCCCAGCCCAGCCCAATTGCCCCCTTCGTTGCTCACCAGCATATACATCCCGTACGGCAGCTCACCCGGAGTGCCACATCGCCAATGGCTCCGCTCGATGGCCATCATATGCCGCTCCTATGAAATAAATCGCCGTCGTGCTAGGGTTGCGCCCCCGCCTCTTCTCCCCCTGACAGCCGCCTCTCCCTCGCCTAGCTCTCTCTCGTTGCCACGAATCGACATCCAAACACCGGCCGCCGTCATGTGTGCACGCGGCCACCAGACATCCCCCATCCAGCTAGGATGCCTCGTAGCTCCGCCGTCCACCGATCATCCTCCCTATGCGATGAATCGTGCCAATACGACGCTGTATCCCCTTCCTCCTCGGATCCAATGTCCGCTGCGTTGTCAAATTCTTCACTTCTTGTCTCCCCCCAACCACCCCGAACCATCCACGAGCATCACAGTGATCTCTCCTCCATTTCCTCTCTCTTTCTCGACTCGTTCTCGGGATCAAGATAGCCACACCATGCACCGTGGCCATGCCATCACCGATGCTTCATCTGTCGCATGGTAGTGCACCTCAAGCCAAGTCGAGGCACTGACGTGCTCCTGAAGCTCCAAAGGTGTCGCCTGGCCTCTCTTATTGCTCACTTTTGACCCCATAGCCACCTCCCGCTGAGTGCCGCCTACAACCGCCACTAGATCGCGCTTCTGGCGTTGCTTCATCCCCGCTCACTCCTACCACCTCCAGCCGACGCGACACTCCCCCAAAAGCCCGTAGGCCGAAGCCCCGTGCCAAAAGGATGCTCGGAGGACTGTCTTCGTGTGCCACCGCCACATGGCATGGCCGCCATCTTTTAAACACCGACGGGTTTGTAGGGTTAGGTGTCTGGTCGATGCTTAGTTTGGGCTAAGTGGGTCACTGACTGTTGGGCCCCATTTAATTAGTTAGGTTAATTAATTAGGTTATCCAATGACAGGTATGGCAAACCCACACACCCTATCCAGTCAAGTATTGACTGGGCATGACCCTACCAGTTAGCCTTTGTGGTTAGCACGATCCTGAGTAATAAAAGGTGCTCTGTTTTATATATAATTAAAATGATTTCATTAAATTTCATAAAATAATTGAACTTCAAAAATTCATAACTAATTCATAAATAAGCAAAAAAAGTACATATAATACATTACAATTTACCAGGAAAATGTGTAGATTCCAAATATGCCATTCTGATGAATGATAACAACCATTAAAATTCTATTTAGGTTCGAACAAGAATTAAAGCTTTCTTTTAAGTCTGGATTTTTATAGAATTGCTTTATATAAATTATTTACCTCCATTTAAAATGCGTATTATTTAAATGTGGATCGTTATAGAATTGCATTTTAGTTGCAGTTCAAACTTCACTTAACTTATTGCTAATATGCACTGAGCCATTTGAAACATCACCTTTTCCATGAAATGCATTGCATACCATGATCATGCTCATATCTTTGTCGTAGTAGTAAAATGGATTGTTTGCCTTTTCTAGTGTTTCTGTTTCATCTCGGTTAGGATCCGAAGATGTGGGCAACTAGCAAGGACTGATTAGTACCTGGCTACTGGTCCATCAATCAAGCAAAACCTCATTGAACATTCTTATACATCCTATTGCCTGTGTTCTCCCTTATTCTTGCACTAGAGTATCGATTAAGTTGTGGTTCTCCTCTTAGCTAGTTTTACCTTTTACTTTGCATTGCCTATTCTTGTCGCCTTATATTTCCTTTACATCTATCCTAGCATGATTAGTAGTTTCATATTGCCAATAGTCATATGAAAGTCTCACCCCATTGTCCTACTTGCTCTTCTGGCCCAGAAGATACAAAACATTTTTTGTTCCTCTACAATAAAGCCAGGGAGGTTTGGAGAAGGCTGGGAATGGATGACATTGTTAATAAATCATGTACAGTAGATTGTGTTGGTGAGGCAATTCTGGAATATTTACTTCTTCTGACAGAACATGATTTGTGTATTATGGGTATTCAGAATTGCATGAAATAATTGACATTTCCACCTGGTATTTGTGGTGGAAAAGGCGTAAAGTGGTTCACAAGGAGACAACTTAGAATGCTCATCAGATTTCTATGGGGATTCGTGCTCTTACGACCACCTTTGTTAAGACTTCCTCTCCAAAGGTTTCCATGAAAAGAGAGGGTTGGATATGCCCCCTGTAGGTTTTGTTAAACTTGATGTTGATTCTTATTTTGACCATGACCTGCTTATAAGGGGCACGGTTGGGCAGTCCCGAGGGATGATAAAGGAAAATTCATTGCTGGGGGGATGGGAAGATAGACTAGTGCGTGGATGTCCTGACGTCTGAAGCTTTGGCCCTCGGATTTGGTCCAACACTTGCACAAAGGGCGGGATGCAATCGTCTTGTTATTAACTCAGACAATCTGGAGGTGACTGATACTATGAAGAATGGAGGACGATCGGCAGGTGCAGCGGCGGTAGTTTTTTCTTATGACTGTTTTCATTTTGCATGTGATTTACCTATATCTAGGTTCGAGCATTGTAATAGAGAAGCAAATAAAGTTGATCGTGAGCTTGCTAGGTTGGCTAGATTTTCTTTGACTTCTGATTCTTTTGAGGATCCTTTAAATGAAACTGTACCAATCCTCATAAACGATGTAATGGTTATTTCAAATGAATAAAGCTTGTGTTTTTTTAATGTATGTTATCATCATGTTGGCCCTACACTCCTGTCGTAGCTATGCTTATGGTTGCATGGGTTGTTGGTCCATTTGGGTGATGAATCACAATTGGTAGATACACATGATACATGTTTGTGGCATGCTTCTGGAGATAATTATGTTAAACATAACTAAAGGCAAAATGTGGGAGGCCATGTCGGAGAAAATTGTCGGTTGTTCCACTTAAGACACTACTAGGACCCGAGTTCTTGTTATCTTGATTGAAGACTGACCGTGCTAAGCACGCGTGAGGTGTATGGGACCCCCTCTGCCTAGTAATTTTATCTCAGTCCTGTCCAGGAGTCACACAGTTTGGGCTTTCCATTTTGTAGCGCGAGTTGGTAAAATAAATGTGATGGGATGTGATGGTCATATGGTCTTACCTAGGAGTGGCCCAGTAAGTGGTTATCTTATGGGATAGACTTGGCCATGTCACACAATAGTTATCTCTGTTTTGGAGCTTCGATCATACTCCCTGGTTTCTTTTTAGTTTGCATATAAGATTTGGTCAAAGTCAAACTTTGTAAAGTTTGACTAGCTTTGTAGGAAAAGATCAACATTCACACTATGAAATCAATATTATTAGATGCACGATCAAATTAATTTTCATAACATATAACTTTAGTATTGTAGATTTTGATATTTTTTTCTATATAGTTTGTCAAACATTGTAAAGTTTTGATCAAATCTTATATGCAGACTAAAAAGAAACGGATGGAGTACTTGCGACTTGTGTACAACTCAGGTGGGTGACTCCCTGGACTTCTCTGCAGCGTAGGGAAGTGTCATGTCGATCACCCTTTGCCAACATATCTCGTGAAGTGTGCTAATTGTACAAACATTAAGAGGCTTTCATTCGTATATGGGTAACTTGGTACATCCCTGCAGGGTTAAATCTATTCGAATAGACGTGTTCGCGGTTATGGATGACTTAGAGATTATTGGTTGATCATGGAATAACTTTAATAGTTACTTAATAAAAGTTGCCAAGATAAGCATAAGTGCCATGGATTACTTCCTCGCGGGTGAGTCGAGGAAGGATTCATGATGGTGTATTGTTGTGGTGTTTAGCTAGATGGACTCATGTGTGCTCTCTTACCCCATGTCACAAACTCTGGTAGACGTAGCTTAATTTAGTAGTCGTCTCTATAATATGCTAGCTTTTGTTGTAATCAAACCCATATATATCCTCTCCTTTGATACCGATGCATACGTGTAGTTAGTTCTGATGTAAGTCTTGCAAATATAGTTGGGTACTAACCTTGCTTTATTTATTCTTTTGATTCGGATGCTGCAAATCAGATTGTGGCCTTTGAAATAGGTGATCTCTAGTGGTGAAGTACGACATTACGGTAGTGATCTAAGAAGGGTTATGGACGCCATATGCATTTCTTAAACCATCTTCAGGCATTTGGTAAGTTTACATTTCTAAGGTATATTTTCGTTTCCATTGTATGAGCTGCAACTCGGTCATGACTCCCTTGTTTGTATTATTAAATTTTCTCATTTCAGGGTGGTTGTACATATGTGTGGCAGTTCTATTGTATAGTTGTGTTGTGTTGTGTTGTGTCACATGTTGTTCTCACCCACACAGAGCACATGTTGCATGTATGGATATAACATGCACATTCTACGGAGGGTTTGTAATAATTGATATGCATTTCCTAGTGAAATGACTAGATTTGTATATCTTTGACGTCGGGTCCCGACATTCATTCATGATACTTGATTACAACCATTGACTTTAGGATATAACACCTTGATAAGCCTACAACCCACTCACGCACTCTATGACCCACGAAGTCTCAACCCAACATGTAATACACCCATGGCCCACTCTTCCCGCCCCTTGTCTTGGGCCTGCTCAGGTTTTGGTGCTGCTAAATAAGGGTCAAATTTCATGAATGGTGAAGAGGAGGTTGAGTATCTTTGATCTTGAAGAGTCAGGCCTCCAATTGCTTTCTCCTGCCAAACACAGTCTTAGTCGCACCATAATATGTCTAGACTCAACGCTTTTCTTGCTCATAGACCACCCTCTCCTTCTCCTTAACCTTCCTCTTCCCTGACGATGCACTTGATAGTAACAAAGTACCGCTACTGACATAGATCATGTTCCATGATCGACCAAAAGCGCTTAAAACATAGTGTGCAACTCATCAGGCCCTGAGCCTTCAAAACTCCTATGTTGCAAAGAGCCTTGCATGCCTCCTCCAGGATAAGTTTATGTTCACGACACAGGTAACCATAGACTTCATCTAGTTAGTTGCGCTAGTATCTAGTTCCAGTACCTTAGACTGAACACCGCAATAAATAATTCATCACCAAATTGTTTAAATCATACGTTCCTATCAAACTCCTGTGCCATCAAGTAGCTTTTTTTAGACTCACTTCAAATTTTATTTAAACTTCCCAAGCTGGGATTTCGTCTGAGACAACATGCAAAATACAGTCAGGTGGTACATGTAACCAGACCTTACAAAGATTATTCGCCACACCCTCTCTATCTAGTAGATGTGCCGCTTTATTTGCTGAACGTCTAACCCAGGTGACCCTCCATCGCTCCCGTGTAGCCAACATCTGCTTGACCTCTTCAATGACCGGTCCCAGCGAAGACAAATCCTTTTCCTTGCTCTGCAGCTTGCAATCGATCTCGCGGCAGTCCATCTCAACATGCAGGTTGGGTATATTTAGATCCTCCGCTAGTTGCACTACTCTTCTACAAGCATATAGCTCCGCCCTTGCTGGTTCCTGGCACCGCGGAAAAACATGACAAGCGCTGCCAAGGAAAGCCCCCTCCTGGTTCCTAAGAACAATGCCAGCTCCTCCCAGCTCCCCTACCTTGGATATTGCCGCATCCACATTGGCTTTCACCCACCCCTTGTCAAGCGGACTCCATTTCTCGCATGGGGCGGGGATAGTTTTCTTGCTCTTTCGCCCATGAATGGACTGCCACTCTCCCATCAGGTGAAAAACTCTTCTCGCAATCGCATCAGCATCTTCAATTCTCTGTCCATCTCTAGCGTTGTTCCGGGCTAGCCAAAGCGCATACACACCCTGGACCATGACCGCCCTCTCATCGTTTGATGCCTCCGCAAACCAAGACAAGAGCCATCTCGATAATGCACTCTGAGGGCCAACCGACTCCGGTGGGATCGCCACCGGTACCCCCAACTCCGAATGCATGATCTTCCAGAATTTCAATGAGTGAAAACAACCCCAAAATCTGTGGTAGACCGTTTCTTCTCTCCCACACGCAACACAGAACACACCTTCTTTGATTTTCCTCCTTTGGAGTTCGGCCCCCACCACCAGTCCATTCCGGATCAGCTGCCACATATGTGTTTTCACCTTGCCCAGCGCGACGGTGTCCCATAAACACATCCATGATTTGTGATCCTGCACCGAAGATGAGGATTCTGGCCAGCCTGCTTTGAGGCATTTCTGTTGCATCCGCGGGTGGTAGGCGGACCGCACTGTAAACACAACATTCTTGGTGTAGTTCCAAGCCAGGTAGTCCTCCATAGTCAGTCCACCAATCGGAATCCGGGTAATCTCATCAGCTTCATCCAGAGAGAACATGGAGTGCACCTTCTCATGGTCCCAAGCATTGCCATGCTCGCTTAGCAGGTCGCAGACCCGTGTTATCTCGTGAATATAGTTTTGGCCCAGTGGCCTTAGACTTCCCGTCCTTGGTGCACTTTATCATGATGCACTTTAATTCTTGTTCCATCCCCAATTCTCCAAATGAGCCCATCTAACAGCAAATCCCGGCCATGTAGTATGCTTCTGAAGGTAAATGAACTACCACTCAGGCATGTTGCGTTGAGTATCGACCCCTCCACAAAGTATCGTGCCTTTAAAACACGTGCACATAATGAGTCTGGTACCTGGAGTATCCTCCAAGCTTGCTTTACGAGCATGGCTTGGTTGAAAGCTTTTGGGTCACGAAAACCTAGACCTCCCTCGTGTTTCCTCGTGCACATTTTATCCCAGGCGATCCGGTGCACCTTCTTCTTTCCATTTGCTTCCCCCCCTACCAGAAGTTTGATGAGATGGATGACAGATTCCCGCACATTTTCTCTGTGAGTTGGAAGCAACTCATGGTAAAAGTTGGTGTTGACTGAAGACCTGACTTAACCAGCACCTCTCTCGCTGTTTTGGACAACCCTTGACCCTTCCATCTGGCCACTTTTCCTCTCGCACACTCCTTAACATATCTGAAAGTTCCATCCTTTGATTTTCCAACTACTGTAGGAAGCCCTAGATACCTCTCGCTGAGTGCCTCCGCTGATATGCCACTAGCCTGCTGCAGCTCCTGTTTGCTTGCGTCAAAGATGCCTTTGCCAAAGAAGATTGCAGATTTTTGAAGATTAACTTTCTGTCCCGAGGCCGCTTCATAGCCCTGCAAAATGACTCGGAGTGCATCAAAGTTTTCTCTAGAGCCCTCAAGAAACACCACGCTATCATCTGCAAACAGGAGATGAGTGAAAGTTGGCCCATTGCTCCCAAAAGACACACCCTTTATTTCCTTCTGTCTCTGTGCGTTCTTAAGCATTGCCGAGAATCCCTCCACACAAAACAAGAAAAGATATGGGGAAAGGGTGTCCCCTTGTCGAAGTCCACGGGACGGGAGAAAACCATAGGAGAACCCACTGTTCAATTTAACCGAAAAGGAAGCTGATTTGACACATCTCATGACCATCTATGTCCAGTGACTAGAGAAGCCAACTTTCAGCAACATTTGCTCAAGGAAATCCCACTCCACTCTATCGTAGGCTCTCATCATATCTAGCTGAAGGAAATATGCCCTAGAGGCAATAATAAAGTTATTATTTATTTCCTTATATCATGATAAATGTCTATTATTCATGCTAGAATTGTATTTACCGGAAACATGATACATGTGTGAATACATAGACAAACAGAGTGTCACTAGTATGCCTCTACTTGACTAGCTCATTGATCAAAGATGGTTATGTTTCCTAGCCATAGACATGAGTTGTCATTTGATTAACGGGATCACATCATTGGGAGAATGATGTGATTGACTTGACCCATTCCGTTAGCTTAGCACTTGATCGTTTAGTATGTTGCTATTGCTTTCTTCATGACTTATACATGTTCCTATGACTATGAGATTATGCAACTCCTGTTTACCAGAGGAACACTTTGTGTGCTACCAAACGTCACAACGTAACTGGGTGATTATAAAGGTGCTCTACAGGTGTCTCCGAAGGTACTTGTTGAGTTGGCGTATTTCGAGATTAGGATTTGTCACTCCGATTGTTGGAGAGGTATCTCTGGGCCCACTCGGTAATACACATCACTATAAGCCTTGCAAGCATTGTAACTAATGAGTTAGTTGCGGGATGATGTATTACGGAACGAGTAAAGAGACTTGTCGGTAACGAGATTGAACTAGGTATTGAGATACCGACGATCGAATCTCGGGCAAGTAACATACCGATGACAAAGGGAACAACGTATGTTGTTATGCGGTTTGACCGATAAAGATCTTCGTATAATATGTAGGAGCCAATATGAGCATCTAGGTTCCGCTATTGGTTATTGACCGGAGACGCGTCTCGGTCATGTCTACATTGTTCTCGAACCCGTAGGTCCGCACGCTTAAAGTTCGGTGATGATCGGTATTATGAGTTTTAGTGTTTTGATGTACTGAAGGTAGTTCGGAGTCCCGGATATGATCACGGACATGACGAGGAGTCTCGAAATGGTCGAGACGTAAAGATCGATATATTGGACGACTATGTTTGGACACCGGAAGGGTTTCGGGCATATACCGGAGTACCGGGGGGGGGGGGGGTTACCGGAACCCCCCGGGGAGTTAATTGGGCCTCATGGGCCCTAGTGGGAGAAGAGGAGGGGCGGCTAGGGCAGCCCCCCCCCTCTAGTCCGAATTGGACAAGGAAGGGGGGGGGGCGCCCCCCTTTTTTCCTTCTCTTCCTCTCTCCCTTCCTTCCGGCCTCCTCCCCCTCCTCCACTCCTTTATATACGGGGAGGGGGGAACCCCTTGGAGACACGACAATTGATCATTGATCTCTTAGCCGTGTGCGGTGCCCCCCTCCACCATAATCCACCTTGATAATATCGTAGCGGTGCTTAGGCGAAGCCCTGCGTCGGTAGCATCTTCATCACCGTCATCACGCCGTCGTGCTGACAAAACTCTCCGGCGAAGCTCTGCTGGATCGGAGCTCGCGGGACGTCATCGAGTTGAACGTGTGCTGAACTCGAAGGTGCCGTGCGTTCGGTACTTGGATCGGTCGGATCGTGAAGACGTACGACTACATCAACCGCGTTGTGCTAACGCTTCCGCTTTCGGTCTACGAGGGTACGTAGACACACTCTCCCCTCTCATTGCTATGCATCACCATGATCCTGCGTGTGCGTATGAATTTTTTTGAAATTACTACGTTCCCCAACAGTGGCATCAGAGCCAGGTTTTATGCGTAGATGTTATATGCACGAGTAGAAAACAAGTGAGTTGTGGGCGATACAAGTCATACTGCTTACCAGAATGTCACACTTTGGTTCGGCGGTATTGTTGGATGAAGCGGCCCAGACCGACATTACGCGTACGCTTATGCGAGACTGGTTTTACCGCCGTGCTTTGCACACAGGTGACTAGCGGGTGTCAGTTTCTCCAACTTTAGTTGAATCGAGTGTGGCTACGCCCGGTGCTTGAGAAGGTTAAAACAACACTAACTTGACAAACTATCGTTGTGGTTTTGATGCGTAGGTAAGAACGGTTCTTGCTCAGCCCGTAGCAGCCACGTAAAACTTGAAACAACAAAGTAGAGGACGTCTAACTTGTTTTTGCAGGGCATGTTGTGATGTGATATGGTCAAGACATGATGCTATATTTTGTTGTATGAGATGATCATGTTTTGTAACGGAGTTATCGGCAACTGGCAGGAGCCATATGGTTGTCGCTTTATTGTATGCAATGCAATCGCCCTGTAATTGCTTTATTTTATCACTAAGCAGTAGCGATAGTCGTAGAAGCAATAGTTGGCGAGACGACAACGATGCTACGATGGAGATCAAGGTGTCTCACCGGTGATGATGGTGATCATGACGGTGCTTCGGAGATGGAGATCACAAGCACAAGATGATGATGGCCATATCATATCACTTATATTGATTGCATGTGATGTTTATCTTTTATGCATCTTATTTTGCTTATATCGACGGTAGCATTATAAGATGATCTCTCTATTTCAAGGTACAAGTGTTCTCCCTGAGTATGCACCGTTGCGAAAGTTCTTCGTGCTGAGACACCACGTGATGATCGGGTGTGATAAGCTCTACGTTCAAATACAACGGGTACAAGACAGTTTTGCACACGCGGAATACTCAGGTTAAACTTGACGAGCCTAGCATATGCAGATATGGCCTCGAAACACTGAGACCGAAAGGTCGAGCGTGAATCATATAGAAGATATGATCAACATAGTGATGTTCACCATTGAAAACTACTCCATCTCACGTGATGATCGGACATGGTTTAGTTGATATGGATCACGTGATCACTTAGATGATTAGAGGGATGTCTATCTAAGTGTGAGTTCTTTAATAATTTGATTAACTGAACTTTAATTTATCATGAACTTAGTACCTAATAGTATTTTGCATGTCTATGTTGTTGTAGATAGATGGCCCGTGCTGTTGTCCGTTGAAGTTTAATGCGTTCCTTGAGAAAGCAAAGTTGAAAGATGATGGTAGCAATTACACGGACTGGGTCCGTAACTTGAGGATTATCCTCATTGCTGCACAGAAGAATTACGTCTTGGAAGCACCGCTAGGTACCAAACCTGCTGCAGGAGCAACACCATATGTTATGAATGTCTGACAGAGTAAAGCTGATGACTACTCGATAGTTCAGTGTGCCATGCTTTACGGCTTAGAACCGGGACTTCAACGATGTTTTGAACGTCATGGAGCATATGAGATGTTCCGGGAGTTGAAGTTAATATTTCAAGCAAATGCCCGGATTGAGAGATATGAAGTCTCCAATAAGTTCTACAGCTGCAAGATGGAGGAGAATAGTTCTGTTAGTGAGCATATACTCAGAATGTCTGGGTATAACAATCACTTAATTCAACTGGGAGTTAATCTTCCGGATGATAGTGTTATTGACAGAATTCTTCAATCACTGCCACCAAGCTACAAGAGCTTCGTGATGAACTATAACATGTAAGGGATGGATAAGACGATTTCCGAGCTCTTCGCAATGCTAAAGGCTGCGGAGGTAGAAATCAAGAAGGAGCATCAAGTGTTGATGGTCAACAAGACCACCAGTTTCAAGAAAAAGGGCAAAGGGAAGAAGAAGGGGAACTTCAAGAAGAACGGCAAACAAGTTGTTGTTCAGGAGAAGAAACCCAAGTCTGGACCCAAGCCTGAGACTGAGTACTTCTACTGCAAGCAGACTGGTCACTGGAAGCGGAACTGCCCCAAGTATTTGGCGGATAAGAAGGATGGCAAGGTGAACAAAGGTATATGTGATACACATGTTATTGATGTGTACCTTACTAATGCTCGCAGTAGCACCTGGGTATTTGATACTGGTTATGTTGCTAATATTTGCAACTCGAAACAGGGGCTACGGATTAAGCGAAGATTGGCTAAGGACGAGGTGACGATGCGCGTGGGAAATGGTTCCAAAGTCGATGTGATCGCGGTCGGCACGCTACCTCTACATCTACCTTCGGGATTAGTTTTAGACCTAAATAATTGTTATTTGGTGCCAGCGTTGAGCATGAACATTATATCTGGATCTTGTTTGATGCGAGACGGTTATTCATTTAAATAAGAGAATAATGGTCGTTCTATTTATATGAGTAATATCTTTTATGGTCATGCACCCTTGAGGAGTGGTCTATTTATATTAAATCTCGATAGTAGTGATACACATATTCATAATATTGAAGCCAAAAGATGCAGAGTTGATAATGATAGTGCAACTTATTTGTGGCACTGCCGTTTATGTCATATTGGTGTAAAGCGCATGAAGAAACTCCATTCCGATGGACTTTTGGAATCACTTGGTACTTGCGAACCATGCCTCATGGGCAAGATGACTAAAACGCCGTTCTCCGGAACTATGGAGCGAGCAACAGATTTGTTGGAAATCATACATACTGATGTATGTGGTCCAATGAATGTGGAGGCTCGCGGCGGGTATCGTTATTTTCTCACCTTCACAGATGATTTGAGCAGATATGGGTATATCTACTTAATGAAACATAAGTCTGAAACATTTGAAAAGTTCAAAGAATTTCAGAGTGAAGTAGAAAATCATCGTAACAAGAAAATAAAGTTTCTACGATCTGATCGTGGAGGAGAATATTTGAGTTACGAGTTTGGTGTTCATTTGAAACAATGCGGAATAGTTTCGCAACTCACGCCACCCGGAACACCACAGCATAATGGTTTGTCCGAACGTCGTAATCGTACTTTACTGGATATGGTGCGATCTATGATGTCTCTTACTGATTTACCGCTATCATTTTAGGGTTATGCTTTAGAGACGGCTGCATTCACGTTAAATAGGGCACCATCTAAATCCGTTGAGACGACACCTTATGAACTATGGTTTGGCAAGAAACCAAAGTTGTCGTTTCTTAAAGTTTGGGGCTGCGATGCTTATGCGAAAAAACTTCAACCTGATAAGCTCGAACCCAAATCGGAGAAATGTGTCTTCATAGGATACCCAAAGGAGACTGTTGGGTACACCTTGTATCACAGATCCGAAGGCAAGACTTTTGTTGCTAAATTTGGATCCTTTCTAGAGAAGGAGTTTCTCTCGAAAGAAGTGAGTGGGAGGAAAGTAGAACTTGATGAGGTAACTGTACCTGCTCCCTTATTGGAAAGTAGTTCATCACAGAAACCGGTTCCTGTGACACCTACACCAATTAGTGAGGAAGTTAATGATGATGATCATGAAACTTCAGATCAAGTTACTACCGAACCTCGTAGGTCAACCAGAGTAAGATCCGCACCAGAGTGGTACGGTAATCCTGTTCTGGAGGTCATGTTACTAGACCATGACGAACCTACGAACTATGAGGAAGCGATGATGAGCCCAGATTCCGCAAAATGGCTTGAGGCCATGAAATCTGAGATGGGATCCATGTATGAGAACAAAGTATGGGCTTTGGTTGACTTGCCGGATGATCGGCAAGCCATCGAAAATAAATGGATCTTCAAGAAGAAGACAGACGCTGATGGTAATGTTACTATCTACAAAGCTCGACTTGTTGCGAAAGGTTTTCGACAAGTTCAAGGAGTTGACTACGATGAGACCTTCTCACCCGTAGCGATGCTTAAGTCCGTCCGAATCATGTTAGCAATTGCCGCATTTTATGATTATGAAATTTGGCAAATGGATGTAAAGACTGCATTCCTGAATGGATTTCTGGAAGAAGAGTTGTATATGATGCAACCTGAAGGTTTTATCGATCCAAAGGGTGCTAACAAAGTGTGCAAGCTCCAGCGATCCATTTATGGACTGGTGCAAGCCTCTCGGAGTTGGAATAAACGTTTTGATAGTGTGATCAAAGCGTATGGTTTTATACAGACTTTTAGAGAAGCCTGTATTTACAAGAAAGTGAGTGGGAGCTCTGTAGCATTTCTAATATTATATGTGGATGACATATTGTTGATTGGAAATGATGTAGAATTTCTGGATAGCATAAAAGGATACTTGAATAAGAGTTTTTCAATGAAAGACCTCGGTGAAGCTACTTACATATTGGGCATCAAGATCTATAGAGATAGATCAAGACGCTTAATTGGACTTTCACAAAGCACATACCTTGACAAAGTTTTGAAGAAGTTCAAAATGGATCAGGCGAAGAAAGGGTTCTTGCCTGTGTTACAAGGTGTGAAGTTGAGTAAGACTCAATGCCCGACCACTGCAGAAGATAGAGAGAAAATGAAACATGTTCCCTATGCTTCAGCCATAGGCTCTATCATGTATGCAATGTTGTGTACCAGACCTGATGTGTGCCTTGCTATTAGTTTAGCAGGGAGGTACCAAAGTAATCCCGGAGTGGATCACTGGACAGTGGTCAAGAACATCCTGAAACACCTGAAAAGGACTAAGGATATGTTTCTCGTTTATGGAGGTGACAAAGAGCTCATCGTAAATGGTTACGTTGATGCAAGCTTTGACACTGATCAGGACGATTCTAAATCGCAAACCGGATACGTATTTATATTGAACGGTGGAGCTGTCAGTTGGAGCAGTTCTAAACAAAGCGTCGTGGCGGGATCTACGTGTGAAGCGGAGTACATTGCTGCTTCGGAAGCAGCGAATTAAGGAGTCTGGATGAAGGAGTTCATATCCGATCTAGGTGTCATACCTAGTGCATCGGGTCCAATGAAAATCTTTTGTGACAATACTGGTGCAATTGCCTTGGCAAAGGAATCCAGATTTCACAAGAGAACCAAGCACATCAAGAGACGCTTCAACTCCATCCGGGATCAAGTCCAGGTGGGAGACATAGAGATTTGCAAGATACATACGGAGCTGAATGTTGCAGACCCGTTGACTAAGCCTCTTCCACGAGCAAAACATGATCAGCACCAAGGCTGCATGGGTGTTAGAATCATTAATGTGTAATCTAGATTATTGACTCTAGTGCAAGTGGGAGACTGAAGGAGATATGCCCTAGAGGCAATAATAAAGTTATTATTTGTTTCCTTATATCATGATAAATGTCTATTATTCATACTAGAATTGTATTTATCGGAAACATGATACATGTGTGAATACATCGACAAACAGAGTGTCACTAGTATGCCTCTACTTGACTAGCTCGTTGATCAAAGATGATTATGTTTCCTAGCCATAGACATGAGTTGTCATTTGATTAACGAGATCACATCATTAGGAGAATGATGTGATTGACTTGACCCATTCCGTTAGCTTAGCACATGATCGTTTAGTATGTTGCTATTGCTTTCTTCATGACTTATACATGTTCCTATGACTATAAGATTATGCAACTCCCGTTTACCAGATGAACACTTTGTGTGCTACCAAACGTCGCAACGTAACTGGGTGATTATAAAGGTGCTCTACAGGTGTCTCCGAAGGTACTTGTTGAGTTGGCGTATTTCGAGATTAGGATTTGTCACTCCGACTGTCGGAGAGGTATCTCTGGGCCCACTCGGTAATACACATCACTATAAGCCTTGCAAGCATTGTAACTAATGAGTTAGTTGCGGGATGATGTATTACGGAACGAGTAAAGAGACTTGCCGGTAACGAGATTGAACTAGGTATTGAGATACCGACGATCGAATCTCGGGCAAGTAACATACCGATGACAAAGGGAACAACGTATGTTGTTATGCGGTTTGACCGATAAAGAACTTCGTATAATATGTAGGAGCCAATATGAGCATCCAGGTTTCGCTATTGGTTATTGACCAGAGACGTGTCTCGGTCATGTCTACATTGTTCTCGAACCCGTAGGGTCCGCACGCTTAAAGTTCGGTGACGATCGGTATTATGAGTTTTAGTGTTTTGATGTACCGAAGGTAGTTCAGAGTCCCGGATATGATCACGGACATGACGAGGAGTCTCGAAATGGTCGAGACGTAAAGATTGATATATTTGACGACTATGTTTGGACACCGGAAGGGTTCCGGGAGGTTTCGGGCATATACTGGAGTACCGGGGGGGGGGGGGGGGGGTTACCGGAACCCCCCGGGGAGTTAATTGGGCCTGATGGTCCCTAGTGGGAGAAGAGGAGGGGCGGCCAGGGCAGCCGCGCGCCCCATGCCCTTCTAGTCCAAATTGGACAAGGAAGGGTGGGCGGCGCCCCCTTTTTTCCTTCTTTTCCTCTCTCCCTTCCTTCCCTTCTCCTACTCCTACTTGGAAGGGGGGAGTCCTACTCCCGGTGGGACTAGGACTCCTCATGGGGCGCGCCTAGGGAGGCCGGCCTCCTCCCCCTCCTCCACTCCTTTATATACGGGGAGGGGGCACCCCTTGGAGACACAACAATTGATCATTGATCTCTTAGCCGTGTGCGGTGCCCCCTCCACCATAACCCACCTCGATAATATCGTAGCGGTGCTTAGGCGAAGCCCTCCATCGGTAGCATCTTCATCACCGTCATCACGCCGTCGTGCTAACGAAACTCTTCGGGGAAGCTCTGCTGGATCGGAGCTCGCGGGACGTCATCGAGTTGAACGTGTGCTGAACTCAAAGTGCCGTGCGTTCGGTACTTGGATCGGTCGGATCGTGAAAACGTACGGCTACATCAACCGCGTTGTGCTAACGCTTCCGCTTTCGGTCTACGAGGGTACGAGACACACTCTCCCCTCTCGTTGCTATGCATCACCATGATCCTGTGTGTGCGTAGGAATTTTTTTGAAATTACTACGTTCCCCAACACTAGCTTCACAGCGCACAGATGTTTCTTTCGCTTCCTCCTTCTAATCGCATGCACACATTCATAGGCCACCAGCACATTGTCTATAATTAGTCTGCCAGGTACGAATGCACTGTGTTCCTCTGAGATCATAAAAGGTAAAACCACCTTCAGCTGGTTAGCCAGTGCTTTCGCGGCGATCTTGTATAGAACATTACATACACTACTGGAATTAGCTTATTTGCCGTCTGCCAGTTCTTTGCCATCTGCTAGCCGACGGCAAAGAAGGTCTTTGCTGTCCGCTTACGAAAAACGGACGACAAAGAACTGGCTGATGGCAAAGAAGGATTTTGGCATGAGCCAGTTCTTTGCCATCTGCTAGCTGACGGCAAAGATTCTTTTCCGTCAGCTGGCTGACGGCAAAGAGAGAGGTGGCCCCACTTACGAGTTGATTAGATAAAACTTAACGGCTCCCCTCTTTGCCGTCCGCTAGCGGACGACAAAGAGAGAAAAATAGCGAACGGCAAAGCACGGCGGACGGCAAAGACCTAACTTCACTAACCTAACTAACGGCCGAGCCCCCCACCCCCTTCCTCTCTGTTTCTCTCCACGACCAGATCAACCGCCCGCCGCCCCCCGCCGCCCGGTGCCGCCCCCCCACCCGCCGCCGCCCCCAGCACCCGCCGCCGCCCCACCACCCGCCGCAGCCTGCCCCATCGCCCCACCACCCCGCCGTCCCCCCACCCGCCGACGCCCCGTCGCCCCACCATCCCGCTGCCCCGGCGCCCCGGCGCCCCACCACGTTGCCGCCCGACCGTCCCACTGCCCCGGCGCCCCGCCCCCCCACCATCCGCCCACCACCCCGGCGCCACCGCGGCCCCATCGGCCCCGCCTCCCTGCCGGCTCCCCCTGAGCTCCGCCGCCCCAGAGCTCCACCGCCCTGGAGCCCTGCCACCCCCGTCGCCACCGCCACCCTGCCGCCCACCGCCCCCTTCGCCACCGCCACCCCCGAGCTCCGGTGAGTTATTTTTTTCTTCAGTTTTTTCTTTTTTTGCTATTTAATTGTTTGTGTTAGATTTAGGTCTAGATATGTGTTAGTGTTAGTGTTAGTGTTAGATTTAGTGCTAGATATGTGTTAGTGTTAGATTTAGTGCATGGGTTTTAGATAATTAGTTATATTATTAAAAGAAGTAGAAAAAAGAAGAAAAAAAGAAGAATATGTAGAATAGGAAGAAGAAGAGAAGGAAAGAAGAAGAAGAGAAGGAAAGAAGAAGAAGAAGAAAGGAAAGAAGAAGAAGGATAGAAGGAAACACCCCGACCCCCTGATCCCGACACGACACCCCGACACCCCGACCCCCTGACCCCGACACCACACCCCGACACCCCGACCCCCTGACCCCCTGACCCCGACACCACACCTCGACACCCCGACCCCGACACGACACCCCGACCCCGAAACAGCACCCCGACTCCCTGACCCCGACACCCTGACCCCGACACCACACCCAGACACCCCGACCCCCTGACCCCCTGACCCCGATACCCCGACCCCGACACCACACCCCGACACCCCGACCCCGACACGACACCCCGACCCCGAAACAGCACCCCGACACCGACACGACACCCCGACCCCCGACACCTCCCGAAAAGGTGCTCTTTGGCCTTCCAGAGGCCGACGGGGTCATATATTTGTGAATTATGAGTTAGGTCATATATTTTTCGATTTTGTTATGAAAAACATCATATATAATTGTGTTGATCGGGTAGATTTAAATGTGCAGTTGTTTCATCGCTGCGAGTTTTGCTGTTCGACGACCTCCCCGTGCGTTTGACGAGCTCTGCCCCTTCGTTCGTGGGTGAGCACAAATGACATGTCCTCCTCCCCCTTAATTATTTGCTCTGTTCCGGTGTTCGTGCCGATGAAACTTGATAGCTAGCTCTATATCTGTCTTGAATCATCAGCAGGGGACGAGGTAAGGGAGGGAAGAAGAGAGGAGTTGGAGCACGTGGTCACGGGAGAGGAGGTAGGGTGACTGCTAGGGCGCCTTCCTCGCCGCCACCCCCAGCTGTTTCACCCGAGCACGTGACTGCTAGGGTGGACTCATCCGAGGAGGAGGCTACACGGACTCCGGTCCACGAGCCTTCGGCCCACGAGCCTCGGGTCGACGGGCCTTTGGCCCATGAGCCTTGGGTCGACGGGCCTTCGGCCTACGAGACCCCGGAGGAGCACACGTCTCGATGGGGTACCTGGCCGGATGAGTCTGAGGGGCCGAGTGGCCATGCTGATGATGGCGGGGAGCCGACTGATATTGAGGAGGAGGGGGGCACCATCTACCAGCATGGTTGTACACGGCTCCCGTCCGTGCCGGCGACCCGCGAGCAGAGGTGGTTGATTTTCCCTGATGGGGAGAGGTAAGTGCATTTAATCTTTTTGTACCTTCTGCATTCACGTTTCTTCAAATATCTAATGCGTTGGCCTTGTCATGCTGTAGGGGTTGGGACCACCATCATAGTGTCCGCCGGCCCAACTCCGTCCTTGGAGTTCTTTGTCGGCAAAACTTCCCGGGGTTTGTCATGTTGCCTGGTCAGGGTCGGCTTCCAGAGCTTGGATTGAGCTGGGAGCACTACTTGGCTGCCCCGGCCCCGCTGGGTGAGATCATCGACGGTGTCTTGTGCGACACGAGGGCAGACGTGGTGATCAGAAAGTTCTGGGTAATTTCTCCTTTACACATTTAAAAATCTTCAACTAGCTAGTTATTAATTGTACTAATCATTATTGTCTCATTTGATTGCAGACATTCTAAAGGTGTGAGGAGGGATACGAGGAGGAGGCGGCAAATGTTATCGAGAACATCTGCAAGCGCCTACTACAGAACTTACGGCACGAGGCTCGGGTGCAGGCTGTTCGAGACTACTACGCCTTGCGTGGTATCAAGAAGCCCAAGCCGGCGTGCCGCGATAAGTTCCTGAGTAAGGAGCAGTACATGAAGGTAATTCTTAAGGCCTTGTACTTACTTCCTTCATTTAGTAATTCATAGCCGTAGAGCTCAAGTTTCTATTTGCTAACTTAGGCGCCTCCGAGATGGTGTGCGGATCGGATGGATTGTTGGGAGGTGTTGGTCAATGAGCAGTGCTCAAAAGAATGGCTAGCCGTCCACAACGCGGCCAAGGACAAACGTGCCCAAATGGAAGGTGTGCCACACCATCAAGGCAGCTCCAACTTATATCAGTTTGGGCGGAACTGGGTATGTGGTTTGCTTCATGATTCATGCAATTCATTCATCATCTAGCTTGAGCCCTTTAATTACTAATTTACTTTGTTTCTCCCTTTCAGGCACGCTACAATAAGGTGGATAAGGTGCCAGAGGTGTACGACCTGTATGCCATGGCCCACACTGCCTCTTTCAAGAAAGTCAAGGCATTCTCTCCGTCTGACCTCGATGATGCAAACAACTTCACCAACATCTCTCCCACGACAAGCTCGTGAAATATAGAGATGAGGGGAAGGCGAGGAAAGGGGAGGACTTTAACCCGAGCCAGGGTCCCATTGATCCAGAGCTGGTGATGATATCTGGTGGCGGGAGGTCCCATGGCTCCATAGTCATTGGAGATGGGCTTATCCGTTGTCCTAGCACTCTCTCGGAGATCAAGGCGCGCCAGTCGAGCTCCGCTCCTGAGATAAGGCCTCGTGAACGGCCAGTCCAACTCGCCATCAAGGTTAGTTATACGTACTCAGCTATCTTTCTCCATTACATTGTCTGTGCTTCCATCAATGATTACAAATGGTAACGAGGAGTGGTGTTGCAGGCTGCTATACAGAGTGAGAGAGATAGAACGGAGAAACTTCTGGCGGAGGCGGCGGAGAGGCAGCGGGAGTTGGAGGAGAGGACGACAACGATGTTGGAGGAGGAGAGGGCACAAAATGACATGTAGGCAAGGGCCATGTACGAGCTCCTTGTGGTAAGTTTCTTCTGCAGATTAGCCAAAACATTCATGTAGTGTTTGTCTCATTACTAACTAGTATGACTGAGTCATCAAAACCAAATGTGCAGTCTGTGTGCGAGAAGACCGGTCAGACCGCTCGGCCGATGCCAGTGATTTCTCCTGGGACCACAGTGAGTTTAATTTGAATGAACATTACTTGCTAGTCTTAACATTTGAGTGTCATCATGCTAACGAGACATTGGAAATGATCTTTGGTGCAGCGTAACTCCAGACAAGCATCGCACGATCCTTCTCCAGCTACTGGCACGAGCTAGCCCGCTCCTACACCTCCATGATCATGGTAAGTTTCTCTAGTGTTTTGCTTAACAAATGCATAAAGACCTAGACTTAGCCTTATTTCCTCCAATATGCTTACCACAATGACCTAGAGTCAGCTTCTTTTCCTCCAAAATGACTTAATAAGCTTACTGACCTCCAAAACCATCCATTTTACCTAAGTTAGCTCTAAAACAATCTATACTTAGCTTTGTTTCCTCCAAGATGACCTAGGTTGGCTCTAATATGCTTAGTTAACTAGGTTTCCTCAATAATGACATGTACTTAGCTTACTTATGTCAAAAATGGCATAATTAGCTTAGTTAGCTCATAAACAATCCATTTTACCTAAGTTAGCTCTAAAATGACCCATTCTACCTAGTTAGCTAATAAATGATCCATTTTACCCAAGTTAGCTCTAAAATGACCCATTTTACCTAGACTAGCTCCAAAATGATCCATTTTACCTATGTTAGCTCTAAAATGACCCATTTTACCTATGTTAGATCTAAATTTTCTACGCATCACCAAGATCAATCTATGGAGTAATCTAGCAACGAGGGGAAGGGGAGTGCATCTACATACCCTTGTAGATCGCGAGCGGAAGCGTTCAAGAAAACGGGGTTGATGGAGTCGTACTCGTCGTGATCCAAATCACCGATGATCCTAGCGCCGAACGGCCGTCACCTCCGCGTTCAACACACGTACGGAGCAGCGACGTCTCCTTCTTCTTGATCCAGCAAGGGGGGAGGAGAGGTTGATGGAGATCCAGCAGCACGACGGCGTGGTGGTGAAAGTAGCGGGATTCCAACAGGGCTTCGCCAAGCGCTGCGGGAGGAGGGAGATGTGTCATGGGAGGGAGAGGGAGGCGCCAGGGCTTAGATCTTGCTGCCCTCCCTCCCCCCACTATATATAGGGCCAAGGGAGAGGGGGGGGGGCGCAGCCTTGGCCCTTCCTCCAAGGAAGGGTGCGGCCAGGGAGGAGTCCATCCTCCCCAAGGCACCTCGGAGGTGCCTTCCCCCTTTTGGACTCTCCCTTTCCCTTATCTCTTGGCGCATGGGCCTCTTGGGGCTGGTGCCCTTGGCCCATATAGGCCAAGGCGCACACCCCTACAGCCCATGTGCCCCCCCCGGGGCTGGTGGACCCCCTTGGTGGACCCCCGGACCCCTTTCGGCACTCCCGGTACAATACCGATAAAGTGCGAAACTTTTCCGGCGACCAAAATAAGACTTCCCATATATAAATCTTTACCTCCGGACCATTCCGAAACTCCTCGTGACGTCTGGGATCTCATCCGGGACTCCGATCAACTTTCGGGTTACCGCATACTAATATCTCTATAACCCTAGCGTCACCGAACCTTAAGTGTGTAGACCCTACGGGTTCGGGAGACATGCAGACATGACCGAGACGACTCTCCCGTCAATAACCAACAGCGGGATCTGGATACCCATGTTGGCTCCCACATGCTCCTCGATGATCTCATCGGATGAACCACGATGTCGAGGATTCAATCAATCCCGTATACAATTCCCTTTGTCTAGCGGCATAGTACTTGCTCGAGATTCGATCGTTGGTATCCTGATACCTTGTTCAATCTCGTTACCGGCAAGTCTCTTTACTCATTCCGTAACACATCATCCCGTGATCAACTCCTTGGTCACATTGTGCACATTATGATGATGTCCTACCGAGTGGGCCCAGAGATACCTCTCCATTTACACGGAGTGAAAAATCCCAGTCTCGATTCATGCCAACCCAAAGACACTTTCGGAGATACCTGTAGTGCACCTTTATAGCCACCCAGTTACGTTGTGACGTTTGGTACACCCAAAGCATTCCTACAGTATCCGGGAGTTGCACAATCTCATGGTCCAAGGAACTGATACTTGACATTAGAAAAGCACTTAGCAAACGAACTACACGATCTTGTGCTAGGCTTAGGATTGGGTCTTGTCCATCACATCATTCTCCTAATGATGTGATCCCGTTATCAACGACATCCAATGTCCATGGTCAGGAAACCGTAACCATCTATTGGTCAACGAGCTAGTCAACTAGAGGCTTACTAGGGACATGGTGTTGTCTATGTATCCACACATGTATCTGAGTTTCCTATCAATGCAATTCTAGCATGGATAATAAACGATTATCATGAACAAGGAAATATAATAATAACCAATTTATTATTGCCTCTAGGGCATATTTCCAACATCACTGTCACCTCCACATGATCTCTCCACCATAGAGCCAAACCCCCACTCTTACCGTTGCAGTTCACAGCTACCCCCTGTCTGAACCCTAGGCTCCATTTCAATCTCTCCATCGCTCCTGCTGTTTTTTTAGTTTCTGATAAAAATACCACCGCTGGGTTGTATGACCTAACCAGGTCCCGTAATTCGCCCACTGTCGGGTCCAACTCTAACCCCCGACAGTTCCAGGCTAAAATGTTCATTGCTCCCGGCGGCCCTGCGACCTAGCAGGGTCCGCCGATGTACCTTCATATTCGGATATACGGTCAAAAACTGAAGTTGTCTTCTGCCTTGTGTCACGGATGAAAGTATTGTGTCCTTCCTGGTTATCCCCTCCCTCCTTTGGTTTCCACACCTGCTAGCCTCCTCTTCCTAGAATCAGGTGGGGCATGCGAGCTGTCGCCCCTCCCCCCTTGATCTACATGATTCTGCCTGGGTTTGCGGACGTAATAGCTTTTCCTCCATTCAGTAGGGTAGTGCGGTGTATATCGATAACTCGCCTCTCTTTCTCTATTAGCTGCCCCCCACTCCCACCGGCGTCGTTCTTCATATTGCTCCTTCTCATACTCCCACTGCCTTTGCTGCATTTCCAATTGTTCCTAGAGGTCTCTTTCTTTCTTACGCTCAAGGTCATCTCGTAGGTCTCGTTCCTCTGTCCATTCTCTCCCGCCTTGGTCCTTCTTGGGGCTGTTTACCTCCCCTTCTTCAGGCCTGCGCTCGACGCCAGTGAGCGAGCATTCCAACTTATCAAACTCATTCTTTAGATTGCGTTTTTTCGGGATGTCTCGAACTCGCACATGTGCTTTGTTAACCTGCTCTCTCTTGTTACCCTCAGATTGCGAGCTCATGAAGTTGCTGCTATTATTTTTCTTCCCCTTCGCCTCAACTTTGGAGCCAGTGCTCCTTCCCGGCGAAGCTCTCAACCAGCCGCCCCATTGCGAAGATTTGTCTACTGGAGGATCACACCACCCATCAACATGTACGAGTCTCCCACATTCGAAACAGAAATGTGGAATTTTCTCGTAGTGGAAGTCAAACCATGTGCCAACCTTGTCCTCCTGCGACGTCTTGAGTTGGAAGCACCGAACCAGCGGCTCATAGATTGAAATCCTGGCCCTCACCCCCAGCTGGTTTCCTCTAGCTAGTCCTTCCTTGTCCACATCTACCTTGACGACCTCGCCGAGCCAGTTGCCAAGCGCTCGACCAAATGCCTCAGTTCTCTTTCCCGGTGGTAAATCAGCTACTCTGACCCATACATCCACCTTATCGAACACCATCTCAGAGGGCCGTATATTACTCTCATACTCCTTGAGCACGAGCACATTGAAATCATACTGCCACGGCCCGTTGTTCATCGCATGCCTCCAGTCTCCTTCACTGCCAAAGTGAACCACAAGTACATTGTCGCCCATGTCCCTGAATCTCGCCTCATGACGAAGTCCCCATGCCCTCTGCATCGCTTTCTCTAGCACCGTTTGTTCAGCGGTCTGGGCGAGAAAGCTTTCCCCACCGCCGACCACTTTGCGTTCTTGGGCAGGATCTGATCTGAATCCTCAAAGTCAAATCCTTCCGCCTCTTTGTCTAAGAGTACCATCCCTCCCAGCCTAGCTGAGAGACTCGACGTGGGATCCGGCGTCTTGCTCACTACCGGGGACTTGGAGGATCCCCTACTCACCGATTTGCCCGGAGTAGTTACCGCTGCCGGGGTAGCCTTGGCCGCCGGCGTCCCACCCTGTGTCTCCTTCGCCTTCTCCACCATAGCACCGCTCCGCGGTGGAGAATGCTGCACTAGTCCGTGACAAGGGAAGCGCCGTCGCCACCCCTGAGCACGACCATAGTCTCGCAGCCCCCGTCGCAGAAACCCTAACCCTAGTGTTGGTAGACGGTCACCACATGATCGCCTTTCCAGTCGCCCCTTAGCGTTTCAGCGCGAGCCATCAAGTAGCTTCTTGGTATCACCAGATATGGTGCGCATCGTCGTGGAATGGCGGAAACAAGGCGTGTTACCCATGTCACAATCAATTGGCATGTCTTTGTTGAAACCAAATAAAATCTTCACCTGCTCCAGAATATTTTCTATCGTGAGTTGCAAAGTTACTATTGAGTATTTTCCACTGCAAAAAAAAAGTTAGTATTGAGTATTTGATTTTTTTTCTCTCGAGAAGATTGAAACTCTTTGCTGAGTCGACGCTGTATAATGGGCCCAGGGATACCTGATCCCAACGTTTGGCCCAACTTCTCTGCCCACCACCATTCTGCTCCTCCCCCAAATCGAAACCCTCGCCGTCGCCCTTCTCCCCCTCCTCCGGCGGCCATGGACGAGCAGCAGGTGCTCCTTGGCATCTCCAGGAGCGATATGCTCGCCAGAATAGAGCGTTGCGGCCGGGATCCTGCGATGCTGGACCTCGGCTCAAACATGCTGCTCCACTTCGCGTACGAGTACCTCCCGGACCCGCCCGTCTCCCCCACCGCGCCCCTGTCGCTCGCCGGCGCGTCGTGGGTACCCGACGGCGTCGACCGCATCAGCCGCCTCCCCGACGTCGTCCTCCGCGACATCATCTCCCGCCTCCCTGCCAAGGACGCCGCGCGCACCACCGCCCTCGCCTCGCGCTGGCGCCCACTCTGGCGCTCGGCGCCCCTTGCTCTTGTCGACAACCATCTGCTTCCGGACGGCGGCGCCTCTGGGCCGCTCATCATCGGTGCTCCCTCTCCCCGCGCCGTCACCGCCGCGGTGTCCAGCGCCCTCGCGGCGCACCCGGGGCCTTTCCGCTGCGTCCACCTCACCTGCAGCACCATGGACGAGCACCGAGGCGAGATGGCGCGCTGGATCGACACCCTCGTCGCCAAGGGGGTCAAAGATCTCGTCTTTGTCAACCGCCCTTGGCCGATGGACCTGCGCCTCCCCGCCACGCTCTTCAGCTGCGCCTCCCTCACCCGCCTCTATCTCGGCGTCTGGACACTTCCAGGCACCGCCGCCGTGCCGCGCGGCGCCAGCTTCCCCAATCTCCGGGAGCTCGGCCTCTGCATGACTGTCATGGAGGACCGTGCTCTGGCCTTCTTGCTCGAAAAAAGCCCCGTCCTGGAGTTCCTCCTCATCATGTGGAGCCAGACCGGAGTGCGCCTCCGACTCGTCAGCCACAGCCTGCGGTGTCTTCAGCTGGGCTATACCCACTTGGAGGACATCGAAGTGGTGGATGCCCCTCGCCTGGAGAGGTTCTTCCTGCGAAATGTATCCTTGCCTGGAACCGGCAAGTTCACCATAAACAGCCCTTCCAGGATCAAGATTGGCGGTGCACCCAACCTGCGTGTGCTGGGATACATTCAGCCAGGACAGACAGAGCTGGGGATTAGCAACACCGTCATCGTGGTCGTAGATCCTACTACTAATTTAATTTGCATGTATAACTGTGCTGTGTCAATTAATATTGCCAATGTATGATCTGACTTAGTTTCCCTGTCCTTGGTGTGGGATGCATTGCAGGCTGGGAGCAAGGAGAACATTGTCCCTAGTGTCCAGATTTTGGCCATAGAGTTGCACTTTGGTGTCCGCGATGCTGTCAAGAAAGTATCTGGTTTTCTCCATGTCTATGTATAATTGGTTAACTTAACTAGATAGAGCTGTTGCATTGGCAATTTTAGAATAAGGAGGGAGTATGTTTTAAGTACCTTCGATAACTGTGAAATTAAGAGCAGCCAGAACTGTGAAATTAATCATATAACTGTTGGCATGCTCATAGATAAGATATCTGAACTATGTATGCTACCATTTTCATCTGCAGTCCCCCCGCATATCTGAAAAGTCCACCGGCAAGGTCAATCTGAAGTTCTGGCAGGAGGGCGGTCCCATGAAATGCGTGGTGCAGAGCATGAAGAAGGTGTTCTTCTACGAGTTCCAAGGGTCGAGAAGCGAGGTTGCTTTCCTCAAGTTCATCGCGGAGAGAGGCCGGGTGCTGGAGCAGATGGTGGTTGTGGTGTCCAGCAAGTGTTTCTCCTGGGTGGATGATGATGTGAATGTCAAGCTGAAGCCGCTGACGGGTGCGAAATGGAGCAGCAAAGCCTGCAAACTACACATCTTCAAGAGCCCACGCACTGATGTCGCGGGTCCACTCTGCAGGCACAATATAGCTTGTGATTTTGGGTGGGCTGACCCTTTCGACCTCAGGTACTACTACAAAGCAGAAAGGATGTCTGTAAGTTAGTTAATAGCACCACGCCGTGCCTCTTGTGCTGCAAGACTGCTAGTTCTTGAGCTAAAAAACCTGCATTTCTCTTGGCATGCTTTCTGGATGTGGTGTTACATGATGAGGTTGTTTGTGCCAAGAAGTCTTGTGTGGCTGGATTGCTGGTGGGAGTAATGGATTGAATCGGAAAAATTGTTTTTACCAATAATTTCTTCATCTTGTTTTTCGTTTTACCTTGCAGTCAATTGTGTGCAGGGCTATCTAGTAGTCTAATGTGGTCTTTCTGGTTTGTCCAACTACAATATTCATTTGTGCTGTGAAGTTGTTGTAGTTAGCATGAATGAACTTGGTATGCATTAGCGGCGGCGTGCATTGTTGCAAAGGCTCGCTGCGCCGACGAGTTAGGAGTGCCCTTGAGAGCTGGCGTTATCGCGCACCGTTTGTTTGTTGGACTGTCTGCTAAGTGCGCATGCTGATAGATGAGATCAGCTGTGCTGCCAGAGAGGAAGCAGGAAGGTGTTGCTTACAAATGTATATTTTCTTTTTCGGGTTAAACACTTATTGCTCAAACTGAACACCAGGGATCTGGACACTGTTCAAGTTGTAACAAGCAACAAGCAGGACATCTTGACATTGTTCGGCTGGCAGTTGCAAATTTATCTTCAGTAAATTGAAATCTCACTCTGCTTCGGCGTGATTCCCTACATAGAATGCTTCTAAATTTTATATATCCATCTGAATTCCAGGGAAAAATAAAGCTATCATAGTCTTAATCTTTCTCCGGAAGCAACAGATACACATCATCTGACATATACCCTTTACCTATCCACAGAATTAACATAATTCTACAAACCAGCATCTGAAGGTTGCTGGTAAACACAAATCTTCAAGCCAAGGTCAGAATGGACTGGGAAGTTACATCCATGTCGAGGTCTGAATACAAATACAGTTTTTGCTTGGTTTAACTAGTACTCCCTTGGTCCCAAAATCAATTTTGACACTATCATAGTGTCAAGAATGATCTTACATTTTGGACAGAGGGGGTACATGGCCCCTGGTTTTCTGACCTTCTGCTGGCTCAGCAATGTGATAAAACATGACCTCCGTACGTGGCAGGGTGCTTCGGACGCCGTCACATTAATGCTCCTAACTGGACTAAAAAACACTTGTGTCAGTCCGACATATGGCGAGAAACATCCGCAAGTTTCTGTGGCGAGCTGACTGACCGACGGTAGACCGAAGGTATGACCTTGCGGACTCGGGTCAGGTTCAGGTTTATTGCCTAAAATGGCGGACGCCGGTGAAGAGGAAGGAGACACCGTACTCGTTGCAGCAGTCGATGGCGTGCTTGTCCCTCATGCTGCCGCCGGGCTGCGCCGCGCGATCGTGCTGTGCCAATGCCATTCTCGCAGGGCGCCTCCACAGCGTACGTCCTTCCAAGCGTCATCGCCCAACCAGCCGACCCATTTGGTCCGTCTGAATGATTTTTGATCAATTTTCACAATTTAGACATTCTATGCATATAAATTCGAAAAAAAACCACGCACATAGTTCATAACCAAATGAGTCACATAGTCTTTTTAGTCACAATAAATAAACATCTCATAGTTTACAACCAAATACATTAAAAGAAAAGGAGCTGATACGTTTATTGGTTTCTCACATGAGTCCACATATGCATAATCAAATCATTTTAAAGTTGAATGTGAGTTGTCTAGTCATGCATTTCTTGATGAAATTGGGTGAACTATGCAAATGTTTGTCGCTCCATGCTCAGGCTCAACATTTTCGCCCTGAAAATCACACTTTTGGTTGTAGATGCTGTCACCATGTGATACGTCTCTGACGTATTTATAACTTTTGATTGTTTTATGCCATTACCTTACTGCTTTGACATACTTTTGGCTATAATTCATATGATTTCTTGGACTAACATATTAATCTAGTGCCTAGTGTCAATTCCTGTTTTTGCATTTTTTTATTTCGCAGAAAATCCATATCAAACTAAGTCAAAACACGATAAAATTTTACGGAGAATTTTTATGAAATATATGTGATTTTTTGGCGCAAGAATCAACGCCAGGGGGCCCATAGGCTTCACAAGCTCAACCCCCCCCCCCCTCCCCAGGGCGTGCCGGGTGAACTTGTGGCTCCCTCGGAGGTCGGTTGGAGCTGTCTTTCGGGCGCAAGGAAGCTAATATCCGAAAAAATCGTGTTAAAATTTTAGCCTTATCGTAGTTATGGATCTCCGAATATGTAGGAACCGGTGTTCGGCCAGAAAACAGAGAAGAAAACTGAGAGAGGGGTCCAATCTGGAGGGGCTCCCACCCCTCGGGGGGCGGGGAGGCCAAGAACCAGAGGAGGAATCCTTCTCCCATCTAGGGGGCGGACCAAGGAGGAAGATGTTGGGGAACGTAGCAGAAATTCAAAATTTTCTACGCATCACCAAGATCAATCTATGGAGTAATCTAGCAACGAGGGGAAGGGGAGTGCATCTACATACCATTGTAGATCGCGATGCGGAAGCGTTGCAAGAACGCGGATGAAGGAGTCGTACTCGTAGCGATTCAGATCGCGGTTGATTCCGATCTAAGCGCCGAACCACGGCGCCTCCGCGTTCAATACACTTGCAGCCCGGTGACGTCTCCCACACCTTGATCCAGCAAGGAGAGAGGGAGAGGTTAGGGAAGACTCCGTCCAGCAACAGCACGACGGCGTGGTGGTGATGGAGGAGCGTGGCAATCCTGCAGGGCTTCGCCAAGCACCGCAGGAGAGGAGGAGGACATAGAAGAGGGGGAGGGCTGCGCCAGAACTTGGGTTGCTGCTGCCCTCCCACCCCCACATATATATAGGGGCAAGGGAGAGGGGGCCCGGCCCCCTCAGATCCAATCTGAGGAGGGGGCGGCGGCCAGGGGGGTTGCCTTGCCCCCCAAGGCAAGGGGGGCGCCTCCCCTTAGGGTTCCCCCAAACCCCCAGGCGCATGGGCCCTGGGAGGGAAGGCGCCCAGCCCACTAAGGGGCTGGTCCCTCTCCACATACAGCCCATAGGGCCCTCCGGGGCTGGTGGCCCCTCCCGGTGGACCCCCGGAACCCTCCGGTGGTCCCGGTACATTACCGGTGACGCCCGAAACTCTTCCGGTGGCCAAAACGGGACTTCCCATATATAAATCTTTACCTCCGGACCATTCCGGAACTCCTCGTGATGTCCGGGGTCTCATCCGAGACTCCGAACAACATTCGGTAACCACGTATATCTATTCCCTATAACCCTAGCGTCATCGAACCTTAAGTGTGTAGACCCTACGGGTTCGGGAACCATGCAGACATGACCGAGACGTTCTCCGGCCAATAACCAACAGCGGGATCTGGATACCCATGTTGGCTCCCACATGTTCCACGATGATCTCATCGGATGAACCACGATGTCGGGGATTCAATCAATCCCGTATACAATTCCCTTTGTCAATCGGTATGGTACTTGCCCGAGATTCGATCGTCGGTATCCCGATACCTTGTTCAATCTCGTTACCGGAAAGTCTCTTTACTCGTTCCGTAACACATCATCCCGTGATCAACTCCTTGGTCACATTGTGCACATTATGATGATGTCCTACTGAGTGGGCCCAGAGATACCTCTCCGTTTACACGGAGTGACAAATCCCAGTCTCGATTTGTGCCAACCCAACAGACACTTTCGGAGATACCTGTAGTGCACCTTTATAGCCACCCAGTTACGTTGTGACGTTTGGTACACCCAAAGCATTCCTACGGTATCCGGGAGTTGCCCAATCTCATGGTCTAAGGAAATGATACTTGACATTAGAAAAGTTCTTAGCAAACGAACTACACGATGTTGTGCTAGGCTTAGGATTGGGTCTTGTCCATCACATCATTCTCCTAATGATGTGATCCCGTTATCAACGACATCCAATGTCCATGGTCAGGAAACCGTAACCATCTATTGATCAACGAGCTAGTCAACTAGAGGCTTACTAGGGACATGGTGTTGTCTATGTATCCACACATGTATCTGAGTTTCCTATCAATACAATTCTAGCATGGATAATAAACGATTATCATGAACAAGGAAATATAATAATAACCAATTTATTATTGCCTCTAGGGTATATTTCCAACAGTCTCCCACTTGCACTAGAGTCAATAATCTAGTTCACATCACCATGTGATTAACACTCACAGGTCACATCACCATGTGACCAACATCCAAAGAGTTTACTAGAGTCAACAATCTAGTTCACATCACTATGTGATTAACACTCAATGAGTTCTGGTTTGATCATGTTATGCTTGTGAGAGAGGTTATTAGTCAACGGGTCTGAACCTTTCAGATCCGTGTGTGCTTTACGAATATCTATGGCATCTTGTGGATGTTACCACGCGCTATTTGGAGCCATTTCAAATAACTGCTCTACTATACGAATCCGGTTTACTACTCAGAGTCATCCGGATTAGTGTCAAAGTTCGCATCGACGTAACCCTTTACGACGAAGTCCTTTTCACCTCCATAATCGAGAAAATTCCTTAGTCCACTAGATACTAAGGATAAGTTCGACCGCTGTCATGTGATCCATTCCCGGATCACTATTGTACCCCTTGACCAACTCATGGCAAGGCACACTTCATGTGCGGTACACAGCATAGCATACTGTAGAGCCTACGTCTAAAGCATAGGGGACGACCTTCGTCCTTTCTCTCTCTTCTGCTGTGGTCAGGTCTTGAGTCTTACTCAATACTCACACCTTGTAACACAGCCAAGAACTCCTTTGCTGATCTATCTTGAACTCTTTCAAAATCATGTCAAGGTGTGCGTTCTTTGAAAGTATCATCAGGCGTCTCGATCTATCTCTATAGATCTTGATGCCCAATATGTAAGCAGCTTTATCCAGGTCTTCCTTTGAAAAACTCCTTTCAAACAACCCTTTATGCTTTCCAGAAATTTTACATCATTTCGGATCAACAATATGTCATTCACATATACTTATCAGAAATGTTGTAGCGCTCCCACTCACTTTATTGTAAATACAAGTTTCTAACAAACTTTGTATAAACCCAAAAACTTTGGTCATCTCATCAAAGCGTACATTCCAACTCCGAGATGCTTACTCCAGTCCTTAGAAGGATTGCTGGAGCTTTGCATACTTGTTAGCATCTTTCAGGATTGACAAAACCTTCTGGTTGTATCACATACAACCTTTCCTCAAGAAAATCGTCGAGGAAACAATATTTTGACATCCTATCTGCAAGATTTCATAAATAATGCAGTAACTGCTAATATAATTCCAACAGACTCTTAGCATCGCTACGAGTGAGAAAATCTCATCGTAGTCAACTCCTTGAACTTGTCGGAAAACATCTTAACGACAAGTCGAGCTTTCTTAATGGTGACACTTACCATCATTGTCTGTCTTCCTTTTAAAATCCATCTGTACCCAACAGCCTTACGACCATCAAGTATTTCTTCCAAAGTCTATACTTTGCTTTTATACATGGATCCTCTCTCGGATTTCATGGCCTCGAGCCATTCGTCGGAATCCGGGCCCACCATCGCTTCTCCATAGCTCATAGGTTCATTGTTGTCTAGCAACATGACTTCCAAGACAGGATTACATACCACTCTGAAGTAGTACGCATCCTTATCGACCTACGAGGTTTGGTAGTGACTTGATCCGAAGTTTCATGATCACTGTCATAAGCTTCCACTTCAATTGGTGTAGGTGCCACAGGAACAACTTCCTGTGCCCTGCTACACACTAATTGAAGTTATGGTTCAATAACCTCATCAAGTCTCCACCATCCTCCCACTCAATTCTTTCGAGAGAAACTTTTCCTCGAGAAAGGAACCGTTTCTAGAAGCAATTACTTTTGCTTCCAGATCTGAAATAGGAGGTATACCCAACTGTTTTGGGTATTCTTATGAAGATGCATTTATCCGCTTTGGGTTCAAGCTTATCAGCCTGAAACTTTTTTCACATAAGCGTCGCAGCCCCAAACTTTTAAGAAACGACAACTTAGGTTTCTCTAAACGGTGTCGTCTTAACGGAATTGCGTGGTGCCCCTTTTAAAGTGAATGCGGCTGTCTCTAATGCCTAACCCATAAACGATAGTGGTAATTCGATAAGAGACATCATGGTATGCACCATATCCAATAGGGTGCAGTCATGATGTTCGGACACACCATCACACTGTGGTGTTCCAGGCGGTATTAATTGTGTAACACTTTCCACAATGTCTTAATTGTGTGCCAAACTCGTAACTTAGATATCTCTATGATCATATCATAGACATTTTATCCTCTTGTTACGACGATCTTCAACTTCACTATGAAATTACTTGAACCTTTCAATAATTCAGACTTGTGTTTCATCAAGTAGATACACTCAGCATCTACTCAAATCATCTGTGAAGTAAGAACATAACGATATCCACTGCGTGCCTCAGCACTCATTGGACTGCACACATCAAATGTATTACTTCCAACAAGTTGCTCTCTTGTTCCATCTTACTGAAAATGAGGCCTTTCAGTCATCTTGCCCATGTGGTATGATTTGCATGTCTCAAGTGATTCAAAATCAAGTGAGTCCAAACGATCCATCTGCATGGAGTTTCTTCATGCATATATACCAATAGACATGGTTCGCATGTCTCAATCTTTTCAAAAACGAGTGAGTCCAAAGACCCATCTACATGGAGCTTCTTCATGCGTTCTATACCAATATGACTCAAATGGCAGGGCCACAAGTATGTGGTACTATCATTACTATTTTATGTCTTTTGGCACGAACATGTGTATCACTGCGATCGAGATTCATTCTAGGTGCAAGACCATTGAAGGTATTATTCAAATAAACAGAGTAACCATTATTCTCCTTAAATGAATAACCGTATTGCGATAAACACCAAATAACAATTATTTAGGTTTAACACCAATCTCGATGGTAGAGGGAGCATGCGATGCTTGATCACATCAACCTTGGAAACACTTCCAACACATATCGTCATCTCACCTTTTGCTAGTCTCCGTTTATTCCGCAGCTTTTATTTCGAGTTACTACCACTTAGCAACTGAACCGGTATCTAATACCCTGGTGCTGCTAGGAGTACTAGTAAAGTACACATTCATATAATGTATATCCAAGATACTTCTGTCGACCTTGCCTGCCTTCTCATCTACCAAGTATCTAGGGTAGTTCTGCTTCAGTGACCGTTCCCCTCATTACAGAAGCACTTAGTCTCGGGTTTGGGTTCAACCTTGGTATTCTTCACTAGAGCAGCAAATGATTTGCTGTTTCATTAAGTATCCGTTTTGCCCTTGCCCTTCTAGAAACTAGTGGTTTTACTAACCATCAACAATTGATGCTCCTATTTGATTTCTACTTTCGCGGTGTCAAACATCGCGAATAGCTCAAGGATCATCATATCTATCCCTGATATGTTATAGTTCATCACGAAGCTCTAATAGCTTGGTGGCAGTGACTATGGAGAACCATCACTATCTCATCTGGAAGATGAACTCCCACTCTATTTAAGTGATTGTAGTACTCAGACAATCTGAGCACATGCTCAACGATTGAGCTTTTCTCCCTTAGTTTGCAGGCTTAAGAAACTTGTCAGAGGTCTCATACCTCTTGACGTGGGCACTAGTCTGAAATCCCAATTTCAGTCTTCGGAACATCTCATATGTTCTGCGACGTTTCAAAAAACGTTTTTGGTGCCACAATTCTAAACCGTTAGCATTACGCACTGAACTATCACGTAGTCATCAAAACGTGTATGTCAGATGTTTCGCAACATCTACAGACGACGCTGAGGTTCAGCACACCGAGCGGTGCATTAAGGACATAGGCCTTCTGTGCAGCAATGAGGACAATCCCCATTTCACGGACCCAGTCCGCATAATTGCTACTATCATCTTTCAACTAAATTTTCTCTAGGATCATATCTTAAACAGTAGAACTAAAGCGTAAGCTATGACATAATTTGCAAAGACCTTTTGACTATGTTCATGATAATGAAGTTCATCTGATTATTTAATGAACTCCCACTCAGATAGACATCCCTCTAGTCATCTAAGTGATACATGATCTGAGTCAAACCAGGCCGTGTCCGATCATCACGTGAGACGGACTAGTCATCATCGGTGAACATCTCCATGTTGATCGTATCTACTATACGACTCATGTTCGACCTTTCGATCTCTTGTGTTCCGAGGCCATGTCTGTACATGCTAGGCTCGTCAAGTCAACCTAAGTGTTTCGCATGTGTTTCGAGGCCATGTCTGTACATGCTAGGCTCGTCAAGTCAACCTAAGTGTTTCGCATGTGTTCCGAGGCCATGTCTGTACATGCTAGGCTCGTCAACACCCGTTGTATTCGAACGTTAGAATCTATCACACCCGATCATCACGTGGTGCTTCGAAACAACGAACCTTCGCAACGGTGCACAGTTAGGGGGAACACGTCTCTTGAAATTTTAGTGAGGGATCATCTTATTTATGCTACCGTCGTTCTAAGCAAATAAGATGTAAACATGATAAACATCACATGCAAATCATAAAGTGACGTGATATGACCAATATCATCTTGCGCCTTTTGATCTCCATCTTCGAGGCGCGGCATGATCACCTTCGTCACCGGCATGACACCATGATCTCCATCATCGTGTCTTCATGAAGTTGTCTCGCCAACTATTACTTCTACTACTATGGCTAACGGTTAGCAATAAAGTAAAGTAATTACATGGCGTTTTCATTGACACGCAGGTCATACAATAAATTAAGACAACTCCTATGGCTCCTGCCGGTTGTCATACTCATCGACATGCAAGTCGTGATTCCTATTACAAGAACATGATCAATCTCATACATCTCATATATCATTCATCACATCCTTTTGGCCATATCACATCACATAGCATACCCTGCAAAAACAAGTTAGACGTCCTCTAATTGTTGTTGCATGTTTTACGTGGCTGCTATGGGTTTCTAGCAAGAACGTTTCTTACCTACGCAAAAGCCACAACGTGATATGCCAATTTCTATTTACCCTTCATAAGGACCCTTTTCATCGAATCCGATCCGACTAAAGTGGGAGAGACAGACACCCGCTAGCCACCTTATGCAACTAGTGCATGTCAGTCGGTGGAACCTGTCTCACGTAAGAGTACGTGTAAGGTCGGCCCGGGCCGCTTCATCCCATGATGCCGCCGAATCAAGATAAGACTAGTAACGGCAAGTAAATTGACAAAATCGACGCCCACAACTACTTTGTGTTCTACTCGTGCATAGAAACTACGTATAGACCCAGCTCATGATGCCACTGTTGGGGAATGTAGCAGAAATTCAAAATTTTCTACGCATCACCAAGATCAATCTATGGAGTAATCTAGCAACGAGGGGAAGGGGAGTGCATCTACATACCATTGTAGATCACGATGCGGAAGCGTTGCAAGAACGCGGATGAAGGAGTCGTACTCGTAGCGATTCAGATCGCGGTTGATTCCGATCTAAGCGCCGAACCACGGCGCCTCCGCGTTCAACACACGTGCAGCCCGGTGATGTCTCCCACGCCTTGATCCAGCAAGGAGAGAGGGAGAGGTTAGGGAAGATTCCGTCCAGCAGTAGCACGACGGCGTGGTGGTGATGGAGGAGCGTGGCAATCCTACAGGGCTTCGCCAAGCACCGCAGGAGAGGAGGAGGACATAGAAGAGGGGGAGGGCTGCGCCAGAACTTGGGTTGCTGCTGCCCTCCCACCCCCACATATATATAGGGGCAAGGGAGAGGGGGGCCGGCCCCCTCAGATCCAATCTGAGGAGGGGGCGGCGGCCAGGGGGGTTGCCTTGCCCCCCAAGGCAAGGGGGGCGCCTCCCCTTAGGGTTCCCCCAAACCCCCAGGCGCATGGGCCCTGGGAGGGAAGGCGCCCAGCCCACTAAGGGGCTGGTCCCTCTCCACATACAGCCCATAGGGCCCTCCGGGGCTGGTGGCCCCTCCCGGTGGACCCCCGGAACCCTCCGGTGGTCCCGGTACATTACCGGTGACGCCCGAAACTCTTCCGGTGGCCAAAACGGGACTTCCCATATATAAATATTTACCTCCGGACCATTCCGGAACTCCTCGTGACGTCCAGGATCTCATCCGGGACTCCGAATAACATTCGGTAACCACGTATATCTATTCCCTATAACCCTAGCGTCATCGAACCTTAAGTGTGTAGACCCTACGGGTTCGGGAACCATGCAGACATGACCGAGACGTTCTCCGGCCAATAACCAACAGCGGGATCTGGATACCCATGTTGGCTCCCACATGTTCCACGATGATCTCATCGGATGAACCACGATGTCGGGGATTCAATCAATCCTGTATACAATTCCCTTTGTCAATCGGTATGGTACTTGCCCGAGATTCGATCGTCGGTATCCCGATACCTTGTTCAATCTCGTTACCGGCAAGTCTCTTTACTCGTTCCGTAACACATCATCCCGTGATCAACTCCTTGGTCACATTGTGCACATTATGATGATGTCCTACCGAGTGGGCCTAGAGATACCTCTCCGTTTACACGGAGTGACAAATCCCAGTCTCGATTCATGCCAACCCAACAGACACTTTCGGAGATACCTGTAGTGCACCTTTATAGCCACCCAGTTACGTTGTGACGTTTGGTACACCCAAAGCATTCCTACGGTATCCGGGAGTTGCACAATCTCATGGTCTAAGGAAATGATACTTGACATTAGAAAAGCTCTTAGCAAACGAACTACACGATCTTGTGCTAGGCTTAGGATTGGGTCTTGTCCATCACATCATTCTCCTAATGATGTGATCCCGTTATCAACGACATCCATTGTCCATGGTCAGGAAACTGTAACCATCTATTGATCAACGAGCTAGTCAACTAGAGGCTTACTAGGGACATGGTGTTGTCTATGTATCCACACATGTATCTGAGTTTCCTATCAATACAATTCTAGCATGGATAATAAACGATTATCATGAACAAGGAAATATAATAATAACCAATTTATTATTGCCTCTAGGGCATATTTCCAACAGAAGAAGGAGGGGGGCTCCCTCCCCCCTCTCCCCGTGGCAACGGAGCACTGCCGGGGGAACCATCGTGACGACAATCTACATCAACAACTTCATCGCCGTCATCACCAACTCTCTCCTCCTCTAGGAGGCGGTGTAACCTCTCTTTACCCACTGTAATCTCTACTTAAACATGATGCATTATCCTACATATTATTATCCAATGATATGTTGCCATCCTATGATGTTTGAGTAGATTTGTTTTGTCCTATGGGTTGATTGGTGATCGTGGTTAGTTTGAGTTGTATGTTTTTTGTGCAGTCCTATGGTGCCCTCTGTGCCACGCACACGTGTGGGATTACCCCTGTAGGGTGTTGCAATATGTTCATGATTTGCTTATGACTGAGTTATGTGAGCAACAGAAACACAAATTCGGGTAAGCGGGTTGTTGCGTATAGGATTAGAGAGGACTTTACACTTAAAGCTATGGTTGGGTTTTACCTTAGTGATGTTTAGTAGTTGCGGATGCTTTCTAGAGTTTCAATAATAAGTGCATGTGACCAAGGAAGAAAAATATGTTAGCTTATGCCTCTCCCTCTTATAAAATTACAATAATGATTACTGATCTAGATATCAATTGCCTAGGGACAATCTTTCTCACCGTTCTCTAAAAGCTTTAAACAACAAACTAACTTTTATTATGTCATGAAGTACTTCTAGTTTTATTCTTGCAAAGTAATTTTATTCTTGTTCCAGGTAAAGCAAATGTTAGTGTGCATAGAGTTGTATCGGTGGTCATAGAATTTGAAGAGAACATAAATTCTACATTTACCTCCTTGTTAGCTTCGACATTCTTACTTATCGAAAAGGGTTACAAACGATCTCCTATAGTTGTGGGTTATCATCACGCTCATCCTCTACGGTTATGTTATGCATTATGACACAAGGAGTCATCGCCTCCACATCTTTTGAGTGCTCCATGTTCTAGCAGGGTGCCGAACAATAGCCCATCGAGATTAGAGGACACCAAAAGCACGCTCCAGATCATTCCTAGCATTCTCTTGTTCTTCAGCAAACCTAGCCCTCTTCTCTCCAATCGCCTTGGAGATCCTCTTCACAATAGTCGACCATTGAGAATAGATACCATTAGCTAGGTAGCATCCCTTGTTGTATTGGTGGTCGTTACCTCAAAGTTGACTTCTAGGGAGTTGCTTTTGAAAACATTGTGAACACTGGAGACCGTTGAAGCACATTGAGGCCATTGTGAGAGCCTGCCATGCAAAAAAAAAATAGTTCCAAATTAGGAGATCTTGTGATGCTACTGCTTCAGGTATGACCGTGCAAGCTTTAACATGCCCCTTATATTGCCTTTGCCAAGCAAATGGACAGTTCTTTCACTCCTAGTGCATAAAGTCTATGCTACCAAGCATCCGTGGCCTTGATTCATTGATTGCCAACAACCGGGATGTACCACAACAGTTGGTTACTCAAGTACTCTGGGGCAAATGCTGCAAGCACAACTTTGTAGAACTTATACAATGATACACGGCATGTGGACTCACTCGTGCGGACATACTCATCTGCAAGGTCACCGGCAATTCCGTATGCAAGCTTCTGAATAGGTGCAGTACATTTCTGATAAGGAGAAGCCAACCTTTCCAAGGGCATCATACTTGCATTTGAAGTAATCATCATACTCCACCACCACTCCCTCCCGAATACAGTTGAAGACATGTATCGCCATTCGGAAGCGTCGCTGGAAAAGCTTGGCATTGAATAGTGGGGATGTGAGCTAGAAATAATCGCTATAAAGTAGGCAATGGTTGTTCTCTCTATTACGATTCTAGACATGGAAAAGTTTGCAAGAGCTTTGCTCGCCAGATGGTTGTGGCTTGCTTGGAAGGATCCGGGACGCGCTTGGGTTAGCTTAGGTCACCCTTGAGACAGAAGTGACATGGATTTCTTTATGAGTGTACCTCCGTCACTATTGGAATGGCAAGAAGGCATCCTTTTGGCACTCTCTATGTCTTGGGGGTCGCAAACCGAAAGACATTATCCCCTTCCATCTTTGCTTTCTCCAAGCGAAAGAGCCAATCCATACAACAATCCTTGGAGAACGACTGTTGGATTCTAAACATCATGACTAGCTTGGGCCTCTCAGTCCAACACATCATTGAATTTTTTGAGCTTTGGGGATGCCTCTAGGGCTTAAATCTCAATGACGATGTTGATGATGAGATTGTATGGAATCACACGATTGGGAGATTACTTGACTTCTTCGGCCTACAAGGCCCAACTGGGGACCTGTGTTGCTTCCCTTCTGAACCCGTCGATTTGGAAGATTTGGGCACCATCAAAGCATTTTTTTGCATGTCTTGTCATCCAAGACCGAGTGTGGACTGCAGATAAGCTTTAGCCTTGCGGATGGCCAAATTATAGTTTATGCCAAGTTTGCAAGCTGAGACCGGCGGCTCATCTTCTTTTCAAGTGCACATACACGGGACGGATTTGGGCTGACATCAAGAATTGGCTTGACCTAACACAGATCAACTTTGAAAATTCGAGCAACTTCAACTCGGTTAAAGTTTAGTACACCATGAGATGGTAAATGCCAATGATAATGTGAGGAAATGTGTCTCATCCATGGTTTTGTTGGCGTCATCAGAGGTTTGGGATGAGAGAAATACACTGAGTTTTTAGACACGTGCTATCCGTGCCAAGTGTAATAGCGAGTGGGATTAAAACCGAGAGTGCACTTTGGGGCTTAGCGGGCGCCAAACATGTGAGATCCGCCACGAGAGTAGGCTTGCGGTCATTCCGGACGGCCATTTTTGTAACTTGTAAAGCTTTTGCCTTTATTTAAAAAATAGTACTATCAAACATCATGGTATGCGTACACCATTGGGATGAAAGGAAAAGCACACGTCACTCACTCACTCTCCATGCATGGAAGAACACACATAGCACGGGGGCGTAATGCACGTTCACAGATGCAGATATGCGGCCGGCCTCGGTCGGGCCACGGCTAGTAGTCAACCTCCACGTTTTGCTTATGGGTTTTTGAGTTCACTTGACCGTGCGATATTCCTTGCGACAGCCAAATTATTCATTATGGCGCTTCCCTATCACAGAACACGTACTAGACTTGAAGTACTGGCCTACTATTTTCTTCTCTTCTCTTCTCTTCTTTTTTCAATTTTCATTTTCTTTTAGAACTCTGGAGGTGCCAAATTTTCAACAGGAAATTCAAAGGAAAGAAACACTTTATTGAGCCAGGAGACCAGGTCGGCCGGCCAGCAGAGACGTGGGATATTCCGATTGACTCCTTCGCAGAATCGCAGTACATTAGTCGATCGTTCAATCGACGGAGATGCAAATTGTAAAGAATATTGAAATGGACAAACAATTAGGATAAAAGAGTTCGCACAATGAAAAAATGACGCTACATGCTCAAATACATATGAGGTTAACTTTGCACCACTGGAAACAAAAGAGGGTGATCATCTACGGTGCAAAAGTTTGTAGCATTACAATAATCCACTTCTAAGCCCAGGCTCAGCTGCACCCGCGCTGATGAATTTTGTAAAAACAGATACTAGAAAAATTCAAAAAGAATCAATTTTTTTGTGTGGTAGATAAATTGATGCGTGAGGTCCGCTTCAATATTCAACTGATTCGAACAGCTGAGCAGCTCTCGGCAAAAAAGACAAATTTGGGGTCTGTAAATTTTTTTACTGTTCACGCATTGTTCTGACCCGATTTGTCTTTTTTAGTGAGAGTTGCTCAGATGTTCAAATGAGTTGAAAATTGGAGTGAACCTTACGCATCAATTTATCTAGCATACTTTCTTTTTGAATTTTTCTTGTATTTGTTTTGATTTTTTTTCTCACCGGGTGCAGATGAGCTTGCGCACCGAAACGCCGCACTCGTATCATTACACATAATGACCCTACATCTCTCTTCTAGTGCACCCTACAGATCTACATGTGCCGAGAGTGAAGAATGAACCAAAGGTAAACTGATTGAACAAAGTAACGCTAATATTCTAGGTGAACCGATATATACAATTGTGTAGGATCATTCCCAATCCTCGAAAGTAAAATCCATGTCAAGAAGGAAATTGTCGTCGACGACGGTCGGCACCCAGTCCTTTGCACGAGAAGAATGGTAGTCTTCACCTGTCGTCTCTCCTTCGTGCGAAGCCAAGTTGGCAGACCTGCGCGTTTACAGTTGGAAATGGTCAAATGTCTGTCTGTTAATTATCGAGTGATCAATTAGGTTACTACTAATGTCTTTTTTTAGGGAAATTAGGTTCCTAATGTCGTACGGGAAGAAGCGCATCTATCTATCTATCTATCTATCTATCTATCTATCTATCTATCTATCTCTCTCTTCTTGTGGGGAATCACTGTTATAGTAGCACTGTAGAAATGGAACACTTGCCTCTCTCTTTTCTTCTGGAAGAAGCGCGTGGACGAGGAAGATGATGCCTGGGGCAGCGCATCTTGGAACACATGAACGGTTCGATCAGGCGAGTGAATTGAATATATATACGCATGGATCAATTAATGAAGGCAAATAAATAAACTTACTGATTTGTGCAAGCGTTGAGACGGCGTACATACCTGGAATGACGTTGGGGGAAAGACGTCCATCATCTCCGGCGGCCGCCGCATCGACTTCCCCGTCCACTCCTTCGATGACGAGGCGGCCGGCGGAGTCCAACTCAGGCTCGACCAGGAGTTCATCCGCCCACTTGGCGTCTCGTTCGGCGGCCCGCTTCGCGCAGCAGCTGCTGTTGGCGTGGCGCCGCAGGTGCAAGGTCCCGTACGTGCTTCTTTGTGCTGGCCTGGAGGGTGCTGCCGCACCTGTTGCACGTCGCCATGGCGCACGCTCCGGCGGCGCCGAAGACGCTGACGCGGTGGAAGTCGTCCCACACGGAGGACTTGCGCCTCCCCGCGTTGCCGTGGTTGGCCGGCGCCATCATCCAGGTTCCTCGCTCCACTGCACCGATCGCACGCCGTGGTCTAAACAATCTTTGGCCGTCTGGCCAACCGGCGGCGAGGAGGACGGGGGCACGTGGCCCGCCGTCGGGAGAGAGGGAGAGAGAGAGAGAGAGAGAGAGAGAGAGAGAGAGAGAGAGGGAGAGGGGGCTTAGCTAGGGCTGTTCGCTGTAGTCTGGTGACATGGCATGGGCGGCTGGCGGCATGTGTGTGTATATATAGACGCCACCTACGGGCCAACAAAAAAAAAACAGGCCCGATGACGCTCCTGCCTAACGAATTGCGCCTTGGAATAATGCATCATGTCGGCAGCAAAGGGGAGGAACATGAAGGTGATGAGAGCAATAACCCTAGGCGACTAGGCGTACGTATAGGCGTTTACGGATGTTATACAAAACTTTCCAACTAATTCTCTCTGCCCCCTGAATTTGATGGGGGTGGGTAGAATCCCCCTCTCCCTAATCTTTCAACCCTATACACTTCCAAGTCACCACGCCACCACGCTCCTGGCCACACAGAACCCGTACGTTTTGCTTATTATCGCGCGTGCGCGTGTTTTCGTAGGCCCGACCGGCGTCCGTGGTACGAACCTTCCTCCCATATATATTCGTCACGTGTTGTCTCGCGCGGACTCGGCTTCCGTCGGGCCTCGGTGAGTGAGTAATACTACTAGTCAAGTTCCATGTGTGAACTGTGCTGAGTGTGCATCCATGCATGCCTAATACTCCTACTAGTACTATTCAACGTTGGCGTACGTCGAGTCGAGACCCCTATTTTATTACTCCCTCCGGTCCTTTTTAGTTCGCATATAAGATTTGTCTGAAGTCAAACCTAGTAAACTTTATAGAAAAAAATACCAACATTCAGATTGTGAAATCAATTACATTAGATGCATCCCGACTTTAGTTTTCACATTGTATAAATTTAGCATTGTTGATGTTAACATTTTTTTATATGAATATGGTCAAACTTAATGAAGTTTGACTTCAAATAATTCTTATATGCAGAGTAAAAAGACCGGAGGGAGTACCATGTTCCAGCTGGAAATAAAGATTAGTTACTCCACTTGTAGCTGGAGCATGGCTAACCATACAAAGCAAGTGGAGTGGGAGTATGCATGCGTGTTTTCGTTGGCCCGGCCGACGTCCAGGCCGCAAAACTTCGTTTCTTTTGTCACACGTTGTCTAGTGCGCGTTCCTCTTTCGCGTTTTGCTCATGGGTGTTTGGTTTCAGTTGACTATGCAGCAAAAACTCCATCCGCAACTACTTACGCCCCCTGTTCATAGTGTCGTCCCTATCACAGCATGTGTGGTGAACTTGGACTTGGATCCACATGGCTTCCTTCTTCTTTTCTTTTCTTTTGGGGATAATAGTAGGAGGAGGTTCTTGGGCAAGTCCAAATTATACCACGGGAAATTCCTGTGGTGCAAAATTTAAACAGAAAATTAGAAGGGAAACATGCAGTTATTTATGGTTGCGTAGACACTAGTAGAAAACAGGGCTTTCGTTCGGGCATGGCAAGCCCATTAGTCCTGGTTCAGTCACGAACCGGGACCCATGGGGGCATTCGTCCCGATTCGTGAGCCCAGGGGGCCGGCCGGAACCTCGTGGGCATTGGTCCCGGTTCGTATGGACCCATTTGTCCCGGTTCTAGGCACGAACCGGGACCAATGGTCCTCGCTCCTGGCCCACAACCATTGGTCCCGATTCGTGGCTCGAACCGGGACAGAAGGCTGAGCTTTAGTCCCGGTTTTTATCACGAACCGGGACAAATGAGTTGCTTATATATACCCCATCGCCACAGCAGAGCACTCCACAGTGCTCTGTTTTTTCTGGCCGGCGAGGGGAGGGCATTTGGGTGCTCTAGCTCACCTCCTATGCACATGAGGTGTTCGATGGAATGTCTGAGCCACACTAGTTAATCTTTCTCCTCTCGAAACTCGACCTCCGAGCTCCATTTTCCCCGAGATTTGTCTAGGTTTAGCGGTCCGTCACGTCCCGTCCCCGTCTTCACCGCCGTCGATCGCCCGCGCCAATCTCGTCGCCAGCACCACCGTGGTGAGCCTCTTGTTCTTATCTTCTTTCTGAAAGAAAAAAAAAATTCTTACTTTAGATAGATACTTGTCTAATTTTGTTACTTTTATTATTCCTTCTTATTACATAGTGTGATGGTTTTGGTATCCGCCCCCGTCGGCCCTCGTCCTGTTTATGATTCGGATGTGGTATATATTATCTTTTTATAACTATTTGGTTCATTTATTGTTTATGACAAATATGCCGACCAACGTGACATAGATTTTATTTATCTAGGAGGTGGTTGAACCGGAAATTCCAACCGACCCGATTGTCGAGAGGTTAAATTTAGTTGAAGAAGAAAATAATTACTTGAAGGAAAAAATAAAAAAAATTGAGGAGGAGAAGATGATATTGGAGTTGCATGTTGCGGATGTCGTCGATGATCACAAGATCAAGATGGATGCAATGCGCTTGAAGATTAGAAAGATTAGAAAATATGCCATTCATACCGAGGCTTGGTATCATTATGCCGTTGGATCAATTGTTACCTTGGTTGCGATTATGATCGCATTTGTTTTCGCATTGAAATGTTTTACATAGTTTCAATGTATGGTTTAATTAATTAGATGCTCTGGAGAGCTATATGTTGTTAGATGAGAACTATGTATGTACTTTGGTTTTAATGTGATGATGAACTTCTATTAATTTGGTCACTTAATTATCTATTCATGATGTTCTCTAATGGTTTTTGACACACTTAATTATATATAATGCACGCAGATGAACCGGCAATGGATGTACGGTGACAGACACACCTCCGAGTACATTAAGGGCGTGCATGATTTTCTCGAAGTGGCTGAGGCAAACAAGCAGAATGGTTTTATGTGTTGTCCATGCCCTACATGTGGGAATACGAAGTCTTACTCTGACCGGAAAATCCTTCACACCCATCTGCTTTACAATGGTTTCATGCCACACTATAATGTTTGGACGAGGCACAGAGAAATAGGGGTTATGATGGAAGACGACGAAGAAAGAAGAGGACGGTGACAACTATGCGCCCCCTGAATACGGTGATGCTGCAACGGGGGAAGCTGCTGAAGATCAAGAGGAACCAGACGATGTGCCCAATGATGCTGCAAGGGGGGAAGCTGCTGAAGATCAAGAGGAACCAGTGCCCGATGATGATGATCTCCGCCGGGTCATTGTCGATGCAAGGACGCAATGCGAAAGTCAAAAGGAGAAGCTGAAGTTCGATCGCATATTAGAGGATCACAAAAAAGGGTTGTACCCTAATTGCGAAGATGGCAACACAAAGCTCGGTACCGTACTGGAATTGCTGCAGTGGAAGGCGGAGAATGCTGTGCCTGACAAAAGATTTGAGAAGCTATTGAAAATATTGAAGAAGAAGCTTCCAAAGGATAACGAATTGCCCGACAGTACATACGCAGCAAAGAAGGTCGTATGCCCTCTAGGATTGGAGGTGCAGAAGATACATGCATGCCCTAATGACTGCATCCTCTACCGCGGTGCGTACAAGGATCTGAATGCATGCCCGGTATGCGGTGCATTGCGGTATAAGATCAGACGAGATGACCCTGGTGATGTTGGCGGCGAGCCCCCCAGGAAGAGGGTTCCTGCGAAGGTGATGTGGTATGCTCCTATAATACCACGGTTGAAACGTCTGTTCAGAAACGAAGAGCATGCCAAGTTGATGCGATGGCACAGTGAGGACCGTAAGAAAGACGGGAAGTTGAGAGCACCCGCTGACGGGTCGCAGTGGAGAAAAATCGAGAGAAAGTACTGGGCTGAGTTTGCAGCTGACCCAAGGAACGTATGGTTTGGTTTAAGCGCGGATGGCATTAATCCTTTCGAGGAGCAGAGCAGCAATCACAGCACCTGGCCCGTGACTCTATGTATGTATAACCTTCCTCCTTGGATGTGCATGAAGCGGAAGTTCATTATGATGCCAGTTCTCATCCAAGGCCCTAAGCAACCCGGCAACGACATTGATGTGTACCTAAGGCCATTAGTTGAAGAACTTTTACAGCTGTGGAATGGAAACGGTGTACGTACGTGGGATGAGCACAAGCAGGAGGAATTTAACCTGCACGCGTTGCTGTTTGTAACCATCAACGATTGGCCCGCTCTCAGTAACCTTTCAGGACAGACAAATAAGGGATACCACATATGCACACACTGTTTAGATGACACTGAAAGTATATACCTGGACAAATGCAGGAAGAATGTGTACCTGGGCCATCGTCGATTTCTTCCGACCAACCATCAATGTCGAAAGAAAGGCAAGCATTTCAAAGGCGAGGCAGATCACTGGAAGAAGCCCGCCATGCGTACCGGTGATCACGTACTTGCTATGGTCAATGATTTACACGTAATCTTTGGAAAGGGTCCCGGCGGACTAGCTGTTCCGAATGACGCTGAGGGACACGCACCCATATGGAAGAAGAAATTTATATTTTGGGACCTACCCTACTGGAAAGACCTAGAGGTCCGCTCTTCAATCGACGTGATGCACGTGACGAAGAACCTTTGCGTGAACCTGCTAGGCTTCTTGGGCGTGTATGGGAAGACAAAAGATACACCTGAGGCACGGGAGGACCTGCAACCCGGCCGTAACCCTCTCAACTTTCTTGCACATGCTATGTGGATGAAATGATGATACCATGCCAACTTTCAACCTTTTCAGAGTTCATTTGAAATGCTTTTCAATTTTAGGGTCTTATAGCTCAAAATAATTAGTAAATGCATGAAAAATGGTGCATGAAAAATAACAAATAAAATAAATAAGTAATTAGAAACAAAATAATATAAACTTTATTAAAATATATAAGTAGAAACAAAATAAAATAAACTTTAATAAAATTTATGAAACTAAAATTAACAAAGTATTTTCTGTTCAAAACATTATAAGAAACCTCTAGTATTATTGAAACTAAAATCATATAAAATTGATGCAACTAAAATTATCGAATTATTTTCTGTTCAAAATCATTAAAAGCAAAAAGAATTTTCATAAAAAACTTTTTTTGATAGAAACTTTAATAGCAAAAAGAATTATCATAAAGTAAAATAAATAAGTAATTAGAAACAAAATAAAATAAAATAAATAAGTATTTTGTTGTAAGTAGAAACAAAATAAAATAAATAAAGCAAAAAGGAAAACAAAAAAAATGGGAAAAAAATAAAAAATGCCACCTACTAGGCCACCACGGCCTGAATACGACTAGAAACCCATCAATGGGCCAAGATTCAGGCCCGCAGAAGGCCCAGCAGGCCCACAGGCATAGCAGTGCAAGATTAGGCCCGTAAGCCTGCAATGGAGAGGAGCTCAAGAGGGTTGGCGCAGCAGCGCTTATAAACCACTCTCGAGCTCTCTCAACTAGCGAGGTGGGACTAAACTTTGGACGCGACACGGGCAGCACATGTCCTTTGGTCCCGGTTGGTGGCACCAACCGGGACTAAAAGGGGTGTATTGGTCCCGGTTGGTGCCACGAACCGGTACCAATGCACCCCCTTTAGTCCCGGTTGGTGGCACCAACCGGGACTAACGGGTGCATTGGTCCCGGTTGGTGCCACGAACCGGGACCAAAGCTCTTGGTATATAACCAACAGTTGTGAAAATTTTCATCTTCATCTCGCAGTTGCCCCTGACGACCCCTCGATGACATCGACGCCGCCAAGCTGCCCCGACGCCGCCCGCCGCCCCCGCCGTCGCGGTCGCCCGCGCCCGCGCCCGTCATCGCCGTCGCCCGCGCCCTCGCCGTCGCCGCGCCCTCGCCCGACGTCGTTGCCGCACGCCATCCCTGCCCCGACGCGCGCCGCCCCTGCCCGGCACCCTCGCCGTCGCCGCGCCCTCGCCCGTCGCCGTCGCCCGCGCCCGTCGTCGCCGTCGCCCGCGCCCTCGCCGTCGCCGCACCCTTGCCCGCGTCGTCGCCGCCCCTGCCCCGCGGCGTCCCTGCCCCGCGCCGCCCCTGCCCCGCGCCGTCGCCGTCGTCGCACCCGCGCCCGTCGTCGCCGTCGCCCTCGCCGTCGCCGACTGCAATGATGTTTTAAGTATATTTTTTAGATATATGTATTTTTTTATGTATGTTCATATATGTATGTATGTATTTTTTACATGTTTTTTGTATGTATGTATGTATTTTTTTCAACTGTAATGATGTTTTAAAAATACATATATGCAAAAGTTAGATTTTTAGAAAGGAATTTGAATAGGTTTTCAGCAAGGAATTTGAATCTGGTTCAAATTTCATTTGAATGAAATTTGAAAATTTTGAACTATGGATCAGAAGGTTTTTGGTGAGAAGGAGTGTGGGTACTGTCATGAAGTTGGAGTAATTTTTGTGGTTGTAAAAGATTTAGGAGAAGTTTTATATATGCAAAAGTTACATTTTTAGAAAAGTTTTATGTATCTAGCTAGGAAAGGAAGAAGAAGAAAAAGAAGGAGAGGAAAAACGAAAATAAGAAGAGGAAGAAAGGAGAAGAAGAGGAGAGGAAGAAGAGGAGAAATAAATAAGAAGAGAAAAAAAGAAGAAAACGAAGAGGAGAAGAAGAAAGGAATAGAGGAGAAGAAGAAAAATAGATCTCCTCTATTCCTTTCTTCTTCTCCTCTTCTTTTTCTTCCTTTTTTCTTCGATCTTCTCCTCTATTCCTTTCTTCTTCTCCTCTTTTTATTTCTTCTTCGTCTTCTTATTTTTTATCGGGTATGTCGTTGTCGATATACCCCCTCCCCGATAACTCCCTTCCAGATAACTTCGACATGATGGACGATCGATATTTATACCCCCTCTCGACCGTGATAACTTATACCACGGGAGCACCCCCCGGCCCTCTCGCTCGACCAAAACTCTCGAGGACACCCAAACCCTAGAAAAAACGATGCCGGTCTCCTACCCCCTCCCGTCGCGCCCCTACCCTTGAAGCATTGCCGAGGCCACCCCAAACCCGGAATAAGCTAGGTCTACGTTTGCACTAATATATCCACCTGATGTCATGTTTGTGTAATAATTGCCATGTTGTAATATTTGCAGAAACAATGGAGCACGGACGAGATGAGCAAGCAGAAGAGGTGTTGGGGGACATAATCTTAGCCGGCGGTGATATCTTGTCGTATCTTAACGACAATGATGGTCTGGAAGAACAGGGTGAAGAAGCAGGCTACGGTGATCGAAGAGTGGAGGAGGGAAGACATGATTATGATGGCTCCGGTGACCCAATGCTGGTGCAAGAAGGAGCCCGTGGTGACGGCTCCGGTGACCGAACAGAGTCTGGCCAGGTAAATATATTAGTTAAGCCTGTGCTGACTAGCTAATTAATGCATTCATTGTATTGGTATGTACACATATTAATTAACACTCGTCTTTCTTCTTTTTTTCTAGCTCTCCGGATCGAGCACAACTTCGGTAAAGAGACGAGGCCCGAAGAGAAAGTTGCGCTCGGATGAAAGGTTTGAGATCATAGCAATCGCGCCCGACGACCAACCGATTGAACCCATCTGGACAAAGGATGCATTTGCTGCTCAGTGCGGGGTTCTAGTTAGGGACAAGATCCCGATCAGCATCCACCAATGGTATAAGCCTAAGAAGGAAGACCCTGAGGTGTCTTATGTCAATGATATGCAGAAAGATGATCTTTGGACTAAGCTGAAGGCAAATTTCACCCTACCGCCAGAGGAGGATCCGGAGAAGCCAGTTAAAGAGCAATTAATCAAGTCTCATGCTCTTAAGAAGATGGCAGACCTATTCAGGAGGTGGAAGAATGAGCTGAAAACGTTTGTCGACAAAGAAGAGACACCAGAATTCATCGGCCGATATGAGAAGATCAGAGATCACTGGCCCACATTTGTGGCCCACAAGACATCGGAAAAGAGTAAGAAGATGTCAGCGACAAACAAGAAGAATGCTGCGAAGAAGAAGCTTCACCATCGCATGGGGTCAGGTGGCTACCTCAAAGCCCGGCCTAAGTGGGCCAAGGCTGAGAATGATCTGCTTGATAAAGGGATCGAACCACAGACAATGAACTGGCCAGACCGTTGCCGGACTTGGTTCTTCGGGGCTGGCGGAAAATTGGACCCTGTATCAGGGAGGTGCGTTTGGACGGACGAGCTTTTGAGAATACCAGTCAAGAGGCTTCAGCAGTATATCGATGCAGCGCAGGAAGGGACGTTCGTTCCAGACAGAGAGAACGACGAGCTCACAATGGCCCTCGGGAATCCTGAGCACCCTGGACGGACACGAGGCACGCCAGGCTCCGTTCCGTGGAAGGCTGGTTTTCCGGACGCAGGCGGTTACAAAATCCAGGAGAGGAGGAAAAAAGTGGAGCAGACCCAAATTCAGAAGTTGCACGAAAGGGTTCAAGCGCTAGAGGAACGAGACGGCAATCGACATGCCGAAACTACCCCCGAAGCTACCCCGCCATCTCAGCGGAGAAGCAGCGTGGCTTCCACCGAGCTGCTTCAGCCGGAGCATGTCTTGACGGCTCCTGCTAGCTACCCCGTGGATGCTATCACGGAGTCTCAACATTGCCACCTTATGACGCAATGGCAGAACTTCAAAGTCAAGGCGGCTGTTGGCTATGTTTTACCTCCTGAACCCGGCGCAACCTACCACTGCCGGCTGATTCCAGAAGGATATGCTAGGGTGATGGTGGATGAAATAACGGAGGGATTTGAGGACCTCCGGCTTGACCATCCTACCGGTGAAGGGGAGACTCGGCTGGGTTATGCTCTGAAGACTTCATGCCTATGGCGGAAGGAGCTCATCAACCTTCCGAACTGGACGCCTCCAGCGAGTAAGGGCACTCTGCCTCCTCCTCCGCCTCCTCCTCCGGCGAGTGATCAGGGCACTCTGCCTCCTTCTCCGGCGCGTGGCGGCACTCCGCCTCCTCCTCCGCCTCCTTCTCCGGCGAGTGATCAGGGCACTCAGCCTCATTCTCCGGCGCGTGGCGGCACTCCGCCTCCTGCTCCGCCTGCGCCGGCGCGCCAGAGCAGCCAGCCTCCTCCTTCTCCGCCTCGTCAGCAAGGGCGGAAGAGACCCGCCGCCGCTCCGGCTGCTCCGGCGCGTCGTAGTCCTTCTCCTCCGCCTCGTAAGCAAGGAAAGAAGACAGCCGCAACCTCTCCGTCTGCTCTGCCGGCGTCTAGCAGTACCACCAGAGGCGGGAGGCAATACAGATTCGGTCCTTCTTTGAAGAATCCAGAGAAGTTACCATACAAGAGGACCGAGGAGGAAACCACGAAGATCGTGCGAGCCGAAGTGACGAACTTCTTTGAAGGGGTGAAAGCAAATAAACATCCACCTCCGGAGGAGAAGGTAGATCCGGTGAAAGCGAAGCGCACTCTCGCTGCCCTGACAAAACCACAAAAGTCTCCGCCGAGAGGCAATTATGAGCGCATTATTGCAAAGACATTTGCCGAAGCGGAGCGGTCGGGAAGTGCTGTCAGTGATCAAAGGTTAAAAGAACGACGAGCTGGGAAAAAAATTGCCCAGCTCGGCGAACAAGCGAACCAATCGTGCCCCCCGCTCAAGGTGTCTAGCGACATCGTCGCTAATGATCCGAGGATGGTGCCCGGTTATAGCAATCTTGGAGATTACCTGCCCGACAATGTACATTATGATATCTTGGAGATGGACGAACACAAATACCATTACGGGAAGCCTCTCGTCAAAGATGAAAGATCTCTAACAACGATGATGCGAAGATTACATGATTGGTACATGAAAACCTGCAGAGAGTCTGGGGGGAGGGATACTTTGACGCTGAGAGTTAAACCGGAGCATGACCTCGTTGGAATTAAACTGTTGAATGTTCCATTCGAGGAGTTCTTCCAGTTTTTCAATCAAAAGGCCCTCGATAAATCAATGATCACTTGCTACTGTCTGTAAGTAGTACTACTTCTGTCATTAAGTCTCTCTATATAAGTCAGCTCTTTCATTGCATGTATTTATAATTATCCTCACTATATTATGCAGATTGAAGATCGCCGAATTGAAGAACAGACAAATCGGTGATATTGGGTTCATTAACACAAATCTCATAGATGCAACTCAGGTTAAATATCATGCCGAAAATACCGAGGCCAACTTGCTATGATCATTGGTAATAAATGAAAACAAAGATATAATACTCTTTCCTTACAACTTCAAGTGAGTGTTACTGTCTTGTGCATATTCGGTTTCCCTTATTAGTCCAGGTTATAGTAATGTAATTGATGACTTATGCATGCGTGCGCAGCTTCCACTATATTCTCCTAGAGATTAAGCTTGAGCAGGGAGTAGTAACCGTCTTAGACTCGAGACGAAAAGATCCCCAGGACTATGCGGACATGACTCAAATGCTCGAGAAGTAAGTTAAATCGATCATTATCCACCATATCAGCAACTTTGTTCATTTTCTGATATCAAGTAATTGTTTTCTTTGTCTGGCAGGGTTTGGAGAAAATTCACCAAAAAAGCTCCGGGACTGCCAAAGAAGCTGCAATTTAAACACCCGAAAGTAAGTACTATAGTAGCATGTTCCGCGCATCTCCTAGTGATTCAAGCGCTAGTTTCATCAATACCATTTAGCATGCTTGCTTATCAGTTTGATTGACCTCTATTTCTTGTAAAGTGGTTGTGGCAGGAGCCCGGGAATAATTACTGTGGATACTACGTTTGCGAGTCCATCCGCTATACGACCTGTGAGCGGGGCTACTCTGACGAACAATATGAAGTGCGTACGCAATAGTATTCATAATTTTATTTATTACCATCATTTGTGTTGAGTTTCATTTATTCATATATATATATATATATATATATATATATATATATATATATATATATATATATATATATATATATATATATATATATATATATATATATAGACCCCCTTCTTCAAATTAGATCTTTCGGATGCGGGATGAACTACTAGCACCAGATCGTATGCGAGCAATTCAAGAGGAATTGGCGGCATTCTTCCTTGACCACGTGATCGCTGAAAACGTAGAATACTATGTGGACCCTGTGTTCTTACAATTTAATTAGGAGATTATATTGTAAGAGATAATTATTGTATATATGTAGCCGGTAGTGTCCGATAGATATACGAGAACTTGTTGTTCGACCAATCTCTCGGAGAAGGAGAGGTGGTCGATATCACTTCTCTCTGTATGCATATGTTCATGACGATCTTCTGTTTCCTTCATTTGAATACTAGCTAGCGTGTCTAGTCCTCTCCATACGTATATAGTACGTAGCGTCGACCAAGCACGGAGATAAGAGAGGACACTTCTCTCTATTAATTAGCTAGCTAACACAATATATGAAACACCTAAATTAACCCCCCAAAACCCCCAACTCCCCCCCCTTAAAAAAAAAAACAAAACCCCCAGCCACTGAAATGCTGACGCGTGGATGGCTATTGGTCCCGGTTAGTGCCACCAACCGGGACCAAAGGCCCTCCTGCCTGGGCTCGCCGCACCGGCCACGTGAAGGCTCATCTATCCCGGTTCGTGTAATAACCGGGACTAAAGGGTTAGGGCATTAGTAACGACCCTTTAGTCCCGGTTCAAAAACCGGGACAAAAGGCCCTTACCAACCGGGACAATAGGCCCTTTTTCTACTAGTGAGAAGCACACACTTCACTCAGCCCTGGAAGCAAGCCAACGACAGGCATGCATGGGATATTCCAATTGACTCGTTTGTAATACACTACTATTCCCCACAAAATAGTAGTAGTAATAATAATAATAGTAATAATAATAATAATAATAATAATAATAATAATAATAATAATAATAATAATAATAATAATAATACACTACTAGTATAATTTTATGTTCCAGCTTTTGGAAATAAGGTTAGTAGCATTCCACTACTTCCAGGTTTTGTACATAAGGGGAAGGGGGCAGAGACAAGATTCTCAGCTAACATCAAAGTTATTTTCCCTGTTACAAGCACAATATTTTCATCATGGTTTTTCACGGACCTTGACTAGGATTGTCATTGGTGATATTCTGCTCAGTGGCTTGTGGTTGGTTCGATTCTGAATTTTCAGCACTGGACAGGGGGGTTTGAGGGAACCAACTTGTGATTGGATAGTTGTAAGATAGTGGTATTCCAGCCCACCAGAGATCAAGTCTTTAATCTACAGTGTTTCTGAAAACAAAAGACGGAATTCAAAGTTGAAAGAATTATTTTGGAAAAGAAAACAATATATTTTATTATTTAACTATCAAAAGTACTAGCGAGTTACAGGTGCCTTGCACATGAGAGTGAAATGCGACCAAATATCCACATACGACATTACAATAGGAAAACATATACATTTGCAGTCACGCAAATAAAATTTAAGATCTAGGTTTAAGTCTCATCGACCATTCCACTCGAAATAAAATTATACCTACATAATATTTAATGACTATTAGGTATATACTACACAAAAACCCATGTGAAATATAAAAGAGCAGTTGAATAATCCATTTGTTAAGAAATTGGACTTTAGGAAGCTGTTGCATTAGCTTTGAACCCAAAAAAATAAAGTACAAATAAATGTAAATTCTTGTGGAAGAAAAAACTTGAGAGAACTGAAATATGGAAGAGTCTAGAACAAATGAGAAGTGTGCGTATTGTACAGCATAAATGATAGAATAAACATGAATGCCAATTCTTTTAAGAGAGAAATTAAAATTTGAAGAATTGAAGTATGGAAGAGTCTAGAACAGAGGAGAATTTTCTCTTTTCAGGTTTGGGCATAAGCACATGCGTGGAATCTTCTAGATTAGTACACGTGGCATGATCTGATGTGGTGTTGAGAATATCCAACGGCCAATACTACTCGAATTTGCCACCTCTCAGCCGTTGGATCAGCTCGATCCAACTGCTGATATTTTAAGTTATTCGTACACTATATAGTGGTATAGATACCTAAATATATGTCTAACTGGAACAAAAGATAAAAACAAGATGCCTAATTCCGTTTTACGAACTAGGGCAGTACGCATTACCGCATCAGAGCGAACAGAAGCAGCATGTATGCTAGTACTAGTTTACCTCCTTGCTTGGTTCGTGTGTGAAGCGCGCGGCAAGCTGCCCTGCCGTCTGCCGGCAATAGCATTCTCTCTGATCGTGGGCGGCTGGCGAGTGCGTCGCTGCAAAGTTTGCGTGACGCTCGAGCTGATACGTGGTGGTGGAGGAGGAGGAGACGAAACGATCACACACCGCTGCGTCTGGCAGGTTCGATCTACATTTCTGTTGGCCAGGCGGCATGCAAATGGAATATATATACTCTTATGAGTAGTGGTATGTCCAGTGCCCAAAGCCAAAGGGTGCCCGTAAATCCATGCATGCAAGGGAGCATAGTTTTTGGGCACGTTTATTCGCACAGACCACGCGCTTTGACTTTTGAACCCTCGTGCAGGCTGCGCTTGCTTATCACGTGCGTGCAGAACAATAGATGATCTTTTTTTATTGAATAATGGATGATCTTTTAATCCTCGGCCCGACAGGTGTGCGAAGCTTCCTCTGTTCTTCACGTCGTCCCGCCCGCGTTCCTCTTTTTATATCGCACTTCGCCCTTAGCGAACCAAAGAATATTCAGCTTTCAACTAATTATTAGGTTATATACGAACGATAAGCGGTGTATGTTCATTTTTGTCTATAATTCTGGCCTTAACTACCTTAAATCTTCCACGCATGTCTTTCCGTTAAAACACGTAAAAACCCGGCGATGTTGACGCTACGGGTGGCCCGAGGCCCACTTGATAACGAATGGATGACCTGCTTCAAAATTTTTTTTTGCAAGGAAATATATATATCTTTTCGAAATCACTAATTACAGGGCATCTCTTGCAAATGTCACTCTTCACCTCATCTTGAGGTGAGAAGTGGCGTATAGTATGTGCGACTCTTGTGCAACCTAGGAATATTTATGCTTCTTTCGTAGGTTCTTTTTTAAAATGTTTATCTCTTGAACCGTGAGTCCAAATCATGAACCATTTCACCATCGCATTTCTCGCGTCGAGATCTTCGAAATTAGATCCCATGTTCATAGGTTCTGACGATCTTTTTTTTTCAAAAAATAAAACCGAAAGAAACATAATCGTACAAAATCCTGAAATCAGAAGCACAACTACTCCCTCCGTCCTTGAAAGAGTGTACTTCCAACTTTCTTGGAAATCAAACTTTTTTTATGTTTGACCGTATTTATACAATAATAGACCAATATTTATGCCATCAAATTAATAGCATTAGATTCATGATAAAATATATTTTCGTCGTATACCTATTTGGTTTCACAAGCATTGACATATTTTTGCACAAACTCGTTCAAACTTTGAGATAGTTTGACCCTCCAACAAGTTAGGCTAGTCATAGTGGGGAGTAACTTAGACTAGTGTCATGCATAAGACACTAGTCTATGTTACTATCCTTATAGTGCAAAGTTTCATAGAAGTAGTAACATATATTGTTGCATTTATTAGCTTGTAGACTCAACTTTTTTGGGGGAACGCTATGTGATGGTAACATAATATGTTACCCCAAACACCTCTCTCCTCATTAACTAGCTGCCACATAAGCAAACTTGTCTCGGGATATGTTATGTTACTTGCTATGTTACTCCCACTATGACCAGCCTTAAGGACGGAGGGAGTATGCTTTTCACTTTCTTGGGAAGCACAACTATGCTTTTTCATTTTTCGGGAATCACATTTGTGCTTCACACACAACTGTGTTTTTCATTTTCTGGGAAACACATTCATGCTTCTCTAGGAAGCACCTTTGTCAATTTCACTTTTCAGGAAGCACAACTATACTTCATACCGGAGCATAATTGTGCTTTTCACTTTCGGGAAGCACAGCAAAAACACAATTGTGCTTCAGTACTTCACCGTGAAGCACAATTGTGTTTTATACGGCATGCTTCACGCGTGGTAAAAACAATTTCTGTTTGAGAGGACCTAGGAACCAAGGAAATCGGAAGAAAAAAAGGCGTGCAAAAAAACGAGTTCCCCTGGGTGCATCCAACGCGCAACACATGGCGGCGGCTGGGCGCACATAGCGGTTGGAGCGGCTCCCGCGCGCCTCTAGAGTTTCCCCCGAAGGGGTACCCGTTGATTAGTTACTCCCTTTTCTTCTCTTTCCTCCTCATTTCGCCAGTCTCTCGTCCAAGGAAAACTAGATACACCAATACACCATCTCTTATTTATACCAATGCATTAAGAAAACATCAACAGAAAACGCGACACAAAGTGGAAAAGAGCAGTGTCCAAAATCCAAATATGGTATCATGCCATTCCATTCAACTTAATATTAAACAACAACTTCAAATTTGTCTTCCAGTGTCCAAACTGCTGGTCTCTCTATTTGGGGGAAGTCCTTCTTGATCATTAACCATTCAACACATGTTAACCCTACTGTGGCAGTGCTAAATTTGTGCTTTGACTATAAAACAATGAGCAGCTCGCCTTTCAATCGGTCAACAGCATACCGTTGCCGTTTACTCATCTACAGAATAATAAAATTTCACAAAACAGTAAAAGGTTGCTCCTGATTACCGATCTTCAAGTCAAGATCGAGTGCTGGCATTTGAAGAAACAAAACTGGCCTCGGAAGTTCAACCCATCTTGACGTTTGAATAGAAACACATATTTGCCCTAAAAACACAAATTTTGCTTAATTTAATTTTTTTAGAGAGTAGAATATCCGATTTTATTTAACTAAAACTACAGTGTCTTTTACAAACTACTACCAAAGCAACAAAACTAGACGTATGAAGCAGGGAACTACATTTCTTGGGCTTCCACGTGTCAGTCCTCAGGTCACAGTAGTCCACAATAGGCAAAACATGACAGTTCACTACCTTTACCCAACCAACAAAACATCTCAAGGTATATATTATAGACCCATCTCATCTGTTTTCAGGACCAATAGCTGACAGTAAAAGAAGCTAAAAAAGAGAAACATCATCCCACGGTGATTTTCCTCACCCCTACCCGCCTAGCATGTACCACTTGAAGACTTCGTTGGCTATATTCAAAAATTCTTACTCGTCAGCTCGGTACTTCTTGATTTCCAGCTTTCTTTGCAAAATTATCCAATCATTAAGACACCCAGCAATCATATTAACAAGAACACAAGGAACATTTATCATTTTATATTTGGAACACAAAATTATTCCTCAACCTCCAAATTGTCCAAAAATACAGCTGAGACCCCCACTATCATAAGATGTTTTAAAAAAAATTCAAATTTCTTAATTCACACTTGAAACATATCATGTATGTTATCAAGCGTATCAAACAAATTAAAGGCACATTTCAGAAAATACCATAACATTATGGAAACTGAGCATTTCAAAGCAAGTGATTTATTGTCTCCTCTCTACCACAAAAAGGACAGACCTTGTTACCAGTCCAGACCCTTCTAGCCAAGTTATCTTTGGTTAGTATGCTATTTCTAACAACCAACCACATGAATATTTTGATTATAGGATGCATCTTAGCCTTCCACGGAAAATTGTTTGGGTATTTAACCATGTCTACAATCAGCTCCCTATAGGAAGATTTTAGTGTAAATTCCATTTTTTTCTAAAAGTAATCAACTTGATCATTGAGTTCATTATCACAACACGATCCCTTAGTGTGTGGATGACATCCATCCTATAGTGTGTGTCTCTGTTCTCAAGAAAGTCGTACTATCAACGAGGATTGTGTGTGCTGACATACTAGAGGCTTGCTCAGATCATGAATTCGTTGTTGAATCAGAACAGATTCTTCAAACATGAATAAATTTCCATGAAATTAAATGGTGGACCAGGTTCCCGGGTGTTGGAAAGGGTTACCTTTGGAGTGGGCTACCTAGGAGAATGTGGTTGCATTGAGGTTTAGTTTTCATCGATGGCTTGAGGTCAAGCCAGTTCTTATGGAGGGGAGCATGTCACAGAGTCCATACTTGACATAGTCCCTGTTTGTTTGGGCTTTTGCTTTTGCTTTTGCAGCTTTTTCACTTTGCCCAAAAAGCCATAGAAGGTCCTAAATAGGTGCTTTTGGAGCTTTTTATGGCTTTTGGAGCTCAATATTGTTACATTGATTCATCAAAAGCCAAAAAAGCTCCAAAAGCACCTATTTAGGAGCTTTTATGGCTTTTTGGCCAGAGTGAAAAAGCTACAAAAGCAGAAGCAAAAGTCCAAACAAACAGGGCCATAAAGAACCGTCGGGAAGTCAGTGAATCTTATCCACTTCGAAGGAGCATGTGGGCTCAAAGAGAGGTGAAACGTGACCGACCTGGGTACTAAAGCCTGGTGTCAATGGCTACTCAGCGTGCGTGCATCGTCTTCCTCATGCATCGAAGATCAGTCTCCTAAATCAAGCACCCATGTGTGCCTATCTACTATCTTCTCCCCAAACCCTAGAAGTAATCTTTCATTTTATGAATTGATGTATCTGGAACTAGAGTACCGCTCTAGTGTGAAGCTAGGGATGTCATTGGAATGGAACTAGAACAATGCTTAATTTAACTAGTACATAACCCTGGCATTTTGACCTTAGTTTACCCACTTGCTTCTGGCTCAGCAATGTAACCCCGTGTACATCCTCCGGGAGAAGGGATCCATTTAGTATGTGTTCATGGCATGAATAATCAGAGGCATAGCCAGGCCCAAGCTGCCCGGGACACAACATGAGTCGTGACGTTGGATTCTTTCGTTGATTGTAGCACTTTCGATATTGCTTGATAACACATATTCTTCCTAGGGCTTGTCAGTGGCCCCACTCGATCCTTGCTACGCCGCTGTTGGTAACCACTGGCTTCACCATGTTAATTACATTAAGGCCTAGTGCCGGTACCTCAATCTGAGAATAGTTAACTGCCAGATTCCTCAGGCCTCATTTGGTAGAAGTGGATTTGAGAGGTTTGGGGAGGTGGGGATTTCAGCGGATTTGGTGAATCCCCTCCTTCCACCCAATCCTCTCAAATCCCCTTAAAACCCCCAAACCCCCTGGCCACAATTCCCTTCATATGAAAAACTTGTTTGGTAGGAAGGGATTGCCATATTTAGATAAGATAGTGCAAACATCTAAAAATGCAATCTTTACAAGAAAACAACATCATATTAAGAAGAGCTTGCTATAGAATTGGGAAGATCAGCTAACAAAAAATGTGACCTCATGAAACTTGCTACAGGGGAATAATCTTGCAACATTTCTTCACAGCAACAACATAATTTGGCATGACTTCGGACCAATATCTCATCACAACAATATCAAGTATATCACAGCAACAACATGATTTCTCATAATAGCATGACTTGGAATAAAAAATATCTCATCCGTGATCTTTCACAGCAACACCATATTTTACAACAAACATAATGAAACACAGGACTTGTGCAATAGATCACAATCAGTTATATTATTACAGACCAAGCAACGTTGAGAATAATGTTATCATGCAAACGAATTGCTCTTAGTGATGTCATGATCATCCAGTTCTTGAATGACCAAAAGTTTGTCCAGATTGTTTAATCTCGCTCCTCTGGTTGCCTGGGAACCTGATTATTAACAAAAGCAAAATGAGAGTGACAAAACTTAAGTAGGCGAACCTATGTTCTAGTACTCCAGTTCTTATGAGAGTGATAACACAAAAGCAAAAGTTTGTTGGCAAAATTATGTATGCTGAGCTACAGAATGTTCATCATCCATAACTTATGAAGACTTGAGGTTTCAACGCTCGACAAAAAGTCCATTATATGAAGAAAAAAAGCCACTACGCCTAACAGCAGCCATGCTCTGAGCACCGCCTCCCAGATGCAGTAAGGATGGACAAGCATCGTCATGCCACTAATGTCATCATCGCAGTTCACATACCCAAGCATTCTCTTAAAAAAAGGCATACTCAAGTCAAGCATTCAAACTTCCGAAGTTAGATGTCGTTCAGTTAAACATAAAACCCAAACATTCCAACTTCCCCGTTTAGCCACCGTTCAGTTTCAGGGAAAAAAGAGTTACTTCCCCACAAAAAGAAAAAGGAGAAAGGAGTCGGCTAGCTTTCTTGCAGATATACAGATCACGCAAGTTATACAGCGGGTCAAACATATCTACAAAAAATAAAATAAAATAAAGTAACAGCCAACAAATAATCTTGAGCAGATGCAGCAGAGTGAGCTACAACATGAAAAAACCACTGCAACTATCACTACTAGGGAAAACCTTATACACAGCATCTTAGCAGTAGCGCTGGACAAAACAAGGCGCTACTGCTACTTAGTAGTAAGTAGCGTTTTTAAATAGACCGCGCTACTGTTACGACTTTAGCAGTAGCGCGTTTTGCCAAACCGCGTTGCTGCTATATTTGTACTGGGCGCAGATGGCTAGCCCCACTTAGCAGTAGCGCGTACCACTGACCAGCGCTACTGCTACGGCCCATAGCAGTAGCGCGTTTCTCTGAAACGCGCTACTACTTACTTACCTTATCCTGGAGCAGTTCACCCTCTCACACTCACTCGCTCTCACCCGTGCCGAACCCGTACGTTGTCCGCCGCCGCCGCGCTGCTCCTCGCCGAGGTACTCCCTCCTACCTTCTCCCCCTCCCCCTCCGGCCGCCCTCCTCCCACCGCCCCTCTCCCTCCTCCTCCTCCGGCCGCCCCCTTCCTCCTCCTCCTCCGACCGCCCCCTCCCCCTCCACCCCCGCCCCCTCCCTCCTCCTCCTCCGGCCACCCCCTCCCCTTCCTCCCCCCGCCCCTCCCTCCTCCTCCGGCCGCCCCCCTCTACCCCCCTCCCCCTCCCTCCTCCTCCTCCGGCCGCCCCCTCCCTCTTTTTTTCTTCTGTTTTTCACTGTAGTTTTTTACTATTGTATAATGTAGTTTTTTTACTGTTTTTAGTAAGTGTTTAAAATAATTAGTAAGTAAATTAATAAACTAGTTGAACTAGTTTAGTTTTAGTAAGAACTAGTTGAATTAATATAACTAATGTATTTTTAGTAAGAAAATTAATATAACTAGTTGAACTAGTTTATTTTTCGAAAGAACTAGTTTATTTCTATTTATAGTAAGTTTATATTTAGTAAGAACTAGTTGAATTAATAGAACTAGTTGAACATGTCACATTTGTTGTTATTTTTTTAGTTTAAGCAATTATTCCCGCATCGACGTCGACGATGCCTATCCCGCATCCTCGTCGTCGATACCCATCGTTCGCTAGGGTTTTAGTTGTATTAGTGATGTTATATGTATGATACTATTCGGGATGTATTAGTGATAACTTATAGGGTTTTTGTTTTTGCAGAAATCAAGGAGCCCCTCCATCATCCCCACAGTCGTCCCCGTCACCGACCCCCTCCGATCTCGAGGTGAGACCAGCCAAATCTCCATGTCAATATGAGTCCTATAAGATATGATGTAGATAAAAACATGTATATCTTGTGTTGCTCAAATAGGATATGTGATTGCCCAAGTGGCTGGTCATGTTCAGGTTACACCTCCTAGTGGCCTATGTTTTGCCGGAGTGTTGATTAATTTCCGTTCCAGCAAATTTCAGGCACTCGATATGTCCTGTTTTAGCAAAGGTCATGCCGAAATTTTCCGTGAATTTTCTATGAATTTTGGCATGACTCGACAGACCGATAGGCCACCCGTGATGAATAATGAACAAGCTGAGAGTTTTAATTGTACAAGTTTAATCTTTGAATTATGAACATAGGATATGTCGTCGGACGAAGAAGGTCCCGGGGAGTGCTCCTGGTGCGGCGACAACCGGGGTTTCTGTGACAGGCCTCACCTGGACGAAGGTCGGCGCTTCAGCATTAAGCTCGAGGAGGCCTTCGATTGTGATACGGTAAGCTACGACGCAAAGTGTTTTTTCGTAATTAAGCTCGACTTCTACTACTTCAACGTGTAATTTTCGTCTTTTACAATTCGACTAGCTTATCCCATGCCATGCAAGACACTATGTCTTGGAGAGGATGTGTTCTGAAGATCATGAAAGGAATGAAACAAAGAAAATTAACCTAAGGACCCATCATGGTATGGATTTTGAGGTAAATCTATACAATTCTGAGAGCGTACCCATTTTGGTAGCCCGGGTTGGGAAGCACTTTGCAAGATGTATGATTTTCAAGAGGGTATGTTTGTCACCATGCATCTTGGTGATCCTGACATCGACCAAGACAATTTGGACATTTGGGTCCTTGTTGATACGCTTCCAATTCTACTGCTATGTGAGTTCCTCAAACATAGTTATTAAGTAATTTATATTGTTTATTTCAAAATAGTTGACAGCTTATTTCCATTGATAGCTTACTTTCATTCTTCAAAGAATGTGCGAAACATGGTAGACAGAACCAACTACACCGATGGCTCTGAGTTAACTTATCAAGAGAAAAGTCATCTGGTCGCATATTGTACTGATCTTGAGAACTACAATGCCTTTTATCGAACTCCTCCAAATTATGGTCAATACATGCCACTAGTGCACGTGTTGAACCACGATAACTTCCATGGGGATATCCTGGTAAGATTGTTTACTATTACGACATCCGTGCATCTTTTGCATACTTCTAAAACTAGTACATCATTGCTAACTATGAAGTTATTACTATGTTTTCAACAGAGAATCCCGATGGATTGTGTGCCTCATTTGATGTATCAGAATGGTCGCCTTGATGTTTTGAACATACAGCCAGGTCATCCTACGAATCTCACCTGTCCATACCGGATTTCTAAAACCGGTGAACACATGCTAATCTTAGAATAAAAAAAATGTATGGACAGTCGTAAGGAGGTTCTTGGAAGCAACATTGTGCGAAAGGCAAGAATTGGAGACAGGATAATCTCCATTCTCCATAATGGAGAGTCAGGGGCTATCTTGTTTTATGCTATTTTACCTCAGATAATATAGTAGGTCCTAAGAGAATGTAGTAGGTCCTTTGAGGTACAATATGTTTATGAGAGTTGATGATGATGAGTAGTTGTGATTATGTCTAGTGACCAACTTGTATGTGATGTCTCATTGATGAAAATGATGATCATGAGGAGGTGTTATATGACAATGATGTATTATGATGATAAGTTGTTAATGATATGATGATGATGATATATTATATCATTGGGTGAAAGAATCGCGAATTAGTTTCAAGTGGATGTCCATCCACTTGAAACTAGTCCACGGTTCTTTCTCCCAGTGATATAATAACTCATTATGATGTAAAATCATTCTCTAAATTGCTGCGGTATGAAAACTTGTATAAAGGTGTATGAATACAACATGAAATAAAAAAGAAATACGGAATAATAGTAGTAGCGCGTGCTAGGAGAAGCGCTACTACTAATTACCAGTAGCGCTTATAGTACAAAGCGCTACTACTAAGTCGATATAGCAGTAGCATGGTCCAACCCACGCTACTGCTAACCTTTAGCTGTAGCGCCTTACTAGTAGTGCCGCACCCCGCGCTACTGATAGGCTTTAAACACGCGCTTCTGCTAGGGTTGTCCCTAGTAGTGTATGTAAGCCACAACACCCATACAAATACATGAAAACATCCCCACACTTCGCCAACAGCAAACCGGCTGATGCCTATGTTTGACAATGTTGAGTTGTTATAAATATTGCAAATGGGGTTGTGTGTATGTGTAGGTTCGCCTCAAGGCACACAACCATGAGATGAACTATGTTGGTATTTCTGTATTTGCGTAGTTCAGCCTTACAAGCCACACTGAATAACAATGAACAGAGTAAGATTACTGGAAATGTATTGTGTGCATAAATTGCAAAATATGTGTAGGGAGGCAGCGCTGCTGTTTAGCATGGCATCTGTAGTCTGAAGAAAGATGGAATCAACCAGAGTAAGGTGAATGAATCCACAGTCCAAACCAAGAGAAAGCTACTATTAGCACACTATTCCATTTCATTAGGTAAGGTAAAGGAGCTGTCGTGGAATTGTCACGGCAGATGTCCTAGTGTGAGGACTTAGTCGTGAGGCCAACGCATCTATGTGATAGCTTGAGAGGGGTTGATCGGAATCGAGAGACGCAACACAAGATAAGGGTTTAGACAGCTTCGGGCCCCGGGAAACATCATCCGGTAACAACCCTACATGTTGTTTGTGGCTAGGTCTCATTATCATCACGATGGAGTCGCCGCATAAACCGGCTCTCCTAGTTGTGTCTAGCCTTAAGATTATTTCACCTCCCCCTCTTGGGGCGCCCTGCCCCTCCTTATATAAGTTGAAGGGGCGGGTTACATGTAGAGTCCAACTTGGATTAAAACTTAAATTATTCTGACTTCTCATCACGGGCTTTTCTCCGTGGGCTTCTTAACGTCTTGGGCTTCTTAATGCCTCGGGCTTATTAACCCCAGGCGACTCTGTTACAATCTGACTTACCATCTGGCTTACTGTCTGGCTTAACATCTGCCGGCTTACCATCTGGCTTAACATCTGCCGGCTTACCATCTGGCTTAACATCTGCCGGGTCATAACTGTCTGCCGGCTTACAATCTGTCGGGTCACCAATGAAACACCAAGTCCTAGCCGGGTCATATCTCCGGCCGGGTCATACTGCGGGGTATATCCCCGACATTTGCCCCCAGTTTAATTTGGATTTATCCATGTTAAACTGATCCTGTAAAACAAACACAAGAACAAATTTGATAGATTGTGCTCCGGGTTAAGAATTCTTGTAAGCCGGCACCTGATCATCCTTAATTCCTTGTCGTTTCCTTCTTCTAGAAAATCCGGGCCAATAGGCCAGCTTCATAATCAATTTGCTGACGTTGGTTTCTCACAAAGAAAAAATTGTGAAGCATAATTCATTTGACTCAGCTCCCAACGCTTAAAAAATATTGGTCTTTGAAATACTCATCTGACCTTCAGCCGGCTTGAAGACGAAAAAACTTGCCGGTTTATCATTGCCAAAATTGCCGACTTGTAAATATTGATGGCACCGGGTCATAATTGTTGCTAACATCAAGCTTGAAAAATGTACCTCCCTTATATGCCTATCACTTGTAGCCCCCAAGTCTTAAGAAGGGAGCGTAGTAACCACTTAAGACTTGCTTCAATATAAATGTTGCAACCTTGAAGAAATCCGGATTGTTCATCTCAGTCACTAGTCAAAACTGAATATTCCACATATGTAGCCCCCAAGTGTCGGGTTGTTATGCTTGCAGCAACCTGGGATTTGTAATTGCCTTATACTTATAAAAACTTCAACCAGTGTAGCCCCCAAGGGCCAGGTCATTAGCAATAATGAGCAGGGACTTTGTAAATATGATCATGTAGACTTGAACAGCAACGTGTAGCCCCCAAGGGCCGGCTCAGTAAGATAACATTGAGCTGTGACTTTATATATACTTCTTTGAAAAGAACATCATATGATGTAACCCCCATCATGGGGCTTGAACCCACGTCCACAAGGTTAAGAGCTTTGTGCTTTACCAACTGAGTAGTGGACCCTTCAATATAATGGAATAAGGCTTGTGTACCTTAAATTTTTTACAGGAACGATTAGTAGCCCCTGAGGGTCGGCTCATTACAATGTGATGAGTCGGGTCTTCAATAAGGCCAATAAAAAGTAATCTTGCATTAGCCCCCCAAGTGCCATGGTGCATGCTGGCAGTGACATGGGACTTGCGTATTTGAAGTAATCTCAATTTGAATAATGTAGCCCCCAAGTGCCGGGTCGTAAGCCTGCAGCGACCCGGGACTATTCCTTCCATCGTAGAATAAATCATATCCATTGATAAAATAATAGCCATTGCGCTAAAGCGACTTTGAAAAACCTCAATCATAATATTGGTTATTGATAACCATAATAAAAATCCAGCCATGTTGGCTATTAAAGATTTGAATAATATAACCCGGTTTGAAAACCGGTTCCTGCAATATAAACCAGTATATCTATACATATATGATGCATGATATGATGATGTATTGATGATGCAATGTATGATGCAATATATGATGATGTATGTGCATGATAATAAAATACTTCAATGAAACTAGCATGATAGCCACTGGAGTATCCTCGCTTTCTGTAAGCCGGCTCTCACATGACCCAATCGATGTTTGAACCTGGATAAGTTCAGATATGACTTATTGAGAGTACACGAGGTTGGAGTAGCATCAAGCAAACAGGCAGGTTTAACCAAGTTTCAATGAAGGCGCCTTAGTAGCCTGGGTTCATCCTCGCTATCTGTAAGCCGTGCCCTCACATGACAATCTAGCGTTTTAACCTTAACGAGTTCAGATATGACCGTTAAGAGTTCGGTGGGTCAATCAGGATTACCTGATGGCGAAGCAGCTGACCTATAGGCAGGATGACCCGAAAGGGTTACGTCCTCTTTGGTGCATAAACCTATGTTTGGACAAGATAACCCCGTCAAGAGGGTAGTAGCGCTATGTTCTCTTTGGTGAATACACCTATGTTTGAACATGAAGCCCCCAAGTGACTTGTGGCGTTGAGCCGATCAAGAGGGATATTCACAGCTATGCTCAATGAGCAAGAAGCCCCCAAGTGACCATTGGAAGTGTGGCGTTGAGCCGATCAAGAGGGATATTCACAGCTATGCTCGATGAGCAGGAAGCCCCCAAGTGACCAATGATATGATAAGCCAATAAGGCAGGATACCCATGTTTGAACCGCGCATCTTGGCAGCAAGTTCTCTTTGGCAACCTTTAATTTTTCTGAGAACTCGAACTTTGCGAGAGATAAATTCTTCTTGAGCCGAAATATTAAACTGGATATTGAGAGCTTCAGAGCTTTGTGGGAGACAGCTTTCCCTTGAGCAGGATTTTAAACCGGAATCTTCATTTTGGCAGCAGCCTTCGGGGCCGGGTTATTTTTCCCTCCGATGACCCGGAGTTCTTGAATCTGCTTTTAAACTGGCAATAATTTATTGAGTCACGTCATCGTAGCCCCTGAGTCTTAAGATGACTCGAGGAGTTGGCTTGAGACTCTTCATACTTGACTGTGATATGAACCGGTATATAATTGAAAGCGGATTGCTGAAAATATGTTTAATCTCGATGGGTTATAAATGACCCTGTCCATTAATCCACCCGGTGTAGGCAAGGGCCATAGTTTGATGGTCTCCTTTGTAATGATGAATTCTGCATAAGAAATTGCACAAACAAGAGTAATTGTTCTCGAAGAAAATAAAAATGTATCAATAAAAGTTGATTGGACAGCTTTCACCTGATTCGTCCGGACGACAGACGAGTCGTACATCGCGTCCGTGGGTCAAATCTAGTAACTTGAACGGCAATTGAGCTACTCTTTCATGACCGCAACGAAGATGGCGGCTCAGAACAAAACCGACCGGGTGTGATTTAGCATGAGGTCACAGTGGCGAGAGCCGTGGCCGGCAGCTTGAAGTATGCTCGTAACAGAACTTGGACCCGGGTGGCTCAGACGGTACCCTCCGGGTCATGTTGGCCCCTTTTTTTCTTTTTTTTGTCAATCATCTGTTAATTTTTGTCCATCTTCATACGGGTATCTGGTGCCTTTTCCTTCTCCTCCATCGGGTACCCAGACCCGCCGAGGCAACCAACGGCACGGCAGACAGCTGGCAAAAAGGTACCCTGGCGACGGCGGGTTACCGTGGTGGCGGGTGAATGAGGCGGCAGCGGTTTGGCCCTAGAAGGAGGGCGAGCCCGCAGCGGAGGCAACGACGGTGGTCCTTGCGGCAGGGGCGTCTAAACAGAGGCCACCTCAGCGGGTCCCAGCGGCGGAGGCAGCGGCTCAACACCTGCTCCGGCGAGGGCAGCGCGAGGCCAAGACAGAGGCCGGGCCAGGCCTGACGGCGGTGGCTTAGAACTGCAGTGACATGCGGCAGACAAGGTGAGCCGGGGAAGGCGACTTGACGCGCCTTGCTGCGGAGGTCGACGGCGGGCGGGTCAAGAAACGGGCGCGCGGGTCATAGAAAACCAGAGCAGCGCGAAGTGGCGGCTCAAGGCCGCAGCAACCCGATAGTGACGGCTCGTGCAGGCGGCTCAGAATGGCGCCGCAGGCGAAGCCCATGAGGGCAGTGGCGAGTCGGGGCTACGGCCACACACGGTAGGGCGGTGGGGAGGAGCCACAACGACTCAATAAGTCGAGATGAGACCACCTCGAAAGAGGCTCCTGGCGAGGTACTGGACCGATGGGATGGCTCGACCATGACTTGGCATGCGGCCGTGGGGCGGCATCTGGCGGAGACGGGAGCAACCCGGAGCACCGGCCAGACGCAGACGGACGCGCGAGGCGCACGGGGCGGTGATTCATTGTTGGCCATGGCAGAGGCGGCTCACCGCGACGACAAAGGCGGCTCGGGAAGGCATCATGCAAGGGAGCCGGTGAAGCGGAGCTTCGGCCGTGGCTGCAGCCATGGATATCCCAAGACGCGGGCGAATTGAGGGCGGCTCGAAGCTGCCCGGTGTTGGCGACGAGGACTTGCGGCGGTTCGTATGTAGCAGAATCGGCAACTCAAGGCCTGCTTGGGGGCGGTTTGACGCCTATCGATGGTAGAAGAATGTGGCCGCGCCAGGCGGCTTGGTGGCCCTCCGGCTATGTGGCGAAGGCGGCTTATGGCCGAGGCGCACCGGCAACTGGAGGATGCCGCGGTCAAAGCGACACGAGGCTGTGGCGGCTTGGAAGCAGCGGGTCGATGAGGCGCCGGCGAGTCGGCGAGATCAGCCACGGTGGTGACAGCTCAAGACAGCCACGGCAGAGGCGAGTGGCAGAAGCGACTCCACGACCATGACTAACAACAGCAGAGTTTTGAACCGGTCAGCGCTGGACCTGGCAGCTCAACAGGGCGGCTTGAGTGGAGGAGCGAGCCGACAGCTTGAAGCAGTCTGAAGACGGGTTGTGCGGCCGTACCATTGTGGCCGGAACGAGGCCGCTCCGGCGGATCAAGGAGGTGCAGGCCGGCTCGCGGCATGCTGATGTGGCAGAGCCGGCGAGGTGTAGCTGAACCGGTGGCGCGTTTGGAGAGGCACCGGTATGGCAGGGACGCGGCCGAGCGGCAGTCGGAGATGCGCCTAGCGATAGCGGTTTAGGGACGAAGACGGAGGCAGAAAACCAAGTCCGTGCCCTCAGCCTTTCTCGTTTGGTGCAATGAATCCTTGTTGCAGGTGTACTGTTTCTCGAACGGACTCAACCTGTGTGTTTACAGCACAAAAACTCAACGGACTCCATTGACTGCTGCAGTAGGTTGACTACAACGTCTTGGCGGAGGAAGTGACTTACGATGAAGGCTTCCCCGAGGCGGCTTTCGGCGGGGGCGGCTCGATGCGGCCGTCGGGGGCGACTCAGAAGCAGGCGACGGAGGTTGTGGCCGGCTCGGGGTGTAGTATGATGTTGGCACAGCCATGGCAGCACCTGCAGCAGGCCTGCGGTGGCGATGGCGACCTGCCTCACCTATGCTTGAGTCGCCGGGCTGTTGCAGGCCAGCGTAAGCGCGGTCGAAGTCAACCCGGCAGCGATTTGAATATTGGCGGTCCGCAAGTGGCGGCTCGCATCAGTTGCGGCTTAATTACCGCAACTGCTGGAACGGCGATTGAAGTGAAGCGGCTCTCAGAAACGGCTCGCACCCGAAAACAAAGGCGATGGCGACTCAAGGCAGAGGGCGAGTCAGTTTGGGGGCGGCTCAACAAGACCGCGCTGGTAACTCGAATTCGCCGAGACGGGTCAGCTTAGGCGGGTTCGACTACTCCTCATCCAGGTCGTACTCGTTTCCGTTTCCGGGTTGTACGAGTCTTGAAAAAATCACATCTGAATCTCTGTCGTAGTCTTGATGTAAGAGAAAACTTGACTAACAGCTTCAGGATTTGACCTTTAACAATCGCTGATGTTGACATAACAGCAATCAGACCTGCCGTTGATTTCTTGGCGACTTACAATAGTGAACAGATGGCAACCCGGCTAGTCTTCGTCCGGAAAATTATAAACTTCTCGATCCCTGAGAGAGATCCCTCCAAGAACTCAACACCACCGTGCGCAGGCCCCACTGTGGGCGCCAACTGTCGTGGAATTGTCACGGCAGATGTCGAAAGGTATGAGACCTTTGACGAGCACTTTGCCTACAAGATGGAGGACAATTGCTCAACTAGTGAGCATGTGCTCAGAATGTCTGAGTACTACAATCACTTGAATCAAGTGGGAGTTAATCTTCCAGATAAGATAGTGATTGCCAGAGTTCTCTAGTCACTATCACCAAGTTACTAGAACTTCGTGATGAACTATAATATGCAAGGGATAACGGAAACGATTCCCAAGCTCTTCGTGATGCTGAAATCGACGAAGGTAGAAATCAAGAAAAGCATCAAGTGTTGATGGTTGACAAGACCACTAGTTTCAAGAAAAGGGCAAAGGGAAGAAGGGGAACTTCAAGAAGAACGGCAAGCAAGTTGCTGCTCAAGTGAAGAAGCCCAAGTCTGGACCTAAGCCTGAGACTAAGTGCTTCTACTGCAAAGGGACTGGTCACTAGAAGCAGAACTGCCCCAAGTATTTGGCGGATAAGAAGGATGCCAAAGTGAACAAAGGTATATTTGATATACATGTTATTGATGTCTACTTTACTAGTGTTTATAGCAACCCCTCAGTATTTGATACTAGTTCAGTTGCTAAGATTAGTAACTCGAAATGGTAGTTGCAGAATTAACAGAGACTAGTTAAGGGTGAAGGGACAATGTGTGTTGGATGTGGTTCCAAGATTGATATGATCATCATCGCACACTCCCTATACTTTCGGGATTAGTGTTGAAACCTAAATAAATGTTATTTGGTGTTTGCGTTAAGCATGAATATGATTTGATCATGTTTATTGCAATACGGTTATTCATTTAAAGTCAGAGAATAATTGTTGTTCTGTTTACATGAATAAAACCTTCAATGGTCATACACCCAAGGTGAATGGTTTATTGAATCTCTATCGTAGTGATACACATATTCATAAAATTGAAAGCCAAAAGATGCAAAGTTAATAATGATAGTGCAACTTATTTGTGGCACTGCCGTTTAGGCCATATTGGTCTAAAGCGCATGAAGAAAATCTATGCTGATGGGCTTTTGGAATCACTTGATTATGAATCAGTTGATGCTTGCGAACCATGCCTCATGGGCAAGATGACTAAGACTCCGTTCTCCGGAACAATGGAGCGAGCAACAGACTTGTTGGAAATAATACATACTGATGTATGCAGTCCGATGAGTGTTGAGGCTCGCGGCGGGTATCTTTATTTTCTGACCTTCACAGATGATTTGAGCAGATATGGGTATATCTACTTGATGAAACATAAATCTGAAACATTTGAAAAGTTCAAATAATTTCAGAGTGAAGTGGAAAATCATCGTAACAAGAAAATAAAGTTTCTACGATCTGATCGTGGAGGAGAATATTTGAGTGACGAGTTTGGTCTTCATTTGAAACAATGGGGAATAGTTTCACAACTCACGCCACCTGGAACACCACAACGTAATGGTGTGTCCGAACATCGTAACCGTACTTTATTAGATATGGTGCAATCTATGATGTCTCTTACCGATTTACCACTATCGTTTTGGGGTTATGCATTAGAGACAGCTGCATTCACATTAAATAGGGCACCATCTAAATCCGTTGAGACGACACCATATGAACTATGGTTTGGCAAGAAACCAAAGTTGTCGTTTCTTAAAGTTTGGGGCTGCGATGCTTATGTGAAAAAGTTTCATCTTAGTAAGCTCAAACCCAAATCGGAGAAATGTGTCTTCATAGGATACCCAAAGGAGACAGTTGGGTACACCTTCTATCACAGATCCGAAGGCAAGACATTCGTTGCTAAGAATGGATCCTTTCTAGAGAAGGAGTTTCTCTCGAAAGAAGTGAGTGGGAGGAAAGTAGAACTTGATGAGGTAACTGTACATGCTCCCTTATTGGAAAGTAGTTCATCACAGAAAACTGTTCCTGTGACTCCTACACTAATTAGTGAGGAAGCTAATGATGATGATCATATAGCTTTAGATCAAGTTACTACCGAACCGCGTAGGTCAACCAGAGTAAGATCCGCACCAGAGTGGTACGGTAATCCTGTTCTGGAGGTCAAGTTACTTGACCATGACGAACCTACGAACTATGAGGAAGCGATGATGAGCCAGATTCCGCAAAATGGCTTGAGGCCATGAAATCTGAGATGGGATCCATGTATGAGAACAAAGTGTGGACTTTGGTTGACTTGCCCGATGATCGGCAAGCCATCAAGAATAAATGGATTTTCAAGAAGAAGACTGACGCTGGCGGTAATGTTACTATCTACAAAACTCGACTTGTTGCAAAAGGTTCTCGACAAGTTCAAGGAGTTGACTACGATGAGACCTTCTCACCCGTAGCGATGCTTAAGTCCGTCCGAATCATGTTAGCAATTGCCGCATTTTATGATTATGAAATTTGGCAAATGGATGTAAAGACTGCATTCCTGAATGATTTCTGGAAGAAGAGTTGTATATGATGCAACCTGAAGGTTTTGTCGATCCTAAAGGTGCTAACAAAATGTGCAAGCTCCAGCGATCCATCTATGGACTGGTGCAAGCATCTCGGAGTTGGAATATACGCTTTGATGAGTTGATCAAAGCATATAGTTTTATATAGACTTGCGGTGAAGCCTGTATTTACAAGAAAGTGAGTGGGAGCACTACAGCATTTCTGATAAATATATGTGAATGACATATTGTTGATCGAAAATAATGTAGAATTTTCTGGAAAGCATAAGGAGTATTTGAAAGGAGGTTTTCAAAGAAAGACCTCGGTGAAGCTGCTTACATATTGAGCATCAAGATCTATAGAGATAGATCAAGATGCTTGATAAGTTTTCTTAATGAGTACATACCTTGACAAAATTTTGAAGTAGTTCAAAATGGAACAGTCAAAGAAGGAGTTCTTGCCTGTGTTGCAGGGTGTCAAGTTGAGTAAGACTCAAAGCCCGACCACGACAGAAGATAGAGAGAGAATGAAAGTCATTCCCTATGCCTCAGCCATAGGTTCTATAAAGTATGCCATGCTGTGTACCAGACCTATTGTATACCCTACACTGAGTTTGGCAAGGGAGTACAATAGTGATCTAGGAGTAGATCACTGAACAACGGTCAAAATTATCCTTAGTGGAATAAGGATATGTTTCTCAATTATGAAGGTGACAAAAGGTTCGTCGTAGATGGTTACGTCGATGCAAGTTTTGACACTGATCCAGATGACTCTAAGTCTCAATCTGGATACATATTGAAAGTGGGAGCAATTAGCTAAAGTAGCTCCATGCAGAGCATTGTAGACATAGAAATTTGCTAAATACATACGGATCTGAATTTGGTAGCCCCGTTGACTAAACTTCTCTCACAAGCAAACATGATCACACCTTAGTACTCTTTGGGTGTTAATCACATGGCGATGTGAACTAGATTACTGACTCTAGTAAACCCTTTGAGTGTTGGCCACATGGCGATGTGAACTATGGATATTAATCACATGGTGATGTGAACTATTAGTGTTAAATCACATGGCGATGTGAACTAGATTATTGACTCTAGTGCAAGTGGGAGACTGAAGGAAATATGCCCTAGAGGCAATACTGTTTCTCGTTTGGTGCATTGAATCCGTGTTGCAGGCGTACTGTTTCTTGAACAGACTCAACCTGTGTGTTTACAGCAGAAAAACTCAACGGACTCCATTGACTGCTGTAGTAGGTTGACTACAACGTCTTGGCGGAGGAAGTGACTTGCGGTAAAGGCTTCCCCGAGGCGGCTTTCGGTGGAGGCGGCTCGACGCGGCCGTCGGGGGCGATGCTACCTCTTGAGAACTGCGTTGGTTTTCCCTTAAAGAGGAAAGGGTGATGCAGCAAAGTAGCATAAGTATTTCCCTTAGTTTTTGAGAACCAAGGTATCAATCTAGTAGGAGGCCACGCACGAGTCCCTCGCACCTACACAAACAAATAAATCCTCGCAACCAACGCGATAAGGGGTTGTCAATCCCTACACGGTCACTTACGAGAGTGAGATCTGATAGATATGATAAGATAATATTTTTTGTATTTTTATGATAAAGATGCAAAGTATAGAAAGCAAAATAAAGACGACGCTAGAAATAACTTGTTGACGGGAAATTAATATGATGGAAAATAGACCCGGGGGCCATAGGTTTCACTAGTGGCTTCTCTCAAGAGCATAAGTATTTACGGTGGGTGAACAAATTACTGTTGAGCAATTGACAGAATTGAGCATAGTTATGAGAATATCTAGGTATGTTCATGTATATAGGCATCACGTCCGAGAAAAGTAGACCGACTCCTGCCTGCATCTACTACTATTACTCCACACATCGACCGCTATCCAGCATGCATCTAGAGTATTAAGTTCATAAGAACAGAGTAACGCTTTAAGCAAGATGACATGATGTAGAGGGATAAACTCATGCAATATGATATAAACCCCATCTTGTTATCCTCGATGGCAACAATACAATACGTGCCTTGCTGCCCCTACTGTCACTGGGAAAGGACACCGCAAGATTGAACCCAAAGCTAAGCACTTCTCCCATTGCAAGAAAGATCAATCTAGTAGGCCAAACCAAACTGATAATTCGTAGATACTTGCAAAGATAACCAATCATACATAAAAGAATTCAGAAGATTCAAATATTGTTCATAGATAAACTTGATCATAAACCCACAATTCATCGGTCTAAACAAACACACCGCAAAAGAAGATTACATCGAATAGATCTCCACGAGAGAGGGGGAGAACATTGTATTGAGATCCAAAAAGAGAGAGAAAGCCATCTAGCTAATAACTATGGACCCGAAGGTCTGAAGTAAACTACTCACACATCATCGGAGAGGCTATGGTGTTGATGTAGAAGCCCTCCGTGATCGATGCCCCCTCCGGCGGAGCTCCGGAACAGGCCCCAAGATGGGATCTCACGGGTACAGAAGGTTGTGGCGGTGAAATTAGGTTTTTGGCTCCGTATCTGGTAGTTTGGGGGTACGTAGGTATATATAGGAGGAAGGAGTACATCGGTGGAGCAACATGGGGCCCACGAGGGTGGAGGGCGCGCCCAGGGGGGTAGGCGCGCCCCTACCTCGTGGCTTCCTGGTAGCTTTCTTGACGTAGGGTCCAAGTCCTCTGGATCATGTTCGTTCCGAAAATCACGTTCCCGAAGGTTCCATTCCGTTTGGACTCCGTTTGATATTCTTTTTCTGCGAAACTCTGAAATAGGCAAAAAACAGCAATTCTGGGCTAGGCCTCCGATTAATAGGTTAGTCCCAAAAATAATATAAAAGTGTATAATAAAGCCCAATAATGTCCAAAACAGAAGATAATATAGCATGGAGCAATCAAAAAATATAGATACTTTGGAGACGTATCAGGCATCCCCAAGCTTAATTCCTGCTCGTCCTCGACTAGGTAAATGATAAAAACAGAATTTTTGATGTGGAATGCTACTTGGCATAATTTCAATGTAATTCTTCTTAATTGTGGTATCAATATTCAGATCCGAAAGATTCTAGATAAAAGTTCAATATTGACATAAAAATAATAATACTTCAAGCATACTAACTAAGCAATTATGTCCTCTCAAAATAACATGGCCAAAGAAAGTTCATCCCTACAAAATCATATAGTTTAGTCATGCTCCATTTTCGTCACACAAGAATGCTCTCATCATGCACAACCCCGATGACAAGCCAAGCAATTGTTTCATACTTTAGTAATCTCAAACTTTTTAACCTTCACGCAATACATGAGCGTGAGCCATGGATATAGCACTATGGGTGGAATAGAATATGATGATGGGGGTTATGTGGAGAAGACAAAAAGGAGAAAGTCTCACATCAACGAGGCTAATCAATGAGCTATGGAGATGCCCATCGATTGATGTTAATGCAAGGAGTAGGGATTGCCATGCAACGGATGCACTAGAGCTATAAATATATGAAAGCTCAACAAAAGAAACTAAGTGGGTGTGCATCCAACTTGCTTGCTCACGAAGACCTAGGGCACTTGAGGAGGCCCATTGTTGGAATATACAAGCCAAGTTCTATAATGAAAAATTCTCACTAGTATATGAAAATGACAAAACAAGAGACTCTTTATCATGAAGATTATGGTGCTACTTTGAAGCACAAGTGTGGTAAAAGGATAGTAACATTGTCCCTTCTCTCTTTTTCTCTCATTTTTTTGGGCCTTCTCTTTTTTTTATGGCCTTTCTCTCTCTTTTTTTTATTCCTCACTTGGGACAATGCTCTAGAAAATGATGAACATCACACTTCTATTTATTTACAACTCAACGATTACAACTCGATACTAGAACAGAGTATGACTCTATATGAATGCCTCCGGCGGTGTACCGGGACATGCAATGAACCAATAGTGACATGTATGAAAGAATTATGAATGGTGGCTTTGCCACAAATACTATGTCAACTACATGATCATGCAAAGCAATATGACAATGATCAACGTGTCATGATAAACGGAACGGTGGAAAGTTGCATGGCAATATGCCTCGGAATGGCTATGGAAATGCCATAATAGGTAGGTATGGTGGCTGTTTTGAGGAAGATATAAGGAGGTTTATGTGTGAAATAGCGTATCATATCACGGGGTTTGGATGCACCGGCGAAGTTTGGACCAACTCTCAATGTGAGAAAGGGCAATGCACGGTACCGAAGAGGCTAGCAATGATGGAAAGGTGAGAGTGCGTATAATCCATGGACTCAACATTAGTCATAAAGAACTCACATACTTATTGCAAAAATCTACAAGTCATCAAAAACCAAGCACTACGCGCATGCTCCTAGGGGGATAGATTGGTCGGAAAAGACCATCGCTCGTCCCCGACCGCCACTCATAAGGAGAACAATCAAAGAACACCTCATGTTTTAAATTTGTTACATAACGTTTACCATACGTGCATGCTACGGGACTTGCAAACTTCAACACAAGTATTTCTCAAATTCACAACTACTCAACTAGCACAACTTTGATATCACTACCTCCATATCTCAAAACAATCATCAAGCATCAAACTTCTCTTAGTATTCAACACACTCATAAGAAAGTTTTTACTAATCTTCAATACCTAGCATATTAGAATTATTTAAGCAAATTACCATGCTATTTAAGACTCTCAAAATAATCTAAGTGAAGCATGAGAGATCAATAGTTTCTATAAAACAAATCCACCACCGTGCTCTAAAAGATATAAGTGAAGTACTAGAGCAAAAACTATATAACTCAAAAGATATAAGTGAAGCACATAGAGTATTCTAATAATTTCCGAATCATGTGTGTCTCTCTCAAAAGGTGTGTACAGCAAAGATGATTGTGGTAAACTAAAAAATAAAGACTCAAATAATACAAGACGCTCCAAGCAAAACACATATCATGTGGTGAATAAAAATATAGCTCCAAGTAAAGTTACCGATGGAAGTAGACGAAAGAGGGGATGCCTTCCGGGGCATCCCCAAGCTTTGGCTTTTAGTTGTCCTTGGATTATCTTGGGGGTGCCATGGGCATCCCCAAGCTTAGGCTCTTGCCACTCCTTGTTCCATAATCCATCAAATCTTTCACCCAAAACTTGAAAACTCCACAACACAAAACTCAGCAGAAAATCTCGTGAGCTCCGTTAGCGAAAGAAAACAAAAGACCACTTCAAGGTACTGTAATGAACTCATTATTTATTTATATTGGTGTTAAACCTACTGTATTACAACTTCTCTATGGTTTATAAACTATTTTACTAGCCATAGATTCATCAAAATAAGCAAACAACACACGAAAAACAGAATCTGTCAAAAACAGAACAGTCTGTAGTAATCTGTAACTAACGCAAACTTCTGGAACTCCAAAAAATCATCAAAAATAGGAAGACCTATACAATTTTTTTATTTATCAGCAGCAATTGGAATCAATATTTTATCACGTTCTGGTGATTTCTAACAATTATTTTCGTGAACAGAAAGTTTCTGGATTTTTCTTCAAGATCAAATAACTATCATCCAAGAGGATCCTATAGGTTTAACTTGGCACAAACACTAATTAAAACATAAAAACACATCTATCCAGAGGCTAGAACAAATATTTATTCCTAAACAGAAGCAAAAAGAAAAAAAAAGAAAAAAAAGAAAAAAATTGGGTTGCCTCCCAAAAGCGCTATCGTTTAACGCCCCTAGCTAGGCATAGAAGCAAGGATAGATCTAGGTATTGCCATATTTGGTAGGCAATCCATAAGTGGCTCTCATAATAGATTCATATGGTAATTTTATTTTCTTCCTAGGGAAGTGTTCCATGCCTTTCTTTAATGGAAATTGGAATCTAATATTTCCTTCCTTCATATCAATAATTGCACCAATCGTTCTAAGAAAAGGTCTACCAAGAATAATAGGACATGAAGGATTGCAATCTATGTCAAGAACGATAAAATCTACGGGCACATAGCTCCTATTTGCAACAATAAGAACATCATTAATTCTTCCCATAGGTTTCTTAATAGTGGAATCCGCAAGGTGCAAGTTTAAAGAGCAATCATCAAAATCACGGAAACCTAGCAAATCACACAAAGTTTTTGGAATCGTGGAAACACTAGCACCCAAATCACACAAAGCATAGCATTCATGATCTTTAATTTTAATTTTAATAGTAGGTTCCCACTCATCATAAAGTTTTCTAGGGATAGAAACTTCCAACTCAAGTTTTTCTTCATAAGATTGCATCAAAGCATCAACGATATGTTTGGTAAAGGCTTTATTTTGACTATAGGCATGAGGAGAATTTAGCACGGATTGCAACAAGGAAATACAATCTATCAAAGAGCAATTATCATAATTAAATTCCTTGAAATCCAAAATAGTGGGCTCATTAATATCTAATGTTTTGATCTCTTCAATCCCACTTTTATCAATTTTAGCATCAAGATCTAAAAACTCCGAATTTCTGGAACGCCTTCTAGGTAAAGGTGGATCATATTCAGGCCCATCATTATTAAGATTCATATTGCAAAACAAAGATTTAATAGGGGACACATCAATAACTTTTAGATCTTCATCTTTATTTTCAAAGGAACTAGAAGAACACGCTTTCATAAAGTAATCTTTCTTAGCACGCATCCTAGCGGTTCTCTCTTTGCACTCATCAATGGAAATTCTCATGGCTTTGAGAGACTCATTGATATCATGCTTAGGAGGAATAGATCTAAGTTTTAAAGAATCAACATCAAGAGAAATTCTATCAACGTTCCTAGCCAATTCATCAACTTTAAGCAATTTCTCTTCAAGCAAAGCATTGAAATTCTTTTGCGAATTCATAAATTCCTTGATACTAGTCTCAAATTCAGAGGGCATCTTATTAAAATTTCCATAAGAATTGTTGTAGGAATTACCATAATTATTAGAGGAATTACTAGGATAAGGCCTAGGATTAAAGTTTCCTCTATACGCGTTGTTACCAAAATTATTCCTACCAACAAAATTCACATCCAAAGATTCATTATTATTCTCAATCAAAGTAGACAAAGGCATATCATTAGGATCATAAGAAACACTTTTATTAGCAAATAATTTCATAAGTTCATCCATCTTTCCACTCAAAACATTAATTTCTTCTATCGCATGCACTTTTTTATTAGTAGATATTTCAGTGTGCCATTGAGAATAATTAACCATAATATTATCTAGGAGTTTAGTAGCTTCTCCTAAAGTGATTTCCATAAAAGTGCCTCCCGCGGCCGAATCTAAAAGATTTCTAGAAGCAAAATTCAATCCGGCATAAAAAATTTGTATAATCATCCACAAATTCAAACCATGCGTGGGGCAATTACATATCATTAATTTCATCCTCTCCCAAGCTTGTGCAACATGTTCATGATCAAGTTGCTTAAAATTCATAATATCGTTTCTAAGAGAGATAATCTTAGCGGGAGGAAAATACTTAGAGATAAAAGCATCTTTGCACTTATTCCAAGAATCAATACTATTTTTAGGCAAAGACGAAAACCAAGCTTTAGCACGGTCTCTAAGCGAAAAAGGAAATAGCTTCAATTTAACAATATCATTGTCAACATCTTTCTTCTTTTGCATATCACACAAATCAATGAAGCTATTTAGATGAGTAGCGGCATCTTCACTAGGAAGGCCGGCGAATTGATCTTTCATGACAAGATTCAACAAAGCAGCATTGATTTCACAAGATTCAGTATCGGTAAGAGGAGCAATCGGAGTGCTAAGGAAATCATTATTGTTGGTATTGGTAAAGTCACATAATTTGGAATTATCTTGAGCCATCGTGACAAACAAGCAATCCAACACAAGAGCAAACAAGAAGCAAGCGAAAAGGAGGCGAACAGAAAAGAGAGGGCGAATAAAACAGAAAGGGTGAAGTGGGGGAGAGGAAAGTGAGAGGCAAATGGCAAATAATGTAATGCGGGAGATAAGGGTTTGTGATGGGTACTTGGTATGTTGACTTTTGCGTAGGCCTCCCCGGCAACGGCGCCAGAAATACTTCTTGCTACCTCTTGAGCACTGCGTTGGTTTTCCCTTGAAGAGGAAAGGGTGATGCAGCAAAGTAGCGTAAGTATTTCCCTCAGTTTTTGAGAACCAAGGTATCAATCCAGTAGGAGGCCACGCACGAGTCCCTCGCACCTACACAAACAAATAAATCATCGCAACCAACGCGATAAGGGGTTGTCAATCCCTACACGGTCACTTACGAGAGTGAGATCTGATAGATATGATAAGATAATATTTTTGGTATTTTTATGATAAAGATGCAAAGTATAGAAAGCAAAATAAAGACGACGCTAGAAATAACTTGTTGACGGGAAATTAATATGATGGAAAATAGACCCGGGGGCCATAGGTTTCACTAGTGGCTTCTCTCAAGAGCATAAGTATTTACGGTGGGTGAACAAATTACTGTTGAGCAATTGACAGAATTGAGCATAGTTATGAGAATATCTAGGTATGATCATGTATATAGGCATCACGTCCGAGAAAAGTAGACCGACTCCTGCCTGCATCTACTACTATTACTCCACACATCGACCGCTATCCAGCATGCATCTAGAGTATTAAGTTCATAAGAATAGAGTAACGCTTTAAGCAAGATGACATGATGTAGAGGGATAAACTCATGCAATATGATATAAACCCCATCTTGTTATCCTCGATGGCAACAATACAATACGTGCCTTGCTGCCCCTACTGTCACTGGGAAAGGACACCGCAAGATTGAACCCAAAGCTAAGCACTTCTCCCATTGCAAGAAAGATCAATCTAGTAGGACAAACCAAACTGATAATTCGAAGAGACTTGCAAAGATAACCAATCATACATAAAAGAATTCAGAAGATTCAAATATTGTTCATAGATAAACTTGATCATACACCCACAATTCATCGGTCTCAACAAACACACCGCAAAAGAAGATTACATGGAATAGATCTCCACGAGAGAGGGGGAGAACATTGTATTGAGATCCAAAAAGAGAGAGAAAGTCATCTAGCTAATAACTATGGACCCGAAGGTCTGAAGTAAACTACTCACACATCATCGGAGAGGCTATGGTGTTGATGTAGAAGCCCTCCGTGATCGATGCCCCCTCCGGCGGAACTCCGGAACAGGCCCCAAGATGGGATCTCACGGGTACAGAAGGTTGCGGCGGTGGAATTAGGTTTTTGGCTCCGTATCTGGTAGTTTGGGGGTACGTAGGTATATATAGGAGGAAGGAGTATGTCGGTGGAGCAACGTGGGGCCCACGAGGGTGGAGGGCGCGCCCAGGGGGGTAGGCACGCCCCTACCTCGTGGCTTCCTGGTAGCTTTCTTGACGTAAGGTCCAAGTCCTATGGATCATGTTCGTTCCGAAAATCACGTTCCCGAAGGTTTCATTCCGTTTGGACTCCGTTTGATATTCTTTTTCTGCGAAACTCTGAAATAGGCAAAAAACAGCAATTCTGGGTCGGGCCTCCGGTTAATAGGTTAGTCCCAAAAATAATATAAAAGTGTATAATAAAGCCCAATAATGTCCAAAACAGAAGATAATATAGTATGGAGCAATCAAAAATTATAGATACGCTGGAGACGTAACAGGCGACCCAGAAGCAGGCGACGGAGGTTGTGTCCGGCTCGGGGTGTAGTATGATGGTGGCACAGCCATGGCAGCACCTGCAGCAGGCCTGTGGTGGCGATGGCGCCCTGCCTCACCTATGCTTGAGTCGCCGGGCTATTGCAGGCCAGCGCAAGCGCGGTCGAAGTCAACCCGGAAGCGGCTTGAATATTGGCGGTCCGCAAGCGGCGGCTCGCATCAGTTGTGGCTTAATTACCGCAACTGCTGGAACAGCGATTGAAGCGAAGCGGCTCTCAGAAACGGCTCGCACCCGGAAACAAAGGCGATGGCGACTCAAGGCAGAGGGCGAGTCAGTTTGGGGGCGGCTCAACAAGACCGCGGTGGTAACTCAAATTCGGCGAGACGGGTCAGCTTAGGCGGGTTTGACTACTCCTCATCCAGGTCGTAGTCGTTTCCGTCCCGGGTTGTAGGAGTCTTGAAAAAATCACATCTGAATCTTTGTCGTAGTCTTGATGTAAGAGAAAACTTGACTAACAGCTTCAGGATTTGACCTTTAACAATCGCTGATGTTGACATAACAACAATCAGACATGCCGCTGATTTCTTGGCGACTTACAATAGTGAATAGATGGCAACCCGGCTAGTCTTCGTCCGGAAAATTATAAACTTCTCGATCCCTGAGAGAGATCCCTCCAAGAACTCAACACCACCGTGCGCAGGCCCCACGGTGGGCGCCAACTGTCGTGGAATTGTCACGGCAGATGTCCTAGTGTGAGGACTTAGTCGTGAGGCCAACGCATCTATGTGATAGCTTGAGAGGGGTTGATCGAGATGAGAGACGCGAAGCGGATTAACACACAAGACAAGGGTTTAGACAGCTTCGGGCCCCAGGAAACATCATCCGGTAACAACCCTACATGCTGTTTGTGGCTAGGTCTCATTATCATCACGATGGAGTCGCTGCATAAACCGGCTCTCCTAGTTGTGTCTAGCCTTAAGATTATTTCACCTCTCTCTCTTGGGGCGCCCTACCCCTCCTTATATAAGTTGAAGGGGTGGGTTACATGTAAAGTCCAACTTGGATTAAGACTTAAATTATTCTGACTTCTCATCACGGGCTTTTCTCTGTTGGCTTCTTAACGTCTTGGGCTTCTTAATGCCTCGGGCTTATTAACCCAGGCGACTCTGTTACAATCTGACTTACCATCTGGCTTACCATCTGGCTTAACATCTGCCGGCTTACCATCTGGCTTAACGTCTGTCGGGTCATAACTGTCTGCCGGCTTACAATCTGCCGGGTCACCAATGAAACACCAAGTCCTAGTCGGGTCATATCTCCGGCCGGGTCATAACGCAGGGTATATCCCCGACAGGAGCCAAGTACATGGCCGACCTGGCCAAATTCAGACACGCAGTTTAGACAGAATTGCCAGATTTTTCTAGACAGATTCAAACATGCGGACTAGACAGGTTTTGTCATATGTGCTCGGCACCACCCAAAACCTAGGCTGATTTGATTTGATTTGTTAGCCGTACTACAACAAAATGAGGGAGTGCTAAATGATAGTGACACTAGGTTCATGAGATATTATATTATCAATTAGACATGTGTTCACAGGAGCAAGAACAACAATCTTAGTTTTTATGAAGTGGAGCAAAATGTCACAAGAGATTGGCTTGAACTGATGCATCTTCCATGAAAGGTTCAGTCTAAGAAAGCTTACCTTAGATACCTCGAGGCAACTCTGCCATTTCTCTCCGAAGGAACAGCTCGGCGCAGAATCCAGTTCTCACAACCAACGCCATCAACAAGCATTCAGCAAACATCAATCAAACCATCAGAACATGCCCAACATCCAAGCATCAACATGTCTTTCTTCAGACCGGAAATTACATGTCTGTGCTGTTCCATTGAAAACACAACATCTAGTCAGGGCACAATCCAGCAGCTAACTACAGATAAACACATAAAGCCTATCTAGCTGGTGAACTTGGTGACGACCTTGGTGCCCTCAGAGACGGCGTGCTAGGCGAGCTCGCCGGGGAGGACGAGGCGGCAGCCATTGCCGGGCGGATGGACCTAGACGACGAGGGGAAGGAGGGGAGGCGAGGACTTACCGCCGGGGAGAAGGCCAGTACGTCGGAGTCAAGGGTGGCGGGCGACGGCGCGGTGAGCAGGCGGCCGGCGGCGGCGCGGTGAGCAGGTGGCTGAAGGAAATATGCCCTAGAGGCAATAATAAAGTTGTTATTTATATTTCCTTATATCATGATAAATGTTTATTATTCATGCTAGAATTGTATTAACCGGAAGCTTAGTACATGTGTGAATACATAGACAAACAGAGTGTCACTAGTATGCCTCTACTTGACTAGCTCGTTCAATCAAAGATGGTTAAGTTTCCTAGCCATAGACATGAGTTGTCATTTGATTAACGGGATCACATCATTAGAGAATGATGTGATTGACTTGACCCATTCCGTTAGCTTAGCATTTGATCGTTTAGTCTGTTGCTATTGCTTTCTTCATGACTTATACATGTTCCTATGACTATGAGATTATGCAGCTCCCGAATACCGGAGGAACACTTTGTGTGCTACCAAACGTCACAACGTAACTGGGTGATTATAAAGGTGCTCTACAGGTGTCTCCAATGGTACTTGTTGAGGTGGCATAGATCAAGATTAGGATTTGTCACTCCGATTGTCGGAGAGGTATCTCTGGGCCCTCTCGGTAATGCACATCACTATAAGCCTGGCAAGCAATGTGACTAATGAGTTAGTTGCGGGATGATACATTACGAAACGAGTAAAGAGACTTGCCGGAAACGAGATTGAGCTAGGTATGAGGATACCGACGATCGAATCTCGGGCAAGTAACATACCGATGACAAAGGGAACAACGTATGTTGTTATGCGGTTTGACCGATAAAGATCTTCGTGGAATATGTAGGAACCAATATGAGCATATAGGTTCCACTATTGGTTATTGACCGGAGACGAGTCTCGGTCATGTCTACATAGTTCTCGAACCCGTAGGGTCCGCACGCTTAACGTTCGGTGACGATCGGTGTTATGAGTTTATGTGATTTTATGTACCGAAGGTAGTTCGGAGTCCCGGATGTGATGACGGACAAGACGAGGAGTCTCGAAATGGTTGAGACGAAAAAATTGATATATTGGACGGCTATATTCGGACACCGGAAGTGTTCCGGGTGGTTTCGGAGAAAACCGGAGTGCTAGAGGGGTTACCGGAACCCCCCGGGGAAGTATTGGGCCTTAGTGGGCCTGAGGGGAGAGAGACGGCAGCAGCCCAGGAGGTGGCGCGCCCCCTCCCATGAGGAGTCCGAATTGGACTAGGGGAGGGGGGGCGCGGCCCCTCTTTCCCTCTCCCTCTCCCTCTCTTTCCTTCCCCCTTCCCTCTTCCTAGTTGGACTAGGAAAGGGGAGTCCTACTCCTACTAGGAGGAGGACTCCCCCCTCCTTGGCGCGCCCCAAGGGCCGGCCGGCCTCCCCCCTTTCTCCTTTATATACGGGGGCAGGGGGCACCCTAGGACACACAAGTTGATTGTTCCAAGCCGTGTGCGGTGCCCCCCTCCACCATAATCCACCTCGATTATATCGTAAAGGTGCTTAGGCGAAGCCCTGCGTCGGTAGCAACATCATCACCATCATCACACCGTCGTGCTGACGGAACTCTCCCGCAAAGCTCTGCTGGATCGGAGTTCGTGGGACGTCATCGAGCTGAACGTGTGCTGAACTCGGAGGTGCGGTACGTTCGGTACTTGGATCGGTCGGATCGTGAAGATGCACGACTACATCAACCGTGTTGTTATAATGCTTCCGCTTTCGGTCTACGAGGGTACGTGGACAACACTCTCCCCTCTCGTTGCTATGCATCACCATGATCTTGCGTGTGTGTAGGAATTTTTTTGAAATTACTACGTTCCCCAACAGTGGCTTCGTCTCCTCCCAAATCTGCGACCTACCCCTCGAGGGCTCTGAACCACGTGGAAAGGAGGGTATAGGAGTGGATCGGAGGGAGTTGGGCCGTCAAAACCCCTGCAAAAAAAAAACAGAGGTCCAGCACTGAATGACACGGTTGTGTATTTCTTGCCAAAAGTTCCTTTAAAAAACCTGCAAGTAAATGCCACTCAAAATTAGATGATCATTACAAAATATTGCAGGATTTCATATCAACTCACTGTAGTACGAAATACATGCTGGCTAGACAAGAAATATTAGGGCATTTACTAACGAAGTATATAGAACAAAAAACCTAAAATCTAAAAAGTGCACGCGCATTTTTTGGCGTAACCGAGCGGCCGGCTGGGAACCGCACGATTTCAATCACGCGCGTGCGTCCCCACTTCAGTCATCTGGTCGGCAGCCCACCCACCCGTCATCCCACCCACCCAGCCGGCCGAGCCCACCATCCACCCTGCTGTCTCTCGCAGTTCCCCCAATTCTTCTGGATCGAGTTGCCGTCGCCATTGCCGTCGTCGTCAGCTCCTCCGAGCGCCTCCTCCGAGCGCGGCCCTCACCGGATCCGCATGGACCACATCCACATGCTGGCCTCCTCCTCTGGCTCGACCCCGAGATCCCCTACCCGGCTCCTCCCCGGCGACGGTGTGGTCCAGGCCATTGTGCAGCCATGGATCTAGGCCATGGCCCTCCCTGCTCGTCCCTGCACCCCCTCTACCACGGCAGAGACGAGGCCCAAGCACTCGCCACCCCCACGAGCTCCGGGCATGAGGTCCTAGACCCGCCTCATCTAGATCGGGCCGCCGTGTCGCGCCATCACCACGTGATCCCAGCTGCCTCCTCCATGATTGACGACGTCCACACGGATGCCCGTGCACCACCACCACCTCCTCCCTACACTCGGCTATTGGAGGACGTGTAGGTGCTCCCAGCGGCCTCTCTCCTCTCTCTCTCAATAGTTGCCATGTTTGCGCGGGGGATTCACTGCTCGTCGCCAGCGCAGGTAAGGTCCTACCCATGGATTTGCTTCTTTCGAACTAGAGAGGCGTGGGGACTCTGTGAAATTTGAGTTCAACCGGAGCGAGTAGATAATGGTATAGTGTAGGTTGTCGTACATCTCTTTTTGCATCCGGGTTCACCCATGTTTTTTATTGTTTTTTTCTAGTAAGTTGCAAACGGAGGAAGAAATAGTTGGCTAGCTAGTTGTAAAATTTGCACATGGATGGAAACATAGTTGGATTACGGGACGAAGGACGATCAGGAGTGCTTTTTCGTTTTCATTTTCTAGTTGTACACGCTCATATGTCAATTGGCTGCATCCACATGATAGTTGCATGCTCTAGATCATTTAGTTGGCAGGACATTTTTTTCATTTTTCAGTTGCACGACCTCTCATGTCAGTTGGCTACATCTCTAGAAATTATAATTGGGAGGGCATTTTTTAGATGATATCTAAGTGGTACACTGCATAGCTGGCTAGCTAGTTGTAAACATTGCATAGGGAGGCAAACGTAGTTGGATTACAGCACAAGAGAGACGCATGACGTCCAATTTCAGTGCTAGTTTATCCAATTTGGCTATTTTTGCAGTACTAGTTGGCCATTGTAGTATCCCTAGTTGGATATGAGCACGAGGAAGTTGCACAATACATCCATACATAGTTGGCAGTTTAATTTTGCTTAAGTTACTCTTGTTTTTTCATAGTCACATTTTTTCTTGGCATCTATAGCAGTTGTAGTTGCACATATTTTTTAGTTCTCAGTTTGGCGTTGTACATAATGTGGATCTGGCATATCCGTACATAATGCACAAGTCAACTCTCTTGAATATACGTTTTTCTTTGATTTTTTGATGGTCCTACACTCTCCAGTAACCCGTAGGTTGATAATCAATTTCTTGTTGTAAAGTGGCGGAGACAGGGACTGCCTGTGCAAGCGACAGATCCACAGGGAGGTGGTACATCATCTGCAACAGTCATCAAGGTAATAGCAATGGCACTAGACTTGTTTTCACCCTCCTACAGTGTTTTTTTCATGGTTTATTATTGCTTACTCATTTTCAAAACTCCTTCACCATTGATAAATACTAGTTCTGCATGTAGTTGCACAAGAATCAATTAGGAGTTGGTATCCTCAACTTTTCAAATAGTTGCACAACAATATCACACGAGTTGGCATCCTCGACTTTCATAGATGTACCAGAACCATTTGGGAGTTGGCAGTCTCAACTTTTTAAATAGTCCCAGAACAATATCACATGAGTTGGCATCCACAACTATTTTAGTTGCACAAGAACCAATCAGGAGTTGGCATCCCGAACCTTTTAAATAGTTGCACAGCAATGACACATGAGTTGGCATCTTCAACTTCTTTAGTTGCACAAAAACCATTCGGTAGTTGGCATCCTCATGTGTTCACATGCATCTGATTTTCTAGGTTTGCAGATGCACTTGAATTTAGTTGCACTACTTATTTGGTAGATTACAATCTTTTAAAATTCACTATTTTTTCATTTTGTGTTCAGACACGCTAAATTCATGTTCATCAGTTAAAAATTCATTACATAGTTGCAGAAACCTGCAACATGAATTGCATCCAGGAGTACTTACAGTTGCACAAAATAGATGATGAAGTTGCACAACAGCCAGCATAAAGTGTTTTGGAATTCTGCATACAGAAGTTTAGCTAAAACCAAAATGAATCTGAAATTATATGAGTTGGCATCTTCTACTTTTATATGAGTTGAAGACGCCAACTACTGAAATTCAAACCCCACAAGTAGATGGGTCTGAGAGTGTTGTCAATTTGCACACTTGTACTGGTTAAGTTGCACAAACACAAGTCAAAGCTGGTTCAGTTTTTCTCAGGCTTCTTTTTTGTATCATATGCAGGTTTTACAGGTTGTGGGGGTGGATGAGATGCTGTAGATTTTTGCACACAATTCTAAGCTACAAAGTCACGTATACTACTATGTCGAAAGATCAAAGGAAAAAAGCACATGCAAACCAGATTCTTGTCTAGTTGGTAGTTATGTTTGCATAGTACCTACAATATACTTTTCTTTTCTTTTCTTTTCTTTTTGCTACATAGGCATTGGTTCTTCTGCATTATGTGTGAAATAAGACTCTCTATGTCCTCTCTCCTATATGTTTCCACATTTTCTGTGTTTTGTTGCACACATTGCTGCAAAAGTTGGCTAGTCCCATTATGTAGTTGCACGAAAATCATTTGAAATTGCACAGGTACAGATCTCTGTTTATGCTCTCTTCAACTATGAAGAAGCTATTTTTGCAAGGAGAAATTTGGTGAGAGGGGAAAGGGAAAGTTAAGGAGGGAGGATCTAAACAGGAGGCAGAAATGATCACTTCTTTTTTTCAACCTTGTTGGTTCTGCCTGGTACTTACTGATATGTTTGTCCTCCCTCTTTCTTTCTTTTTTTGTAGCAATTGTTATTACACCTTAATTCATCTGCCATGGCAGCTCTGGCGATGGAATCCAGACCTGGGAACCCCTAGTTTAGTGGGAAGAAGGTGGGGGTAGGTAGGGGCATGGGGAGAAGAAGTTGGTGGCGTTGGTGGCCAGGAGGGCGTGAGAGCTTCGGGAGGGCATGTGATGGCCTGGGGACCACGTACGGCGCGTGGTTTGTTGGGTTAGAGCGCTTGTGTTGCTACTGGTGGAGCGCTTTCCTTCTCTGGGATCGGTGGGGACCAAATCTTTCCTTTTCTGGCGGCCACTCGGGAACGCTAGGGAGCAGCCAGCCGCTCCCTAGACGCGTCCAACAAAAAATGGCTGAAGAAAACAGTAAAAGGATAGAACAGTACTCAGTACACCTACTGTACTTAGTAGTAGACATACAAAGAAAAACACAAAGAAGGAGTCGTGAGTAAAGGAGCAACTGAACATGCGAAGAATAGAGGAGTTACTGCAGGTGGGTGTACAGGTGTTCGGCATGGAGAAGGGGAAGAGAGGAAGAAGGATTCAGGGGCTGGCGGGACTCACCTGCGACGCCGTTGCAGTCACAATCACCGCCGTCACGTCGCCTACTTGTTCTCCTCCCTATTTAGTTGGTGTGGGGAGGACTTACACTGTTTATCCTGCGATGACGGTGTGAGTTGCGACAGTAACGGGTGGCCACGAACCGACGGAGCTTGGGGTCGTAAGCGGAGACGCCATCGCCGTGGTAGCGGACGAAGTGGAGAGCCAGCAGCGCTTTCTCTACCTTTGGGTCCGGTCGAGTAGCGGAGCCGCAGGCGGGCCTGATGCCGAACATGGCACGGATCTCATCGGGCGACTTCCCGTCCACCATGGCGGCGACGGTGTTGCAGGCGTGGTCAAGCAGGCCCTCATTGCCGAGATCCTTGGAGGTCAAGGAGCATGGCGTGGTCCAGGCCGGGCCGGCGGCGGCCCATCCCGGGTCGGCGTGGGTATGCCTGGAGCAGTGGAGGATCAGGGAGAGGGCAGCAGAGTCGACACGGAGGTGGACGCGGGGGTAGCGCTAGCCGCTGCTCCTGCTTCCGCCGGCCGGGGCATAGGTGTCGTACTCATACCTGATGATGATGTGCTCTAATTGGACGCCGCACTGGCTTGCCTCCGCCTCGGGCACCACCAGGTCCACGGTCCAGCCATTGCAGCACCACCATCTTCTTCCCAACTTCTTCCAGTTCCTCTCATAGATTAAAATAGCCCGCGAAACAGCCGCGATAGCTGCACTATAGCTGCCCCGGAGCCTCGCCGCTAAGCTATGGCTGTTGCCGCGAAAACCTCAACATATCCCTCTAAATGGCTCAAAAATCAGCAAAACTCTTCAAAAATCATCTCTCCCACCAGAAATTTTTCCGCTATTTGCCGCTATTGCCCGCTATGACGGCCGCTATAGCTGCCGGGAGAGGCCGCCGCGAAATTGTTTCTCCCGCGATTTTAATCAATGGTTCCTCTTCTTCGGTTGCATCGACGACGGTGGCGACTCCGCCGGGATCGCCCGCCATCTCCTCCTCCGCTCTCATCTTTTCCGGTGATTTATTCTTGCTTTTCTCCTTGGTTATGTTCGCGTGGGATCGCTAGAAGTTCCCCATGGCTCCTCAACCTCTCTGCTGATCCGATGAAGCGCGCGGCGCGGGTTAGTGATCCATCCATGATAGATTGTTGTGGCCATCCCTCTTTCCACCATCCCTTTTCCTTCCTCGTTCTGGTCGCCTCTCGTTGTCTTGGAAGGGGGCGTCGAGTTCGCTGTCCAGGAAGGAGACGGTGCTGTCGTGCGGCGAGGGAGCCCTCGTTGTCTTGGAAGGGGGCGTCTGACGCGGTGATGACAGGGAATCATCGTGATTGAGGGTGAAGGGATCCGTTTGCGATCAGTTTCCTGTTTCTATGTGCCTTCCGTGATTGTAGGGGCTGCGGGCATGGAGTTTCACATTCCTCCACGGTGGAGTACGGTCAGTCGTTGTAAATTGCAAAGTGCATGCCACGAAACAGATTAGGTTAAGGCTAACCGTTAAATTAAGTTTACTGGGTCTAATTGTGCGGTGGTAATGAATCCGTGTACGTTTGTGGGGTGCACGTAAGAAAGTTCTTATTTGATTGTTTATTAGTAGTAGAGATTATGATCCTTAGCTTCAACACGGGGTGGTGGGAAAAGGGCGTGTTACGATCCATATGCCACAACCAATTGAACAAGTCCGTGCCGAAGCCAAAACATCTCCTCGTGCTTCAGAATATTTTCAATGGTGATTTGCAAAGTTAGTACTGAAACTCGTTTGCAAATTCCTTTCTGGAGCATCATTGAAAGTATGCTGAAGCAAATTCGTTTTTCTTGTTCTTCGAGAAGAGGCGGCTGTTTCATGGGCCCAGGGGGTACCTATTCCAACATTTGGCCCAATATCTAGCTAGCGACATCTCTGCCCACCACCACTCATTCTCAGTCACCACCGGCCGCCACCACTCCCCTCACTGCTCCAAACCGAAACCCTCGCCGTCTCCTCCCCCAGACCCCCTCCTCCACCGGCGGCCATGGACGACGCGCATGTGATCCAGGGCATCTCCTGGAGCGATATGGTCGCGCACATGGAGCGCGGGGGCATGGACCGCGGCATGGTGTATTTCGGCTACAACCTGATTCTCCACTACGTGTACAGCTACCTCCCCGACCCGCCCGTCTCCCCCGCCGCCGCCCTCTCGCTCTCCGCCGCGCCGTCGCCCAACGACGGCGTCGACCGCATCAGTCGCCTCCCCGACGCGGTCCTCCGCGACATCGTCTCCCGGCTCCCTGCCAAGGACGCCGCGCGCACCGCCGCCCTCGCCTCGCGCTGGCGGCCCCTCTGGCGCTCGGCTCCTCTCACTCTCGCCGACAGCCACCTGCTTCCGGACGGCGGCGCGGGGGGTCAGCTCGTCATCGGCGCCGCCTCTCCCCGCGCCGTCACCGCCGCGGTGTCCCGCGTCCTCGCGGCGCACCCGGGCCCTTTCCGCTGCGTCCACCTCACCCGCACCACCATGGAGGAGCACCGTGGCGAGATGGCCCGCTGGCTCGACATCCTCGCCGCCAAGGGGGTCCAAGAACTCGTCTTTGTCAACCGCCCTTTGCCGATAGACCTGCGCCTCCCCGCCACCATCTTCAGCTGCGCCTCCCTCACCCGCCTCCATCTCGGCATCTGGAGGCTCCCGGACACCGCCGCCGTACCGCGCGCCGCCAGATTCCCCAATCTCCGGGATCTCGGCCTCTACTGGAACTCCATGGAGGACCGTGATCTCGACTTCATGCTTGAAAGAAGCCCCGTCCTGGAGTCCCTCTTCATCTTGGGATTCCAGAGCGGATTGCGCCTCCGCCTCGTCAACCAGAGCCTGCGGTGCATTCAGCTGGGCTTTTCCTTCGCGGAGGACATCGACTTGGTGGATGCCCCTCGCCTGGAGAGGCTCTTTCAGTTCGCCGAGCTCACCGAGTCCCCCAAGATGAACAATGGCCGCTCCACCAGGAAACGCTCTTCTGTGATCAAGATTGGCTCTGCTCCTAAACTGCGTGTGCTGGGATACCTTAAGCCAGGAGAGCAAGAGCTGGTAGATCCTACTTTAATTTGCATGTGTAGATGTGCCGTGTCAATTAACAATGCTATTGTATGATCCTCTGTCCTTGGGGTGAATTGCAGGCTGGGAACAAGGAGAACATTGTCCCTAGTGTGCAGATTTTGGGCATAGAGGTGCAATTCGGTGTCCGCAATACTGTCAAGAAAGTGCCTGGCTTTCTCAGATGCTTCCCCAACCTGGAGACGCTCCATGTCCAGGTAAATTTGGTTAACTTTGAATGAGATACACTTGCTGCATTGGCAATTTTTGCAATATTAGTTAGTGCGTACATATGTAGCATGGTCAGAAATGTGAATCAGACTAATTATCTAATCAATTACTGGCCTGATCATAGAGTCCTGATCGATTTCATCTGCAGTCCCGCCCCATATCTGAAGAGTCCACTGGCAAGGTGAGTGTCAAGTTCTGGCAAGAGGGCGGTCCCATCAAATGCATCCTGCAGAGCATCAAGAAGGTGTTCTTCTATGAGTTCCGAGGGTCGAGAAGCGAGGTTTCTTTCCTCAAGTTCGTCGCGGAGAAGGCTCGGGTGCTGGAGCAGATGGTGGTTGTGGTGTGCATAGAGTGTTTCTCCCCGGGGGATGATAATGTGAGGGTGAAGCTGAAGCCCCTAACCAGCGCAAAATGGAACAGCAAAGCTTGCAGACTAGAGCTCTTCAGGAGCCCGGTCACTGACGGTTCAGGTCCTGCTTACAACCACGAACTAGCTTCTGATTTTGAGTTTGCTGACCCTTTTGACCTCAAGTACTACAAAAAAGCAGGAAGGATCTCTGTAAGTTAATTGGTAGCGCCACGCCGTGCCACTTGTTCAAGAAGACTGCTGGTACCTTGCTAGACTTTTTGTTGTGGCAGCAGCTGAAAAACCTACTTCTCTGGCAGCTGTGATATGCTTTCTGCAGGCAGTGTATTACATGATGAGGATGTTTGTGTCCAATTAAGTCCTATTATGTGTCTGGATGCTATGTTGTGGCTTGTCGTTTGTTAGTTATGTTGTTATCTATGAATAGTGAAAGATGAGTTCAGTTGACAAGGCAGGAAGTTGCTGCTTTTCTTTTCCAGCTTAAACTGTCACAAATCGTTTGCTGTAATTGCTCCACTGTAGAATCTAAACTATTTACATGGAAGTGTGTGATAGAACTCTTCATGAGGCTATAAGCATGCAAATGCATCAAACTATGGACGTTGTTCTGTTGCAAATGCATCTGAAGTAGATTGAGATTTCATTCTGCTTCGTCGTGCTCTCTGTAGAACGCTTCTAAATTTCCTGGTTTGTCCAACTGCAATTTCTTGACTTGCTATGCATTAGGTTGGTCTCACCTTCATGGTTTGTTGCGCACTGTTTGTTTGCCAAGAATGTTAGCTATGCATGGTGAAAGATCACTTCAGTTGTGCTGGCAAAGAAGACGCGGGCACTGTATTACAAATGGTTTGCTGTAACTGCTGTATCTGGACATTGCAACAAGCAGGACATATGGACATAGTTCAGTTGCAAATGAATCTGAACAAGATAGAGATTGCGTTCTGCTTCGCCGTGATTGATCCCTTTCGTGCTTCTCCCTGTAGAATGCCTCTACATTTCTATATATCAATCTGAATTCCAAAAAGGAACGAAAAAAAAACCCTGTCATTCACAGACTTCTTGTTTCTCCAGCAGCGACACATCAAACTGCATCTTATACCGTTCATTAACTCGTGAACAGAATAACATAATTTCACACACCAGTATAAGGTTTGATTCAGTTGTGGAGGCAAAGAGGGAGCAGGAAGTTGCTGCTCCAAGATATTTTTTGCCTAGCTTAAACTATTGCAAATGGTTTGCTGTAACTTCTCCATGGAAGAATCCAAATAATTTAGACAAGAGCGTGGGGTACAAGTCTTTGTGAGGCTATCAGCAATTCAGCATGCAAGTTGCTCAAGTTGTAAAAACCAACAAGCAGGACATCTGGACATTGTTCAGTTGCAAAATGCATGTGCAGTAAATTGAAATTTCACTCTGCTTCGGCGTGATTCCCTTCGTAGAAGCGTAGAATACAATGCTTCCCAATTTTAATATACTGATCTGAATTCAGGGGGGAAAAGCTATCGTAGTATACTTCTTTCTCCGGAAGCTACACTCAGACAGCATCTGATATCCATTCACAGAATTAACATAATTCTACAAACCAGTGGAAGGTTGCTGGTAATACAAACCTTCAAGCCAAGATCACATGCTGGCACTTGAAAATGTCAGAATGGACTCAGAAGTTGTATTCATGTCGAGGTCGATCTGAATACAGACACAGTTTTCGCTTAGGTCAACTAGTACATGGCCCTGGTTTTCTGACCTTAGTTACCCACTCAATGGCGGCTCAGCAATGTGATACAATATGACGCGCACATAGGCGTCACTTGAGTACATAGCAAATAGCAAAGCGCTTTCTACGCCGTCATACAATTATTCCTAGCAGTTGGGACTCAAAACCACCCACGTCTTTATTATTGCGACAGACATCCATGAGTTTCCGCGAGTAGACCGGTGATGACCTAGTTGAACAACCGAGGCCTCCTTTGATTTGTAGGAATTACATAGGATAGAAATTCTAAACGAAAATTTCCTATAGAGTCCATTGGTTTGTAAGAATGGATTCCTATTACTATGTAGGATTGACTCATACCCTTCATATTTCAAAGGGAAAAAAAAACATTAGCTCAGACCCGATGGATAAAATCCTATCCTATGAACCAAGTGACATCTCTTTCCCTATAGGAACTCAGATACATGTCATTCATTTCCTATGGCATTTCTATTCCTACGATTTTTCTATCCTATGAATGAAAGGAGGCCTGGACATGTTTCAATTTGGTTATTTCCTGCAGGTTTTCTATCAAGCATCCAAACAAAGATTTGATGATGAGGTGCAGACTTCAAAAATAAGGCTCAATTGATCTTCTTAGATGCAGAGCCTGGTCTTTTTGTTATAAAAATCTAATAATTCTTTATTAAACTATAAAGAAAAACGTGGAAGATTGTGGTCTTATCATTCTCTTCGAAGCAATATATACACTGCAGGGAGGGGAGCAGAAGTATCGTGCTGCTCGGAAAAAGATATGCGGAATCAGCATGAATGAATTTGACCAGGTTTACAAGCTCTTACATGTACATTTTGAATAAAAGGTAGTCTTACTTTCTACTGTGATTTGGCTTACAATCCTAAAAATTTGCTGAGCAAAGGATCGATAGAATGCTGCCCCAACCTGAATTTTGTTTGCCAACTGGACTTTAGATGAACACGGTCACATCTATTTCTAGAATGTTGCCCCCTTGCTGTATATAAATGAATTATTGTAATTTATAAACTGAAATCTGTGCAATGGTTGTTGATTGGAATTTCTTTGCTTAAAGGCTTTGTATTCCTTTCTCTCCTTTGAACCATAATCAAGATGATTCTGTCGAGTTTTTTAGCTGATTCGGTCATCCTAGTTTATTTCCTTATTGTCATACGAAGTCCTAAATATCAAAATTTAACATTTGTTGCCAACATTTTACAATTTAGCTTCACTTATTTATTGGTGTTCATCTTTTTATTTATGAAATTATGTAGATTTGGATACTTTAGTTTTTGAGATAATTTCTCATGTACTTTAATTAAAAAGTTACCCAAGTGAGTTATTCAAGGTTCTGCCTGTTTTTTTTTACCTGCACGTGATCAAGAAATTGTTCGCCACTTTTCACCTCACATTTCCCCTTGATTCTTTTCAATTATAATTAATTGATACCATTTGTTTCAGAATTTTTATAATTCAGTAAGCTTTACTAGAACCAAACAGATGAACAGTGGATGCTAAAAAATTGTACTGTTAAGTAGTGATATGTATGTGCGACACAGATCTTTGGGGCTCGGTTGCCAACGTACCCAAATTGAAAAAAATAGAAAATTAAAAAAAAAAGTAAAAAAATAAATCCTGACTTTTTTTGGAGTCAAACATGATCAGTTGTTACACTTGTGTGAAATGAATGACATTCATCGTATTATGGGAGAAAAAACAACATTGACACTATATAAAAGTTACTATTCACGCTTTTTATACTCACATATTTTTTGTCTTGGCCCTGGAGTCGGTCAAAGATTATCCTTTGCGGAACTTTTCATAAGACTGTAATATCTAATCACGTTTGATTCCAAAAAAGTTCAGAAATTCTTGACTCTTTTTGAATTTTCTAAATTATTTTTTCCAATTCAAGTCCATTGGTGCCAGAAACCCACTAGGTATCTCCGTATGTAGTTGTGGGTGTCAGTTAGCCAACATGTAGTTGGATGGTTAGGAGGACAGTGGTATCCCCAGCCCACCAGAGTTCAAGTCCTAGACTTGACATAGTGCTTGCATTTTCCTAAATTTATTTCAGGCCTTCTGGCGATGTGCTTTCAGTGGAAGGAGACGTTACCTCTTTCAGAGGTGCTCATAGAGATAGGGTGTGCGTGTGTGCGTTTATAGGGACGAGTGTATGAGCGTATGTGTCTGTATTGTGTTAAAAAAAGGGTTCTCTCCGTATCATATAAGATCCTTACAACAGAAATCAAATTGCAAAATGGTACATTTTATTTATCCTATAGCTAACCATGTAAATCCCTGCATAAAGTATTACCATCTTTTGTATTTTTAGGAATCTTTTGTATATTTATAGTTCTATATGAAAGTATAGGCTTGGCTGGATCACCAATAGAAAATAAACCGAGCCCAGTATAACTAAAGACCGCAACCCGGAGTCAATTACGATACAACCCAAAAAAATTAACCCACGAACAAAGAACCATGAGACAGCTTCTAGTTTTAGAGCATCTCCAACAACTAAAAAAAACTCCCAGTAACATTTTTCTGGGATGAACGCTCCAACAAATCCCCATAAAACTTCCCCAATAACCAACCTGTCATATGGGGCCCATATGTCAATCAGTAGGCGATGGCATGGCAGTGCTCTAGTGGCTATGGTGGCAGTCTGACGGGTGGAGGTGACAACAGCGACGTTATGAAGACTAGTGTCACTAGTAGAAAAAGAGGCTTCCATACGCCCCCATTAGTCCCTAAAATAATCGAACCGCGACCAACTATCTGGGCCCAGCGCGCTCGGTCGACAGCTGGCGGACGGGAGGGACTTTAGTCCCGGTTGGCCTGGCCAACCGGGACTAAAGGTCCTCAGGCTGGCCCGAAGGCCTTTAGTCGCGGTTGGCCAGGCCAACCGGGACTAAAGGCCCATCCCTATATATATAGGACTCAGCTCACTTCACTTAGCCACAATTGGTGCCACTTCTATTCACAATATTCAGAAGGGGGGTGGTGGGTTTGCTTTTGGTTCCTCCTATGCACACAAGGTGTTCGATGAAATGCCCGAGAGCAATAAACAAACATGATATGAAGTGTCCGAGCCACACTTGAGCTTTCTCATTTATTTTTCCTCCGCGATCGCGGTTAGCAACTTGAACCTTTCATGTGTCATTGATAAAATATGCATGTGTGTAGTTCATTGTTTAATTTGTATTATTTCTAGCTAGTTAGTTTAACAAATGCATGATGGTTAATTATATACTTTATATAATAATAATGCAGATGAATCGGCAATGGATGTACGGTCCCCGACTCTCCGGCGAGTTCACTACGGGTTTGAAAGATTTCCTCGTAGTGGCAAATGCGAACAAGCAGCGAGGTTTTATTATCTGTCCATGTGCTGTCTGTAAGAATCAAAAGGGTTACTCCTCCTCAAGAGATGTTCACATGCACCTGCTTCGGCATGGTTTCATGCGAAGCTATAATTGTTGGACCAAGCATGGAGAAAGAGGGGTTAGAATGGAAGAAGATGAAGAAGGGGATGATATCGATGACAACTATCATGATCATTTCGGTGATACTTTCATGGAGGATGATGCTGAAGGTGGGGAAGGGTTAGGTGAAGGTGAAGAAGAGGCACATGATGAGCCCGCTGATGATCTTGGTCGGACCATTGCTGATGCACGGAGACGCTGCGAAACTGACAAGGAGAGGGAGAATTTGGATCGCATGTTAGAGGATCACAAAAAGTCGCTGTACCCAGGATGCGATAATAGTCTGAAAAAGCTGGGCTGCACACTGGATTTGCTAAAATGGAAGGCACGAGAAGGTGTAGCTGACTCATCATTTGAAAATTTGCTGAAAATGTTGAAGAATATGTTTCCGAAGAATAACGAGTTGCCCGCCAGTACGTACGAAGTAAAGAAGGTTGTCTGCCCTCTAGGTTTAGAGGTTCTGAAGATACATGCATGCATTAACGACTGCATCCTCTACCGCGGTGAATACGAGAATTTGAATGAATGCCCTGTATGCACTGCATTGCGTTATAAGATCAGAGGCGATGACCATGGTGACGATGTTGAGGGCGAGAAACCCAGGAAGAGGGTTCCCGCCAAGGTGATGTGGTATGCTCCTATAATACCACGGTTGAAACGTCTGTTCAGGAACAAAAAGCATGCCAAGTCGTTGTGATGGCACAAAGAGGACCGTAAGTCCGACGGGGAGTTGAGACACCCCGCTGATGGAACGCAATGGAGAAAGATCGACAGAGTGTTCAAAGATTTTGCAGCTGACGCAAGGAACATAAGATTTGGTCTAAGTACTGATGGCATGAATCCTTTTGGCGAGCAGAGCTCCAGCCATAGCACCTGGCCCGTGACTCTATGCATCTACAACCTTCCTCCTTGGTTGTGCATGAAGCGGAAGTTCATTATGATGCCAGTGCTCATCCAAGGTCCAAAGCAACCCGGCAACGACATCGATGTGTACCTAAGGCCATTAGTTGATGAACTTTTACAGTTGTGGGGCAGACTTGGTGTACGTGTCTGGGATGAGCACAAAGAAGAGGAATTTGACCTACGAGCGTTGCTTTTTGTAACCTTCAACGATTGGCCTGCTCTCAGTAACCTTTCGGGACAGACAAATAAGGGATACAATGCATGCACGCACTGCTTACATGAGACTGAAAGTGTACGTTTGGGTAATTGTAAGAAGAACGTGTACCTGGGTCATCGTCGATTTCTTCCCCGAAATCATAACATAAGAAAGAAAGGCAAGCATTTCAACGGCAAGGCAGATCACCGGCCGAAGCCTGCGGAACGTACTGGTGCTGAGATATTTGATATGGTCAAGGATTTGAAAGTCATCTTTGGAAAGGGCCCTGGCGGACAATCAGTTCCGCGGGGAGTTGACGGGCACGCACCCATGTGGAAGAAGAAATCTATATTTTGGGAGCTAGAATATTGGAAAGTCCTAGATGTCCGCTCTGCAATCGACGTGATGCATGTTACGAAGAATATTTGCGTGAACCTGCTAAGCTTCTTGGGCGTGTATGGGAAGACAAATGATACAAAGGAAGCACGGCAGGACCAGCAACTTTTGAAAGACCCAGATGACCGGCATCCGGAATGGTTTCAAGGTCGTGCCAGCTACGCTCTTACCAAAGAAGAGAAGGTCATTTTTTGAATGCCTGAGCAGTATGAAGGTCCCGTCTGGCTTCTCGTCGAATATAAAGGGAATAATAAACATGGCGGACAAAAAGTTCCTAAACCTGAAGTCTCACGACTGCCACGTGATTATGACGCAATTGCTTCCGATTGCTTTGAGGGGGCTCCTACCGGAAAATGTTCGAGTAGCCATTGTGAAGCTATGTGCATTCCTCAATGCAATCTCTCAGAAGGTAATCAATCCAGAAGATCTACCACGGTTACAGAACGATGTGGTCCAATGCCTTGTCAGTTTCGAGTTGGTGTTCCCACCATCCTTCTTCGATATTATGACGCACCTCCTGCTCCACCTAGTCGAAGAGATTTCCATTCTCGGTCCTGTATTTCTACACAATATGTTCCCCTTTGAGAGGTTCATGGGAGTATTAAAGAAATATGTTCATAACTGTGCTAGGCCAGAAGGAAGCATCGTCAAGGGCTATGGAAATGAGGAGGTAATTGAGTTCTGTATTGACTATGTTCCTGATCTTAAGCCGATTGGTATTCCTCAATCGCGGCACGAGGGGAGACTAAGTGGAAAAGGCACGATCGGAAGGAAATCAACGATATGTATGGACGGTCATTCTATGACTGAAGCACACCACACAGTTCTGCAAAATTCCAGCTTGGTGGCTCCGTACTTCGAGCAACACAAGAATATTTTACGCTCGGACAACCCGGGGAAGCCTGAATCCTGGATTAGAAAGGCCCACATGGAGACTTTCGGCAGTTGGTTGCGAAAACATTTAATGAATGACAATGATGTTGGAGATCGGCTATACATGTTGGCCAAGACACCATCTTCGACTATAACGACTTTCCAAGGGTACGAGATAAATGAGAATACATTTTACACCATCGCCCAAGATAAAAAGAGCACCAACCAAAACAGTGGTGTCCGCTTTGATGCAGCAACCGAGAATGGGCAAAAGGTCACATATTATGGTTACATAGAGGAGATATGGGAACTTTACTATGGACCCTCCTTTAAGGTCCCTTTGTTCCGGTGCAAATGGTTCAAGCTAATAGGTGGTGGGGTAAAGGTGGACGAGCAATACGGAATGACAATGGTGGATTTCAACAATCTTGGTTACCTTGACGAACCATTCGTCCTTGCCAAAGATGTCGCTCAGGTTTTTTATTTGAAGGACATGAGTAGCAAACCGAGGAAACGGAAAGATAAGAAAACGATCAGTACATCATGCGATGATCCAAAGCGCCACATTGTTCTTTCAGGGAAAAGAAACATCGTGGGAGTGGAGGACAAGACAGACATGTCAGAAGATTATAATATGTTTGGTGAAATTCCGCCCTTCAAAGTGAACACTGACCCAAGCATTAAGTTAAATGATGAGGATGCTCCATGGATACGGCACAATCGTAAGCAAGCAGGGACACAAGGGAAGAATTGATGTGTAATAATTTATTGTACCAAACTTTGTTGAATGGATCATGTGAATTAAAACGTAAGATGGCGAATCCGGATGATTTGTATTTGGTCGATGAACTGAATGATGTATCAAACCTTTTGTCAAACCTTCAAGGGATCGAGGATGTAGAACAAAACAATTGGTATCGCCATCATACAGCCCTGCCGTGGCTACTGAGTGCATATATGCATACCAAATGCACGGCAGGACGTATGATGGCGAATCCGGATGATTTGTATTTGGTCGATGAACTGAATGATGTATCAAACCTTTTGTCAAACCTTCAAGAGATCGAGGATGTAGAACAAAACAATCGGTCTGAATTTTTAAAATGAATTAGTTTTATTTTTCTGGATTTTTTTGATATATTATTTGTATTTTTAAGATTTTAAAATGAATTAGTTTTATTTTTTTGATTTTTTGATAAAATTTGTATTTTTAAGATTTTCAAATGAATTAGTTTTATTTTTTTGAATTTTTTGATATATTATTTCTATTTTTAAGATTTCAAAATGAATTAGTTTTATTTTTCTGAATTTTTTGATATATTATTTGTATTTTTAAGATTTTAAAATGAATTAGTTTTATTTTTCTGAATTTTTTGATATATTATTTGTATTTTTAAGATTTTAAAATGAAAAGTATTTGAAAAAGGACACGAACCGCGACTAAAGGCTCTTTCCGCGCGGGAACGAAAACGGCGCGAAAGAACCTTTAGTCGCGGGTCGTGACACCAACCGCGACTAAAGGTACCCCTTTAGTCCCGGTTGGGGACACCAACCGCGACTAAAGGGTACCTTTAGTCGCGGTTGATGTCCCCAACCGGGACTAAAGGCTTGCCCTATATATTCTCCGCGGCTCTCGTCTTCTCCGCGCTAACCACCAAACGCATCCAGGACCTCGTCTTCTCCGCGGCGCCGCCCTCGTCTTCTCCGCGCCGCCCTCGTCTCCGGTAGGTGCCCGCCGCCGCCTGCCATCCTCCTCGCGTGCCTAGAAGAAGAGGGGACCGCCGCCGTCGTCTTCTCGCCCGCCTTCTCGCCCGCCGCCGCCTGCCGTCCTCCTCGTCGCCGCGTACTGGATGCGCGCCTTGCCAGCCTCGCGCGCGTGCGGAAAGGGCGCCGCCGTGCGTGCCCGTGCTAGTGGTCACCTCAGCGAGCGAGAGAGAGAGAGCAGAGAGAGAAATATAAAAGGAAAGGAAAAAGAAAAGGAAAAGGAAAATTTTCTTCTCTGGTCATAAAAGAAAAGGAAAAATAAAATGGCATAACTAATTAAATAATTATCCATAAATTATGTTTAATACCTCAAAATGTTCAGTGAAACATTTGGCACATGTTTTCAACCTTATACATGCAGTTTGACATCTAAAGTATTTCTGTTTTTGTTGTTTTCCAAAAATGGCTGAAATGAAAGCAAAAATTAATAGCTCCTAATCATTCAACCGTCGCTGCTCCTCCTCTATATCCCCTTAATCTTATTTTTTAATTCCTTTATACTTAATTAATTTTTACTACATGCAGGAGTGACATATGGCGGACGATAGAGCCGAGCCGCTTAGGGATCCGGAGGCTGAACGTTATTTAATGGGCATCATAAACAACGAGATTCCTTATGTGCCGGGCTCAGAAGATGAGCAAGAAGAGGATATAGTCTCTTCTTTTCTGAACCTTGACGGTGGAACAGACATTGTTGATGATCAAGAACGTGAAGGAACAGACATTGTCGACGGAGGTCAACCGTCAACAAACGACGATCTCGAATTGCAAGTAGCAACCACCTCCGGCGAGGTATATATATACATTGAGCCTCTCGTGATACAAACTTACTGAAATGTGAATACATATGTATTAACGCGCGCGACTCTCTTTCGTTTTTTAGCCCTCGGCCGGATCGAGTACGACAAAGCGTGGCAAATCCAAGGCGATGAAAACAGGAGAAACATATACCATTGATTTTGTCAGTGAAACCGGCAAGCCCCTACAGCACACCTCAAAGTTTATCAACCAATGCGGAGTCGTTGTTAGAGACAACGTCCCGATCACCGTCCAGGAATGGAAGGAGCCAAAGAAGGCACGTCTTGGTTTCAGTTTTGTCGACAAGAGAACAAAAAAGGATTGCTGGAGAAAGCTTATGGAACATTTCATTCTACCTCCGGAATACAACAAAGTCGATGAATTCGGTAACGAGGTTCCGGGTGGACGTGAGAGGAGGAGGCTAGTTAAAGAGTTCGCTCTTCAGAAGATGGCCGAAGCATTCCAGAACTTCAAGAAAAATTTAACCCGTGACTATGTCAACAAGGGCAAGACTCCGGATTTCAATGGACAACATGAGAAACTGAAAGATGATTGGCCAGAATTTGTGAGGCAAAAGAAATTGGAGCATTTCAAGGAAATATCGAAAAAAAATAAGGATAATGCGAGTAAGAAAAAGTACCATCATATTATGGGGCCAGGAGGATACCGCCTTTCGGAGCCTAAGTGGCAGAAGATGGAGGAGGACCTGAGGGTGCGAGGAATCCCTCTAGGTACAGAGGGATGGGACCCAAGGGCCAAAAGCTGGTGGTACGGGCATGGGGGATCGCTAGACCCGGAGACAGGGGTGTGTGTTCACCGGAAGAAAAAGTTTGCTCCCACCCAAGCCCTTATTGACGCAATGACCCAAGCTCAAGAGGGCTTGATCAAGTTCAACAGAGAGAAAGACGCACTGACAACATCCCTCGGGAATGATGAACACGGAGGACATGTACGAGGCAAAGGCAGAATTCCGTGGAAAGTAGGGTTTTCCCAGGACAATGACCCGTACTGTTACAGAAGCCGTAAGAGAAAGACGGACCGGGATGCAGATCTTTTGGCGAAGTTTGCATCGGACCTCCATGAGTTGAAGCAGACCGTGCATGAACTAGTAAAAGAAAAATCGGCTGCAGGGCCGCATGAAGATCATGAAGCGGATCACGGAAGCCAGCAGCGGAGAAGCAGCGTGGCTTCCACGGATGCCCCGCCTGGTGCTAATGCACCGACGATCGAGATTCGTGCACCGGAGCCTCACTACCCCGTGGATGATGTAAAGGAGATGAAAGAATGTGATCTGCATTATCCCGTGGGGAACGTTTCCACGAAGGTAGCTACCGACAGTGCTTTACCCTGTACACCTGGAGCACTCCACCACAACAACCCCATTGCATATGGCTATTCTCGTGTCACGGTGGAAGACATAGTCCAAGAGTTTGAGGACCTGGAGATTGACAAAGCTACACCCGAAGGGGAGAGAAGACTTGGAGATGTCAAGTGCCAGATCATTCTATGGAAAAAGAAGTACATAGTGTTTCCAGGCGAGGCACCAAGGCTAACAAGTCCACCCCCCTCCGATGGTGGTGGTGGTGGTGGTGGTGGCAGTGGTGGTGGTCGTGGTGGTTCGCCTACACCTCCTTCACGCCATTCGACGCCGTCCCCCGATCCACAACCTCCGGCGGGTAAGCAGCCGCCGCCCCCCAATCCTCCTCCGGCGGGTACGACGCCCCCCAATCCACCTCCGGCGAAGAAGCAGAAGCAGGCGGACAGCAAGGAAACCCGCTCCTGGACTATTAACCCGGACCCTTATGTACCTAAGACCACAAGGGTACCGGAGCCATCACTGAAGCCTCTCCTCCCAAGGCCTTGGGAACTTAGTGAAGCTGGAACCAAATTGGCCGCGTCTGCTCATTATGAGAAATGGAAGGCGGATACGAAGGCGATAAAAGAGCCTGAGCCCAAGCAAGTATTCACTGAGAAGCAAAAGAAGTGGGCTAAGGATTTTTTGACGACACCATCCCAAGCCGAGCTGAATATGCCTGACGACTATGGACATGAACTTCGTAGGCAAGCAAAAATATTGAAGGAGGAGAAAGAAGAAAGTAAAAAAAGCGGGAAACAAGTTGACCAGCTCGGGATGCAGAATAAACAATCGATCCCCCCGCTCATAGTGAAAGCCGGTCCGGAAGAGGACCCCGAGATCATAGCAGCTGCGGCAGCACTTGGATTGACTGTAGCAAGTGCCATGAAACAAGCGTCCGAGATGGGTTTGACTCTTCGTGCCTCGTTAGGCCTTGAGGATGCGCCAGTATGTGAGATAGCATTACAATATGTGCGGAATGGGCCTCTCGTCGAGCCTGCGCGGGAAAAGAGTCTACCACCACAAATGCAAAATCTGCTACATTGGTACAAGCATTTCATAACATGGGCCGGCAAAGAATATGTTTATGCGGATGTTACAGAGGAGCATCACACCAAACGGTACTCTGTACAAGTTCATATGAGTGAATTGTTCCAGTTGTTCAATCTGCGCGAGCTCGACAAATCTATCCTGAGTTGCTACGTTCTGTAAGTGATTTATTTCTACCTCATCTCGTTCTTCATTACCTGCACTATATATATATATATATATATATATATATATATATATATATATATATATATATATATATATATATATATATATATATATATATATATATATATATATATATATATTGTCCTAACTATATTGTTGCGTACGCTATTATGCAGATTGAAATTTGGGAATGCAAAATAAGAAACATCCATGATGTTGGGTTCATTGACCCACGTATCGTTAATGGACATGTGTTACAAAATCACCCCGAAGACGTGGAGAAAGACTTGTACAAGTTTCTTAGAAAGCATCAACTCAAAAGTCATATTCTATTTCCTTACCATTTTGGGTGAGTGTTTCTCTCTTGTGCCCATTCTCTTTTGTTTACTCCATGCATGGTATGTCTAATCGATCGATGAGTTATGCATGACTGTACATGTAACGTGTCCGCAGGTTTCACTGGATTCTGCTAAATATTGAACTTCACACCTCCAGAGTTCTAATCATGGACTCTATGGATTCGGATTCAGAGCGTTGGGCCGACATGAGAAAAATGCTGCAAAAGTAATTATTTTCAATCATTTGAGCTCTATATCGATCGGTCTCTTTCGTTCATTTCCTAATATCAAGTAACTAATAACTCCCTTGTTCATTTAATTTTCTTTGCCCTGTAGGGTTTGGAGACGGTTCTCAGAAGAAATTGTCGGTGAATTCAAACATGAGCTAGATTTTAGAAGGTTAGTTAATGTGGATAAGCAGCCACCGGGGACCAGTCTATGTGGATACTATGTTTGTGAGAACATCCGGAGACACACCTCTGAGCGGAAGGCATCGGATAGCGTGCGGAAGGCGACGGATAACTTGCGGAGGAGGCTTAGTCCAGAAGCTCACTTCCGACCAATTCAAGATGAATTAGCAGGATTTTTCATGAGGGAAGTCATCAATCCTAAAGGAGAACACTATACCGAGGACGAAGAAATTTATATGCATACCCGAGATTGAAACTTGTTCGAAGTTGTATATGGTCATCCATCCTAATTGTGTATGGAAACTTGTTCGAAGTTGTATATGGTCACCCGAGATTGAATATATATTATATATTCCTCTTGAATTCTTCTTGTTTGAAATTTCATATGCATGTATATAGTAGCGTAGAATATGTGTACTGAAACTTCATCAAAATTAAAATAAAACACAAAATAAAATATAAAAGAAATAAAACACTACAAATTAAAAAGAAACCAGGTTTAGGGGGGCTAAAACCCTAAACCTGCGGAGGAGGCCTTTAGTCCCGGTTAGCCACGAGAACCGGGACTAAAGGTCCTCCGCCCCGACGGACTCCTGGCGCCCACGTGGACGGGCCTTTAGTCGCGGTTCGTAAGAGGCGCGACTAAAGGGAGGGGCCTTTAGTCGCGCATATTTAGTCCTGGTTGCACAGCCGGGATTAATGGCCTTTGCGAACCGGGACTAAAGGCCTATTTTCTACCAGTGGTGGTTGAGGCGCACCCTTGGTGCGCCGCCTGAAAGGAAGCTGGGGCGGTGCCAGGTGGGGTGCGCCTCTTTCCCCTTCTTATATGTACTAATGTACGCATCCATTTCTATTAGCATTTTCCAATTTACGTAACATGATTGCATGAACTTAGCTTAGCTTACTTCCCTGTCCTCTTTGTACCATGCACTGTCACTGTCCTATTTGTACTATGCACTATTACAAAATCAGACTGAAAGCACATAAACATGGATCAGCTCTAAGAGAAAAGCAGTGACATCATAGATCATAGATATCAACGGGGACATCTGGTGCAACAGGCATCAGTCTTAGGTTACATACACGATCAGGTTGCTCGCGACACCCTTGGTCTCAAGCATGTCCAACACCCGCTTTTGCTCGAAGGTGAGGACGACGACGACGGCGCTGTGAACTGCTCCGGCTCCTCGTCCTCCGCCCCACAAAGCAAGAGGCGAGATGATGTCGACGCCCTCGCAGATGGCTTGGCCTCCTCATCCACCTGCTTGCTTGCATATATAGTCCCTCCGTCCGAAATTACGTGTCGTATAAATGGATGTATCTAGACATATTTAATTCTATATACATTCATTTTATCCATTTCTACGACAAGTAATTCGGGATAGAGGGAGTACTTCCTCCGTCCGAAAAAACTTGTCTCTCAAATGGATGTATCTAGCACCAAGTTAGTGCTAGATATATCCATTTGAAGAACAAGTTTGGGACAAGCTTTTTCGAACGGAGGGACTATATGATAAAAGTTTAGATGTAGGAAGCAATATATAATGCTCCAAAAAGTAATTGCATGAATAAAATGGAGTGCAGAACTATTTGCTTACCATCATAGGCAATGCTCCAAATGTATAAGTGCTTTGTACATCACCATACTCTATGTAGAAAGACGAAAAGGACATGTCAATGATTGAAAAAAATTGAAGGTACTACTAAGACGACAATATGTAGCACTAATCTAAAATATAGATTTTGACGTGTCTGAGCACTATTACTCAGACTGGAGATAGATTGTATTTATTTATTTGGTCGTCGCACGTAAACATATTTTCTAGTGCTTTGTTTAGATCTGTCTATAGACCTGCATCATCACATTTGTTTATGATAATCAAGAAGTTATCCAAATGTGCTACAATACATTTAGAAGCTACAAATGTCAAAATATTTCTTCCTTAAGGTATAGCCAAAAGATACTGCAGCATGTACTTTCTAATAATAGAGATAAATAGAACCATACAGCAACCAGAATAATAATAAGCAGCAGAGATGACATCAAATAATGTATTGCCAGCAGGAAGTTCAAGAGATGTTGTGTGTATGAGTAAACATGGGACATACCTCACTGCCTTAAACATATATATTTCCTTTTGAATATACAAACCATAGCAACCACTGTCTCTTTCAAAATAATCTGCACAATCCTATTGATATAGCCGGCTTTGACATCCTCAATCCTAAGGGCCAACATAGTTGTGTCCCTCATTCGCCACAAAAGGGCATGTAGAATAACAGCAACCAACAGCATGTGATCCGAGATAATGATAGTAGTACTGAAATTTTGAGGCCCCATCTTCATACTTCACTACATATGAAAACAATTAGTACCTTACGGCTTATTAAAATACTCTCTGCTTCATGAAATAATCAAAAAATGCACTCTTGTTTAAGGTGGTCTATCTTTCGGAACTATTCCCCTGCTTGGTTCAGGAGCCGATGAGCCATCATGCTTTTGCATACTACAAAGTAGTTGGTGCACTACTAAATAGGAACTGGAGAAGGTTCTATCTAGCATCAGGGAGGGCTTCATTCTTTTTACAATCCTAACAAGTATTATGTAAAAAAATTGTTTTTCTTTTGATCTGGCTGGCATTTAAAGTGTTGATTCAATTCATATCGTCATTCTATTTATTTGTCTGTCTTGCTCAGTAAAGCTTGCTTTTGTTAATTAGACCAAAGCTTCCATACCTTTTACAGAAGAAAACAAATAACCTGATGTTAATGTGTGTGAACCTGCGTGAAAATGGCTTCACAGAGACAAGTGCGAACAACTCCGTCTCAAAGACATGGTATGGGGTTTGTGTCTAGTTTAGAAGAAACTATTAAAGCAAAGGGCTGACCTTAACTAAATCCTTATGGTAATATGCAACACTGAGATTGAAATGCTATCATCTCTATCATCTAGTACATGCTTTACAATTAAAAAAAGAACTACCTTCTTCATCTTTCAAGATTTTACCACTGAACATTTGCAAGTTCATAGTGTATTTCCATGCATACACAACAACTTTTTTGGAAATTTTATTATTATTTCGTTTCGATTGGTTTCCGGGCCAGAAGTTCCTTTGGATTAGGAAGAGCGATTGACGGATAAGATGATATAGTAATATCTATAATTTCATAATGATAGATATGTTGTAAACCAGATATGACTTCTATGTGTCTAAAGAATTAGTCAGAACAGCACAAGAATATGGGCACTTTGTATAGAACGCAAGAATATGGGCACTTCTTGTATTCGTATTAGGATTTAAAGTAAAAATAACAGAAATGAACAACAGAAACATCTTACAACATGCAACAAATTTTTAGAGTATATTTGAGAAACTTTTGGAGCGGGTGTAATACCTCATTCTTGTGATCTCATAAGAACCCTCATTCCTCATTCGTGTGTTCTCGCTGATGCTTCAACATCAACAAATCCAATGAGCATAAATCCTTTGTGACACCAACTGGAATCTGTCAAAGGAAAACCTGCAGCATTATTAAACAAACAATGATTCTGAAAAATGAAATGGAAAACCTGCAGCATTACTAAACAAACAATGATTCTGAAAAATGAAATGTCCAACTGAAAATGAGTTGGTGATGTATATACTCTTTCTAAGTAACTATAGAATCTAATTTCTGAATGAAGGGTGTAAGTAAGGAATTAATTTATACATAATGGAGTTGGATACATCCAGCGTTCTAAGAATTGCAGAAAAGAAAAGATATTAAAAACGACATGTAAAATGTAATACATGTGGGTTGCAGCAGTCCCTATATCCAGCAAGGATTAGCCTGCATTTTTGTATGACAGACCAATGTAAATGATGTACACCCGCACCTTATTTTATACCTTTGGATTGAAGACTCTGTACAATACCAATATACCATTCACCTCTTGTCATGGACCTTCTAAAAGAATTACTTCAGATGCCTTTAGTACAACACATGCAATTTTGTGAGATGAGGCAATTGTGAGTATATATAAGGTAATAGTAACTAACTGTATGCATTCCTAGTAACAACAAATGTTAGATGTGCTGAACCGATGCTCTATGTAGCCTACAACAAATTATTCTATACGCAGATAATATAAGTCGCTCTATATTCTGAACCACCATTTTAATTGCCATGGGGTCTGTTCTGCTTATTCTGATGGATTAATAAAATAGATCCAGTGTTGTACCAAATCCATTGTATGCAGTAACTACAGGTTACCATTTTTTAGTTTTAACAGCTTTCCATATAGTAGAGCAATAAAAAATGTAACGAACAGGGGAAAACCGGCAAATTAACCTATTGCTGTAACAATGGACAAGATTAACAAGTCATAATAGATGGCATACATCATTTATTCTGCTAGTACGGCCATAAGTAGCACCAAAAATATCCTCCTCTTTTGCTGGATACTAAAGTTGGGGATTATCACGAATGCTATTGAAGTTCGGCACCTTGCATAAAAATAGCATAGCTAGATACCAGCTCAACTCATGCATACAGATTGTTCAAAAAGAAATTGGATATGCGTTCACTGTTCAACAATATCATTATCGCTTACCGGCATGTCAGTATACTTACGCATATAAACAAAATATAATGCATCGTATTACTTCCTTGAATATACCTAGCTTTGTGGCATAGATATTTCTTTAGTTCTATTTGAGTCATTTTAGGATCCTCCATTTTCTTCTGCTCTTTCTTCTGATAAATTATCAAAAGAGCTTAACACATCATCCTGGACATAACATCAGAACCATCATCTTCAATAAGTTTCCGAAGTTGCGATATACTCTACTTTCTAGAAGCTGCTGGATGAGAAGAAACCTACACAAAAAGGGGTAAAATAACATAACTCTTTCAGGTCTGTGCATTCAAAAAGAAAAAGAAAAGGTATTGCTTAGTATATAAAAGTGACCTGGACACATACGCCTTGATATTTCTAAGCCTCGGCAGAGGCATGCTTGCTTGCATTTGACATACGAGGAAGAAAGAAGACCATTCAAAAAGGACACCGCCTACTTCGAGTTAATGAAATTTTAGAACTATGTCACCAGCCCATTCAGCTTTATTTACAAGGGTGATCTAAATTATCAGCAGTGCGATTTCTTCAGTCTTAGATCCTGCATAATGACAACTACATTGTGAAGGATTGAAGTTTAACCTGAAACCGTAGGGCAGAGACATCAGCAAATCAACCAGTCAAAACCTTAGAAACAATCGTCTGCAAGATTAGATACACTCACAGGCTAGAACGATACAAAATGCACCAAGAAATGATCTCAACATGCCATCAATGCCTACCATCAATTAAAAAGCATTAGACCACAAGATTAAATACACTCATGGTTAGAGTGATATAAAATGGTTACATAAATATAAGAAAAAGTCACCTGCTCAACCGGCCTTTTGACTCTCTCCTCATGGTTCCTCCATCAATCACTCACTCTACCATCAATTAAAAAGCATTAGACCACAAGATAAAATACACTCATGGTTAGAGTGATACAAAATGGTTACATAAATATAAGAAAAAGTCACCTGCTCAACTGGTCTTTTGGCTCTCTCCTTATGGTTCCTCCGTCAATCACTCACTCTACCATGTCAAATTATCCATACGTGTAGCAATAGCACATTCCACCCTAGAAGCTGCAACCCAATGGAATGACTTATAAGCGTAATAATATAGATGCAAAGCTAACCAAAATACTTCTTCTCAAACATTACACTTTTACTAACACGAAGATAAAAGAAATATGTAACACTTGCTCAGTTAGAACAAATGCAATAAAATAATATTATGCAAAAGAGAGTTGAATGAATCTCGGTGAGTATAAAAAAGTATTAGGGTGAGAAAGAAAGCTGGCAGAAGAAAATTGGCCTTACAGATACACATAACAAATCAAACTTGTCATTTTCACATACACTGTGGGCATGACACTAAAGCATCAGTAGTGGAGTTAAAAAATTAAAGTGAAAAACACAAACTTTTAGTGACAATCAATCAACATGTTTTCTGTGAGAAAAAACAATAAAAATTGGCACTATATTATGAAGATATAACTTGCTACATCATGAATCATGAATTTACTAAAGAGTACAATTTTTAAACCTCATTGGATTAGCAAAATTTCCACCAAAAAATGTGCAAATAAAAGCACAGAAATTAGAGCAGAATTTCATCACCATGCATGATGCAAACAACAACGTGTGAGATCAAAGTAGAGAAAGATCTAACCTGATGATGAGTGGCTGGAATTGTATTGGAGCTGAAGTATCACCGACATCCAACATTTGAGTCATTGCTGTAATTTCTTCCCTCCGACACGCAGCAAAAGGACGGGGTACCTTTTAATCAAAGAGGAGCCCCTACTCTCTTTACTGGGCAGAAGATGCAAGTTTGGACCGGCAATTTTCAAAGAGGAGCCCCTAACATCTCCAGGCAGTATGCTGTCTGTGATCCGATGCGCACATGCCACGAACAAACTCAATGCAGCAATACGGGCAGCGGAACGACGCTAGTGGCAACTCACTTGTGTCTCGACTTTGCAGCCCATTGTACTCCACACTGCAATGGCAATTTTAAAGATTAAATCGACATTTGCATCCATTTCGTATTGAAATAATAGCAGAAACAGTCTCTTGTGGCGTTTGAAATAATTTTACAGTATGTATTTAGAAATAGAGTAAATACCTGCATGGTTCGTCAGAAAAACACGCACAAGAGAAGAAGGATTCATTTTAGTCTTACTAAGCGGAGCAACACTAACTTGGTATGCTCCTGCTCGTTGAGGGCCTCGCACTCATCGACGAACTTGTGCCTGGCGAGTGACTGGTCCTTGCCCTCCAGCACGAGGGAGAGCTCCCCCTTGAGCTCCTCAAATGGCTGGAACATCACCCCGCTGAGCACCTCCTGCCCCTTCGCCGCGGCCCTGCAGCAGACCGTCGACCCTGCACAGATGGAAGCCCCCGCGACAACCTCACCAAACCGGCAGTGAACCCCGCCCTAGAGAGCTGTCCAACTGCGGCGGCGGCGGCGGTGGTCGGAGACGGCGCAACCCTAGGTAGCATCTCGAACTCCCGTCCTCCGCGGGGTTGCACGAGCATGAGCTGGGACTGCAGGCGCAGCGCGACCTAGTCTTCGTCGTCACCTGCGAGGGCGGGGAGCCGAGGGAGGTCGCGCCGGTTAGCGGCTTGCGCTGGAGGCGGTCGGTGGAGGAGTAATTTGAGAAAATGCCACATCTTTCTTGAGACTTTGCTTCTATAGCACACCTTTCTTTTTTGAATCACCAGTACATATGCCCGTGCATTGCAACGGGAAAAATTGATGTTTTGTGCAAGCATAATGTCCCACAGCCTATATATGACAAAATATATATATTTAGAAACTACATCCGTGTAGAAATCTAGTGATATACTTTTCATGACATATAACACATATTTAATTCTTCAAATCGATGATCTAGAACTACGCGAATGACTTATACACCGAAAGGGAGGTAGTACCTCAAATCCTTCATGTACAATTTATTAAGACCACAATCTTTTTTTTAGTTATCCCATCGGTTTACCCATAATCCTTTCTTTAATTAGCCACATCAATTAAATATTCTATTTATACCCACAATCCTTCCTTTATTAGCTCATTCACTTAATTAGCTCGCTCTAAATATGATGACTGCCACTCGTATATTTAGAGTGAGTTGGGATTAGTAAATAGAAAGGCGCATAGGTCCTGTGTTTAGTTCTCATAATGTTGATTTATTTTGACCTAATTATTTTTCGCAGTCTCTATGAAAGCCCATAAAAGGCCCATCAATATACAAGTACCTGGCCCAGATCGCTTAACGTGTGTAAACCAAACGAAAAGGACTAAACCAAACCAAGAATACCTATTCCCTTTAATAGTAGGTTGATACGTCTCCGTCGTATCTACTTTTCCAAACACTTTTGCCCTTGTTTTGGACTCTAACTTGCATGATTTGAATAGAACTAACCCGGACTGACGCTGTTTTCAGCAGACTTTCCATGGTGTTATTTATGTGCAGAAACAAAAGTTCTCGGAATGACCTGAAACTCCACAGAACATCTTTTTGGAAAATATTAAAAATACTGGAAGAAAAATCCACGTCAGGGGGCCCACACCCTGTCCACGAGGGTGGGGGGCGCGCCTGCCCCCCTGGGCGCGCCCCCTGCCTCGTGGGCCCCTGACGCTCCACCGACCTCAACTCCAACTCCATATATTCACTTTCGGGGAGAAAAAAACAGAGAGAAGGATTCATCGCGTTTTACGATACGGAGCCGCCGCCAAGCCCTAAAACCTCTCGGGAGGGCTGATCTAGAGTCCGTTCGGGGCTCCGAAGAGGGGTATTCGTCGCCGTCGTCGTCATCAACCATCCTCCATCACCAATTTCATGATGCTCACCGCCGTGCGTGAGTAATTCCATCGTAGGCTTGCTGGACAGTGATGGGTTGGATGAGATCTATCATGTAATCGAGTTAGTTTTGTTAGGGTTTGATCCCTAGTATCCACTATGTTCTGAGATTGATGTTGCTATGACTTTGCTATGCTTAATGCTTGTCACTAGGGCCCGAGTGCCATGATTTCAGATCTGAACCTATTATGTTTTCATGAATATATGTGAGTTCTTGATCCTATCTTGCAAGTCTATAGTCACCTACTATGTGTTATGATCCGGCAACCCCGAAGTGACAATAATCGGGACCACTCCCGGTGATGGCCGTAGTTTGAGGAGTTAATGTATTCACTATGTGTTAATGCTTTGTTCCGGCACTCTATTAAAAGGAGGTCTTAATATCCCTTAGTTTCCATTAGGACCCCGCTGCCACGGGAGGGTAGGACAAAAGATGTCATGCAAGTTCTTTTCCATAAGCACGTATGACTATATTCTATTGAGTGGTAACCATAGAAGCATGTTTACTAATAAGTTTAAGTTCTTTTCCATAAGCACGTATGATTATATGGCTAATGTTAAGAGTGAACTTAAACTTATTAGTAAACATGCTTCTATGGTTACCACTCAAGTAGAACAAGTACTTAAAGCTCAAATGATTTGCTCAATGAATTGAATAGTAAGAATAATGATTATGCTATTAGAGTGGCTACTAGAACCGGTAAAATGACGCAGGAACCTTTGTATCCTGAAGGCCACCCTAAGAGGATTGAGCAAGATTCTCAGAGAAATAATATTGATGCACCTAGTCCTTCTAAAAGGAAGAAAAAGAAAAATGATAGGAATTTGCATGCTTCTAGTGAACCTATTGCTGAACCACCTGAGAATCCAAATGATATATCTATTTCCGATGCTGAAACACAATCTGGTAATGAACATGAACCTAATGAAAATGTTAATGATGATGTTCATGATGATGCTCAACTTAGTAATGATAATGATGTGGAAATTGAACCCGCTGTTGATCTTGATAACCCACAATCAAAGAATCAACGTTATGATAAGAGAGACTTTGTTGCTAGGAAACACGGTAAAGAAAGAGAACCATGGGTTCAGAAACCCATGCCTTTTCCTCCCAAACCATGCAAGAAAAAGGATGATGAGGATTTTGAGCGCTTTGCTGAAATGATTAGACCTATCTTTTTGTCTATGCGATTAACTGATATGCTCAAAATGAATCCTTATGCTAAGTATATGAAAGATATTGTTACTAATAAAAGAAAGATACCGGAAGCTGAAATTTCCACCATGCTTGCTAATTATACTTTTAAGGGTGGAATACCAAAGAAACTTGAAGATCCAGGAGTACCTACTATACCATGCTCCATTAAAAGAAACTATGTTAAAACTGCTCTATGCGATCTTGGAGCCGGTGTTAGTGTTATGCCTCTCTTTATATCGTAGACTTGACTTGAATAAGTTGACACCTACTAAAATATCTTTGCAAATGGCTGATAAATCAATTGCTATACCTGTCGGTATTTGTGAGGATGTGCCTGTTGTGGTTGCAAACGTTACTATTTAACGGACTTTGTTATTCTTGATATTCCCGAGGACGATAGTATGTCTATTATTCTTGGAAGACCCTTTTTGAATACTGCAGGGGCTGTTATTGATTGCAACAAAGGCAATGTCACTTTTCATGTTAATGGTAATGAGGATACGGTACACTTTCCGAGGAAACAACCTCAAGTTCATAGTATCAATTCTATTGGGAAAATTCCATCGATTATATTTGGAGGTTTTGAATTTCCTCTTCCTACTGTCAAGAAGAAATATGATATTCTTATTATTGGGGATGTGCATATCCCCATTGAGGTAACATAGTGTTATTCGAAATTTCTCCGGTTCCATGTTAATCGGAATGAGTTTGTTAACAAGACTTGATCAACCTTGTTAGTGGATTCCTTTTGATGAGCATGAGATGGATGAAACTAGAAGGCACAACCTTCGGCACCCTCTTTCTACTTTCTGTTATTTAGTTGAAATAAAGTAAAAATAGTATTTTTCTGTCCGTTTTCTGATTTATCCGTGCAATATAAAAATACCCCGAAAATAAAAGTTCTCCAAATGCCCTGAAATGGAATATGATTTTTTCTGGAATATTTGAGAATATCTGGCACTGAGAACACAGCGGGAGGGGCAAGCACCTGGCCACGAGGGTGGAGGACGCGCCCTACCCCCCTGGGCGCACCCCCTGCCTCGTGGGCCCATGGTGGCCCCCCTCCACTTATTCCTGCACCCACACACTCCTTCCTCCTCCAAAAAAATCACCATCCAGCTCAAGCACGAGTTCTAGCTCATTTTGCTGCGATTTTCGATCTCCTTGCTCAAAGCACCTCTCACAAAACTGCTTGGGGGGATTGTTCCTTGGTATGTGACTCCTCCATTGGTCCAATTAGTTTTTGTTCTAATGCTCTATTCATTGCAAATTTGTGCTGCCTAGGTGACCATGTTCTTGAGCTTGCATGTCAAATTTATATGGTTCCAAGTAGTTCTAATGCATGATATAGTCTCTAGGCACTTGTAGGAGTAGTTGCTATCAATTTTGTTGAGCTTGGTTCACTTTTATTTGAAGTTACTAAAAATTTCAGAAATTTTTCAGAGGAAGAAATATGCTTAGGAAAATGTACCAAGGTGGTTCTTCAAGGAAGCAATGACCCAGGCTTGCAATGCGTGATGCTGGCGACGAGCCACCAAGGGACGCTCCAGTGCGGCCCTGTGAATGGCCTTCAGAAAACTTTATGGATCGAGCGGGAATCAAGGAAGAATTTAACGCATATTTGCGTAACGCTGATCTTGTGAGCTTTGAGGCAGAAAAATGCCGCCAGTACCACTATCTCACTAGTTCCTTTGTGAGGAGGTTTGAATTTTCATCTTCACGTAATTCTCCAACTGTCCTGTTTGATCTTTATGAGAAATCTTATACGATGAACTTAGAGGATTTTACTACTGCTTGCAAACTTCCACAATGGGGTAGTGCTAGTGAACCCCGCAAATCTGAATTTAGAAATTTTCTTGCTAGTATAACTGTGGGGGAATCTAGAGATATAGCACAAGCTCCCATAGGGAGCATTCATTTTCCTGCTATACATTATTTTGCTCTCTTCATAGGTAGGTGCATAAACGGTAAGGATGAAGCATGTCATATGTGTGTTCCTGACCTCAGTATTCTTAGAAGTGTTGTGTTAGGAGACAAATCTTATAATTTGGGAGCCATTGTTGCACGTAGGTTGCATAATAATAGATTTAATGGAGATTTCTTTGGTGGAATTTATGCAACCCGCCTAGCTGCTTTTCTTGGTGTAACCATACGTAATGATGATATTGAATTGCCTCTTGCTTACCTAGACTTTAATGCTATGGCTCACCACCAGTTTGTTGAGAGGAATGAATCACCTCTCTAGTATTGCTTAATCTTTGACAGACGTCGTTCTATCCGTATTACTCTCCCTGCTCCTGCCTTCTTTGATTATCAGGCAAAAGGAAGATATGTTATTACCAGAGAGGAGGCAGATGAGTACGAGAGGAGGGCGGAGGCAGCTCGCCGCCACGTTGCAGCCCAGGAGGCAATAATTGCTGCATCTCAGTACGACCCCGGCTACAACGATGGATATCCGCCAGGCCATCCGTGGCAATAAACCAACTTAGGCCAAAAGCCTAAGCTTGGGGGAGTATGTATTTCCCACCGACATTACATTCGTGTTCACACACTCATTGCTAGATGTCGGTGCTCATACTCTTTCACTGTAATATCCATGCTAGTTTATTTTATTTTTCTTGCTTTCTTCTTGTGTGTTTGATAAACCTTAAGAAAAACAAAAAAAATAGCAGTAGCTTTTAGTTAGTTTACTTTTCTTGCTGTAGTAGTATTAATTAAAAAGAAAACCCAAAAAGATTTCCCGTTCTTCTTTTGCTTGTTGGGAGCTTTCCCGTGTAAATAGTTTTATTTCTTTTCTTTTCTTTGGGGGTCGATAGGAGAAGACCATAATTAAATTGTTGAAGTGGCTCTTATATGCATTATTGTTGATTAACCAAGAGCCCATATTGCCTTGTCTTCTCCTGTTTATTGAATGCTCGCAGATTCCAGCTTAGTCCGATGCACGTGCACTCTTATTATTATTCACATTGTTCGGTCGTGCAAGTGAAAGGCAATTATGACGATATATGATGGACTGACTGAGATGAGAGAAGCTGGTATGAACTCGACCTCTCTTATTTTTGTAAATATGATTAGTTCATTGTTCCTGATTCAGCCTATTATGAATAAACATGTTTGCAATGACAATTAGAGATCATAGTTTCTTGTGCCATGCTTGATTAGCTATGAGTTATAATGGTTTACCTTTCGTGCCAACATGCTATTAAAATGGTTTTGATGTGGTATAGTGGGGGTGGTATCCTCCTTTGAATGATTTAAGTGACTCGACTTGGCACATGTTCACACATGTAGTTGAAACAAATCAACATAGCCTTCACGATATTTATGTTCATGGTGGATTATATCCTACTCATGCTTGCACTCAATGTTTATTAATTTTAATGCATGTTCATGACTGTTGTCGCTCTCTAGTTGGTCGCTTCCCAGTCTTTTGCTAGCCTTCACTTGTACTAAGCTGGAATACTGCTTGTGCATCCAATCCCTTAAACCCCAAAGTTATTCCATATGAGTCCACCATACCTTCCTATATGCGGTATCTACCTGCCGTTCCAAGTAAATTTGTATGTGCCAAACTCCAAACCTTCAAATGAAATTCTGTTTTGTATGCTCGAATAACTCATGTATCAACTAGGGTTGTCCGTATCTTCCATGCTAGGCGGGTTATTCTCAAGAGGAGTGGACTCCGCTCCTCACTCATGAGAAAATGGCTGGTCACCGGGATGCCCAGTCCCATGCTTTATGCAAACTAAATCAAAATAATTGCGAACAAAACTCCCCCTGGGACTGTTGCTAGTTGGAGGCACTCGTTGTTTCGAGCAAGCCGTGGATTGATGCTTGTTGGTGGAGGGGGAGTATAAACTTTACCATTCCGTTTGGGAACCGCCTATAATGTGTGTAGCATGGAAGATATCGCCATCTCTTGGTTGTTATGTTGACAATGAAAGTATGCCGCTCAAAATATTATTTATCTCTGTTTTAAAACCGAGCTCTGGCACCTCTACAAATCCCTGCTTCCCTCTGCGAAGGGCCTATCTATTTACTTTTATGTTGAGTCATCACCCTCTCATTAAAAATCACCAGCTGGAGAGCGCTGCTGTCATTTGCATCCATTACTGTTAATTTATATTGGGTATGACTATGACTGGATCTCTTTTACCATGAATTACAATGTCTAGTCAGTCCTTGATCTTTAAAGGTGCTCTGCATTTATGTTTTGCGGTCTCAGAAAGGGCTAGCGAGATACCATCTTATTATATCATATTATGATTGTTTTGAGAAAGTGTTGTCATCCAAGATTTATTATTATGGCTCGCTAGTTGATTATGCCATTGATATGAGTAAACATGAGACCTAAGAGTTAATGTGAATATGGTTAGTCATAATCTTTGCAGAAAACTTGAATGTTGGCTTTACATATTTGCAACAACAAAAGCAAACAGAGTTTGTAAAAGTTTTTCTTTATCACTTTCAGTTTATCAACTGAATTGCTTGAGGACAAGCAAAGGTTTAAGCTTGGGGGAGTTGATACGTCTCCGTCGTATCTACTTTTCCAAACACTTTTGCCCTTGTTTTGGACTCTAACTTGCATGATTTGAATAGAACTAACCCGGACTGACGCTGTTTTCAGCAGACTTTCCATGGTGTTATTTATGTGCAGAAACAAAAGTTCTCGGAATGACCTGAAACTCCACGGAACATCTTTTTGGAAAATATTAAAAATACTGGAAGAAAAATCCACGTCAGGGGGCCCACACCCTGTCCACGAGGGTGGGGGCGCGCCCCCCCTGCCTCGTGGGCCCCTGACGCTCCACCGACCTCAACTCCATCTCCATATATTCACTTTCGGGGAGAAAAAAATCAGAGAGAAGGATTCATCGCATTTTACGATATGGAGCCGCTGCCAAGCCCTAAAACCTCTCGGGAGGGCTGATCTGGAGTCCGTTCGGGGCTCCGGAGAGGGGGATTCGTTGCCATCGTCATCATCAACCATCCTCCATCACCAATTTCATGATGCTCACCGCCGTGCGTGAGTAATTCCATCGTAGGCTTGCTGGACGGTGATGGGTTGGATGAGATCTATCATGTAATCGAGTTAGTTTTGTTAGGGTTTGATCCCTAGTATCCACTATGTTCTGAGATTGATGTTGCTATGACTTTGCTATGCTTAATGCTTGTCACTAGGGCCCGAGTGCCATGATTTCAGATCTGAACCTATTATGTTTTCATGAATATATGTGAGTTCTTGATCCTATCTTGCAAGTCTATAGTCACCTACTATGTGTTATGATCCGGCAACCCCGAAGTGACAATAATCGGGACCACTCCCGGTGATGACCGTAGTTTGAGGAGTTCATGTATTCACTATGTGTTAATGCTTTGTTCCGGCACTCTATTAAAAGGAGGCCTTAATATCCCTTAGTTTCCATTAGGACCCCGCTGCCACGGGAGGGTAGGACAAAAGATGTCATGCAAGTTCTTTTCCATAAGCACGTATGACTATATTCGGAATACATGCCTACATTACATTGGTGAATTGGAGCTAGTTCTGTGTCACCCTATGTTATGACTGTTACATGATGAACCGCATCCGGCATAATTCTCCATCACCGGTCCAATGCCTACGAGCTTTTCACATATTGTTCTTCGCTTATTTACTTTTCTGTTGCTACTGTTACAATCACTACTGTTGGGGATATTACCACTGGGCGTAAACCAGCCAGGAGATGCCGGGTTAACCCCATAAGTAGTTCATCTATATCTGAAGTCCATGAAGACAGACGGTGACGCTTCATGAAGGCCCAGGGCCCAAAGCCGGTTTAAGGCCTGTAGACATAAACCGGTATTGATATGTAAACTTGTGTTGTAAGATAGAAGTAGCAGAGACCGAGCCGGACACGATTATGAGCCGGCCTCGGGATTCTGTAAACCGACGGGCGTCAACCCATGTATATAAGGGGACGACCCAGCGGCGGTTCAAGGACAACAGACAACAACTCGAGACTCAGGCAAAGCATATTCGCTCCCTGGTCATCGAAACCCCATCAATTCCATCTCAACTAGATGTAGGCTTTTACCTTCATCGTAAGGGGCCGAACTAGTATAAAACTCGCTTGCATCCCTTGTCCGCTTTAACCCCTTTAAGCTAACCCGCAGCGATGGCTCCACGACTAAGTCCTTTCTCTAGGACATCTGCCGTGACAAAACCACGACAGTTGGCGCCCACCGTGGGGCTATCGCACGATGGTTTCAAGTTCTTGGAGGGCAACTTCGAAGGACTCAAGGGTTACGCTGTGGGCCGGATGACCAAGAGTCGTCGCGGCAAGCTCTACATCGACGATGCAGGCTGGGGCCCCGAGGCCGGCTCAATCGAGTACGGGTACCGGGTCCCCTTTGGTGGCATACACGTTTTCATTGGTAAGATCGGCGAACCGGGCCCTGAGCCGGACATCTGCACCGAGTTATCCATGGAGGGGAATCTGAGGATAGATCGGAATCTGGTGGTGAGACAGTCATTTATTCCGGCGACGAGTCATCGACCGGAGAGACCGAGTCGTTATATCAGTTACAAGATGGCCGGATTGGGGGCTGTTCCGATGGCGACAGTATTCCTGACCCCTTTGATCTGCCAAACCGGGTTGCGATCTTCATGGCCGGCACGCAACCGGCGCTCCAATCTTCGACCGCAGCGGCGATGATTTCCGGATCGGCAGCGGCGGCAGCGGCCGGGGCAGGAGGCCCTGTGCGACCGCCAGCTCAGGTTCTATCTGATTTGTTTGACGCGTTGGCAAAGCTAATGGCGGAGGTTAACCCGACGGATCAGGATGCACACAATGCAGAAATCGCGAAAGTGAAGATCAGATCACCCAGGCCAAAGCCGACTTAGCAGCTGAGGGTACCAGGATAGCCGCGGAGCGGGCCGCTTTGGATGAACAAGCTTACCGGATTATGCTGGATCAGAGTGCATCGAACGAAGTCCTGAAGAGGAGGCACCGATCTCGCCTGCCGCCGGTTTATGACGCTAGAAATCTCTTTAACACCCCAGGAGCAGGGACCAGTAATCCGCCGGTGGTAAACCGGGCGGAGGCACCTGGAGCAGGGGCGCCGGTTCAGCCACGTTTGGCGGATCTGCCTCGTCAGAATAACATTGTAACACCACATGTCCTCACGCCGCTCGGTCATTACTCTAACCCGATGGACAACATTGTCACTGCCGCTTCATGGCTGGCGGCCATCCCGATCGAAGGCGATTCTCCGGCGGCGGTCGAGACGCGTCGGGTTAAGGAGCTTCTTTAGACAGCCTTGGTTCAACAGGAGGCTTATTCATATAGTCGCGATCGGATTCATTCCACTCCCCGTCCAAGCCGGAGTTACAGCAGGCGTATGGATGAACCGGCAGTGTCAAGCAATGCGCGGAACCGTGATCCGCCCCGTGGCAATAACCCGGCGGCTGGTGCTGGTGATGCTCAGGAGGTGGTGGACCGGGCTCGGGCACACACAGAGGCCGAGTTAGCGGCGTAGCATGAAGCCCGTCAGCTTACTCCGGTTTGTCCAACCACATCGGTGGAACCAGGAGTTACCTCTAGTTCTTTGGGAGTGCCATGTCTTATCCCAGCGTTGCGCAATGTGCGCCTGCCGAAGGATTTCAAGGGCCCGCGCAAGGTGCCGAATTACACCGCCGATTTATCCCCTGAAACATGGGTCGAAAGCTATGAGATGGCCATGGAGATGCTGGATGTGGATGATGCGGCATGTGCGAAATACTTCACCATGATGCTAGAAGGGACGGCCCGCACTTGGCTAAAGAGCTTACCGGCTAATTCTATCAGGCCATGGGCCGAGTTGAGAGCCCAGTTTATTCAGAATTTCAAGGATACATGCAAGCAGCCCATGTCGATTGTGGACTTAGCTGCCTGTGTGCAGGAGGAAGGAGAGTCAACAACCCACTGGGTGCGCCGGGTTTCGGAGATTTTGCATTCATCAGACCGCAGCAACGCTGACACCGCAGTTTTAACATTGGAAGGCAATTGCCGGTTTGAACCACTGAAGTTGAAGTTGGGACGGCTCAAACGTCATTGTAATGACATGGGAACCCTCATGGCTGCACTGGTGAAGTATGCCGACTCTGATAGTACCAAGGATCCCGAGTCTGACGATGATAAGACAGGGAAGGGAAAGAAGAGCGGCAGCGCCAAGGGGCAGCACCACAACCTGGCGGGTCATGGAAACGGTGGCAAGCGTAAAGCGGACCATGGTTTAGACTTTGTGGCTAACACTAATACACATGACAAGGGCCAGCGGCGTAAGGGTAAACTGCCCCAGCGCGGTGGAAGGCCAAGTCCTAATCCGGACCGTTTGTCTTATCTGTTGAACCAGCCCTGTCCAAAGCATGGGATGAAGGAGGACCCGTCCATGCACCTCTGGAAAGATTGTTACATCATGCAAGAGTTCAAAAATTCTGATTCTTTCCGGTATGATCATGGACCAGGAGGCGGTTCGGGCCCCGGCTCTCATGGGCCGGGTTATGGCGGAGGAAATTCTGGCTCAGGCGTCCACGGTAATCAGGGTGGACATAACAATCAAAGTAATCAGGGTAACCAAGGTGGCTATAATCATCAGGGCAATCAGCAGCAGCAGCAGTCGTTACCAGAGCAACCCGAAGCAGTTGAATAGCAGACAGTATCATGTCTTCACCACTAGCTTGGACAAGCGCGATCAGAAGCTTCATAAAAGGGCGGTGAATGCCGTTGAACCGGCGATGCCCCGTTATTTGCGTTGGTCAGAGCAGCCGATTGTATGGAGTAGAGAAGATCATCCACCCTGGGTTGACAATCCGGGTCATTTGGCTCTGGTGGTGGCACCTCAGGTGGGAGGTTATAAGTTCACTAAGGTACTCATGGATGGATGGAGTAGTATCAATATCCTTTATTATGAAACTTTCCGTCGCATGGGGTTAACAGATAAAAATCTTAAACCGTCCAATACGGTATTCCATGGTGTGGTGCCTGGTAAGTCGGCATATCCTGTTGGTAAGATAGCTCTGGAGGTGGCTTTTGGAGATGAGCATGACTCGAGATCAGAAACCTTGACCTTTGAAGTGGTGAAAATCAGCAGCCCGTATCATGCCCTATTTGGACGTCCAGCTTATGCTATGTTTATGGCACGGCCTTGTTATGTCTATCTGCAGCTCAAGATGCCGGATCACAAGGGAACTATAACCGTGCATGGGAGCCGCAAGATTTCTCTGGAGTGTGAAGAAGGTGATGCGGCTTATGCTGAGTCGGTTTGTGCAACAGAAAGTTGAAGTTTTACAAGGATAATGTTGATCCGGCAGATATGACTTCGTTGAAGAAACCAACTACAGAGCATGATCCGGCCCTGAAGTTTAAATCGGCTGATGAGACTAAGCTTGTTGACTTCGTGCCTGGCGATTCGTCCAAGCAGTTTAGCATCAGCGCTAACTTGGATCCGAAATAGGAAAGCGCGCTCATCGAGTTCATCCGTGAGAATCGGGACATCTTTGCATGGAAGCCTTCTGACATGCCAGGTGTACCGAGAGAACTCGCTGAGCACACTCTCAATGTTGATCCCAAGTATAAACCGGTCAAGCAGTTTCTCCGCCGGTTCAATGAACAAAGACGCAAAGCTATTGGAGAAGAAGTAGCCAGGCTCTTGGCGGCTGGATTTATCGTTGAAGTATTCCCTCCTGAGTGGTTGGCTAATCCGGTGCTGGTCCTCAAGAAGAATGGCACTTGGCATATGTGTGTGGACTACACAGATCTCAACAAAGCTTGTCCAGCAGATCCTTTTGCCCTTCCCCGTATTGATCAAATTATTGATGCTACGGCGGGTTGCAAGCGTTTAAGCTTTTTGGATGCATACTCTGGTTATCATCAGATCAAAATGGCAGTTAAGGACCAGGAGAAGACAACCTTCATAACTCCCTTTGGAGCCTTCTGCTATATGTCCATGCCCTTTGGGCTCAAGAGTGCCCAGGCGACTTATCAACGGTGTGTGCAGAATTGTCTGGATAGACAGATCGGCCGCAATGTCCACGCCTATGTGGATGATATTGTGGTAAAATCAAGGAAGAAGGAGACATTGATTGATGACTTGAAGGAAACCTTTGATAACCTGCGGGTTTATAAAATGATGCTTAATCCGGCCAAGTGTGTCTTTGGTGTACCTACAGGCAAGCTCTTGGGCTTTTTGGTGTCTAACAGGGGCATTGAAGCTAATCCGAAAAAGATCAAAGCCATCACCTCCTTCGCTAAACCTAAGTGTATCAATGATGTTCAACGCCTGGCAGGCCGGATTGCCGCGTTGAGCCGGTTTGTCAGTCGCCTTGGCGAGAAGGCCATCCATTTATATCAGATGCTAAAGAAAACGGATAACTTCGTCTGGAGTGACGCCGCTAATGAAGCATTTGAGGACTTAAAGCGGCAGCTGGCTAATCCGCCGATTCTCGCTGCTCCAGTGGACAAAGAACCATTGTTGCTATATGTGGCAGCTAATGCTCGGGCTGTTAGTGTGGCTATTGTGGTGGAGCGCAAGGAGGCAGGAAAGAAATATCCGGTTCAGCGGCCGGTTTACTATATCAGTGAGGTACTTATTGAGTCCAAGCAGAGGTACCCGCATTGGCAAAAATTGGTGTATGGGATTTTCATGGCAAGCCGGAAGCTTAAGCAGTATTTCCAAGGTCATCCCATCACGGTGGTCAGCTCTACTCCTTTGGGGGATATAATCCAGAACAGGGAAGCAACTGGTCGGATTGCTAAGTGGGCTATCGAGCTCGGGCCTCACGGGTTGAAATACATACCCCGAACGGCGATCAAATCTCAGGCACTTATGGATTTCATCAATGATTGGACAGAATTACAAGCGCCAGAGGAGAAGCCGGATCACACTTATTGGACTATTCATTTTGATGGGTCTAGGCAATTGGAGGGCTCGGGGGCTGGAGTCGTATTAACTTCCCCACGAGGTGATAAGTTTTGTTATGTTCTCCGTTTAATGTTCCCTTGCACTAACAATGCAGCTGAATATGAGGCTTTACTCCATGGTCTTCGGATGGCTAAGGAGATGAACCTAAGCCGAGTTAGGTGCTTCGGTGACTTGGATATGGTGGCTCAACAAGTGTCCGGCCCTTGGGATTCCAAGGACCACTAATGGCAGCATATCGTCATGAGGTGGATATTGTTGCAGGTCACTTTAAAGGTTATCAGGTGGATCATGTGGACCGGCGGAAGAATGAAGCGGCGGACGCTTTAAGCTGCCTGGGTTCCCAACGTAAACCGGTTCCACCTAATGTCTTCCTGGATGTTTTGCATAATCCGTCCGTCAAGCTCCCTGGTGAAGAGGATTTGGCTGTTCCTGATCCGGAGGCTCAGTTGGTGGCGGCTCTCAATGTTATCCCGGATTGGACGGTTCCATATCTGGCGTATATGAACCTGGGCGAGTTACCAGAGGATGAAACTTTCGCCAGGCAGATAACCCGGCGGTCCAAGTCCATGACTATTATCAATGGAGAGTTACATCATTGCAGTGTGACAGGGGTGTTTCAACGATGTGTGTCTCCTGAGGAAGGCCGTGAATTTTTGCGTGAGATCCACGAAGGAGATTGTGGTCACCACGCCGGTTCAAAATATTTGGTGGCCAAGGCGTTTCGTCACGGTTTCTATTGGTTGACAGCTCATGCTGATGCCGAGGACTTGGTCAAAAGATGTGATGGCTGTCAGAAATTCTCAAGGCGCGCTCATGTACTGGCTCAAGAATTGAGGATGATTCCAATCACCTGGCCGTTTGCAACTTGGGGGCTGGATATGGTTGGGCCTTTCAAGAGGTCCAAGGACAAGAAGACCCACCTTTTGGTGGCGGTTGATAAGTTCACGAAGTGGGTGGAGGCAGAGCCAGTTAGTAAGTGTGACGCAGCCACGGCGGTTCAATTCATCAAAAAGGTGATCTTCCGGTTTGGCTTTCCACACAGCATTATAACAGACAATGGTACCAATCTGTCAAAGGGTGCCATGAAAGAGTTCTGTCAACGTGAGCACATCCGGCTTGACGTGTCATCAGTGGCTCACCCCCAGTCCAATGGTCAAGCGGAAAGGGCCAATCAAGAGATCTTGAGAGGCATCAAACCCCGGCTTATGGTTCCTTTGCAACGGACGCCGGGTTGTTGGGTTGAGGAGTTACCTTCTGTGTTGTGGAGCATCACTACTACACCCAACAGATCGACAGGATACACACCATTCTTCATGGTTTATGGAGCGGAAGCAGTTCTTCCTAGTGACATCCGTCATGACTCGCCTCGTGTAGCGGCATATGTTGAAGCTGACAACGAGAAGGCACGGCAGGAAGCTCTTGACCTTTTAGATGAGGAACGTGACATGGCGGTAGCCCGTTCGGCGATTTATCAGCAAGATCTGCGTTGTTATCATAGCCGCCGGGTTAGAACCAGAACCTTTCAAGAAGGTGATTTGGTGCTTCGGCTCATCCAGGATCAGACGGATATGCACAAGTTACCCCCCCCCCCTTGGGAAGGACCCTTTGTGGTCAGCAAGAATCTACACAACGGGTCGTACTACCTAATCAATGTTCGAGAGCGCAAAGACTCACGTAAATCGGAGGAGGAGACCAACCGGCCGTGGAATATTGCTCATCTTCGGCCTTACTATACTTGAGCTATAGGCTCTGCTTATGTACATATTATGACATTGTATATAATATGATCAATATAATAAACCCGAACCTCAGCTAAAGCGGGGTATCTGTTGTTTTTCTTACATCATGTGTGGTTACATGGAGCTTACAAAGCGGCGTCCGGTTTACCCCTTGATTTAGCTTCTCAAAGCTTCATATTAGATCACTTGGGGGCTTGGTCATATCCGAACCATAGCTACACCTCTTGATCGGCGCAATGCCACAACATCACTTGGGGGCTTGGTCGTATCCGAACAATAGCTACACCTCTTGATCGGCGCAATGCCACAGCATCACTTGGGGGCTTGGTCGTATCCGAACCATAGCTACACCTCTTGATCGGCGCAATGCCACAGCATCACTTGGGGGCTTGGTCGTATTCGAATCATAGCTACACCTCTTGATCGGCGCAATGCCACATCATCACTTGGGGGCTTGGTCGTACCCGAACCATAGCTACACCTCTTGATCGGCGCAATGCCACAGCATCACTTGGGGGCTTGGTCGTATCCGAACCACAGTCACACCTCTTGATCGGCTCAAGGCCACATCAATCCGGAGCCAAAGAGAGTGTTGTAAAACAATAGCTCAAACATAGGCACCCACTGAGCACAGCTCACAATGTTGTTTGGAGATTCTTTGTTGTCGAATTTAGGGCCTGGCAGCCCGTGAAAAGCCTCGACTACAACGGTTTTATTTGCCTTTTGCTAAGTTTCTCTTTCTTTTGATAAGATTTGTGATGTTTTCAAACCGGTGTTTATCAACCCGGTTAGGCTGTCAACTACAAGTTGTCAGTACATGATCAAGTTATAATCCGGAGACTATCAGCCCGGTCTGGTTTTGACTCAAAGTCAACAGTATGGAATAAACCGGTGTTTATCACAACCCGGAACGGTTTTATTGTAAACCGGCATCATATAACAGGAGTTACTTTTACTCCGTATTAGGGCTATTACCCTCATTACAAAGTTGGTCAGCCAACACTATGCCTAAAGGTCACAGGTATCATATATTTCCATATTTGGTTATCTTTTACAACCTTGGTCATATATATATTTGGGTATCATGACCCGTCCGATGGTAAACCGCCAGGGCGCTTTAAGCTTCTTGTCTGCAGGAACAACTTGAATAAATAGCTATGGATTATGAACATCATATCTTAAGCATGGCGGATTAACATGCATCAGTCGCAGATAAATATGCACGAAGGCATAACAGACCAAGTGTTTTAACTAGCCTATTACAAGGCGTTTCAGTGCCCAAAGGGATAATTGTTTCTCAATAAGCATTGCAGCAAGTGGAAGACTAAACCGGCCCTCGGATTATGATTGCTTATCAGCTTGAACTGACGGCTGCGGATCATCTTGCACCGGTTCATCTTCTTCGTCTCTACCCAGCGGCTGGAAGTCAACAGTTGTCCAGTCGATCCCAGATAAAGCTTGGAACATAGCTTCGTCGCTTATAAGGGTTGACGGTTCAATATCAGGGGCATAAGTGTGCTTACGTATTGGAGGGATCAAATTTTGCGCTTCTGGAATTGGAGCCGCAACCCGTCTGTTCTTATCATCATAACTTGCCTGATAGTATGAGAGATCAGCTTCTTCAGCCAATTGACAAGCCAGTGGACGTACTTCCCGGTTTATGGCGCGGAGATCCTCCTGGCCAAATTCTGATCCGTCTTCTTTTAAGCTTGGGAAGCCTTTAGCCACGTCCACCGGATCAAGATCAAGCACCCACGCCTTTGCCCGGGTTAGAGCGGTCAGAGCTCCGGCCCTTGCTGCAGCTTTCTTTAGTTCTTCAACCCGGGCAGGCAGCATGGATAGCCTTTCTAAGGTGTCCTTGATCAATGTTGGAGGAGGTTTATTGTGTGAAGCGGTGCAGATGATCCGTTGCGCACCGGTATACAGCTGCTCTATCAGAGTATAGGCCGCTTTCAATTTCTTCTGTACGTCAGCGCCCAGATGGCTAATACGAGTTCCTGCATCATTATAAACGTCAGTAAACCAGCAACACATGGGAAGATATGTTGAAAGTATAAAGCAAGGATGCTTACCAAACACAGCAGCGGTCATAGCATGTACTTGCCGTTTTACACCAGTCAGCTCGTCTACCACCGGTTTGAGAGCTGCTTCTGTGTCTTCAGCTCTTTTCCGCAAAGCGGATTTCTCTGTGTTCCAATCCGCCCGCTCCTTGGCGAAGCTCTCTTTTAGCTTTTCCATAGCGGCTAAGGCGCTCGTCAGCTCATCTTTTGCTTTGGAAGTTTCGGCCTGTTGGGACTTGATGTTCTCTTGCAGATCAGCGGTTTGGCTTTCCTTTTTGCTCAGTTCAGCCTATAAAGAGACAGATACATAATGAGTTGACAGTACATATTTGAAGTACCAAGCACATAACAAGTTATGTCCTTGATACTTGGGGGCTAATGCATATTTGCTCCTTATCAGAAATTTCTACAAGTCCCAAGCACAATACAAGTATTAATCTTGGCACTTGGGGGCTAATGTGTGTTTGCTCAAAAACTGTTGGTATGGGAATTCTTATACAGTCCCGGTTCATCTTTATAAAGTTAAACCGGCCCTTGGGGGCTATACCGGTGAAAGAGCAGTATGGCAAATTTTAAGGAACCGGTTCATCTTAAAGAAGTAATCCGGTCCCTGGAGGCTAAATATGCAAAGTTAAGTTATGACAAAAGTCCCGGTTTAGATTGGTACCATAAACTGACACTTGGGGGCTACTAGGAGTTGATAAACTGCAATTGGACAAAAGAGAAAAATAGTAGTTACCTCATATCGCTCCTTCAGCAAGTTTACCAAACTAGCTTCATAGTCACGGCTGGTATACAGACGGTTCAAGAAGCCAGAGTGAATGTCTTGAGCATTCAGATGGGCATAGCTTGATAAATCGGCATTCCATTTGCCTTTGCCGATAGCAGAGAGCTCGTCCTTGGCAGTATGCTTTGACAAAGCGACAGGATTGCCAGGAGTGGTGTGGCCAGTGCCAGTAATCATAATGTCATCATCTTGGTCATCAGCAGCCTTCACTGGAGTTGGCGGTTTGTCAGTATCCTTAACTGGACTGACCGGTTTGTCATCAGTTCGGACAGGGCTGGTTGGCTGGTCTGCATGGCTTGTAGTGTCAACTTGCACTTGTTCGGCAAGGAAGTCATGGTCTTGAGGCGGCGGATCGTTAAGCATGTCGTCGGCATCGGTTTCTTCCGGATCTGGCATTTTTCCCGGTTCAATAGCTACATTATCATCAGTCGGTTTGCTTAGCCGAGCCTTCTTGCTGGGTCTCGGCTTGGCGCTGAGAAAAGATAGACATGAGGATCAGTACAGTATGAAAAGATAACACATCAGAATAAAGAAACATGCATAGCTCACCCAGGAACTGTTTTGAGGGGTGGAAGCTATGTGGCCGATGACTCGCCAGAAGATGAGTGAGAAGTACCCTGATAATTTGAATCAGACGGGTTAAGAGGCTGGCGGAAACAACCTGCTTTGGGGTATGAAGTATCAATGGGATAAGAGACCTCTGATCGGCGTTTCCAAACCGGACTGTTCGGTAAACCAGCGGAGGTAACTACCTGGCCGCTGTGCCGGGTTGTACGGCGAGCCTCGTGCTGCTGCGTCTTCAAAAGAAAGTTTGGGTCCAAGTAAGCAAGAGGGTGAGAAAATTTTACTTTCCGGTTTGCTTGACGGATTTTTGATGTTGGCAGAGGATCTGAATCGGAGGAAAGAATGGTTACCTCTATGTCCTTAGCATGACTGCCTTTAGCGTCGTCCTGATAATAATCATTGTCAACGAGATGTACGAAAAATGAACCAAGAGAGTCAAGTTCTACCTCTAGTTCCGGATTACCCACATCGTCATCAGCTGGTAGATCGGAGGATGTAGTGGCCCTTTTCTTGGCAGGTTTTTTAACAACCTTGGTCTTTGGACGAACTGGCTTGACCGGGTTGTCTTGCAGCTTCGCCGGTTTGTCTTGTGATGGTTTCTTGTTCCAGAACGGGTCATCACCCTGTCAGAAAATAATCACACTTTCAGAGAATATTTGGACAGAAGCAACTTCAGATAAAAAAGATTATATGATTCTTACAGCTGGTGGTTTGTTGAAGGTGCAGAAAGGGAGTAGTCCGGTTTGGGCACAGACAGCCTCCGGTTCGTTCAGTATCTTTTTTACAGCCTCAGTGACTTCTGCATCTGTAAGCTGAATGTCAATATGCCGCTGAGCATCCTTCAAACTCCCCGTATACTCACACATCAAACCGGAGCGCCGGCTTAAGGGAAGAATACTCCAGCTTATCCAACAACGTGCAAGATCAACTCCTGTCAAACCGTTTGCCATGAAGGCTCTAAGCTTTGATAATTGAGGAGCATAGTTGGCCCTTTCTCTTGCAGTCAACCTCTGAGGAAAAGGATGTGTGTTGCTCAGGCGTTCAGGGCGGTAACCCGGGAGGGGGTTTTCATCAGGTGGAGATGTATCCATGCAATAAAACCAAGTCTGGTTCCACTCTTTGGGATGACTGTGGAGTTTGGGATGAGGGAAGGTGACTTCTTTCCTTTTCTGAACCGCCATTCCGCCCAGTTCCGTGTTGGGTCCATCCGAGAACTCTGTGCGACGGTTTAAGTGAAAGAAATCCCTAAACAGTTCGACTGTAGGTTCCTCTTGCAGATAAACCTCACAGAAGACTTGGAAGTGGCAGATGTTGGTCACAGAATTGGGACCGATGTCTTGAGGGCGTAGCTGAAAATTGGCTAGTACATCTCGGAAAAATTTTGAACCGGGAGGGCTAAAACCTCGCCCGAGATGATCAGCAAACACGACTACCTCTCCATCCTTGGGTGTAGGAGGATTTTCCGGGCCAGGGACCCTCCAGTGGATGACATCTTTCTTGGCTAAAGCACCCGTTTTAACAAGATTGCTTAACTGCTCTTCGGTTACTCGAGAAGGAGCCCAATTGCATTCATAGATTTGTTTGGCCATGGCAATGGAAATCTGAAACATGATTATTGCCGGTTTAAGATTTACAGTGGACAACTATACAACGGTATAAGGATGTAAGCATATTGTCAAACCGGAATTGGTTATTCGTAAACCGGAGTCTGACAATGGAAACAGTACAATGATGAATGCATTGGCGGTTCAACAGGGGACTAATGGTATCTACTGGATCATCATTTTGTATATGAAGTTAAACCGCCCAATCTGGTACTCCGTGTGTATAAGTAAAGGAAGAAACAAGTTTCACATCTTGCCATGGTAATTTCAGATCTACCGCGCGTTGGAAAAACAAAATATATTTTGACCTAATTTCCAGCGTGTTAAAGGTTCACCAAGTTGAGATGAGTTTTATACAAGGCAGATGTTCTATCAAGAAGAAAGGAGTCTAAACTACAAAAGGCGCTGAAATAGTCAGATCTAACCGGCCATAGGTGCTACCGAAGGAAGAACAGCTTCTAGCTATGAAGAACACCGAACCCTAATGGCGGATCTAGGGCGAGAAGAAGAAGGACTTACTGGTGCAGGAAGAAGCAGCGGAGGATCACTATTTTTCTCTGATGCGATCGGGTTGATGCAGCGGCCTTTGTCAAAGCAGAGGTGAAGGACGACGGCGGCGGCAGAGCTTGAGGGTCGGTCGGCGCGAGGAAGACGACGACGCGAAGAGGCACGAGGGGGGGAAATGGAAAGACCCCCTGGCCCTATTTATAAGGGCAGAAAGATAAGCGTCAAGCGCGAAAATTGAGGAGCCTAAATTTTGGATATGAGGTGGAGCTGTCGCCTCGATTGTCGGAGGCTCGTTAATGATAGGTGACGTCACGGCGGTTTACCATGATCCTAGAAGATGATGTCACGACGGTTTACAAGATTATGTGAAGATGTTGAAGAAGAAATTTTCTTAAAGTATTGAGGATTGACATGAACCAGTTCAAATCAACCTGGGGCCTAATATTGGGGATATTACCACTGGGCGTAAACCGGCCAGGAGAGGCCGGGTTAACCCCATAAGTAGTTCATCTGTATCTGAAGTCCATGAAGACAGACGGTGACGCTTCATGAAGGCCCAGGGCCAAAAGCCGGTTTAAGGCTTGTAGACATAAACCGGTATTGATATGTAAACTTGTGTTGTAAGATAGAAGTAGCAGAGACCGAGCCGGACACGATTATGAGCCGGCCTTGGGATTCTGTAAACCGACGGGCGTCAACCCATGTATATAAGGGGACGACCTGACGGCGGTTCAAGGACAACAGACAACAACTCGAGACTCGGGCAAAGCGTATTCGCTCCCTGGTCATCGAAACCCCATCAATTCCATCTCAACTAGACGTAGGCTTTTACCTTCATCGTAAGGGGCCGAACTAGTATAAAACTCGTTTGCGTCCCTTGTCCGCTTTAACCCCTTTAAGCTAACCCGTAGCGATGGCTCCACGACTAAGTCCTTTCTCTAGGACATCTGCCGTGACAAAACCACGACAACTACAAAACCCAAAAATATTACTTTGCTACCATTACCGTTACTTCCATATTACTTTGCTACTAAATACTTTGCTGCAGATACTAAGTTATCCAGGTGTGGTTGAATTGACAACTCAACTGCTAATACTTGAGAATATTCTTTGGCTCCCCTTGTGTCGAATCAATAAATTTGGGTTGAATACTCTACCCTCGAAAACTGTTGCGATCCCCTATACTTGTGGGTTATCATAGGTATAGATATACCACATCTTTCATCAATAGCTGGACAAAATACCACAAATTGATTTTTTTTTCCTTCTTTTCCACGTCCAGGCCCACACCTCTTTTTTGCCAGGACGAATTTGCCCTCACCTCGTTTCCTGGTCATATGAAGCGATCGACGCGAGACATAGAACGAAGCACAGCGCCGCCGCCGCCTCGGTTCTCCTCCCAGCACTGCCGCCATGAACTAACGCCTCGTCCTTCCTTCCTTCCAGGCGCGCGGCCACCTCGTCCTGCTTCCTGTACTCACATACCTTCTGCCGCCGCCCCAATAGGTTGCCTCTCTCCCTCGCTCTCTCTTTTGATCTGACCTGTGTATTGAAGAACCCCAGGCCATGGAGATTATGGTGGAAGAGGAGGAGAACTAGCGGGCAGCTTCACAAGTACGAGTAGAACGTGTTGTTCGCGAAGATGGAGCCAGAGGGTGCAGCTCCGGGCGGAGCTCCGGAACGGTTAGTCGATCAACCTAAGTAATTGAATTGAAGGGTTTTGTGAATTGTTAACTGCATATTGACGAATACTTATGCCTACTCATTGTTTTTATTTGAAAATCGTGTAATTTTGTAGGGAAGAAGGTGCGGAGTTGCGCGTTGTCATTAATAAACTAATCTTTAGAGTTCTTCGATTTGTCGCAAAGCTTGACGATGGTAGCGAGCATCAAGTTTCCCAGCATGATGTGGAGTTTGAGGTTAACATGAAACGTTTTACTGTTGAAAAACTGATACAACTCATTGGGTCCAAAGTTGTTTGGGGGAGTGCGCAGGAGGTCCATATTTTGTGCAAGGACAAGCATTTTGAATCAGTTGAGAGGCTTTATAACCACTGGAAATTGCTCACATCATTTCTTCAGAGATGGGAAAAGAAAGAATTGCTTGTGCTAGCTCAAGTTGTGGCCATTGCAAAGGGGGTTACGCATCATCTTGTTTAGAATTATCCCATCTAGTGAGATAGTAGACAACATCATTTGCTCAAGTTCTGACAATTACCAGTCAAATGCTAGTAGTGCATCATGTGTTGACGATTCTATAAATTGTAATGTGCTTCGTAATAATGAGAGATATGTGCAATCTGATGGTGGAGTTGTCATTGATTGGTCTACTCTTGAGCTAATTCCTATTGGTGATGTTATAATAGCTCCTATGTCCCAGGAAAACATGTGTGAGGTACTTGGAATTGAGGATGAGGTTGAGGATGCTCAACCAGTAAATGATGCATCTCCAGTTGTTGTGTGCCATGCTAATGAGGAGTTAATGGCTGAGGGAGCTATACCAGTTGATGACCAAGTTCCTGAAGATATAGAAATGTACTATGACAAAGATCATCCTGAAGTTGAGAAAGGTTCAATCTTTCCAACGATGATCGATTGCAGGAGAGCTGTGAGGCAATGGGCAATTAATGAAGAATTCAACCTTGGGACTCATAGAGCTGACAAGAGTAGGAGGATGGCACATTGTATGGTTGAGGATTGTCCATGGAAAATAACATGTCGTATTATGGCTGACAAGACAAAGACCAGGGTACTAACATAGCTTAATATTTCACCTTTTTCTATTATTTCTATTATGGTAGCATCATATTATTTGAGAAACACTAACAAATTTGTTATGTATGCAGGTTAACCAGATTGGACCAGCACACACATGTGTTTCGAGTAGCAGGCTAAATTCAGCAATGGCCTCGCAAGATTGGGTCCAACGAAGGTCTAAGAAGATTTTGAGGAAAACTCCAAACATTGGCTGCAAGGATTTACAGGAAACGCTCGAGGAAGACTGGAATGTAACCACTGGGTATCACACTGTATGGAAGGGGAGAGAGAGAGAGAGAGAGAGAGAGCAAAGGATGAGATCTATGGTTCTTGGGGTAGTAGCTTCCGTTACCTATTCAAATCTCTACTCCTAATGGATGAGTTGGTGAATCGTCTCCGCGGTTTATTTTCGCTAGGTTTTTTTTATCTCTCCTCCCACCACCCCCTCCCACCCTGGTCCGCGGTTTATTTTCGCTGGTTTTTTCGTCTCTCCTCACACCACCCCCTCCCACCCTGGTCCATTGGTTTATTTTTCTCTCCACTCTTTATTACAACCAGAACTTTCCTAACGTATAACAAATCACGGATCTAACTTCCTTAAATTATGCAAATCAATCGATTCCTTTTATTGGTTCAATTTGTCTTAGGAAACAAATAACAGATTTTCAGGAAACAAATAATACATTTTAATCTAACTTCCTTAAATTATGCAAATCAATCGATTCCTTTTATTGGTTCATTTGTCTTAGGAAACAAATAACAGAATTTCAGGAAACAAATAATACATTTTAATCTAACTTTCCTAACTTATCTAAATCAATCGATTTCTCTTATTAGTGAAATTTGTTTTAGGAAACAAATAACAGACACATCACAACTTTCCTCCCAATAAATAGTTTCTTAACATTTGCAAACTTTCCTAATCAGACACGTCACAGACGAGCAGGTACTAATATCATGTTACCAAACAATAAAACCCCATTTGCATAGAAATCAGTTCAAAAATCCTAACTTTCCTAAATTTTTACCTTTCCTTGATAAGAACCAATATTTCCTATGTTTTCCACCTATTGAAGGAAATCACCCCTCCATCGATATTAGCATTTTTTTGAACTGAGATCTCCAGGTTATGATTTTTTTGCGATTCTTTCCAATTGTGACCTCTCCTTCCACTCCGGCTCCTTCTTGCATAAACACCTCCACCACAGCCAGGTGACACCGCCCCAGACCTCCTGCCTCTCCACACCTTCTCCGCCACCTCCTTCTCGTACTCCATTAACAATCCCTCTGCCACATTTGTCCACGGCGGTGTTGAGGGCATGGCGCAGCAGCGTACCAGCGGTAGAGCAGCGCATAGCAGCAGGAAGCAACACGCAGCAGGCGAGGCGAGCGGCCGACGGTGGAGGGCAGAGATGCGGCCGGCAGAAGATGGCCACGACTGGAGGCGGCGCGAGGCAGGGACGCGACAGCGGGGCGAGCGAAGGGATAGGCGGCAGCAGACGGGGCAAGCGCAGCCAGCGAGAGTGTGGCGCGCGGCCAGGGTGTGTGTCATGCGGGGCATAGTGGTGCGGTGGCTGCGGCGAGCACGACGGCAGCGGCGGGCGCGACCGACGCGGTGTAGCACGGGCGTGGGCATGGAGAGGTAGTGGCCCCGCGGGTGCGGAAGAAGAGCGGCAGGCTCGAGCATGGGCGTGCATAGGAGCGGACATGTGCCACGGGGTCAATCCGAGGAGCTTGGTGGCTACCCCTGCAATGGCCATGGCGGACGGCGGTTCTCGGCCACGGCGAAATACCTAACGAGAGCAAACGAGAGGGGAAACTCGGGAAAGGCAAGAGGAGATCATGGCGGTGTCAATGGCGCCCTAGGGAAAGACATGGGAGCTCGGGACGGCGCGGATCGAACGGTAATGTCGCGGTGGCCCAAGGTTGAGGAAGACGGCAGCGACGTCGATGCGGGGGTGCTGGACTTGAGATCTCGTTGGCGCAGACGAAGTAGCGAAGGCGTTCGGAGCTCCTCGACAAGCTCCTAGCCCGCAGGGAGGGCAGTGGCCATGTGGACGGGGTCGGTCATGGTGGCCGTGGCGTCTGACTTCGTCCAGATCGACGGGATTGAGCGAGCGAGGAGGAGAAGTGGATTTGGGAGGGGGTGTCGAGGAGGAGTGAGGCCATGGGGCAGGGAAGGAAGGGCGTCACCCTTATCCATTCCCCTTCGATGCCAGCGAGGTGGTCGGGCGGGAGCCCGGCTCTGTAGCGACGCGGCTCGGGGAAGAGGAGAAGACGACCGCGCGGGGACTGGACCGTTGAGCCGGTTCGGTGGCAAGGCCCGGGGGCAGGGCGAATCCCCTTTTACATCGTCCTTTTGATTTTTCAATGTATTCTAATCTGTTTCTCCTTTTTAACACCGTTTTCTATTTATTCTTATCAACTAAATGATCTCTACTCCTAATGTCTCAGTTGGTAGTCTCCGTTCCGGTTTTATCTTCGTCCCACCTCCCGAGTGAGGGAGAGGGGGAGAGAGAGTGAGGAAGAGGGTGTGTGTGAGAGAATTTGATGGTAAAAAAGGTCGTCAATGTCACTTAATATGTATGAGAATATTAAATGTAATATTAACATAATTGATATTGAACTTTTAAAGTTAATGTGGCCCCGTTGCAACGCACGGGCGTTCTTCTAGTTCAAAGTAGAGATGGAACTTAGATCCTCTGGAAGCATTGTTGAGGTCGATACTAAACTAACGGATGGTAAAGTTTACTTTCACAGATTCTTTATGGCAATTAAGCCTTGTTTAGATGGATTCCATGCTGGATGTAGGCCTTATCTTAGCATAGACTTGACTGCATTGAATGGAAAGTGGAATGGTCATTTAGCTGCATGCACTGCTTTAGATGGACATAATTGGATGTTTCCTCTTGCATTTGGTTTTATTGAGGTTGAAGATGAAGATAATTGGAAATGGTTCATGACACAGTTGCATAGAGCATTAGGACCAATTTCAAAGCTTGCTATATGTACTGATGCATGTAAAGGCGCCAAGAAAATGCAATTAAGAAAGTTTTTCCTCAAGCAAAACAGAGTGAATGTTTTAGGCATTTAATGCAGAATTTTTCGAAAAGATATAATGGTGACATAATTGGACACATGTGGGCTGCCGGAAAGACATATAGACCATCAATGTTTGAGCACCACTTTTCCAAGGTTCTAGAATCTAGCCAAACTGTGGGCAAGTACTTGCAAGATTACCATAATCTGAAGTGGATGAGGTCTAGTTTTGACACTGAGACCAAGTGTGATTACATTCATAACAACCTTGCAGAGACCTTTAACAATTGGATAAAAGGAACCAAAGATCTTCCCATAGATGTGTTAGCTGACACACTTAATGGAAAGATAATGAAATTGGTTGCAACAAGGAGAAAGATTGGGGAGAAGCTACAAGGACGGATGTTGCCAGCAGTTGTACAACAAGTGAACAATAGAACAAGAGGGCTTGGGCATTTGAAAGTTACCAGATCAAGTAATTGGAAAGGTTGGGTGAGGGACATCAACAAAGACAATTTGAGTCATGTGGTTAACATAGAGAAAAGTGAGTGCACGTGCCTTGAGTGGCAGCACACAGGTAAACCGTGTGAACATGCACTTGTTTTCTTGATTGGGTAAAGGAACGTGAAGATGGAAGATTATCTTCATGAGTACTACTCTCTAGAAAGGTTTAAGGCAGCGTATAGGGGGGTTGTAGAGCCCCTCACAGATCGATCACAATGTCCTAATGTTAAATTAGACTTTGTATTGCATGCACCACTCCCCAAAAGTTCCAAGGGAAGAAAAAGGAAGTTGAGATTTAAAAGTTGCCTTGAAAAGGGAGGAGGACATTATAAAAAGAAACCAGCACCAAAGTGTCAATTAGGAAGCCAAAACAGGTGCAAGAAGTGTAAGCAACTTGGACATAGGCAAGCTAGATGCCCAAATAATGGAGTGAAGAAAAGGTCATTTATATTGATTCAGATTTTCTTAACTCATATTTTCTCTTGTAATGCTCGAGTTTGTAACATTGTTTGGATTTCTTGGCAGGAAACCGAAACCTAGAAAGATAAAACCAAACACCAAAATTGATGTTGAATGTACAATCCCAGGAGATGCTCTCCAACAAGTCAGCCCTCGTCCTGTTACAAGGAGGCAAGAAATAAAGCTTCACTTCAATTTCTCAAGTGGGCATGGCATATTTTTTTCTCAAACTACATATTGTGCAGCCAATCATCTCTTTGTAGCCCTCTTGGAGGGATGTCTCCATTGGCTGTCTCACAAGCGAGCCCTCGCCCTATGACTAGGAGGTTTTTTTCTGCTTTATATTCAGTATCTTTACAAATGTGGCATGTTTTTATATTAAACAATGTTTTTTTGTGTAGTCAATCATCTCCTCGTAGCCCTCTTGGAGGGATGTCTTCATTGGGTGTCCCACAAGCTAGCCCTCGACCTATGGCGTGGAGGTAACATTTTTCCCGCTTATCTTCAATATCTCTACAATTGTGGCATGTCTTTATCTTACACAAAGCTTTTTTGTGTAGTCAATCATCTCTTGGTAGCCCTCTTGGAGGTACATCTTCATTGTCTGTCCTACAAGGCAGCCCTCTTCCAAACACAAGGAGGTGAAAACAAATCTGATTTATTTCTTGAATTGTGTATAACATTGGTCTTATTTTTTTTAATGCATCAAATTTATGTATTATGTAGGCAACTTTCTATGGAAACTGGGACTCCCGCTTCTCCACCAAAAGTAGTTGTGAAGGCCGCAAAAAAGCTCATGCTGAGGAAGAGAAAAGGAGTGTAGCATGCCATTTTGTAATCTTGTTATGTGTTTAGTGATCTGCACGAAGTTGATGCCACTTCTTTAAGAAGTCTATGATTTTCGATTAAATTCCTGTCTTTCAATGTCTTGTGATTTTGTCGTGTGTGTACTGAGATGATTATTCACTTAAAGCTTGGTGCAACTTGTCAGATATAAATTTATATGTATTAATTCTGGATTGATATATATTCTTGTTATATGTGTGGTACAGAAATATAGAGAGGTCATGTCAAAATTTTAGGTGAAAATGCTGTCGAAATTTTGATTATATCCCTATCAACAGAACTATATATCACCACATGTTACATCCCAATCTAAATTTTGGTTACATCCATACGGACAAGGATCCATATCTTCTTGCAACAGTTGCTATAGCCATCAACAGGTAACAAATTTATTAGTGTGTCTTACTAGTATTTTAGCCAAATGCTAACAAAGCTAGCAACCAGAACAACGAGCAGCTGCAACTGATGGAGCAGACAGCATGTACAGTGAGAACTTCTCCAGCCAGCAGCAGCTACGTCTGGACGGAGGACGCGCTGCATTAGTACGGGCGGCAAGCGGGGGATGAGGAACGACAAGGTGGTGTTGCGGGAAAGGAGGCACGGCGAGACGGCGGCTCGCCGGGGAGCTGGCACGGCGAGGCGGCGGCGCCGGGAGTAGGCACGACGAGGCGGCGCCGTGCTTCCTTCTGTGTGATCACCTCGTATGACCAGGAAACGAGCTGAGGGCAAATTCGTCCTAACAAGTATGAGGTGTGTCTGGACGTGCAAAAGAAGGGAAAAAATCATTTTGTGCTATTTTGTCCAGCTACTAGTCAAAGGTATGGTATATAATCCAATAAAAAGAAATGTGTGCTATAGGAGCAAAGTCCCGGGAAAGATGTGGCATTTTCTCAAATTGCCTGCCGGTGGAGACTGGGGCTGCGGCGGCGGCAGAAAAATTAGGAGGAAAGGGGGAAAAGGGGACGCATCGGGAGAGAGGGTTTGGCGTCATAGCATGATGGGTAGCTTCTCTACGAAGGCAATCTGGCTACATGGGCCAATGGCAACAAGCTGCCAAACACACGGCATCGTCGAATCGCTGGCTCGATTTCTTTTCTTCTTTCCCAGCAATCTGTTTTGTCTTCCATCGCTCCGACGTGGCATAGCCTAAGAAGCGCCCATGATGCACACGTTAATGTTTTGGATGTGCTGGAGCAATCGGGCAGCGACGACAACTGTACAATGATGGTCTGGAGGTAGCAGCTGTCCAGGGTGGTCCAGCAGCGGTGGTGACTGTTCGGTAGTGGTCCGGCGGAGATCCTACTGTGGCGACAACTATCTGTCTGCGGTAGGGGCGGTGGTCCGGGGGCAATCTAACGACGGCGACGGTGGTCTAGCGGCAATTCGGTAGTGATTTCGTGGCCATTTATAGCGGAGCGTTGGCGTGACATTATTGGAGATCATATTGGGAGAGGGTCAACTCCCTCTCCATTCAAGAGAAGATGGACTGTTTTATTGGTGATCATCAATAATTTATTGGGAAAATGAGAGCTACTTATAAGAGCAAATACAATAAGCTTATATAAACAGGCTATAAATGTTAAAATATTATTTTTCTGCTGGCATGAAAGGGAGAGAAGAGGAGCCGGCTACAGAATAAGAGCCAGCTGCAACACGTGCTCCTAGGCACTACGTGAGAGTGAGAGGTGGGAGATGTATTAATGAAGTAGTACATATTTATATCTTACTATTGTACTTGCCGGCTATAAGGTTGGCTATATATGACATGGCAATATCATATAGTCATCAGCTGGCTGTACTATTAACCATGCTCTAAAGCACAAGTTTTGATGAATCCTAATGATACTAGAAGAACGCCCGTGCGTTGCAACGGGGCCACATTAACTTTAAGAGTTCAATATTAATATTCTCATACATATCAAGTGACATTGGCGACATTTTTACCATCAAATCCTCACACACACACTCTCCCTCCCTCTTCCTCACTCTCTCTCCCCCTCTCCCTCTCTCTCTCTCTCTCTCTAACACACGCACACATATCCATCTTATTGGGTACAGGACCATAATCCATCTATTTCACACACACACGCTAATGCGTAACAATATGGATTATGTGTATTATATTTGCCACCACAACTGAGGAAATTAATTTCATGTAAATAGGCCAGCCACAGCTCCAAGAATACGCGGAGGAGGTGGCCCGGGTCGGCGTCGGCGCCGTCCGGCGTGGGCCACGGGCCCGCTTCCAAGTGCGTCTGTGCGCCAACCACCCACGCCGGGTCCTTCAAGTGCCGCTTCCACCGCACCAACTCCCAGGGCCACGGCCACGGCCACGGCCAGGGAAGCCGCCCTTCTTCGCTCCCTTCACCGGCCGCGGCGGATGCGGTGCCGCGGCACCCGGCCTCGCCGTCCTCGTCCTCCGGCACCGTCGCGACCCAGTGACGCAGCCCAAGCATCGGCCTCGAGAATCAAGAACGCTCGGCAACGGAGAGGGAAGGGAAGATCATATACATGTCATAAGAAAGGGAGTTTATTTACTGCTCCCTCGATGTATTGTTTCCTTTGTTTGAAGATTGATTACCATCTGTGAGTTAAGGTAAGGTTAATGTGATTGAGCGATTTTTCTAAGTAATGTGATTGAGTGATTTAAGGTAAGGTTAATTAATTTAGATTTGATCTTTAGAGATTGTTCGTGATTGATTCTACATTACTAAATAACTTGCGCCAGTATGGAAAGTTCTGATCTTTTCATAATTCTTTCGTTGTGTGAGAAGGTGACGCAAAAATAAACCGATGAAGTGGAAGAGGGGACAAAAAAACCAGCGAAGGTGGGAGGAGGTACCAAAAAAAACCATGTGAGGTGGGACGAAAATAACCTGGAAGCGAGATTACCAACTGCTCCATTAGGAGTACTAGTAGACTGCCCGTGCGTTGCCACGGGCTTTTCATAATTTGTATTGGTTGCATGTAAATTTCATATAGATAGAAAATATAGCCAAAGTAATTGTAATGTACTTCGCTTGCAATGTATTTCGATAATAAAATGTAACTCTACCCTATACACAAAAGGGTTATCATATCTGATGCACAAAATAAAGGTGGTACACAAATATTGACCTCTTTATTGTGCATTGCATTACAAATGATAATAACACTTGAATGTTTTTTTATGCTTAAGATCGATTGTCTCGTGAAAGCGTGTGCATTGCTATTCTCCTTTAATTAAAATTAACACATGGATGATTTTGTTCCCTTTTAAAAAATGTTCCAAGAAGTTACAACCAGAAACTTAATTGCAATGTGCAATTGGCTGGCAAACTATTGCATATGAACTTAGGCACTTGAAACCATACAATTTACCATTTAGAAACTGCTGCAGCAAAACACATCTTCTAGAACATGCTACTCCCAGCTATCTTGGGAGAGGTAGATACATCAATCTTTGATAACATTTGTTGATTAAAAATTTATTGGCATTTATTTATATTTTTATAGTAATTTTTAGTTTTGTTAGAATTATGTAACTTCAGATTTGGTGTATCGGCTCAAAATGAAATTCACATAAGACTCAAAAGGAAATGTGTGTGTTGTACTATGAACTATGATGTAAAGGGAAGCGACCAACTCCTATTCAAATACCAACCGGAGAAAAACCCTAATTATACATACACTAAGACATTAAAATCAAAAATAAGGGTGAAAGGGCGATTGACATGCAGCATCAATTGTGAATAAGCAGGTTAAAACTTGCCCAGAGAATATTGCTCACGACTCACAAGTTTACAACATACTTTTTTCTATATTAGCACAAAAGTCGAATAATACATGGTAGGATTGAGGAGGAGGAGGTCTATAATATTGGTCTTATCGATTGTTCATTATTCTATTAGCAACTAAGAGAGAGAGGGGGGGAGGGAGGGAGGGAGAGAGAATCGGATCACCAAATTGTCTCCATGTGTCTACGCTATCTGAAAACCGCCATATGTGAGAAGTAATGGGGTCAGGATGTCTCAGGGCAGCACGCTAGATCAGGCCGGATCACATCATGCTGGAAAAAAATATAGTTTTCTAAAATATTGCAAGGCATCCCGAAGATATTGACGTTACAAGTTGCTACGAGCTTAAATGCTTAAAACAATCAACCAAAAATACCAACATACTTCTCCATTTTGAGCTAGTCCACCTAACGAGGACTTCTTCATTAATACCCACAATCGTTCCAGATAGCCAATAGGAGATAAAAGTTAGTAAATGTTGTACTCCCTCTGTTCCTAAATATAGGTCTTTTTTGAAAGTTCAATAAGGACTACATACAGATATATATAGACATATTTTAAAGTGTAGATTCACTCATTTTGCTCCATATGTAGTTCACATTGGAGTCTCTAGGAAGACTTATATTTAGGAACGGAGGGAGTACAAATAATAATTCCAGTTGAGTTGAAAGACTTAAATTAAAAACCAACAAATATATGCAGGGTTATTTCATACTGTTATTTTAATGGGCACCAATAACGTCCTTTTCAGCATCATAATATATAATCCAAAATCATATTAACAATTTTGGGGTAACTTTATACTACTTATGAGTATAAATAATATGATTAATTAACAAATCTTGGATTGTAATAGATCTGAAAAAACATTTACATGTTTCAAAGAGTCAGATGGTGTGAGTATCGTCTGAAAGCTTTCTGGATAAATAATGATATATGGAGTTGTTAAGTTCAAGAAAACAGAATGGCTCTCCTTACACAAAGTCTAAGTTCACCACCGTTAGATTTATAAATGGGGAAAAGATGCTATGAATAAGAGAAACAAAAAATAAAGATAGAAAGGTGTTAAGTTCACCACACTCTTTATTTGCTTACTGGGTTGAGTAGGTAACAATATGTTTTAGAAGATGATGACTTCCTAATACTTTAGCACATAACTGTACTCTACTAAACCGTGGGGGACGAATCGGAGGTACAGTAGAAGAATGAACAAATAGATTTTATTTATATTATCCACACCCTACATGTACAACACTGAGAAGCTCCTCGTGAAACAAGCTTACAAGAGTGAGCATTGAACAATCATACTCTCTTCTTGCTAGCCGGTGCTGAGAACACTTGTGCAGCAATTAGTATATCAATGTCCTCGTAGATAGGTTGATGAAGATTGCCAGCAATGAAAATATCATCCAGTTCATAGGCCTGAAAATTTCACCACTGGCACTCATGGGAATTAGTTAGTACTAAAAAGAATGGTATAGCTCTCGCAAGAAATTACATACAACTCCATTGCTGGTTCTTCAATGTCAAAATTTCAGCATATATGTGAACATTAAAAAGACTTCACATACCTAAATAAATTATGAAAAACACTCATGCTGCAGTGCGGCTCCCGTGTCCTCGTCAGTTTTGACGCCCTACCACGTACTTGCAGCTTGGGGCGCGACCCCTACATCCTTGGTGGCGGCCACAGCGCCCACATCCACGCTTTGGCAGGAACCATATAACAAAAAATATATTGTGGACCAAATGTTCATGGAATTTTGCAGTATGATATAGACTACAAATGGGTATGATAGGAAAGAATCCTCAAATTTCCATTATACCATAATGTCTAGCTTAGGGATTTTGTTCCGTATCTTCTTATTTGGCACTACACCAACATTTAGCATGACGTCAACGACCACATAACGCCTTCATCACTGGTTAGCGATCTGATCATGTCTCTTACTACCTGAAAGCACAAATATTAAATTCTATTGTTAAAGATATATTCTTAACATGTCAATAAGAGGGAAAAGCAATATGGCAATTCAATGTCTCATCGACCCTGCAGTTGGCAACATCCCAAGTGATGATCAATTTTAAACATAATATTTAACTACAAGAATGACTACAATACAATTCATCATTTCTTTGTTCTGGGCATTTTTGCCCCTGAATACATGATAATACAAGGACAAACTTAAAGTATGCTGATACGATGTAGTGCCATCAAGCATGGATAATTATGCAAGGACAAACTCATGTTCTAGGAATTTTTTACCCTAAACGATGCATGAAACGACCAATAATAAACAGATTAGAAAAATTGTGCATCTCTCTTTGTCCATAATAAGTTATGTTGCTTCTTCCAAGTCAGTTTATTATTTAACCATATCGTTCGGCCACCACTCTGTCCATGTAGGGCGAGCGCTAGCATTAGTAGCATTTATCTAAACTCTGATTACCAGCACGTACAATGATTAACACGAATGTTGGTGCAAATAGAACTCACTTGTGGTGAGAAACTGAATAAGTGTTGTCGAAGGGTTGAGGGAGCTCGAAGGGGTTGGTATCACTGAACAAGTTGTTCGTCAGTACAGCCCCAAGAAAACTTTAGAAAGGATGTTTCTGTCCACCCACATAAATAAAGAGATAAATCTGTGATCGTGCAGCAAGCCTCATAAGCCACATAAATAAAGAGATAAATCTGTGATCGTGCATAAAGTAATTAACAAACCCGGTGTTGTTCTCTTCTGTCCACGGTCCGCCCGCTCCCCACCCCCGTTCTACCTCACGCCCCGTCCATCCGCTCCCAGCTTACTCCCTAGCTCCATGTTGCTCATGCTCGCCCATGTGTGCGCTGTCAGCCAGCTGGTGGCCCCAACTCGTACGGCTCCGTCCGCTTGGTGCCAGATGATTAGCACATGGATGCATCCGCCGGCCGTACCACCTGCACATCAATGAACAGTGGATTACTACGTCGACAGGGATAGAAAAATATAAAACTCACACAAACGGAATTTACAGATATCAGCAAACACTAATCTGAATACCTTCTAAATCTCACGTAGTGCAGGGGGTGCTCTGAAAGTCTAAATATCATTGTGTTACAGAAACAATGTTCCTTTCTCAGTCTACTGGGTGCCCTTAGACAGGGCCACCTCATTGTCAACCACTCCCGCATCCCTCACCCTGTCAAACCGGGTCGCGGCTTACTCGGAATTCACGAATGCCCGTGTGGCGTCATCGAAAGAGCTAAGCAAATTCTCGCCAACCGCATCGCCTTCCAGCAGATGGTCATTACGAAGGATCGATGCCGCTGCCCCTATTCCACTTTTAATATGACTCATCCAGATTCTTTTTATAATAATTTCTCACATGTTTCAATTGAATAATTTGATTATCCGAACCAATTAATGAACCAGAGATGGTTTTTTATTGCTACCTTTAAGTCATACTGTATGTTTCAGTGGTGCTGTTTTTTCTTTAGGCAGCTTGCAGAATGAATGATGAAGTTTTTTGGGCCTGCATCGCAAATGGGTTTGGCCAGATGCTCGACTGGTTTTACGACCAACTATAGAAGTGTATTCATCATTTCCATTGGCATGACCGTAATTTGTGAACCAGAAAAGATAGAAAAGCAAACTTTAATGTTAAATATAAAACGAAAGAAAAAAGGAATCCAAGTAATTAGATTTGTAAAAAGAAATACATTCGAGATGTTTCATCGATACAATAAGCACATCAGTAGGACATTATAATCATGGTATAAACTTGCTTCCTTTTTTATGATATAGATACACGCATACTGGAAAATTTGCAACAACAATAGATAACAAGATTATTTTTAGCTCACCTTCTGATTCCATTGTCGCTTTATCATCAGTTCATCAAAAGTGAAATTAGCCTACGAAGATAACTATGTATACTGAACACATGAGAAAAACACAAGTTTAATCCATCGGCTTTAGAGATCCTTGACAGATGCCATCAGGTTGAGAAATTTGATGTTATGAATAAGGCATGAAGAGAATTGTCTGTTGGTCAACATTTGCAGAAGTAAGCTGGATCAAGGATGAGTTTTCGCCATCGGTAAATAGGGACCTGTTCAAGTACAAGCTGTAGGAATAAACTTTAGCATTAATTACTGAATAGCATACAAAATTGTCTAATGTACTGCAAACTATAGAGCAAAATCACATCCCTGGTGTTGAAACACCAGTGGCACAAGGCACTTTGTCCAATTTGTGCTTCCAAGGGTAGTCTCCGAACTCTGACACGGTGGCACCATCACCAACTTACACTTGCTTGTCAGCGCAGCTGTGATGGCCCTTGCTGGGGCTCATACCTCCGAGTCGTGCTCCTCTTTCCAAAATTTGTCCAAGGTGCCTGAAAAATAATACTTAATTAACCTCCAATGAAAATAATAATACAACATGTCAGCATGGATAGCTATATGACTGTATTAAAAATTACTCTAATGTGAGACAATGGTTTGAGTTGCTGGATATTGTGGGTCATCTAGTTAAATTCAGGTCTTACTTCCTGCTTGTTGCACGAACTTCCTCGGTGGTAAGCATCGCAGTCGTCAGCATACAGGTTCACCACCTGAACTTACGCGCACAAGACATGACCTGATGCCCGATGTAGCCACATGCATAGCAGAACCACGGCAAGCACCCGTACTGAAGTTTAAGCCCCACCCTTGTTCTCTTTTCCTTGATCCTTGCTATCATCGCAACTGAAATTTCCAGCGCCCGCTATATACAGGAAAAGCAACCCGTACACGAACAAAGTTTCCTACCTACTCTCCCATCACGTAGTTCAATTTGGAGGATTGTTCTCATGTCCTTGCATAGAGCACGTACCATTACATCTGTTCTCCAATTCATCGAGACATCAAGAATGTGTACCCATATCCACAGCCAAAGTGCACAAAGTACTTATTGCCTCCCAAAAACGTGAACGTCAGATCCTCTTTGTCCTTAGCCTCCAAGCATCTTCTAGCTCATCAAACAGAAAACATATTTGCAGCGAAAAGTGATTCAATATATGAGCAATTAGGACAAGATTAGTGCTTTGGGAATTGAGAGAGTTGTCCTCCGTACTCATCCTTATGATAACATGCTTTGGGAATTAGGCAAGCTCGTGATTCTGTGGAGATGTTCGATAACATGCTTCTAGAAAGCATCATGTTACACCACGCCCATCCTAGACACCATAGTATGATGTGAGGTTGACTCGTGCACCACATTTGCCACCTGGTCTGGCCGCCCTGCCAACCCAAGATCGTTCCAAGCCAATATTTCGCTCGGTGTTCTGAAGATCTGCAGAAGAGGTTGTAAAAATCATCAGGTGTGTAACCTGCATACAGAAGAAAGATTGATACGTGCATGTAAAACTGAGAACCAGCAAATCTGATTCAAACACAAAAGAAAAAGGGTAAGCTTAATTATGCTATCCTGCTGAGCCACGGCCGGCACTACCCCTCGTCGTTTTAGGAGGAACAGGAGAGCACGAGCAGAGGATACGGATTCAGGGGATGAGAGGGGTGGGGTGGGGATCACGAGAGCTTATCCATGTCTTGGGGCGGCCATCCATGCCGAGCGGCAGCAGCGAGGAGCCATCGTGGTGGTGACGGGCGACGCATCCAAGGCGCCGGTGGCGCCGGCGTTCTCGTGATCCATGATGGCCGCGTCTGCCCGGATGGTCGTGTCCGTCGAGGTCGGATGGACAGGGCCGCACGGGCCTTTGTAGAGGGGGAGGGTAGAGGGTTGGCGGATGGGGAAGGGAAGTACCAGGGATGTGGTGCCGACTCGTTGGTCTCAGATCACCGCCGGTCGCCTGTATCCAAGTCGCCGCGACGTATCCGAGGCGCGGCGGTGAATCAGTTGTCAGATCGGAGCACGAGGAGCGGGAGGCAGCGGATCACCATTGAAGGCCGAGGAGTGGGACGGGTAGAGATGAAGGCCGGAGGGAGGGAAGAAAAAGGGGTGGGGGTGCGGCCGTGCGTGGAGGAAGATGTGTGGCAGCCATGGGTCATGGAGTTCGGTGGCGGCGGCGTCTTCCGGAGTTCGGCGGCAGGGACTGAAACCGCCCTGCCCTGGAGAGGCGGCGACGGCATCTCCCGGAGTTCGGCGGCTGCGGGATTCAAACCGCCCTGCCTTGCAGAGGCGGCGGCGGCGGCGGCAACGATAGATGGGATCGAGAGGACGGCGGCGGCGACGGAAGGGGATCGAGAGGAACGGCGTTCCTCATGCGGGGTGGTTTTCTTGGGTGCGTGCGTGGGGTGGGGTGAGGTGGGGTGGGGAGGTGACGAAAAAAAAACCAGCGAAAAAAAACCAGTCGAAAAAAAACCGGACGAAAGTGTGGGACTATTCAACCAACTCGTCCATTAGGAGTAGAGATAGATGTATCATTCAACCACATATATCCAACATCTCACGTTGCTCCAATAATGTATCCCTCACGTCATTAATAATTTGGAAAAATGTCAACTGCATTATTTGTAATGTGGAAATGACATTAATTGCACTCATCACAATTAATCTTTGAATCAACATTCAATACGATTAATCTTGGGAATAATATTATACTTATACTAGTTAATTTTCCGTGCATTGCAATGGGCGCATATATATTTTAGTGTCTCAACACTACTTATATTTGACACATGCCTTAGATCCACAACATTCTAGATTTTAATAAGGTTTAATTAGATTTGAGTATTGACAGGCTGTAGGGGAATGCAAGGAATTTTTTTAATTTAGTTGAGATTTTGGTAAGATTTGATTTGATTTGGATATGTGTAGGTGAAATAAAGAAAAGTTTTGATTTTGTTGAGATTTTAGGAAGATCTGATTTGATTTGATTAAGTTAATGCAAGACATGATTTTGAGAAAGTCTCCATTTAATTTAGATTATTCCAAATTACTCTATTTTATCTTGGTTTTTTATTTTGTGTGCATAGGTTGAGAGTACCAAAAAATCAAGAAAAACTAAGGAGGAAAGGGGGTGCATGGAGAGGAAAAAACTGAGTGAGGGAGAGGCGACGTAATCAATTGCCTTTAATAGTATATATAGTATATTTTATTTTGCAAAAAAGTAGTATGTAATATATATATATATATATATATATATATATATATATATATATATATATACTTCCTTCGTTTCATAATGTAGTGCGCACACGCTTTTCAAGAGAAAAGGCACGAGTTTGGTCAACCCAAATAATCTAAGTCATCCAACCATCTATATCCAATGTCTCACGTTGTTTTAATGAGTTTGGTGAACCCAAATAATCTGAGTCATCCAACCATCTATATCCAACGTCTCACACTGCTTTAATGATGTATCAATCACATCAACAATAATTTGGATAATTTGGAAAAATATTAATTACAATAATCATAATTTGGAAATGACATTAATTTCATTAAAGACAATTAGTTTTGGAATCAAACATTAATTGTGATTTAATCTTGAAAATAATATTAATATCGACCATTACTAATCCGGGAAAGGAGAGTCGTTGGAGATGCTCCTATTACCATTCTTCATCGAAATCTCGTGCCGGTGGAAATTGCAATAAAAGCGCATGAATCTTAACGTAAAATCTTTTGTTTTTTTAGATGTTATTAACGGAAAATCTGGTAAATGTATGTATACCTCATCAAGTCTGGAGTCTACTAACTCCTCCCCGGCCGAGACTCAGACCCAGCTCCTCCGCCAGAACCAACCCTAGCCGCCGCGGCGCAATGGCCGCCTCCGGCAAGCGTTCCGTGGCCGCCGTCGCTCTCGCGGCGATCGCTTCCTGCGCGGCCGCGCAGACGCCAGGAGGCCCGGGATCTCACAAGAACTCGATGACTTTCTCCGACGTCATGGCCATCTTGTTCTTCATGGCCTTCTTCTTCCCCGTCTTCGTCGTCCTCCTCGCGTTCGCCTGCCTCCGCCTGTTCCGGCCGCCGGACGAGCCCCCGGCCGGCGACGACTCGTCGTCGGACCGGTCGCTCCACAAGGAGGGCCTGAACGCCGCGGAGATCGCGGCGCTGCCGCTGGTGTCCTATCGCGACGTCAAGCAGCACCGAATCGGCGCCAGCGGGGTAGACCCGCTGGAGTGCGCGGTCTGCCTCCTGGAGTTCGGCGACGACGACAGCCTCCGCCTCCTGCCGGCGTGCCCGCACGCGTTCCACCCGGAGTGCATCGGCCTCTGGCTGGCGAAGCACGTCACGTGCCCGCTCTGCCGCGCCAGCGTCCTCGACCCGCCAGTCCTTGACCCCGAGGAGCTGATGCAGCCTCCGTCGCCGGAGGAGACGCCGGCGCCGCACGAATCGCCGCGCCGGCTCGCGGATCACGACACGGTGGTGGTGCTAATCGAGGACCCCGGCTGCAACGAGGAGGAGGACGAGAGGACAAGGGTCCTTGCGAGGAGGATGCGGTGCGAGGCCGCCGGGCGTCAGGCGCTGCCGCGGTCGAACTCGACGGGGCACGAGCGCGCCGGCGGGACGGAGCACTTCGCGCTGCGGCTGCCGGAGCACGTTCGGCTCGAGATCCTGATGTCGCACAGGCTGAGGCACGTGACGAGCGCGGTCGCGTCCGTGCGCGTGAGGGAAGGGAGCGCCCATGACCCAAGCGCCGGCGGCAATTCAGTGCGGAGCGCCGTGGCGAGGCTGCTCTCACTTTTCGCGCCCGGGGACGGGCGGAAGGGAGACGACGAGGAGAAGTCCGGGGGATCGTCTCGCCGGCGGCGCGATGACTCTGCCCGGGGAGCAGGAGAAGACAAGCTGAGAAACGATTGATGAATCGGGAGAACAGGAGAGCGGAACCTTGACGGCTTCGATGATTTGGCTAGCTGTGTTTGTGCGGTTTTGTGAGTTGTGATCGGGACTGCATCAATTTTTCCTACGGATTTTGAAGAACGAAAATGTTAGGGAATGGCTAGATGTAAGTCGCTTGAAAAACGAATTTGGGTCAGTTGATTTCGTTTCAGCCGTTGGATGGAAAACTGGCGGTATTGCTTCTTCAACCTCCAGACGGCCTCCTTCTTCTTCCCCCAACCACCAAGTGTGTCACTCGCCGAACCGCCGACCACCACCGCCTACTGCCCCCCACCCCCACCCCCACCACCGCAGTTCTTCCGGCCCCACCCCTCCCTAAGATAGATGATGGGGTAGCCCTCCGGCGAGCCCCTTCCTTCTCCTTCCTTCCCTCCGCCCTCCTTCGAAGTCGACTGACCACAATAATTAAAGTCAGTCGACTGACATTTACATTTAGCTATTGTGAAAATATGACTCTATTTCTGTAGTATTGTAAAAATGTCTTACATTAAGTTACAGAGACAATAGTATTTTAATTACATTAATTGCTTATAAATGGTTTTCCTAGAGGGCGCTAATTTTCATGTGTGAATATTAAAACCACACACATGATAATTCCTATTCGTTCTCATGCACCCACTTTTAAAGAAACGACACGTACGCTGTCATACACCTTCCAGAGGGAACAACTCCATTTGTAGCAATAAAACCCTATATGATGTAGCATGCCAATTACTTAGACTAGTAAAAATCCCAACAGGGTAACAAAACTATGGGACAGACTCTATATAAGTCAGCTGATTCTTTTCGGTGCAAGTCACTTTCTTTTGCATTGGCTGACGGAACTCCATCCAATGGCCTGGATTGCGCAATCATTGTTCATCGTCCTCATGCGTCGCCTCCCAAGCAACGTGACCGCCGACGTCCACCACACAAGGCCATCCCTCTAAGCCCCGACGATTTCGACGCCCGCAAGCCACCGCCGCCCCAGGCACCTGCACTTGTTTGTCAACATGCTTCCTCGCTGCTTCTCACGACATGCAGCACCGTCGCCAGATTCAACCTCGAGCTCAACGCGTCTTCCTTGCAAAATTGACTTACACCCTAAAAAAATTCAGTTGACATACATAGAGCCCACGTGTCAAACTATGCAGTATTGGCCACTTATCACAATGAGTGTTGAATGCATGCGGATTTTGAGCATCTCCTCACTATCACCATGCCCTTCCTCCTTCCACCATTTTCCAACTATCATCAACTTCATCTCTGCCCCGATTGATTGCGCTGGGCGTGACGGAGCGGTGGATGTCGGGGCGGCGGCCCCGAGAGAATCACTGTGGCGACCAGACTTCTATGGCAACGATGATGGTGGGAGCGATGTCGGCGATGCGGCAATGGTTGCGGTAGTCGGCTCTTCTCCGGCGTGTCCACGGTTTTCGCCTCGGTTTGCTTGTTGTTACGGAGTCGAAGCTGCGGCGGCGGGGGCCTGTGGTGTACGATGACTGGCTGCAGGTGGCCCGTTTGGCGATCTTCCGTGGCGCCAGCCATGCCCGGTTTTGTTTCTTCTGAGTTCTCCGTCAGAGTCGGAGCTGCGTTGTCTGGCCGCATGTCGAGTTGTCGTCGATAAGGGTGGGCTTTGCTCTGTGTGTTTCAATCTATGGGAGTGGGCTTGGCCCTTATTGTTTCGGTTTTTGCCCGGTTTTTCGTAATTAACTGGGCAATTCTCTTCTGCTTAATTAATAGATGAGGCAATCTTTGCCTCCGTTTTGAAAAAAAAAACTTCATCTCTGCCCATCTGGGCTCTCCAACGCCTCTTTTTTCACCCCGAGTCTATGTTGCATATATCTTAGAAAAATAAATATCAAATAAAATTGAAACAATGTAACTTTTCATGTGTTGAGGATAAGGATGCAATGATTAACACATAGAAGGCATAGCTTGTCCGAAGAATTACCCTCTAATAAAGTGACTATGTGACCTTCATATCGTTGCTACCAGGTTATGTCCAGGTTCAGAACTTCAAGCAAGTACCACTAAGTGATGGTGTTCAATCTTCATGGTAAAATATACTCCCACCGTCTCAAAATGTAAGACATTTTTGGATACTGTCATAGTGTCAAAAAACATCTTGCATTTTAAGACAGAGGGAGTACCAAACAATGCAGCTGCTCTCATCTATTTTCAATCTATTGCCATTTGCTTAGACTCATCTTGGAGCCATGAATGGCAAGAAAAGTAGTTTCCCAACTCCCAAATAACAACTGATGTATGCCTTTTCCAAGAAAAAAAATTAATCATCATGCATGCTTTCCTTCCAAACTCCGCGTCATCAAGTAGCTTCTTGATGCCACTAGGCTTCTTGCGCTTCGTCGCAGAGTAGTGGAAAAAGGATCTTGTGCATTTGAAATTCTTTTTTTTTTCTTGGAGAAGATTAAAAATTGGCATGTCGGCGCTGAAACCCAAAAATTTCCTGAATGTTTTCAATGGCGATTTGCAAAGTTAGTACTATGGAGCATTTGAAATCCTTTTTTTTCCTTTGGGAAGATTAAAATTTTCTTTGTTGGGCCGAAGCTGCTTCATGGGCCTGATTCCGACATTTGGCCCAATATCTAGCTAGCTGCATGCCCACCACCACTCAGTCACACTGGCCGCCACCACTCCTCAACTGCTCCCCCTCCCCCCCGAACCGAAACCCTCGCCGTAACAGGAACAATTCTAACCCACCATGGAAAAGGGTGTGGTCACTTCCCTTGCCAAACAAAATCATCCACTTCCTATGGAGGCTAGCTTCAAATAGCCTTCCACTAAGAAGTTAATCCGTCGAGGAGTGCATGTTGAACCCCTCTGCCCTGTATGTCTCCGATTAAATGAGGATGGGGGGGCACTTATTTTTCAGATTTTAAAAGGTTAAAGCTCTATGGAGAGCCCTTCAACTAGAGGAATGGGGATGTAAACTTGCAGGATGCACTGAAGCTGAAGGGGTTATCGAGGAGATTTTGAGAGCAGAGATTGAAAAGAAGCTATGGTGGTCAAACAGAAATAAGTGCAATCAAGGCGAGGCTTCAAGAAGCAGCATTGAAGATCTCCAATTTTCAGTAATGAAGCATGTGGGTGAGTACATGAACCTGTTGAACAAAAGTAAAAGTTTCTGCCAACAACAAGCCCAGGTTTGGGAACCACCTCCTGCAAACTTGTTGAAAATTAATTGTGATGGTGCTTTTCGGGAAGACACAAATTCAGGAGGATGGGGCATTGTCATCAGGAATGAAAATGGACAAGTGTTGGCTGCTGGTGCAGGACATTTACAGAATATGGCCATGGGTGATGCCTTACAAGCTGAAGCACATGCAGCTCTTAATGCAGTTTGGTGTGCATCAGAAATGGGGTGCAGGCGTATAATCTTGGAAACAGATGCTCTAAACCTGAAACAAGCTATCACTAGCAGCGATTTTGACTGGTCGCATCTTGGAACCCTGTTTAGAGAGATTAAATAAATTCCAGCTAGATGTATCCTTTGATAGCTTCTACTCCCTTCGTTTCTAAATATAAGTCTTTCTAGAGATTTCAACAAGTGACTACATACGGAGAAAAATGAATGAATCTATACTCTAAAATATGTCTACGTACATCCGTATGTTGTAGTCCATTTGAAATGTCTAAAAAGACTTATATTTAGGAACGAAGGGAGTATATTTCTATTTGCCCACGGGCATGTAATGTTGTAGCACATAATTTAGCAGCGCGTGGTGCAAGCTCAGGAATTGGCAGTCACCCAAACTCCAAGGGCCCCCGATAGGTATGCTCATGGGCATGGAGGCCCAGGGAGAGGCAGGGTCGCAAGCCACACGGAGAAGAAGGAGCCTGCACCGGACGTTAAAAAATGCAGTAGCCACAGACGCATGTAGCCCATGATGAGTCCATGACATCTGATGGGTAGACGCTAGTTTTCTTCCAATCGTGACGATCCCTATTCTATCCCCCGAGCCCCCGATCGGTAGTTGCCGCCGCTGGACCAACTGCCACAGTAGGCCAACGAAATTCTCTCTTCAATCTCTCTCTGGGTCCTCGCTTCCTCCAATCCTCCTTCTCCTTCTCTATCTGGTCAACACCCCCTAATCCAGTCTTCAAAACCCCTAATCCAAGGCCACGATGGCAGGCTGTAGGTCATCAGCAATTCCTTGTTGACTTCAATGACCATGAAGACATGCGATCTGCCCTGATGCGTTTTAGGCTCCTACCAGTTCGCTGAGATTCTACCTAGGTCGTTCCTCAACGTCCAATCTACCAAGGTGTGTAACTTGTATCCTCTTAAACATCGACTGGATACGTACCACATCTAGCTAGCAAATGTGAGTTAATATTCTAGATCATGCTACATAATTCTACCAATAGCTATATATGACTCGGAGATTTAATGTAGACAGGTCTCTAGCAAAAGTTCACATTTCATTACGCAATTGTTTTTTAAGAGATACAGTATTTCACATGAAATTGATATATGAGATCTATAATGATACCGTTTTGCTAAAACACATCTAGTTCCACCCCGGGCCCCCACACCGGGTAGACAGGTCTTTTTTTTGAGCTATTTTTGAAGATTATACTAAGGCCCCAGATTCTAGTTCCACCCCGGGCCCCCAAAATCTCAGGACCGGCCCTGAATGGAATGCAATGGTGTTCCTTTCAACAACAAAAAAACCCTCGCCGTCGCCTCCCCCACCCGGCGGCGGCGGCCATGGACGACCCGCAAGTGATCCTCGGCGTCTCCAGGAGCCAAGTGTGCGCCAGAATGGAGCACAACGGCATGGATCGCGATATGGTGGAGTACGGCTACAACCTGATGCTCTACTGCGTGTACGCCTACATCCCGGACCCGCCCGTCTCCCCCGCCGCCACCCTCTCGCTATCCGGCGTCCCCGACGGCGTCGACCGCATCAGCCGCCTCCCCGATGCGGTCCTCCGCGACATCGTCTCCCGCCTCCCCGCCAAGGACGCCGCGCGCACCGCCGCCCTCGCCTCGCGCTGGCGCTCCATCTGGCGCTCGGCGCCCCTCTCTCTTGTCGACAGCCATCTGCTCCCGGACGGCGGCGCGTCCGGGCCGTTCATCATCGGCGCTCCCTCTCCCCGCGCCATCACTGCCGCGGTCTCCAGCGCCCTCGCGGCGCACCCGGGGCCTTTCCGCTGCGTCCACCTCACCCGTGGCACCATGGACGAGCACCGAGGCGAGATGGCGCGCTGGATCGACATCCTCGTCGCAAAGGGGGTCCAAGAGCTCGTATTTGTCAACCGCCCTTGGCCGATTGACCTGCGCCTCCCCGCCACTCTTCAGCTGCGCCTCCCTCACCCGCCTCTGTCTTGGCGTCTTTAGGCTCCCGGACACCGCCGCCGTGCCGCGCGGCGCCAGATTCCCCAACCTCCGGGAGCTCATCCTCTGCTTGAATACCATGGAAGAGCGTGATCTCGCCTTCTTGCTTGAGAGAAGCCCCGTCCTGGAGTTCCTCTTCATCATGGGAAACCAGGCCGGCGGAGTGCGCCTCCGCCTTGTCAGCCACAGCCTGCGGTGCGTTCAGCTCGGCTTCTCCTTCTCAGCTTGCAATACTAGTGGGCAGTGGCTATGTTTATGCATGGTCAGAACTCAGAACTGTGAACCAGATCAGTTATAAAACTGCTGTCCTGCTGCTGCATGATAATTGCTTTTTTTAGAATACTGCATGATATATAATTGCTGTCCTCATAGATAAGAAAAAGATACCTCATTTATGTATGTATGCTGATCGATTTCATCTGCAGTCCCGCCGCATATCTGAAGAGTCCACTGGCAAGGTCAATCTCAGGTTCTGGCAGGAAGGCGGTCCCATCAAATGCGTCATGGAGAGCACGAAGAAGGTGTTCTTTTACGAGTTCAGAGGGACGAGAAGCGAGGTTACTTTCCTCAAGTTTGTCGCGGAGAGAGCTCGGGTGCTGGAGCAGATGGTGGTTGTGGTGACCAGGGAATGTTTCTCCTCGGGGGATGATAACGTGAGCGCCAAGCTCAAGCCTCTGACCACTTGCAACTAGAGCTCTTCAACAGCCCGCTCGCTGACGGGGAATCTACAGTTCACAGCCAGAAGCTAGCTTCTGATTTTGAGTTTGCTGACCCTTTTGACCTCAAGTACTACTCAACAGGACAAAGGAGCTATGTGATTTAGGGCAATGTACAATGGTTGATAAGACAGTCTTATCTTAAGTCTTGCATGTAATTCAGAGATGACAAAAAAGAGTGTCTACACTGGGTCATCTCTTAGCCTTATCTTCAATAACTAGCTATTCCTAAAAATGTGGTGATACATATTGTGCTAAGAGATCATCTCTTGTCTTCTCTTAAATAAGAGAAGATAAGCTTTTTTTTATGAGTTATCTCTTCTCCACCTCATCATTTATCCTACGTGGCACTCCTAAGATAGCACCATTGTACATGCCCTTAATGGTAGCGTGGCGCCGCGCCGTGCCACTTGTACTAGAACACTACCGGTACATAACTAGAATTTGTGTTGTGGCAGCAGCTGAAAGACCTACTTCTACAAGGCATGCTTTCTGCAGGTGATATTACATGATGAGGTTGTTTGTGCCAAATAAAGTCTTATGTGGCTGGATGCTGGTGGAAGAAGTAACAGATTGATTTAGATAAAATGTTAGTGGTAACAATTCTGTCCTGTCAGCAGGGCTACTCCAGTGAGTAGGGGTATGGAATTTCTGTTTTGTCCAACTGCTGTTTCATTCATGGAGTGAAGTAGGGGTATGCATTAGGCATTGGGCTCATTCTTAGACCATCACACCTGGCCGTGCGCATCTATGCCCAAGCTCGGCGCGACACGATGCTATAGGAGTGCCCTTGAGGATGTCAAGACTGTTAGCTATGCATACTACATAGTGAAAGATCAGCCAGTTTGTGCTGGCATAGATGAGGCACAAATGTTTCTTTCCAGGTGAAACTGTTGTTGCAAATGGTTTGCGGTAATTGCTTCATGGAAGAATGTAAATGGTTTGGACAAACAGCTCGCGATACAGCTCTCTTGGAGGCTGCCAGCATGCAAGTTGCTCAAATTCTACACCAGGGATCTATACATTGCCCTGGTTGTAACAAGCAACAAGCAGAACACTGTTCAGTTGCAAATGCATCTGAAGTTGATTGAGATTTCATTCTGCTTCGGCGCGATTCCATTCGTGCTTCTCTCAGTAGAATGCTTCTAAATTTCATTATATCCATCTGAATGGATTCCACAAGGAAAAAGGAAAACGATCATTCATAGTCTCTTTCTCTGGAAGCTACACGCAGGCAGCATCTGATACCCTTTGCCCATCCACAGAATTGGCATAATTCTACAAACCAGCATCTGAAGGTTGCTGGCAAACAAAAATCTTCAAGCCGAGATCACGTGCTGGCATCTGAAAAGGTCAGAATGGCCTCACAAGTTGGATTCATGTCGACGTCTGAATACAAACACAGTTTTTGCTTGGTTTAACTAGTACATGGCCCCTGGTTTTCCGACCTTGTTATTACCCAGCCGCTGCTGGCTCAGCAATGTGACGAACACCTAGGCGTCCTCACTTGCGTACGTGGCAAAATGCTTCCGCCACCGTCATACAATTAATCCTAGTTGGACTCAGAATCACCTGCGCCTGTCTTATTGCGACAAACATCCGCAAGTTTCCGCGGCGGACTGACTACCGATAGACCGGTGATACGGCCTTAAGTGCTCAGGTTAGGCTCAGTGCCTGAAGTGGCGGACGCCGGTGAAGAGGAGGGACACGCCGTACTTATTGCAGCAGTCAACGGCATCCTTGTCCCTCATGCTGCCGCCAGGCTGCGCGATCGTGCCGATGCCGTTCTCACACGCTTCCTCCACGGCATCCTTCCAAGCTGCAGTTTCATTTACGCGAGTCAATTTTCCGACCTGTAAGACCTCACTTGGTCAAATCAAATGGGGTTGTTGTTTTGTTCTCACCGAATGGGAAGAAGGCGTCGCTGGCCAGAGCGGCTCCCTTGGCGGCCTCCCCTGCTTTCCTGAAGGCGATCCTCAGGCTGTCCACCCTGTTTGGCTGCCCGCTCCCCATGCCCAGCATGCAATTATCCTGCACTCACAAGAGGATCAGTCAAGAATTCACTCAGCAAAACTACTCACTGAACGAAACTTGGCAGGTCAGTGATTTGTGAGTTTGCACTACCTAATTTGACAACGGTTGAAGAGAAAAAAAGGATCAATGACCAGAGTTTCTTTCTTTGCAAATTATGCCGAGTATATTGACGTTGGGTTGCACTTTGCACTAGTTTTAGACAGGTTCCTCAGCACACGCCACACCAACAGATGGTCCATAGGTGGGCATGGAGATAAAACCAAAGTCGAAAATCGGTGCAAGTTCAGAGTTTCTTTCTTTGCAGATTATGCCAAGTATCTCAGCATTGGGTTGCACTATGCACTAGTTTCAGACAAGTTGCTCCCCCCATCAGACGCCACACCAACAGATGGAGATAAAACCAAAGTTGAAAATTGGTGCAAGTTCAGCGAAAGGTCAAAATACATGATGTTATATGGAATACAAGTACTGAAAACGGCGGGTGTTTTTGCTTGCAATGGATGTGTTGCAAACTGCAATTTACTGTACCTATTTTTATTTGGCACACTGAGAAATGCACTAACCTTGGCAATCACAATGGCGTTGCTCTTGACGTGCTTCACGCAGAGCCAGGCGAACTTGGCATCCGAGAGCTCACTGTCCGTCGGAGCTCTCTCAGAACCCGTCGTGAAGGTGATGTCTTCTGGGGTTAGATCGTCGGACTCTTGAGCTAGCCAACCACCACTGACCTGCCTGAGCGACAGCATGTTTTTCCCACTTCTCTTTGCCTCAAGGATCCTCAACGTCTTGGATTTCCCTTTGAGGACCTCGAGGCCCTTCTCTGTGTATCCTGGTGCCACCACGATCTCATAGAACATCCGAGTCTCGCCATCTGTAGGACTTCTAAACTCGCGAATCTCCTTTGCAAGATCCTACACCAGAGAAATTTTATTATTTGCCCCTCTCAGGCTATCACAATTCACGACTAATTGAGAGTTTGCAAATGAGCATGCAGGAACATGTCATGGACAGTAACACAACTACAAAAACAGTATGAGCTTGTGAAGCATAAGATCAGAGTCTAGTGCATACCTCGTCAACTGTGGTGTTGAATGCAACGATTCCGCCAAATGCACTCACAGGATCTGCCCTTACGGCCAACCTGTATGCCTCAAGAACATCCTGCCGGGATGCAACACCGCACGGATTGGTGTGCTTAACCACAACACAAGTAGGATTCTCAAACTCTGACACACAATTCCATGCAGCATCAGCATCCAAGTAATTGTTATAAGACATTTCCTGCAAAGAGGAAGGAGTTATGAAAACCCCTGAAGAAGCATCGCTGAACTTTTTGACAATATGAGTTCACAAGGAGCATGAATATCCAAAAACAAGGTGTGTGTGTGTGTGTGTACTGAACAAACCAAATATTAAATTTAGAGAAACATGGAGTTCGTGGCAACAACCCAAAAGAGATTGCTCTTTGTATACTCTTGAATAATTAGTGGACCACTGTTGTTGTAACAAGAACTGGAAAATAAATATGTGACGCCCTAACCTTTCCATGGTGCTGAAATGATGTTGCAATACCACCGGCATTGACTAGAGAAAGACTCCTGTCACCGTAAAATGCGGCCTTTTGATGAGGATTTTCACCATAACGAAGTGTAGACTTCATCGAGAGGGGAACAGTAAAGCTTGGGGGAAATATATCTCCTACATACATACAACCAAGACCAATGTGATATCTGGTAAAAATAGCAGACGAACTTTCAGATAAGTATTTGATCATTTACCAAAAGAAGGATCATACCACCGCTCGATTGCTTCCACAACCACTCTGAGACGGCTGAATCATAAGAAGCCACATGCTGGAAAGCTTTCCATGCCAGCATCCGGCGGAACTGTGGGCCCGCTTGCTTTTCTTGTAGATATTTCAATAGAGAAGGGTAATCATGATGATCCACAACAACAAGAACATCCTTATGATTCTGTCAGGTTAACAAAGATATCAGTATTAAGCCGCACATCAGTTGTACAGAACTATTACATCAATCCCATGAGTATAAATGAACATAAAGCACATTTTCAATAAACAGCAAGCAGATATATGTTAACATGAACTCAATGTTATGGTAGATTGCAACAACTGCAACCAGCCGCTAAGTATGTAATTTCAAATGATAAACGCAGTTACCTTCGCTGCAGCCCTGATCAATGTAGGCCCACCAATATCAATATTTTCAATGCCATCCTCAAAAGAAATTGTACCAGAGGTGACCTTATCATAGAATGGATACAAATTCACCACAACCACATCAAATGTTCCTGTGCCCAAAAAAATGTCCTAGTTTAATGAGAATACAAGCCAAGATTATTATGTCATGGCATGATAATTGGAAGAATATTACAACGGTCCACTAACATAAGATGAAAAATATGGACTCTCACCTATGCCATGCTCATTCAATGCTTTAAGATGATGCTCCTGGTCTCTTCGGGCAAGAATACCACCATGTATACTGGGGTGCAATGTTTTTACTCTTCCATCAAGCTGCAATCACCAAAACAGAAATGTAAATGGAGATGAAAAGAAAGATATATACTCAATATCCTCTAAATGACTAGCCAGAGGCAAAGCAGAAGATGCTAAAAAGGGATGACAAGAGAAAATATAGTTTGGTAAATTATCGTATATCAATTATTCAACAACTATTACGAGGATTCAAGAGACATCAAAGAGAAGAGAATTGGAAATAAAGAATGATTGTTATATCAGATCCACATGCACCTTTTACACGAATGGACATCAGACTTGCCAACTATATCAAATATATGTCTATAGCATGGTACAGAAACATTTCACAAAATGAAATTTTAAAACACTTGCACAAATTTGATTCAGGAACTAGTTTATTGGCTATGATAAACAATGCTTGGAATAAACACATATCAAGAAATGCTGCAGTAGCCAAAGAATAAATTAAGCTGTACCATTTCAGGAAAATTTGTAATATGTTCAACTTTTGTAACATTCACTCCAGCTGCCTCCAGGCTTGACGCTGTACCTCCAGTGGAGATGATTGAAAACCTACAAGGCACAAAAATCTTGGTAAGACCCTACATAACTAGCGCTTTGGGAAAGGCGATATATGTGATGAATCAGCACTGCCTGAAGCAGGCATTGATGTACAACATAATTCCCCATGGTGATGCACGAAAGAGTAGAGTTACCCCAAGCTCTCAAGACCGTTTCCAAGATTGGCCAAGTCTGTTTTATCCGACAGTGATATCAGTGCCTGCTTCGCTCCTGTTGACGTGGGAACTTACCATCAGTTCATTGCTTCAATAGAATACACAGCTATCGGGACAAAATTGTTACCTGACTAGTTATTCATACACATGAGCCCTAACAAGACGAATCGACTAGCCCACAAGAACAAATCATTTCTGGATAGAATAGAACCAAACAAGCAATACAAATCTTTATTCATCAAAGTCCAACAGTCAACAGCCTATGTATCTACACTCGTACCACCGGCAGGAATCAGCTACTCCACTTGCTACAAATCTGCTAGTATAACAATAATCACAAAGAGGTTACCTGCTTGCGCGCCGACAGCCCTGGCACTGGCGGGCCGTTGGTGGTGGTCGGGGGCGGGGGCCCCGACGGTGGCGGAGCTGAGCCGCGGCGCGACGTGGCTCATGGCGCGGCTCCAGAGCAGGCCGCGGCTGCGGAGGCCGAGCGCGGGGCGGCGCGGAAGGGAGGTGGCAGGTCCGCCGGCGGCTAGTGAGATGGCGGCGCGAACCATGCGCGCTGGGGCTGGCGGCGGCGCGGGAGGAAGGGGGGGGCAAGGGGACTGGAGAGGCGGGCGCCGACAGGAGGAGAAAGAAAGAAAGCGGCTGCCCTCGGACTTCTACCTTTTAATAATGGGATTTTTTTTCTTTTTTTTAACGCTAACCCCATGTCCACCGAGAAGAGAAGTTGGGTTTGGGCCTGCGGCTTGGAGTGTCGGGGAGCGAGGACCGGCCAGTGAGTGGTACTGGGGCCACTGGGCAGGAACGCAACGCAACGGAACTAGGTTTAGTCGGGAATTCGGGCTGGGCTGTGGCTGGCTTGGGCCTTCGCACGAGTTTTTTTTTTTACTGGGCATGCTATTGTTTACTTCTTTTTTTACACACAGTACAAACGCAAGCGCTCATATACACGCGCATACACTCATCCTATGCCGCATCCCCTACCCCCATGAGCACCTCCGAAACACTGAGTCGGCATATCATCTTGAAATTTTACAATGTCACCGTAGGCACCTCATCGTCAACGGCCTCCACTGAATGCGCATCGCCGGAAATCATAAAATAAATCCAGCAATAAATGCGAGCACCAGGACTTGAACCCTGGTGGACTGGGGATACCACGGTCCCTTTAACCATCCAACCACGGGTTGGTCCGCTGCTATTGTTTAGTTCGTGCTATTCGGGTAATTCAGGTACCGTGGATGTAAGCCCATTTTTTTCGAGTAATTTTTGGGTTTTCCAAACTGCAATCCGGTTTAGTGCTCGGGTTTATGCCCAGCCTGAGGTCATATCAACTTTCTAATTACGACAGAATTGCAAGTTGTTTTCAAGAGATTTGATGTCATTTTTCAGAATTTTGGCATCTTTATTCAAGTTTGTTCATTTTTTTTCTCGGCGGCATTAAAGAAAAATAATTTTTTGTGCGTTACATTTAAAGGAATTTGTTATTAATTATTATGTCGATTTTAAAGTGATACTTTAGTGTTTTAAAATTATTGTACAATGCTTTACAAATATACCCACATATTTCCATTATCCGGACCTATTTCAAGCAATATCAAGAATACTTCACACAAAGTTCGTTTGATTTATTCATAATCTATTTCGATAATATTTCATAAATATACCTTTTGAAATTGAAGCATGACCAAAATAAGGATGTGACTAATTAAATCAATTTAGAAAAGATTTCATAAATATACCCTTTGAAACAATGAGGTGTTTGTTACTAGTTTGGAATGTTTTTTGAATTTGGTTGGACTTGACTGAAATAATTGGATAAACAATGTGAATGGTTTGTAAAATCAATGAAAACATGACCGCAATAAGAATGTGACATTTTTTGGCAAAAGGGAATGTGTCTATTTAAATCATTTTTGAAATATTTCATAAACATACCTTTTCAAACAATGAGATATTTGTTACTAGTTTGGAATTTTATTGGACATGACAGAAATAATTGAAAAATATATGTCAATTGTTTCTAAAGTTAATGATAACATGATAAAAATTGAGGATTTAACTATTTAAATCTAACATCTGTAAACTAATTTTGAAACAGCGAAATGTCCATAAAATATTAAAAACATTTAATTCGAAGCAATGAAAGCTTTTGGTACGTGTTTATGAGGGTGCTCGTTAGAAAGTCCTAATCTTGCACTACCAATCCACCCAAAACCCAAAACCCATTAGGATTCGGAGGCACAAACATACTGCGTACAAAAGGCGCGCGGGCCGTACGTGTTGGTTGGTCCCCCATCGCCTTGGATTGTGCAGGCCGTTGCCATGGCAGCAGGTCGGTCACCGTGGCCGCACGCCGCGGCCGCGACGGAGACCCGCATCAGTGCGTGCGCCCGGACCGACATCAATTGGCATGCCAGGCCGAGCGGCCACCCGTGCTCCGTGCGCCTCCACGGCGACGTGTTCGTGTCCCGCGAGCACTCGCGCACCATCGTACGGGCCAACAGCGTCGACGTGACGGATGATGATTCGCTCGTCGTCCGAGAGCTCGACCACCGGGTCGAGGTCGCCGACCCCGCCGCCGTCTTCCGGAGCCGCGAGGCCTGCCTCGACCTCATCCACGCCGCGCTGGCCGAGGCGCCAGCCACCCGCGAGTACGACCTCGCCGCTGGCAACTGGGAGGCGTTCCTGCCCGACGCGCTGGCCGCGCGCATCGTCGCCGGCGACGTCCATGACACTGCGGGCTTCGTCTTGGACATCAAGCTGGTCCTCTGGATCGAGCTGGTCTACAGCGAGCCCAAGGCGCTGCTCCTCGCCTGCAAAGAGGCCGCCGGAGTTTTGGCGGTCGGCCAGAAGCGCCGCTGTGAGCCGGGCGAGCTGTGCGCCATCTGTCTGTCGGGGCGGGGGACCGAAGACGAGGAGACCGTCAGGCTGCCATGCTCCCACGACTTCCATGGCAGGTGCGTCGAGCGGTGGTTCCATCGGAAGTCCACGTGTCCGAATTGCCGGCGTGATGTTGTGGAGTGCCTCGGATTCGATAGATCGGCGTCGCCCGTGGATCCTGTAGTCGGGGACGAGCAGGGCACGTCATGATGAGTAAATACTCCAAAACACTTTGGTGCTGCTCATCGCCGCTGCTAAAGATCGTCCATCAGGTTATTGCCGACGCCAAGCACTGGGCGGGCACGAGTATGGGTAGTCTTGTTCTACACTATCTGCTGCTTGTTAGTATTTTTTTTAGGCTGTTTGTTGTAGACCTTGTTTTTATGTTTATCGGCACGGGTTCATGAAAAAAACTTCCCGTGAAACCACTTTTATAGGGTGTCCCTAAAATTTAGGGCAAGTTGACATGTGAGGTCTTTTTTTCTGTTGAGAACACCTCTCCATATATTAATTAATTAAGACGTCATTACAATCGTTTATAACAGCATATGCCACGCAGGGCAGGGCGGAAAATTATTAAAAAAACCATCACATCTATTATTAAAACTAAATTTAGCAATCTCATGCACTACTTAATTGGCCCTTCTTTTTATTTTTGAGAACTTGAAGTTTCCCAGAAGTCTGATGATGCCGAGCGCTCCCTTCTTGAGGTCAACGAGCGGGGATCTGTCACAATTTTCATTTGCAAGGACAGAATCCACGAACTCGCAATCAGTTTCCAAAATAATAGGCATGTTAAGAAAAATACCAATATAAAAAACCCAGCAAGGCATGCTCGAAGCTTCGCTTCATCCACACCAGAGCATAATCCAATGAAGTCCTAAGATGAGACAATGATATCACCCGTACAACTCCTGGCCTCCACCCCAACGCTCGCGGCACTTAAACTCTCCACAAAACTTGCATCAACATTGACTTGACGTGGTCAGAAGGAGGCGGCTGCCACACCCCTTTGGATCTCACAACATTATTACTTGCACCAAAACCAGTCACCACCTCCTTTCCTTTGTAATTGGTGACTACCTCATTTGTAGGCTGACACGACGAAAAGGAAGACCAGTAACTTTCCAGAAACATAGCGGATCCTGTAACTATTTCTTTTTCTTTCCCAAAAATCAAATCATTCCTCAAGTGCCAAGCTTGCCAGAAAAGAAACAAGATGCATTCCCTTTGCGAACAGCTTATCTGGTTTAATAAAATAAGTAACCAATCCGGACCTGAATAATTGAAAGCCTCTTCCCCGGGCAAATTCCAAACTTTCCTCAACGCCAACCGAAGTGCACGAGCCTTGGGGCAAGAAACAAGAGCGTGAAAAGTGCTCTCATCCTCAACCCCACAGATAGAGCAAGTACAAAGGAAGCTTGATGGTGTAAAACTCTATTAACCTGAACCGCCACGCTATGAAATGTTGCACGCCATCCAAAGATTCTAATCTTTTGTGGGATGTTGGCCTTCCAGATAATATCCCAGAGTCTCCTTTCTCCATCAATAGCAGTGCTGGATTACCCAACATTCTCTTTCCGATCCTTAAGCTTTAACGCCAGATTATACACACACTTCACTGAAAATAGTCCGTTCTTTTCAAAATGACAAGCAATGAAATCACCATCACATGAGGAATCCGCAACTTCAAGATCTCTTCCACGCCATGAGGATAAAAAATATGTCTAATGATATTTTTGTCGCAATCACTAGACTCACTCTTGAATAAATCTGGAACCCATTTTAGTCTTGATATGTTCCTCTTGCCAGAAATTTTGAGGCCAGACATCCTTGGAAGCCAATTGTCCCTCCAAATATTGATATTCCCTCCATCAACCACCCTCCAAATGACACCATTTTTAAGGAGTTTTAGACCATGTATAATACCTTGCCACATCACTGAGGCTGGCTGAGGAAAAACCGTGTAAAGAAAATGCCCTGAGGTCTTCCTATCTCCTCGTAAAGTATGTAAGGCATCATCGAAAAAACAGAGAGAGGCTAACGAGTTGGGCCCGTTGCCAGGGTCAAATGGGTCGTCGACGGTTTCCTTCTTGCACCCGATGGGAGAGGCGGTGTCAGCTGTAGTCAACGTTGTTAGTTCCTCTGGTGCGCAGTGGGGCGACGTAGTTTCACCGAGACGCGACAGACCAGTGACGACCGATGAGGGGAGGCGGGGCGGCGCGGTTGCGTGGGACTCGATGGACCGACGATGACTAGTGCAGGGCAGCGTGGTGCCGGGAGGCGGGGTGGTGGTGTTCCTGTGCGGATTGCCACGTGGCGGCGGCAGGGTAATAGGACGAGGCGGGCATGCTGAAAGTGCAGCGCGGTTGCCTCGCACCAAAGTTTACATGAAGGCCATCTTTCTGTAGACGGGGGAAAGTTTTGGAGAATTCATGTAATCCTATTTTTTTGGGTTTAGAGGAACTGTTGGAAATGTTTTTTGGCCAAACTTCCCTAAAAATTGGTTATTTACGGGTACGCATGTTGGGGAACGTAGCAGAAATTCAAAATTTTCTACGCATCACCAAGATCAATCTATGGAGTAATCTAGCAACGAGGGGAAGGGGAGTGCATCTACATACCATTGTAGATCGCGATGCGGAAGCGTTGCAAGAACGCGGATGAGGGAGTCGTACTCGTAGCGATTCAGATCGCGGTTGATTCCGATCTAAGCGCCGAACCACGGCGCCTCCGCGTTCAACACACGTGCAGCCCGGTGACGTCTCCCACGCCTTGATCCAGCAAGGTGAGAGGGAGAGGTTGGGGAAGACTCCATCCAGCAGCAGCACGACGGCGTGGTGGTGATGGAGGAGCGTGGCAATCCCGCAGGGCTTCGCCAAGCACCGCGGGAGAGGAGGAGGAGGGAGAGGGGTAGGGCTGCGCCAAAAGAGAGACGTTCTCGTGTCTTGGGCAGCCCCAAAACTCAACTATATATAGGGGGGGGGGAGGGGGCTGCGCCCCCTCTAGGGTTTCCACCCCAAGGGCTGGCGGCCAGCCCTAGATCCCATCTAGGGGGCGGCCAAGGGGAGGAGAGAGGGGGGCGCCACTAGGGTGGGCCTTAAGGCCCATCTGGACCTAGGGTTTGCCCCCTCCCACTCTCCCATGCGCCTTGGGCCTTGGTGGGGGGGCGCACCAGCCCACCTGGGGCTGGTCCCCTCCCACACTTGGCCCACGCAGCCTTCTGGGGCTGGTGGCCCCACTTGCTGGACCCCCGGGACCCTCCCGGTGGTCCCGGTACATTACCGATATCACCCGAGACTTTTCCGGTGACCAAAACAGGACTTCCCATATATAAATCTTTACCTCCGGACCATTCCGGAACTCCTCGTGACGTCCGGGATCTCATCCGGGACTCCGAACAACATTTGGTAACCACGTATATCTATTCCCTATAACCCTAGCGTCATCGAACCTTAAGTGTGTAGACCCTACGGGTTCGGGAACCATGCAGACATGACCGAGACGTTCTCCGGTCAATAACCAACAGCGGGATCTGGATACCCATGTTGGCTCCCACATGTTCCACGATGATCTCATCGGATGAACCACGATGTCGGGGATTCAATCAATCCCGTATACAATTCCCTTTGTCTATCGGTATGTTACTTGCCCGAGATTCGATCGTCGGTATCCCGATACCTTGTTCAATCTCGTTACCGGCAAGTCTCTTTACTCGTTCCGTAACTCACATCATCCCGTGATCAACTCCTTGGTCACACTGTGCACATTGTGATGATGTCCTACCGAGTGGGCCCAGAGATACCTCTCCGTTTACACGGAGTGACAAATCCCAGTCTCGATTCGTGCCAACCCAACAGACACTTTCGGAGATACCTGTAGTGCACCTTTATAGCCACCCAGTTACGTTGTGACGTTTGGTACACCCAAAGCATTCCTACGGTATCCGGGAGTTGCACAATCTCATGGTCTAAGGAAATGATACTTGACATTAGAAAAGCTCTGAGCAAACGAACTACACGATCTTGTGCTAGGCTTAGGATTGGGTCTTGTCCATCACATCATTCTCCTAATGATGTGATCCCGTTATCAACGACATCCAATGTCCATGGTCAGGAAACCGTAACCATCTATTGATCAATGAGCTAGTCAACTAGAGGCTTACTAGGGACATGGTGTTGTCTATGTATCCACACATGTATCTGAGTTTCCTATCAATACAATTCTGGCATGGATAATAAACGATTATCATGAACAAGGAAATATAATAATAACCTATTTATTATTGCCTCTAGGGCATATTTCCAACAACGCGAGCTGTTGGAGATGCTCTAACTTCGTGAAATGAGAGACATAAAGAAGGAGGAAGAATTTGCAAAGCAGATCATCATCAGAACTCCAAGGGCACCTGCGTCGGTAGATGGTACCCCTCCCCCCTCCCCCTCCTCTTCCACACCCCAAACCAGTAAGCCAAGAATTATGAACTCCCCTACACGAGGAAAGTTTTGGGGACGACTTTTCGATGCATAATGAAGGCAGACATGTTTTTTTCCCCATAGTTCCGCTTCGATACAACCCCCTCACTAAACGTATAAATGGCAATATCGACTTTTGGCATATTGTACCCACTTCCATACATATGCTGAGACGCCCGCCGGAACGTATACATCGTACGTTACACCCCCTTGTGTACTTGGCTCGGCCCATTTACTTTTTTCTTAATTTTTTAACCTTCAAAAAATGGTGATGGTAGTGGGATTTGAAACCCCAAACCTCACTGTCTCGTTCCAAACAGAGTAACCAACGGGGAAATCTCAACTGTTGTGCTTTATGACTACTTCTTGTTATTTTTGTGCCACAAAGCATAGCGCCTTCCGTGGCCGAATTTTCTTCTATCTTTTTTTATTTTCTCTTTATCTTTCTTTTCTTTTTAGTTTTTAAATTACATTTTTTTAAATCATTGATTTATCTCAAACTTGAAAATTTTAGATTCGTGAACATTTTTTCAAATTCTTGAAATTTTTCTTCAAATTCATGAACATTTTATTAAATTCACAAACTTTTTCAAATCCATGATTTTTTTTCAAATGCAAGCATATTTTTCAAATCCAGACTCTTTTTAATTTTTATCACCGTGTTTCAAATTTGTGAACAAATTTTGAAAACAGGGTTATTTTTTAGAGTTTGAACAAAATTTGGAAAACCATACCTTTTTGGATCTTTGAACAATTTCTGAAAAACAGGAACACCTCTTGAAACTCTGAACAAAATTTGACAACGCATACATGTTTCCAAATTTATGATCTTTTTTAAATCGTCAGCATTTTTCAGTTTTCTTAACATTGATTAATAAATATGAACGTAAATTGGAACATGAACAAAACTAGGAAATTCTGACCATTTTCTAATATTTTTGAACATTGATTAATAAATATGAAAAATTGAAATTCTATACATTTTCTGAAAAATTGAAGAAAAATTCAGAAACATGAAATATTTCAAAATTCAGAACATAATTTTGAAATTATGAAAATTTGAAATTGATGAAAAATAGAAAAAATAAATTGAAAAGGAAACACTCAAAGAAAATGAAAAAGGAAAGAAAAAGAAACAGAAAATAGAATAGGATAGAAGATAAAAAGAAGAAACCATAAGAAAAGAAAAAAGTAACACGATTTGGAAACATCTTAGAAGCTTCCCAAATCCGGAAAAATTGGCTGGGAAGCTGAGGTTCCCAAAACCAAGAACATTTTGTTGCGAAGAAAAATTAGTGTACCATTTTTTAAATCTTTGATTTTTTTTCAAATCCATGATTAAAAGAAAATCAATGAACCTTTTTCAAATCCGCGTTCGCTTGGGCTTTCCCAACATGCGTATGATGGGAGTAATGTCTTCGCCTAGTTGGGCCAAGGACTAAGTTTTTTCTTCTTCTATTTTTCATTTTTCTTCTATTTTTCATCTATTCATTTTTCTCGTTTTAAACTTTTGTTATTATTTTTGAAACTTGTTCAAAAAGTTGAAATACTATTTGGAATATCAAAAATATAATTTTAAGTAACTGTTATAAATTATAATTTTAAATTCATTTTCTTTAACATATTTATTAAATTCTTTAAAAAACTTAAATTATTATTTTATCACTTTCTATTTATTAGTTATGTTAAAAAACAGTTTTAAGTACCTTTTTAAATTATGATTTTAAATATTTTTTCCTTCATACCTGGAATGGATGGCTACCATGAGCATGCCCACATGGTGGCAAAAGTTGTGGTCATTTCAAGAATGTGCAAAAAACACCATCTTCAACGTAGGTTGTCCGAGTAGGCCAGAAGGCTCCGTTTGTGAGCACGTTGTTTCTTTATATGTGTTAAATAATCTCAATTTTTTGATTGGTTTGTATGACAAATTTAAGGCACCATGCCAACCTGTGTTGGTTTTCTACAAATTTTGCATTTTCTGAAGTTTTCTAGGAAAAAGGGCGATAAATGGCCGAACGTGCCGCAACTTGCATACAGTGTTGCAAATCGTTCAAAACTGACATGGATGCCTACCATGGGCGTTCCCATCTGCTTGCAAATTTTGGGGTCATTTTAAGAATGTCTAAAAATAGATCATGTTCAACGGAGGTTGTCCAGTTAGGCCAGAAGGCTATGTCTGAGAGCACGTTGTTTCTCGACATCCTTAAAATGGTCCCAGTTTTTTCATGGCCGTGTGTGACCAATCCCAGGCACCATGCCAACTTATTTTAGTTTTCGACAAATTTCGCATTTTCTAGAGTTTTCTCGGTCAAAAGATACCAATGAATGGCCAGATGTGTCACAACTTGGATACGGTGTGAGAAGCAGAAGTCGTTGAAACCTGGCATGGATGTCTACCATGGGCATGCCCCCGTCCTGCCAAAAGTTGTTTTCATTTTAAGGATGTCCAAAAAACACTATTTTCAATGTAGGGTGTTCGGGTAGGTCAGTAGGCTCCGTTTGAGAGCAGTTTGTTTCTCGATATCCGTCAAATAACTCCATTTTTCATTGGCCTATATGACCAATTCAAGGCAGCATACCCAGTTGATTTGGTTTTGTACAAATTCTGCATATTTTTGGAGTTTTCTCTGTCAAAAAGGGTGATAAATGGCCGGATGTGTCACAACTTCCATACGGTGTCGCAAGTCGTTCAGGCCTGATATGAATGCCTACCATGGGCATGCCCACCTGCTTGGAAAAGTTTGGGTCATTTCAAGAATGTCTAAAAATAGTCCTGGTTCAACGGAGGGTGCATATGCCAGAAGGCTCCATCTGAGAGCACCTTGTTTCTCGACATCCTTAAAATGGCCCCAGTTACTTTCCATAGCTTTGTATGACCAATTCCAGGTGCCATGCCAACTTGTCTTGGTTTTTGACAAATTTTGCCTTTTTCTCGAGTTTTCTCGGTAAAAAAAGACCATTAAATGTACGAATGTGTCGCAACTTGCATATGGTGTCGAAAACCTTTCAAGCCTGGCATTGATTCATACCACTGACATGCTCACATGCTTGCAAAAGTTGGGGTCATTTAGAAGATCTCCAAACTAGACCATGTTTAATGGAGGGTGTTTGGGTAGGCCACAAGGCTCCGTCTAAGGCTATGTTGTTTCTCGAAATCCTTGACTGGCCTCTGTTTTTCCATGGTCTTTTATGACCAATTCAAGGTACCATGCCAAGTTTTTTGTGCTTTTGAACAGTTTTGCATTTTCTGGAGTTTTCTAGGTCAAAAAAGGTTGATAAATGGCCGGACGTGTTGCAACCTGCATATGGTGTCGGAAATCATTCAAACCTGATATGGATTCCTACAATGGGCATACCCTCCTACTTGCAGAAGTTGGGGTCTTTTGAAGGATATCTAAAAATAGACCATATTCAACGGAGGGTGTTCGGGTAGGCCAGAAAGGACCATTTGGGAGCATCCCCTTTCTCGACATCCCTTAAACGAACCCAATTTCTTTTCATGCCCTTTATGACCAATTCAAGCCACCATGCAAGTTGTTTGGGTTTTCGACATCTTTTGCATTTTCTGAAGTTTTCTCGGTTAGAAAAGGCCGATAAATGGCTGATATGTCGCAACTTGAATAAAGTGTCGAAAGTCATTCAAACCAGGCATGGATGCCTACCATAGGCATGAAGGAAATATGCCCTAGAGGCAATAATAAAGTTGTTATTTTATATTTCCTTATTAATGATAAAGGTTTATTATTCATGCTAGAATTGTATTGATCAGATACCTTAATACATGTGTGAATACATAAACAAACACCGTATCCCTAGTGAGCCTCTACTGGACTAGCTCGTTGATCAAAGATGGTTAAGGTTTCCTAACCGTTGACATGAGTTGTCAATTGATAATGGGATCACATCATTAGGAGAATGATGTGATGGACAAGACCCATTCGTTAGCTTAGCATAATGATCGTTCAAATTTATTGCTATTGCTTTCTTCATGTCAAATACATATTCCATCGACTATGAGATTACGCAACTCCTGGATACCGGAGGAATGCCTTGTGTGCTATCAAACGTCACAACGTAACTGGGTGATTATAAATATGCTCTATAGGTATCTCCGAAGGTGTTTGTTGAGTTGGCATAGATCGAGATTACGATTTGTCACTCCTTGTATCGGAGAGGTATCTCTGGGCCCTCTCGTTAATACATACCATAAGCTCGCAAGGAAACGACTAAGGAGTTAGTCACAAGGTGATGTATTACGGAACGAGTAAAAAGACTTGCCGGTTTGAACTAGGTATGAAGGTACCGACGATCGAATCTCGGGCAAGTAACATACTGATGGACAAAGGGAATTACGTATGTTGTCATAACGGTTCGACCGATAAAGATATTAGTAGAATATGTAGGAGCCAATATGGGCATCCAGATTCCGCTATTGGTTATTGACCGGAGAGGTGTCTCGGCCATGTCCACATAGTTCTCGAACCCGTAGGGTCCGCATGCTTAACGTTCGATAACGATATAGTATTATATGAGTTATGTGATTTGGTGACCGAATGTTGTTCGGAGTCCCGGATGAGATCACGGACATGACGAGGAGTCTCAAAATGGTCGAGAGGTAAAGATTGATATATATGACGATGGTATTCGGACACCGGAAGTGTTTCGGAGGGTACCGGGTACTTATCGGGTCACCGGAAGGGGTTCCGGGCACCCCCGGCAAAAGACATGGGCCTTATGGGCCAAGAGGGGAAACACACCAGCCACAAGGGGCTGGTGTGCCCCCCATATGGGCTGGCCTAGGAGGAGAATTAAAGAGTGGAAGGGAAAGGAAAGAGAGGAATAGGATTCCCCCTTCCTTCCCTCTCCCCCCTCTTTCCTTCCCCCTCCGACAAACATGGCAGGGGGGCACGGCCAAGGGGAGGACCCCAAGTAGGATTCGGCCTACTTGGGGCGCCTCCTGGCAGCCTCCCCTCTCCCTCCCACCTATATATATATATATATCTGTGTGTGTGGGGGGGGGGCGCCCCCCTCCACCGTTTACACCCCCGGTCATATTGTCGTAGTGCTTAGGCGCAGCCCTGCGGAGATCACTTCACCATCATCGTCACTACGCCGTCGTGCTGACGAAACGCATCTACTACCTCGATGTCTCGCTGGATCAAGAAGGTGAGGGACGTCACCGAGCTGAACGTGTGCAGAACGCGGAGGTGCTGTGCGTTCGGTACTTGATCGGTTGAAGTGCGAAGAAGTTCGACTACATCAACCGCGTTGTGAAACGCTTCCGCTTACGATCTACGAGGGTACGTAGACACACTCCCCCCCTCGTTGCTATGCATCTCCATGAATAGATCATTGCGTGTGCGTAGAATTTTTTTTTACATGCAACGATTCCCAACAAGGCATGCCCACATGATTGCAAAAGTTCAACTCATTTCAAGGATATCTAAAAATAGACCCTGTTCAACGTAGAGTGTTCGGGTAGCTTGAAGGGTTCATTTAAAAGCACGTTGTTTTTCTACATTCGTCAAATGGCTCAAGAAAATTTCCACCAGTTTTCTGACCAATTCAGGCATCATGCCAAGTTGTTTGGATTTTTGACAAGTTTTATATTTTCTAGAGTTTTCTTGGTGAAAAAGGCCGATAAATGGCCGGACATGTCACAACATACAGCAGTATCTAAAGGTTTTCAAACTAGGCATGGATGCCACATACGTCCTTTCCAGGCTGCTGCAAGAAGTTGGGGTCATTTATTCATAGTTAAAAAACACTAGTTGAGAGCAGTATGGCAGACTAGGCTAGACGGGTGGACCCATAAGCATGTAGTCATTCCTAATTTGAATACTTCTGTTATTTGCCATTTTGATTGTTGTCAATCAACAAGAACATTTTCTTATGTCCCAACTATTTCTTGAATTTGTCAATTCAAATTTTGTACAAAATTTTTAGAAACATGAACACTTCTTCCATTTTTAACAAATTCCCAACAACTGATGAAAATTTTGAACACAGATTCAAAATAGTGTACCTTTTTGAAAATCTATCATCTTTTTTCTAAAACACAAACATTCCTGAAATTTGTGAACAAAAAGCTCGAGAACAAGAACATTTTTTTAAAAATTGCAAACAAGATTTACAAACAAGAATATATTTGGGTATTCCAAACAATACTTTAAATATTTGAACAAGTTTCAGAAAGAATAATAAAGTTCAAAAAAATGTAAAACTGAATTAACAAAAAAATAGAAAAAACACTTAGGCCTTGGCCAAACTAGGCGAAGACATCGAGGCTAATTGGTTTGATACCAAAAGTTAGCATGCCATAGTTTGGCAATTGCCAAATGTTGGCCAAATATTGATTACATAGCAATTTTCGTTGCCAATCTCATAAAAGGTTGCCAAATGTTGGTACTTTTGATTTTGCCAAATGTTGGCTTGCCAAATATTTTTTTTCTTTTGAAATGAAAGGTAGGTTGCATTCTACCTTATATATTTCAAAACAGGCCGTAGCCCGGAGACCATAGGTCCATTACATGAAGCTTATATTCTGCACCAAGGTGCATAGGCCATAAGCTGCCTATCGAACGGAAAGAGAAGGAGGAAAAGAATGAAAAGGAGTGGAAGAACAGGCACATCAGCAGCTTGAACTACATTATGCTTGTAAACTATGCAACCAAAGCAGAACGGCCTGCTTGCGGTCCGGACTCCTTGCCCGATGACTCCATAGCTTGAGAAGATTGGATGCATACAATCGTGCGTACATTGGAGACCAGATTTTGCCATTGAACACCCTATCATTTCGGGCATGCCAAAGAGTGACAGCAGCAGCAGCGACAAGGACATGCCAAGCAGCTGATGAAGGCCAGTGTGCCTGCGACCGGTGCATAAACTCCAAGAGATCAGCAGAGCGTGAAGCAGAGTTCTCCAAACCGAATTTGCCCCAGAGTGTAGCGGCGAGAGAGCATCGCAAGATGATATGATCGATGGACTCTCGAGCTGGGCAGATATCACAGTCAGCGTGGGAGACCACCGAGGTCCAGTTCTTCTTAATCATGTTATCCCTCGTGTTCAGACGCCCCCAAAAGGCTAACCATAAGAAGATCCGGTGCTTAAGTGGAATAATAGGGTCCCAAACCCACTTGTTGAAACGGCCGTCCACCCCCCGAAGGGTGAGTAGGTGATAGAAGTACGAAGTGCTCAAGACCTTGCCGTAGATGGACGAAGAACGGTTGTCTCGGTGGTGAGAGACAGCTTTGTAAGAGATTCCTTGGGCCAAGGGAAGCATGTCACATAGTAACTTGGAATGGCAGCCAGCACAGAGTTCAGCAGCGTTAGCCGACCACCCCATGATAAAAGAGTAGCTAACCAACCTGACAGTCGCTTGTCAACCTTGTGAATTACTGGTAGCAGCATGCCATGAGTGATCTTATGCAAAGATAAGGGTAGCTCGAGGTAAGTGCAAGGGAAGGAAGAAACCGGGCAGCCGAACAGAGCAGCAATCTCAGACGTGCTGACAGCGTCCAGCCCAATAGGAACCAAGGTGCTCTTGTCAAAGTTTATGTGCAGACCGATAAAGTCTGTGAATGCTGCCAGGATATCCCGGATGATGATGGCCTGCTGTATGCTGCCTTGAAAGAGAAGCAAAGTGTTGTCGGCGTACTGCAGCACCGGAAACAACCTGTCAGAGCCTAAAGGGTGAACCAATCTCCCGGCCTCAAACGCAACGCAGCACATACGTTGCAACACGTCAGCCACCAAAATGAACAAGTATGGAGACAACGAATCGCCCTGCCTGAACCCTCACTTGGAGATGATCGGATCCCCAAGCTCACCATTGACCATGACTCTAGAGCTGGAGGTGTGCAGGAGAGAAGAAACCCAGCCCATGCATCTGCGGGGGAAGCCCCGTGCCTCCATAATGCTGGAAATGCATGCCCAACTAATGCTGTCGAAAGCTTTCCTGAAGTCCAACTTCAGAACAATCATAGGCAAGCGTCGCTTGTGAGCACTCTGAATCATATCGGCTACCATGGCAAAATTCTCCACAATAGACCTGCCCTTAGCAAAGCCAGACTGCAACGAGTGAATCAACTCAGGCATCTGACGCTGCAACCTACGGGTGAGAACCTTGCTTGATAGCTTCGGCACGCTGTGGACCATGGAAATAGGCCGGTAGTCACGTATGTCAAGAGGCGTTTCCTTCTTTGGCAAAAGAGTGATGAAGGCCGTGTTAATACCAGAGAGGTCCACCCGGTTGTGATACAAGTCTGAGAAGAAACGCTGCAAGTCAACCTTGAGGATGTTGTGGAAGGACTTATAGAACTCATTTGTGAACCCATCCGGACCCGGGCTGCGGTTGTTAGGAGAGTGATTTATTGCTTCCAGGATTTCAGCCCAAGAGAACTCGAGGCAGGACAGATCCACATGGTCATAGAGGGAATGAAGCTGAACTGTTGGCAGCGACGGGGAAGGCTGGCCCAAGATGCCTGCATAGTAACTAGTGGCAAGCTGCAGCTTGAGCTGGTCATCATAATACTCAACTCCCTCATGAACCAAAACCCTGATCTTATTACGCCTGGCATGACAGTTGGCAGCAGCATGGAAAAACTTGTTGCTCTCATCACCTGACACGCACCATCTTAACTTAGCGCGCCTGTTCCACATAGCCGTTTGCCATAAGATAAGCTGCTCAGCCTTGGCAGATGCAAAGCCCCGTAGAACCACCTCAAGCGTAGACAGCTTGCGCCCCTCTTCCACTGCATTCAAATAATCAACCACCAGTTTGTTGTTGTTGATAAGCAGATCCAGACCAGGACGATTACGTTTCCACTCGCGCAGCCCCGCACGAACGTGCCTCATCTTGAAGCTGATAAGAGAAGCAGAAGAGTGGAACGGCCTGGCACCCCTGGACCAGCCCGCTGAGATGATCTTTCTCGTGTCCTCCATGACCAGCCAATGGTTCTCCATACAGAACATCTTGCTCTTCTCTGCCCCAGAACCAAACTGAACCAGAATTGGAATATGATCCGATGTAACAGCGGGGACAGCCGAAGCAGTTGTCTGAACAAAACCCAGAAGCCATTCTGTGTTCACCAAAACCCTGTCCAGGCGAACCAGGGTAGGACAGCTGCGCTTGTTCGACCAGGTGAACTGCCTATTGCTGATATCAACTTCATCCAGCCCATGCTCCCGAATCCACCCATTAAATAACTCCATCATAGACCAGTTGATACAACCACGAGACTTCTCATGCTCAGCACGGTACATGTTAAAGTCCCCCACAACCATCCAAGGCTCTGAAACCGTGCCGACCGCAGAGCTAACCGTCTCGAGGAAGAGAGAGCGTTCATGATCATGACAGGGAGCATACACACTTTTAAGCATGAAAGAATCATGGCTAGCAGCAGAAACCAGCCGTATGGTGATATGAAACCTGTGCGCAGCCACAAGCTGACCAGAAACTGCAGTAGAATCCCAGGCCACCAAGAGACCCCCGGACGAACCAGCGGACGGGACGAACACATGATCATCAAGGTAAGCTGGGAGGAAGGCACCCCTCTTCCTCGCAGAAATAGAGTCCAGCTTGGTTTCCTGCAGACAAACCACACTAGGACGACAAGAGGTTATCACGTTACGAACCAAAGAACACTTGTCCTCATCTCCGAGGCCTCTAACATTCCAGTCAAGTAGTTTTATTGATAAACAAGCAATACAGCAGCTCGCAGGCGAGGAGAACATGATTGGAAATAAATGTGCAAAGGCAGAGGAGCCTAAAGCTCACTAAACATGCATAGGAAGGCGCCCGAACGGCGGAAGACGGAAAGCAAGTGCGGTACAGCCTGAAGAAGAAATGCAGATAGCCCGGAAGGGGCAGAACATGCAGACTACCACAACTACATACAGCTACAGAAGAAAGCGGGAGGAGTACATGGCAGAGAGGCCCTAAGGACCGAGCAAGAGACAGCCTAGGCCTACACATCATGAACATAGCCGTCACCCACTGAAGAAGCAGAAGATATGTCGATCGGGAGTGACCTCGCAGCCCCATCGGCAGCGGCCGCATCGTCCTGAGCCAGGGCGTGGGAGAGGACGGCATCGGCGTTGAGATCGCAGCATTTAGCCAGCTGCTTGAGCTTGCCCCTCGTCAGAGGCCTCGGGGTAGCGGAGAGGGGGAGCTCCAGGAGGTCAGGAACCACCGGAACCTTGGACTTCTTCTTGCGGCGGCCGCCAGGAGAAGCAGAGCACCTCCCCGTAGCAGAGCCAGAGCTGGAAGAGGAGCCCACAGCTCTGGCCTTCCTCTTGGACGCCCGCTCGACGGATCCAACCCGCTCCCCGTCGTACATCTCGAGAATCCTGGCGCTGCGGCGCGGAGAAGGGGGGAGCGCGGCAGCCGACCGGCTTGACTCGCCATCCTGCGCTGACGGCAGCAAACCGGAGGGGGCCGTCGCCAGAGGCAACTGGCAAAGGGCGAAGGCGTGGCCATCAGATCCAGGGGCGCCTCCTCCAAGCCAGAAGCCAGCCGCGACGAGCCAGCCGCCGCTGAGCATGGATCCAGCAGCGGCAGCGTAGGCGGGAAGGAAAGCAGGTCACCTACGCCGGGCTCGAGGGGCGGCGCCCAGCAGCTGCAGAAGGCCGCCACCACCTGAGAGGGGAGCAGCGCACACGCCCCGTGCCTGAGATCCGTGGCCACCACAGGTGATAAATGACCGCAAGGCAATAGGCCATCACCGTTAGGTGGGAGATGCTTGATGGGCCGGGAGCAGATGGCCCGAGCGGCAAGAACCATGTGGGCCTGGATGCGGGCCTGGGCGGAGTAGTAGGCGTCCCCCGGCAGGACCGCAGCCTCCCCAAAAGAGAGAAGCGGGCACAACCGGCTTGGGCGGGTGCCGGCTCTCCACAGCAGGCAGCAGAGGCAGGGTACGAGCACAAGCCCTGCCGTCACCCGCTTCTGGCCAGAACTTGAACAACAAGGAACGACAGCTCTCCCGCGCCAGCAAATCGGAGCGGAGGCCGAAGGACGGAAAGTAGCCATCATCCACCGCGACCGCACGCACCGGTATGACTCCAGCAGCAGTACGGCAATGGCTGAGCTCAAGCTTGAAGGAGAACGCCATGGCTTCGGGGTCGAAGGAGACGATGACGCGAGGCTTGCGGGCATCCACCGCCAGCAGAATAGAGCGAAGGCAATCCCGGTGCTCGTCTTCATGCGCGATCTGCTCAGCAGTGGGGAGGTAGAAGGGGGCGCACTTGATGAACTTGGGCTTGACGGAGAGCTGCAGCATGGCCATGAGGTTGCTGGGGGTGGCGATGAGCGGGTAAAGGAAGGCCCGATACGCACGGGTGGCCATGTCGTCCTCGTCAGCCGACAGGCCAGCGGCAGCGTTAGCTCCTCGTGCGCGCGCGCGGCCTTGGCGTGGAAGCGTGCGCGGCAAGGCACCGCCCCCTCCAAAGCCCGAGTCGCCGTCATCCCCGCTACACGATCCAAGCGGGGGTTGCGGCGGCGCTGAAGGAGCACCAAGGGTGCGGGCCACGTCCCATACCTCATTGATGAGGACGTCGGCGTACGCACCCGCGCCATCCACACGATGAAAAGCGAGGTGCTGTGGAATGTGTTGGAGAGCTTCAACCTTGACCAGCACGAAGATGCTGGAGAACTCGCTGCCGTAAAGGCAGGCGTGCTCCACCCGCAAGATGCTAGCGAAGCCAGCGACGGACGCAGCGACGCCCCTCCTGTTCCAGAGCTCCAGAGGAAGCTTCTCCAGCGAGAGGTTGACGACGTGCTTGAAGGAGAAGGAGAAGGCATTGTCCCCCCCATTGTGCGGTAGGATACGCACGATGCGGGAACCAACATATAGCGGGCTAGCCCGGAGGGCAGCCAGCTGCTCCTCCTCGCGCTGGAACACAACGAAGACGGTGTCCACCGCAGAGCCCGCGAAGCGCACGGCAGAGATGCCTAGCCGCTGCAGGAGGACCCGCTTGAGCCAGGGGAGAAAGCTGGGCCGGGGCGGGGAGATGTTGACAAGACAGACAAGGGTGTTTTGGTCAGGAACCATGGGGTAGTGAACGTCGAGCGAGGTGGGGCGGCCGCGAACCACAGGCTCCATAGGAGCGACGGGAAAGGACGACGGGGAGCTGGCGCGCGGAGAGGGCAAGGCTAGCAAGAGAGAGGAGGGGCTAGGGTTGGATGGCACAGGACTGGGGGTAGACGGGGGGGGGGGGGGTGGGGTATATGAAGCCTGGGAGGGAGGCCTAGGGCTAGTGCTCAGGAAGCGCAAAGCACATTGAAAACTAAGGTGGCCAACCTTTCTACAGAGCCAACAAACGGCCGGATCTCTACAATCCTGCCTGCGATGGCTATACGTGAGGCAGCGGAAACAACGTAGGTGGAGGTCTCTTGGCTTACCAAATCGAAAAAGGCGATTCGGCATAGATGAGCATGCGGCTGCAGGTGACGGGGCATAACCCGAGACCAGAGCGTCTCTGAAGGACATAGGACGAGCGCTAGCGCATGCAGAGACAGCGGGGTCCTGGCTGGGCGGCAGAGCGGGATAGGGGTGATCAGCGGGGGAAGGGGGCAAAGCAAGGCAGGCGATTGGCCAGCGGGCGGCGACACTGGTAAACGCGAAGGATTAAGGCCAGGCACTTGATTACGCACGGGGAGGTCAAGCGCCCACCCGGCTTCCAAGGCATGCAGATCCGCGCCAGGTTCCCCGAAAACCTGGGCACGGGCCGCCTGCGGTGGGATATCGATCGATTGCACCTAATCAGCGATGTGACCCAACCTCGGAGCAGGGCCAAGCAGCGACGACAGCTTGGAGTTGGCAGCCCAAACCGGGCCTCGTGCAACCGTCCGAGGATCAGTCAGAGGGATGCAACCAGGGTCCAAGTCAGAAAGTGACATCCTAACGCAGAGCAAACCGGACCTTCAAGAATCCGCAGAGCACGATCTCCTTGGCGATACACGCATGCGCGACCTGAAAAAAGAAACAACCAGACTGCTGGGCCCGGACGGCATAGCCGTTGGCGAAGCCACCGAACCAGCTGACTAGGAGAGAAGCAAAGAACTCCGGCGAAAGGAAGACCCCGTCGTTAAGCACGACGGCGAGGACGCCGGCCGGCCTGCACCGACCAGCAACAGCCTCAATAGTGCCGCAACCATACTTTGCCAGCATAGCATCCTGGAAACGCAAGCCCTCCATGGGGCAAGCACAATCCACCCGAGCGACCATCAAAGCAAGCAACAGGGCGACGGCATGAAGATGGAGCAGGGAAGCAACAACAACAAGGGAAGGCTACCAAGCGACAGCAGAGGAGCTAGGCTACTACGCATGAAAACCAGTATGCATCAAGGCGAACGCTGCTGAGCTGCTGCAAACCTGGGCACCAACGAAAAACCTGAGGAAGAAGAGATACCAGCCGACGGCGACGAGGAACAAGTGGCGGCCAGAACGGGTCAAACACTCTTGTGACACGACCGTGCACACTGCAGCTGGGGTGGCCGTCGCGACCGGGGCCGACAGCGACGGTTTGATGGCGCCGCCTCACGAGCGGAAGGCGACGGCTAGCGTGGCCGCCAGTGCCGGAGCGGCAAGCGGCGGGGTGTGCACATGCCCTAGTCTTCTCTAAGCATTCTTCGTTCCGGCGGTGTCTGCTTGATTAAGGGAGCCTTGATCAAGCAATCTTTGGTATACCTTGTCTATTCTCCCCATATGCAACTTTGCTCGCTTGCCAAATATTGGCAATGCCAAATGTTGGTAGCAAACCAATAGCCTCATCGTTCCCATCAAGCGCCTATTAGGTCAGCACTTGTAGGTAGTTTTTTCTTTGGCGTAGATTATTCCTGTTCCTTTTGTCTCCTTCGTGCTCTGTAGTTGATCAGATCATCACCACGACACCACATTACAATTCATTACTATTACTCTACTCGTGGTAACTCTTATTTGCAGATAAGAGAGTTGTAGAACCACCCGCAAAAAGAAAACCAGAATTGTAGAATACCACTACAGAACAGTTGCTGTAGTAGAAACAATATTGATACGCGCAACCAGGAGTACATGTGTCTTCTTCATCACATTTGCTCTAGACTACTGGATTGCAATACTAGGCAGCAACAGTTTTAAAATGTCCATGGCCGGCCCAAGGGCTCGAGCATTTGCAAAAAGTTCAATGATTCAACTTTTTTCCTGTTTTCATTTTTTTTTCACAAAATCAAAAAATGTTCGTTTTACAATTTTTTTAAAAAATTCAAAAAATATTTAGGGAGTTTCAAATAATGTTTGCACCTTCAAATTTTGTTCAGAATTTAATAAATGTTACTGTTTAAAAATAATCTACACAATACAAAACATATTTTGGGAAACTAAAAGAAGTTCGAATTTTTGCTCGTATTTTCTATTTTTTAATTCCAATTTTTTTACTTTATTTCTAATAAATATTTGAAAAATTCAAAAAATGGTTGGGTTCAAAATTTACTTCTCAACTTTTAAAAAATATCCGTGTTTTGACATTCTGAGCAATTTGAAATATATGAACATTGATTTTGAAATTTATGTACAATATTTTAAAATATGAATATTTATATACTTTGCCATCAATTTTCGTAAAAAAACATTTTTTTGGAATATTGAACAAATTTTGAAAGCACGAGCATTTTTTGAAAGAGAAAAAATAAATGGAAAAGGAAAAACCAAGAAAATGGAAAAGAAACAAAAAAAAGAAAAGAATAATGCGAAAAAAAATATCGGTTCGCTACGGCAACTGGTCAATATCATCAATTTTGAAAATAAAAGATCACAAATTTGAATTTTCTTTCAAGAATTTTGGGAAAAAAGTTCGTCAAAATTGAAAGGAGTTTGTTGATTTAAAAAAAAATCATGGATTCGAATTTTACGGATTTTAAAGTTTTCAGTCAATTTTATAAAATGTATTTGAATATTATTAAAAGGAAAAAATGTAAAAAAAGGAAAAAGTAATTAAAATCGGCCAAACAATACCAGATAAAAAAAAAAGCAAACCCGCGGCCTCATTGGCCAAACGAAACCAGAAGAAAAGAAGAAGAAAATTGAACCCTTGACCTTCTCATTCAGTGGGATGGGAAAAAAAGATAGAAGAAAAGAAGGAGAAGAATGTAAGTATTCGCATCAGGCAAGCTGTCTGGCCGACTATTGCGGCGTAGAGTTAACGAGGAGGTCATATGTTCAAATCACGTCCTGTACACTTGTTTGCGGGTTAACAGATAAAAGTAAGATGGGCCAGCAACAGTTAGGTGGGGATTGTGTACCTCTACATTCCATCCGGCGACGTACTTTTGAAACTGACGACCCTAACTTTTTTATGAAGGGGTATGGAAAGATCTCCTCGGTTGATGTTGTTTAAGGGTTGTACCGAAGCAGAAGAGTTTTTTCCAATGTAATTACAAAGAGTATATGCAAGCTACGTGTGTACTTGGATATTTTTTTTCAAATTCTTTGCAATTTCTAAACCCTAGCAAGTGTCGGACTCTGCGGTCGGTGTAAATTCTTAGATTGATGCGATAGGGAAAGGGTCAAATTCCGAATTTCTTTCCAACAGGGGTCAGATCCTGAATTTCTATGCGAAAAGGGTCAAAACACGAAATTTTGCCACCGGTGGTGCATGTTCTTGTTTCCCCTTTCATCATCGCGCCACTCCATCCAAACACACATTTGCGAGCCTCTCGCGCTTCTACAAAAGAATTACTTACTCACAGCTTAACAACAGATTGGTTGGTTACACAAAGAAAAAAAGAGAAAACCCAGAAGAAAAAGAAAGAAAGAAGGAAGATCAGTACAACACAACGGCAATGGCTACTAATAATCAGGCTATGCTACAACGACGACGACGACTGCATGAGGGGCTGCGCTTGCGCCGGCGGAGGGACGGCGACGATCTGGGCGTAGAGGAAGTGGTTCCAGGTGTCAGGGAGCCCCGGGAGGCACCAGTGGATGCAGTCGGCGTAGGTGCGCGGGTCGGCCTGCTGCTCGGGCGTCAGCAGCTTGCCCTGCCTGAGCGTGTGCACGGAGGTGTGCGCGTCCTTGCGGAACTCGGGGAGCGCGGTGATGTCGACGAGGTGGACCGGCACGCGGCGCATGGTGCGCAGCACCGCCTCCGCCGCGCCGTGCAGCCGCCAGTCGGTGCCGATGTAGAGCGGGCCGGTGTGGTTGAGGATCGGCTGCGTCTCCATCGCGCACTTGATCGCGCCCGGCCCCCCGCCCCACGCGTCCGGCCTGCACGCACGCACACATAGCACGTTCATCAGATTGAGCAGAGCATGCGATGCAATGCAAGGTGGCTGAGGAGCTGAGATTCCCCCGCCGGCAATGACGAGATCCAGGTGGTGTCGCTCATGATGCAGGTTAGGTCAGGTTGCCATCGCCATGATTTGCCTCACACGGGCTGCCAAGCACATGTTTGCCGCCTTTGTGTTTGTTTGTTTTTTGTTTTTTGGTGGAATGATGTGTTCACGTGCTTGTCGGTGCCATTTGCGTGTAGAATCATTATAGGGTTATTTAAAGCGGAAGTTGCCGGCCAAAAATCGACCAAAACGGTACGGCACAGCACCGAAAAGACCAAATTAATACAAGTTCATGTATAAAGTTCATACAACACTTAAATGCAGCAACCAAATAACTCTCTAGTTAAAGCATTTAAATGCAATAACAAATGCGATCAAGATCGCAACTAAGGTAACAATTGATCCAACAAAATAATGATACCAAGCCTCACTATCAATGGCATATTTTCTAATCTTTCTAATCTTCAAGCGCATTTTCTCCATCTTGATCTTGTGACCATCGACGACATCGGCAAAATGCAACTCCAATTCCATCCTCTCCCCCTCAATTCTTTTCAATTTTTCTTTCAAATACTCGTTTTCTCTTTCAACTAAATTTAACCTCTCGACAATAGGGTCGGTTGGAATTTCCGGTTCACATACCTCATAGATAAAAATATCTATGTCAACTTGATGGGCATAATTTGTCATAAACACGAAATGGAACAAATAGTTTTAAAAGAGAATATACCACATTCGAATCATAACACGGACAAGGGCCGACGGGGACATATATCAAAACCATGGCACTATGTATAACAAACAACGTACGGACAAGATAATTATACGAGTAACTATATATCCAAATCACACAAACATGAATTTTTTATATAGAAAGTTCATGAACAAGTGGCTCACCACAAGGTGGTGCCGGCGACGGGACGGTGCGGGCAATCGACGGTGGTTACGACGGAGATTTAGAAGGCACTAAGTAAACCACACCTACATATGCAAACTAAGTGTTATTTTGACCTCAAATTGCATATAAATCAAATACTACCACATATAATTCCTCTCAAATTACTTAAACCCAAAAATTAATCACTATATAAACCATTGCAAGAGCTAATCTAGCAATGAGAGATGAAAGGACAAAGTTGCTAACCTTTGTGATCATTTGAATGGATGGGGGCCTTCAAATCTTGACAAAATTTGGGCAAAATTTGTGATGAGCTCGAGAGGAAGGGAATAACAGAGGAGAGGGGAAAGGGGGAAGAACAGAGCGCGGGTGGACGAAGGGTTTATATAGGACGACCTTTAGTACCGGTTCGAGGCACGAACCGGTACTAAAGGTGCTGGAGGAGCCCGAGACTGACAACATCCTGCCACCACTCTCTTTAGTACCGGTTCGTGGCACGAACCAGTGCTAAAAGTTCAGCAAGAACCAGTACTAATGAGAGCGGCCCGTCTAGCTGTTGGAACCGGCACTAATGGACACATTAGTGCCGGCTCAATTTCAAACCGGTACTAATGATCTGAACATTTGACCCTTTTTCTACTAGTGGGAGTTCTATGATTTGAAAAAAAATCATGGATTCAATTTTTATTCATGGATTTGAATAAAGTTCATCATTTTTATAAAATGTTTAAGAATCTTATTGAAAGGAAGCTAAAATGAAAAAGGGAAAGAACGAGAAAAAAGGGAAAAAGGAAGTAAAACCTGCCAAACAGTACCAGAAAAAATGAAGAAAAAAAAGTAAACCAGGGACCTCGTTGGCCAAACGGAACCAGGAGAAAAGAAGAAAAAAAGTGAACCCTTGACCTCCTGATTCAGTGGGTCCCGAACAGAAGAAAGTAGAATGGAAGAAAAAAAGATGTAAGTATTCGCATCAGATGAGTTGTCTGGCCGACTATTGCGGCGGACACTTAACGAGGAGGTCACGGGTTCAAATCAAGTCCTCCACACTTTTTGCGGGTTAACATAAAAAGATAAAATGGGCCGGCCCAGCGCGGAGGGGGATTCTGTACATCCACATTCCATCGGGCAAACTACTTTTGAAAAAGACGAACCTACCCTTTATTATGAAGCGGTATGGAGTGATCTTCTCTGTTGATGTGTTTACGGGGTTGCACATCATGGATTCAAATTTTTTTCACGGATTTGAGAAAAGTTCAACAATTTTATAAAAAGTTTATAAATTTTTATTGCGTACGTCTACATTCCGGTGGCGACGTACTTTTGGAAAAGACAATTCTACCATTTATTATGAAGGGGTATGTAGAGGTCTCCTCCGTTGATGTGTTTAGGGGTTGTACCGAATTTCGCAATGTAATTACAAAGAGTATATGCATGCTACGTGTGTACTTGGAACTTTATCAAATTCTTTGCAATTTCTAAACCCTCGTTTTGAATGTTTTCAGAGCATTTTAGCTCAAGTGTCGAACTCTGCGGTCGGTGTAAATTCCTTCAATCAATGTCCTACAACCTGGTATGAAAAAATATATAGAGCACGTCGCGTTTTGTTGAAACACATGGATATGAAATGCATCAATTCGAAAAGAAAAGGTGCAATATTTGGATGATCCCCTCCCATATTCCATATAGGTTGAGTGCAGCGGCATATGCATCGTGGCCTCGTTTAATGCGAGATCTCTTTTCATAGAAAGACAGATTAGTCGCCTACATCTTTGAAGTTGTCCAATTGTGAGCTTTGTCCTCTATGTGAATTACAGTTGTTTGAATTTACAAATGCTGAATCGCTCCACTCAAAACTGAGTCCTCTCATGATGTGCTCTGCTCATATTAGGCTTACATATATGTGGGTCCCAGCGGCACGGTACTGTTGAGCGTGAGCTAAGTAACGTTAGAATTCTATGTCTTCCTCTTCAGAATCTGTGGGTTGTTCATCACTATCTTGGGCTACTTGATCTTGGAACTGTTCATCATCGGCTACTTCATCTAGGGATTGCCGAACCTCTGCTTGGAGACGTATGAAGTCGTCGTAACATAGCGATCTCTGAAAGCTGAAGCATTCCATAATGTCATGCCGACAAGTGGGGCACGTCGTGGCCTTGTGGAACCACGGCATGATGCACCGGCTATGGAAGGCATGCGAGCATGGCAGCCTGCTGGCGGTCTCCCCGTCTTCAAGCTTCCAGCCCAACAACCCGTCTTCAATCTCCAAGTCGAGCAAACAGATGGCGCACACCTCGCGGGGCTCACGGCGGCGCTTCCGGTCACGTGCGGTGACTCCGGCAGCCTCCTTGTCGACCAAACTCACAAGTAAATGGGGTATCTCGATGTCTACGTCGTATCCCAAGTCTCCGATCCCGCTGCTAGAGCGTAGGTACCTGACGATCCCCGCGGCTATGTTAAGGGCCGGCGTACGGAGTGAATCCTCCCAGCTGCCATGCTCGCCGGTCGCCAGCGCCTCCGTGAGCATGTGGTGGATGAGTCGGCTGCAGGCCTCCATGGACTTGAAGGTGCTGGGGTCGAACCAGCGCCGTTGGTCGAGCGCCCTGAAGACTTGATCGGTCACGCACACCACCCCGCCGCGTGGTCCGACTCCGATCGCGCGCGACCCCTGGGTGAGGATCAGGTCGCCGTGGAGGCCCAAGACGCACAGGCGGTCGCGTGGCTTGAGCCGGAAGTGGATGGTTCCTTGCCCTTGGAAACGGCTGCGGGTCTCCGTCGCCGCCGCCGCCGCGTGCGGCCACGGCGGCAGTACTGCTGGCGCTGCCATGGCCGGCGCCGTGGCCGTAGAGTTCTGATCAATGAACAAGCGGACTGGCGGACGGGAAACAATCGTGGGCCGACCTGCGTGCCCGGCTACATTTATGAATGCGCGGGCATTGGGCGGAGTAGGAATCGAATCCGAGGTCAGGTAGGAGTAGGGTAGGAGTAGTAGTACAATTTTTTTTAAGAAAAAAGTAGTAGAAAAAAAACAAATTTTTGTACTAGTAATAAATGTCTAAATCAAGGACACTTATTTTTAAACAGAGGGAGTAACATCTTATTTATAATCATATCGACCAAAATCGAATCTTGTTTGATTACTCAAGTGAAATGTTATCTGAATCCACGATCGCAAGGCAACCCGGCATGCGAGCGCGGGGCCAGTGGGAGTAGGCGCGCGCGCATCTGTCTCGTGTCCGCGCCGACCGCAAATCCGGCTAAAACATGGGTCCGAAATGGGTCAGCAGACGGACGCCAAGCGGACGCGCGTCCGTTTGGGTCGGCGCGTTGGGCCGACTTTTGTGTCCGCGCCGACCCAAACGGACGCGAGCGGACGAAATGGGTCGCCCCATTGGAGTTGCTCTAATGAGTTGTTTAGATAAAGAGGAGAACAAAGCAAAAAAGCTGCAACGTTTTACTCATCGCAAATGTTTCGCGAAAAAGAAACGTCCCCCGGGCAGGGGTATTTCCTAATGCGTAACGGCAATAAATAAAAATGCGGGCGTGCCAGTATACAATAATATACATATTGAATTACAAAGTACAATTTCCCACTGATTACAAATATTGCGCCTTCAACCAAATCTGACTTGAATCAGCGATTGCATAGTTGCAGGTTCCCGGAGCCTTGTAAAACAATCCGGTTAATTACATTCGCGGGGCAATCCGCGAAACACCTCCGATTAAGCTGCACTGATGGTCGTCGTCTTGAACCTGAAATATTCTCCAAAATATATGTGGCCGATGTGGCCATGCTGTGACATGCTAAAGACTTGTCGGTCTTTGGACTAAGATATCCGGCCTCGTCGGCATCGGGTTCATAGCAAAGTCTCAAGGTGAACGTTCGGCCTCGTCGGTCGCGAACAAAAGGATATCCTGCCTCGTCAGCAAGGACGTGCGAGTAACTTCCGGCCTCGTCGGTCGCGGAAGGTAGCGGTCTCCCAACCCCGTCGGTCGAGGAGAAAATGTCTAGCCTCGTCGGCCTAGACTAATGAGTGGTTCCGGCCTCCTGGGTCACGGAAAAAAGAAATCATGTCATGAGACTTTGTTATGGACTCCCTTCGTGAGGGCCATGAATGACATCTCAAAATTTATGCACTAGGCATGTCATCGGATTGATTATCCAGGTTGCTCATACACCATGAAAGATATTCAGATATAAACACATAAATCTCACGTGGCTAAATTAAATAACCCGTGACAAATAACAGAACAATGTGGCAGACTTCTGCAAATCTTGTACATGATACTTATGGGCGAATCTACCATGCCTTTAAATACTTTTAAACCCAAACTCTTCATCGTCGGGCCAAAGTGATGTTCTAAGTGTAGCACCGTAGACTTTGAAATTCTACGTGGAAACGATCAGCACTAGAGCGATCCGAAACCAAGCCGAGCACTATTTGATTTTCTTCTCAAATATTTCTGTACGGAAACGGTCGACCCTGAGAGTGATCCGAATCCAAAATCTGGCACCAGCAACTTGCCACCACATATATTTTTTGTACGGAAACGATCTGCTATGGATTCGGTGTAAACCGATCTTTTAACTTGAGGCAACCACCTTTGTGACAAAAGAGTATGTCAAAGATGTCACCATTTCTTACCATTAGAGCACGTGGCCGTGTCGACACGGCCGCCGGCGAGGCAACGTATACTAGGGGATTTTGGTGGAGTCAATTGCACAAAACCACCACATTTACGGCTAGATTTGCAGAAAACCACCAAGTCGATAATCCGTTGTAGAAAACACCGCGATTTCAATAATCCTGTTGCAAAAAGCACTGATTGAGTGATTTGGCTCGTTTAATCACTTACTGTCAGATGGGGCCAGATTGTTAGGATCTAACTTAGCAAAAACACACACACGCACACCCCTACAGATCTTTAAAAAACGCAATCGAGTCCCTCCCCGTCTGGGCCAGGTACTGTGCGGCGGCGACGGATCGCATGTCCACCCCGCAGGGCTGGAGCTCGCCTCCGATGCTCCGGCGGCTTCGGCGAAGAGGCGTCGCGCAGTGAGGCGGACCTCGCCGGCGTGGACGGCTACGGAGCGGAGGAGGCTGCCGGCGGAGAGCACGTCGACGGTGGCGGCCAGGTAGGCGGTGTGGAGCGTCTCGGCGTCCGCCATGGATGGATCTTGGAATGGTGGCTGCTGCAGGGAGCCCGTCCCTGAGCCTGCGCTGCCGCCGGGAGCCCGCCCCTGCAACCCTTCGTCCCTTCCCTTTCCTTCCCGACGCATCTCTGCAGAGGAAGGCCGGGGCTCACCGGCGGAAGAGATCGAGGGCGAGGAGCTCGTCGATGTCTTGCTGTGTTGAAGTAGCACGGCCGCCGGCTCCGGTGTGCCCTTTGCGGTAACGTGGTTTGCAGGCGAGTGCCGAGGACGCGCTGGTGGAAGAGGCATCCCGGCGAACGGCAGGGCCATGGCGCCGTGGTTGCGCCTCGCTGACAATTTTCCGCACGGAGGGACTGGATTGCATTTTGTTTTAGAATTGAGGGGTGTGTATGTATTTTTTTGTCAATTCAGCTCCTGACAATCTGGCCCCACCTGACAGCAAGTGATTAAACGAGCCAAATCACCCAATCAGTGTTTTTTGCAACAAGATTATTGAAATCGCGGTGTTTTTTGCAACGGATTACCGACTTGATGGTTTTCTGTAAACCTAGCCACAAATGTGGTGGTTTTGTGCAATTGACTCATTTTGGTGAGTAGCAGGGTAAGGGTAGCAGGGCTTCACCATCAGGGACTATGCGGGATTTGCATGTTCAGGTCTGCATGCATGCGAGCAGCCTGGCGGCGGCCAGCCCGTGTGCGCGTCTGTTCTTGAGAGCGCCTGTTGTGCATGCTGGCACATAGGACTAGTAGTTGTACGTGAGGCACAATCCATGCATATACATGCAACATTCATTAATCATGGGACTTGCTAATAGCGAGTGCCTAGCGCACGTATGTCTATTACTAGGCACCACATCCATTGCTTTCTCCTTTCTTTTTCATTTTTTTTACCAAGGGTAAACACATGGCCTAGCAAAGTGGCCCATGTAAACATACTCAGCCAACTTTATTATGGACGGTGACAAAATTTCGTCCAACAGCAAATATCCTGAGTGTTCACTGATCCTTCTCCCTCCCGTTTCTGCTCCAACAATAATATCTCCGGATGAGTTCATGACTCATTGTAAGTCTACGTGTTCGTAGACACTCTCCCGATATAGTGAAAGATAATCGTCGTGTGCCCTTGGGTTTTCCCCGCAAGGGTTTTCTACAAGAAATTAATGTCCCATGCATGTTCTTGATATTTCATTATTTTTTTACTTGTAATTTCTATCAATGCTTCTAAAATGTATGCGGTCTCTATGCTTATTTATCTGCAAGGGTACTTGAAATGGAGTACTAAGATTCTATATTTATCTACTATTGTTCCCATGAATGAATGTATAAACGCAGAGCTAGGTGCATAAAAATGGAAAATTAACACAATACTATGTAGAAGAACTTACAGAGGGTTGTAGGGCAGGAGTATCAAGTTCTTGTCCTTACGTTGGAGCATTGTATCCTGGAATATATAGTACCTGTCCTTAGGATGGAAAAACAAATAACTACTACACTTCATTTCAAGCATTGGTTAGCGAGATTAACATGGAACAAAGATACAACCTTCTTTTTCTTCATGCCTAATAAAGCAAACTTAAAAGACGATGAGATGATATGATATGAAGAAAAGCCCAAGGTGACAAACAACATGAGAGCTAGCAATGTCCCATAATTTTTTCATCAGAAAAATAGATACCAATTCAACTCAGCTAGTGCAATCACAGGCATGCTAACAACAGGATGTACAACAGTACAGAGAACAGCTCCACTATTATTATTCCAAAACAATGGAAAAGAGACGTCGTTCAACAAATTGCATGCACAAACATAGTGCCGGCCATTTACATTGAGATCAAACCTACACCATAGTTTTTTTCTATTACTTTTAAGTATGAATTAATGTGTGTCGGTGTTGTGGCACCGTAGGCAGTCCCAGTTCATCCTCCTGTACCAACAGACATAAGTGAGCAGAGAAAATTAGTCTACTGGTTGACAAGTGTACACAAACAGGGGGACTCAAGCAAATTAAAGTATGTGCATTTTTGAGATGTTCAACAGAGACTTTAAAGTCCAAGATCAAATCCATTATAGAATAAATGTTTGGCACAAAAAAAGTTTGCATGTTCCCCTTCTATGTGTTTCTTTTACTATTAAGATCAAGCTAGAATAAGCTCAAAATTTTCACATCAATAACATAGAGTTGAAGGAAATATGCCCTAGAGGCAATAATAAAGTTATTATTTATTTCCTTATATCATGATAAATGTTTATTATTCATGCTAGAATTGTATTAACCGGAAACATAATACTTGTGTGAATACATAGACAAACAGAGTGTCACTAGTATGCCTCTACTTGACTAGCTCGTTGATCAAAGATGGTTATGTTTCCTAGCCATTGACATGAGTTGTCATTTGATTAACGGGATCACATCATTAGGAGAATGATGTGATTGACTTGACCCATTCCGTTAGCTTAGCACTCGATCGTTTAGTATGTTGCTATTGCTTTCTTCATGACTTATACATGTTCCTATGACTATGAGATTATGCAACTCCCGTTTACCAGAGGAACACTTTGTGTGCTACCAAACGTCACAACATAACTGGGTGATTATAAAGGTGCTCTACAGGTGTCTCCGAAGGTACTTGTTGGGTTGGCGTATTTCAAGATTAGGATTTGTCACTCCGATTGTCGGAGAGGTATCTCTGGGCCCACTCGGTAATGCACATCACTTAAGCCTTGCAAGCATTGCAACTAATGAGTTAGTTGCGGGATGATGTATTATGGAACGAGTAAAGAGACTTGCCGGTAACGAGATTGAACTAGGTATTGAGATACCGACGATCGAATCTCGGGCAAGTAACATACCGATGACAAAGGGAACAACGTATGGTGTTATGCGGTTTGACCGATAAAGATCTTCGTAGAATATGTGGGAGCCAATATGAGCATCCAGGTTCCGCTATTGGTTATTGACCGGAGACGTGTCTCGGTCATGTCTACATAGTTGTCGAACCCGTAGGGTCCGCACGCTTAACGTTTCGATGACAGTTATATTATGAGTTTATATGTTTTGATGTACAGAAGGTTGTTCGGAGTCCCGGATGTGATCACGGACATGACAAGGAGTCTCGAAATGGTCGAGACATGAAGATTGATATATTGGAAGCCTATATTTGGATATCGGAAGTGTTCCGGGTGAAATCGGAATTTTACCGGAGTACCGGAGGGGTTACCGGAACCCCCCCCCCCCCGGGGGGGGGGGGGTTAATGGGCCATAGTGGGCCTTAGTGGAGAAGAGGAGAGGCGGCCAAGGAAAGGGCCGCACGCCCCTCCCCCCTAGTCCGAATAGGACAAGGAGAGGAGAGCGGCGCCCCTCCTTTCCTTCTTCTCCTCCACCTCTTTCCCCCCTTCTCCTATTCCAACAAGGAAGGGAGGGAGTCCTACTCCCGGTGGGAGTAGGACTCCTCCTGGCGCGCCTCCTCCCTGGCTGGTCGCACCCCCCCTTGCTCCTTTATATACGGGGGCAGGGGGCACCCCAAAGACACAACAATTGATCGTTTGATCTTTTAGTCGTGTGCGGTGCCCCCTTCCACCATAGTCCACCTCGATAATACTGTAGCGGTGCTTAGGCGAAGCCCTGCGTCGGTAGAACATCATCATCGTCACCACGCCGTCGTGCTGACGAAACTCTCCCTCAACACTCGGCTGGATCGGAGTTCGAGGGACGTCATCGGGCTGAACGTGTGCTGAACTCGGAGGTGCCGTGGGTTCGGTACTTGATCGGTCGGATCGTGAAGACGTACGACTACATCGACCGCATTGTGCTAACGCTTCCGCTTTCGGTCTACGAGGGTACGTGGACAACACTCTCCCCTCTCGTTGCTATGCATCACCATGATCTTGCGTGTGCGTAGGAATTTTTTTGAAATTACTACGTTCCCCAACAGTGGCATCCGAGCCTGGTTTTATGCGTAGATGTCATATGCACGAGTAGAACACAAGTGAGTTGTGGATGATATAAGTCATACTGCTTACTAGCATGTCATACTTTGGTTCGGCGGTATTGTTGGATGAAGCGGCCCGGACTGACATTACGCGTACGCTTACGCGAGACTGGTTCTACCGACGTGCTTTGCACACAGGTGGCTGGCGGGTGTCAGTTTCTCCAACTTTAGTTGAACCGAGTGTGGCTACGCCCGGTCCTTGCGAAGGTTAAAACAGCATCAACTTGACAAACTATCGTTGTGGTTTTGATGCGTAGGTAAGAACGGTTCTTGCTAAGCCCAGTAGCAGCCACGTAAAACTTGCAACAACAAAGTAGAGGACGTCTAACTTGTTTTTGCAGGGCATGTTGTGATGTGATATGGTCAAGACATGATGCTAAATTTTATTGTATGAGATGATCATGTTTTGTAACCGAGTTATCGGCAACTGGCAGGAGCCATATGTTTGTCGCTTTATTGTATGCAATGCAATCGCCCTGTAATGCTTTACTTTATCACTAAGCGGTAGCGATAGTCGTAGAAGCATAAGATTGGCAAGACGACAACGATGCTACGATGGAAATCAAGGTGTCGCGCCGGTGACGATGGTGATCATGACGGTGCTTCGAAGATGGAGATCACAAGCACAAGATGATGATGGCCATATCATATCACTTATATTGATTGCATGTGATGTTTATCTTTTATGCATCTTATCTTGCTTTGATTGACGGTAGCATTATAAGATGATCTCTCACTAAATTTCAAGATAAAAGTGTTCTCCTGAGTATGCATCGTTGCCAAAGTTCGTCGTGCCCAGACACCAAGTGATGATCGGGTGTGATAAGCTCTACGTCCATCTACAACGGGTACAAGCCAGTTTTGCACGCGCGGAATACTCAGGTTAAACTTGATGAGCCTAGCATATGCAGATATGGCCTCGGAACACTGAAACCGAAAGGTCGAGCGTGAATCATATAGTAGATATGATCAACATAGTGATGTTCACCATTGAAAGCTACTCCATTTCACGTGATGATCGGTTATGGTTTAGTTGATTTGGATCACGTGATCACTTAGAGGATTAGAGGGATGTCTATCTAAGTGGGAGTTCTTAAGTAATATGATTAATTGAACTTAATTTATCATGAACTTAATACCTGATAGTATCTTGCTTGTCTATGTTGACTGTAGATAGATGGCCCGTGCTGTTGTTCCGTTGAATTTTAATGCGTTCCTTGAGAAAGCAAAGTTGAAAGATGATGGTAGCAATTACACAGACTGGGTCCGTAACTTGAGGATTATCCTCATTGCTGCACAGAAGAATTACATCCTGGAAGCACCGCTAGGTGCCAACCCTGCTGCAGGAGCAACACCAGATGTTATGAACGTCTGGCAGAGCAAAGCTGATGACTACTCGATAGTTCAGTGTGCCATGCTTTACGGGCTAGAACCGGGACTTCAACGACGTTTTGAACGTCATGGAGCATATGAGATGTTCCAGGAGTTGAAGTTAATATTTCAAGCAAATGCCCAGATTGAGAGATATGAAGTCTCTAATAAGTTCTACAGCTGTAAGATGGAGGAGAATAGTTCTGTCAGTGAGCATATACTCAAAATGTCTGGGTATAACAATCACTTGATTCAACTGGGAGTTAATCTTCCGGATGATAGCGTCATTGACAGAATTCTTCAATCACTGCCACGAAGCTACAAGAGCTTCGTGATGAACTATAACATGCAAGGGATGGATAAGACGATTCCCGAGCTCTTCGCAATGCTAAAGGCTGCGGAGGTAGAAATCAAGAAGGAGCATCAAGTGTTGATGGTCAATAAGACCACCAGTTTCAAGAAAAAGGGCAAAGGGAAGAAGAAGGGAACTTCAAGAAGAACAGCAAGCAAGTTGCTGCTCAAGAGAAGAAACCCAAGTCTGGACCTAAGCCTGAGACTGAGTGCTTCTACTGCAAGCAGACTGGTCACTGGAAGCGGAACTGCCCCAAGTATTTGGCGGATAAGAAGGATGGCAAGGTGAACAAAGGTATATGTGATATACATGTTATTGATGTGTACCTTACCAGAGCTCGGAGTAGCACCTGGGTATTTGATACTGGTTCTGTTGCTAATATTTGCAACTCAAAACATGGACTACAGATTAAGCGGACACTAGCTAAGAACGAGGTGACGATGCGCGTGGGAAACGGTTCCAAAGTTGATGTGATCGCCGTCGGCACGCTACCTCTACATCTACCTTCGGGATTAGTATTAGACCTAAATAATTGTTATTTGGTGCCAGCGTTGAGCATGAACATTATATCTGGATCTTGTTTGATGCGAGACGGTTATTCATTTAAATCAGAGAATAATGGTTGTTCTATTTATATGAGTAATATCTTTTATGGTCATGCACCCTTGAAGAGTGGTCTATTTTTGATGAATCTCGATAGTAGTGATACACATATTCATAATGTTGAAGCCAAAATATGCAGAGTTGATAATGATAGTGCAACTTATTTGTGGCACTGCCGTTTAGGTCATATCGGTGTAAAGCGCATGAAGAAACTCCATACTGATGGATTTTGGAACCACTTGATTATGAATCACTTGGTACTTGCGAACCGTGCCTCATGGACAAGATGACTAAAACGCCATTCTCCGGAACTATGGAGAGAGCAACAGATTTGTTGGAAATCATACATACAGATCACTGCAAGAAATCCGTTAATACGTGACGGTCCTTAGCTGTCACAGATCAAGCAAAATCTGTCATGCGTGCCCATCCATGACGGACTTGAAATCCGTCATGTATATCGCGTCATAATTTGAGATCGTAGCTTCCATGACGGTTCTTGGCCGTCATGGAACTACCTCAGGCCCGCCCAAGCCCAAACTAGGCTGTGACGGAACAGGCCGTCATGGACCAATGCCACGTGGAATGACATGGCCACCTACGTGGACACTATTTTTGTCACAAGAACCTTCATGGATTTAGGATCAATTTAAATATGGTACCATCCATTTCTTTCAGACCAATTTTCATCAAATACACTTTCAGCATAATGTGTCCTGTAAATCATAATGCGAATTTTGGACCAAAACAATATTTCCAAAGCACCATACGTTACACAAATATTTCCAAAGTACAATATTTCCGAAGCAATTTATCATATCCTCCATGAAATGATAGTATACAACATATATTGACACAATATATCACACAACAAGGATTAGGAACTGGTTCAATCCAATTTACATCAACAAAACATATAAACTACTAAGGTTGTCACTCGTGTTCTTGTCGTCGACTCTCCTGATGGCAACTATATGTCATGGCGGATTGTGATGGACATCAGCAAGTAGCATGCTACCCAATCATACCTACCATATTCACAATAGCATTAGACATTTGTAGAAATGAATAGATAGTAGAAGAAACTTAAAAAACAAATTACATGCTTTCCAATATACTTAAATCTTATTGTGCTTACAAATGAGAATAACAAAGTATCTAGTATAAAACAACAATAAACCTAAGGTTGCTACAAATTAATCCAAATAGAAATGTGTCAAATGAAAGTCTAATCAAGTTGACCTATAAGTGACAACATAATAGAACATACATTGCATAACTCAAGTATTATAGCAGCAGCATTTGAGGCCATATAAATCCAACAAAAAATGCATCACCAACATACGATATCCATGGCACGGAGCCACCGCTCATCAACCTGGCTGGTGTAAGCTTCTAATATTAATATCTCAACAAGTTTACACATGAAACTAAATATTTACAATAGTGAACAACACTTACATGCCAAGTTAACTCCAAATGGCATGCAAAATAACTAAGAGCCATGGCGACTAATAGATGTATAGAAATAAGAGGCAAATGGTTCTGTTAAGAGGTACTGAGATGGTGGTTAGGATGTATAGGTTTACTTTGATTCGAGTGCGTAAGGATATAAAATTAACCACCAAGATCCATGGGGCCCAAACAAATTAGTTCAGAATCACACCCGGGTGAAAAATGCGTAACTCTGAACTAGACCAACTAAATAGGTGCAGTTCGGTAGCAATTGAGCCGGCGAATGGAAATAACGGAGAAATCATAGTAGTGGAATCCAAATATGCCGAATCGCTCAGTGGAGAACTAACCCTTGGTTGATCGCGATTCAGTTCAACAACGGCCATCGCGATCGCCCTCTGAAGCTATATTGTGCGCCATGGCTGTTACGAAGCTACCTAGACCTGCATACCGAAAACAAGAGATCATGGTCAGAAAATTAGAGTGTTAAGTTATCAAAATAAATAGAGAGGAATAAAATCAAGAAAGAATTTTTAGGATCACTTGTTAGGAGCACTATTGAGGAGGGCGACCTAGTGATGGAGCAAAGGAGTTAAAGAAAAAATGCATTGTGTCACTGTGTTGGCAAGTGCTAGCTCGGTTTGTGCCTCCAGGTTGATATAGAGTGAGTGAACACGTGGCCTTGGTACTAGTACTAGTAGGTGCACGACCAATGGTAGTACTACTACTCTAAATTGACTCACTAATACATGTGTGCAGTACACAAATAAACAGGTTTAAACATCTGTATTCTTACTGTAGGACAGCCACAATGTAATAATATAATTTTCTTCTTAGATTCAGATTAAACTTATTTCTGGAGTACATATTCACCGGGCTGCAGGAGACAACAAGGATAGAAAAAGAAATACCTAGGGAGAAAACTCTAAATAGAACATGTTGACATATTAATACAGTAGCAGAAATCATGTCTCCAAGACCTAGGGGAAATATAAACCGAATTAGATCTTGATAGAAGGCCACATACCACAGTGCAGCGGTTTGTCTCTACTTGGTACCCTGCAGTTTTGCCTCTACTTGGTACCCTGCAGTGTACAAGATACATAAGAAATTCAAAGAATCTTAGCGTTAAAGATTCAGAGAGGAAGCGCGCACACACACAACACACCAGCTGCTGCACCGATAGCAGCTGGCACCACCTTGCCAGCATGCACACTCAACACACCCGTATAGTTAGAGAGGGCAGTAGCCACACTAGGGAATCGACACCAACAGTTTGGACCTTTGTTATCAATCTAAATAGGAAGAGAGGTGAAGCGACTGTCGATATACACGTGCATCATGAAGTAGTATCTATATAGGAACAAAGGGGATTAACGGATCAATAAGATTGCAACTTGCACTGGTAGAAAATGGGCCTTTAGTCCCGGTTCGCAAAGGCCTTTAGTCCCGGCTGTGCAACCGGGACTAAATATGCGCGACTAAAGCCCCCCCCCCCCCCCCCCCCCCCCCCCTAGTCGCGCCTCTTACGAACCGCGACTAAAGGCCCGTCCACGTGGGCGCCAGGGGGCCGTCGGGGCGGAGGACCTTTAGTCCCGGTTCTCGTGGCTAACCGGGACTAAAGGCCTCCTCCGCAGGTTTAGGGTTTTAACCCCCTAAACCTGGTTTCTTTTTAATTTGTAGTGTTTTATTTCTTTTATATTTTATTTTGTGTTTTATTTTAATTTTGATGAAGTTTCAGTACACATATTCTATGCTACTATATACATGCATGTGAAATTTCAAACAAGAAGAATTCAAGAGGAATATATAATATATATTCAATCTCGGGTGACCATATACAACTTCGAACAAGTTTCCATACACAATTAGGATGGATGACCATATACAACTTCGAACAAGTTTCAATCTCGGGTATGCATATAAATTTCTTCGTCCTCGGTATAGTGTTCTCCTTTAGGATTGATGACTTCACTCATGAAAAATCCTGCTAATTCATCTTGAATTGGTCGGAAGCGAGCTTCTGGACTAAGCCTCCTCCGCAAGTTATCCGTCGCCTTCCGCACGCTATCCGATGCCTTCCGCTCAGAGGTGTGTCTCCGGATGTTCTCACAAACATAGTATCCACATAGATTGGTCCCCGGTGGCTGCTTATCCACATTAACTAACCTTCTAAAATCTAGCTCATGTTTGAATTCACCGACAATTTCTTCTGAGAACCGTCTCCAAACCCTACAGGGCAAAGAAAATTAAATGAACAAGGGAGTTATTAGTTACTTGATATTAGGAAATGAACGAAAGAGACCGATCGATATAGAGCTCAAATGATTGAAAATAATTACTTTTGCAGCATTTTTCTCATGTCGGCCCAACGCTTTGGATCCGAATCCATAGAGTCCATGATTAGAACTCTGGAGGTGTGAAGTTCAATATTTAGCAGAATCCAGTGGAACCTGCGGACACGTTACATGCACAGTCATGCATAACTCATCGATTAGACATACCATGCATGGAGTAAACAAAAGAGAATGGGCACAAGAGAGAAACACTCACCCAAAATGGTAAGGAAATAGAATATGACTTTTGAGTTGATGCTTTCTAAGAAACTTGTACAAGTCTTTCTCCACGTCTTTGGGGTGATTTTGTAACACATGTCCATTAACGATATGTGGGTCAATGAACCCAACATCATGGATGTTTCTTATTTTGCATTCCCAAATCTTCAATCTGCATAATAGCGTACGCAACAATATAGTTAGGACAATATATATATATATATAGTGCAGGCAATGAAGAACGAGATGAGGTAGAAATAAATCACTTACAGAACGTAGCAACTCAGTATAGATTTGTCGAGGTCGCGCAGATTGAACAGCTGGAACAATTCACTCATATGAACTTGTACAGAGTACCGTTTGGTGTGATGCTCCTCTGTAACATCCGCATAAACATATTCTTTGTCGGCCCATGTTATGAATTGCTTGTACCAACGTAGCAGATTTCGCATTTGTGGTGGTAGACTCTTTTCCCGCGCAGGCTCGACGAGAGGCCCATTCCGCACATATTGTAATGCTATCTCACATACTGGCGCATCCTCAAGGCCTAAGAAGGCACGAAGAGTCAAACCCATCTCGGACGCTTGTTTCATGGCACTCGCTACAGTCAATCCAAGTGCTGCCGCAGCTGCTATGATCTCGGGGTCCTCTTCCGGACCGGCTTTCACTATGAGCGGGGGGATCGATTGTTTATTCTGCATCCCGAGCTGGTCAACTTGTTTCCCGCTTTTTTTACTTTCTTCTTTCTCCTCCTTCAATATTTTTGCTTGCCTACGAAGTTCATGTCCATAGTCGTCAGGCATATTCAGCTCGGCTTGGGACGGTGTCGTCAAAAAATCCTTAGCCCACTTCTTTTGCTTCTCAGTGAATACTTGCTTGGGCTCAGGCTCTTTTATCGCCTTCATATCCGCCTTCCATTTCTCATAATGAGCAGACGCGGCCAATTTGGTTTCAGCTTCACTAAGTTCCCAAGGCCTTGGGAGGAGAGGCTTCAGTGATGGCTCCGGTACCCTTGTGGTCTTAGGTACATAAGGGTCCGGGTTAATAGTCCAGGAGCGGGTTTCCTTGCTGTCCGCCTGCTTCTGCTTCTTCGCCGGAGGTGGATTGGGGGGCGTCGTACCCGCCGGAGGAGGATTGGGGGGCGTCGTACCCGCCGGAGGTTGTGGATCGGGGGACGGCGTCGAATGGTGTGAAGGAGGTGTAGGTGAACCACCACGACCACCACCACCGCCGCCACCACCACCACCACCACCATCGGAGGGGGGTGGACTTGTTAGCCTTGGCGCCTCGCCTGGAAACACTATGTACTTCTTTTTCCATAGAATGATCTGGCGCTTGACATCTCCAAGTCTTCTCTCCCCTTCGGGTGTAGCTTTGTCAATCTCCAGGTCCTCAAACCCTTGGACTATGTCTTCCACCGTGACACGAGCATAGCCATATGCAATGGGGTTGTTGTGGTGGAGTGCTCCAGGTGTACAGGGTAAAGCACTGCCGGTAGCTACCTTCGTGGAAATGTTCCCCACGGGATAATGCAGATCACATTCTTTCATCTCTTTTACATCATCCACAGGGTAGTGAGGCTCCGGTGCACGAATCTCGATCATCGGTGCATTAGCACCAGGCGGGGCATCCGTGGAAGCCACGCTGCTTCTCCGCTGCTGGCTTCCGCGATCCGCTTCATGATCTTCATGTGGCCCTGCAGCCGATTTATCTTTTACTAGTTCATGCACGGTCTGCTTCAACTCATGGAGTTCCGATGCAAACTTCGCCAGAAGATCTGCATCCCGGTCCGTCTTTCTCTTACGGCTTCTGTAACAGTACGGGTCATTGTCCTGGGAAAACCCTACTTTCCACGGAACTTTGCCTTTGCCTCGTACACGTCCTCCGTGTTCATCGTTTCCGAGGGCTGTTGTCAGTGCGTCTTTCTCTCTGTTGAACTTGATCAAGCCCTCTTGAGCTTGGGTCATTGCGTCAATAAGGGCTTGGGTGGGAGCAAACTTTTTCTTCCGGTGAACACACACCCCTGTCTCCGGGTCTAGCGATCCCCCATGCTCGTACCACCAGCTTTTGACCCTTGGGTCCCATCCCTCTGTACCTAGAGGGATTCCTCGCACCCTCAGGTCCTCCTCCATCTTCTGCCACTTAGGCTCCGAAAGGCGGTATCCTCCTGGCCCCATAATATGATGGAACTTTTTCTTACTCGCATTATCCTTATTTTTTTCGATATTTCCTTGAAATGCTCCGATTGCTTTTGCCTCACAAATTCTGGCCAATCATCTTTCAGTTTCTCATGTTGTCCTTTGAAATCCGGAGTCTTGCCCTTGTTGACATAGTCACGGGTTAAATTTTTCTTGAAGTTCCGGAATGCTTCCCCCATCTTCTGAAGAGCGAACTCTTTAACTAGCCTCCTCCTCTCACGTCCACCCGGAACCTCGTTACCGAATTCATCGACTTTGTTGTATTCCGGAGGTAGAATGAAATGTTCCATAAGCTTTCTCCAGCAATCCTTTTTCGTTCTCTTGTCGACAAAACTGAAACCAAGACGTGCCTTCTTTGGCTCCTTCCATTCCTGGACGGTGATCGGGACGTTGTCTCTAACAACGACTCCGCATTGGTTGATAAACTTTGAGGTGTGCTGTAGGGGCTTGCCGGTTTCACTGACAAAATCAATGGCATATGTTTCTCCTGTTTTCATCGCCTTGGATTTGCCACGCTTTGTCGTACTCGATCCGGCCGAGGGCTAAAAAAAGAAAGAGAGTCGCGCGTGTTAATACATATGTATTCACATTTCAGTAAGTTTGTATCACGAGAGGCTCAATGTATATATATACCTCGCCGGAGGTGGTTGCTACTTGCAATTCGAGATCGTCGTTTGTTGACGGTTGACCTCCGTCGACAATGTCCGTTCCTTCACCTTCTTGATCATCGACAATGTCTGTTCCACCGTCAAGGTTCAGAAAAGAAGAGACTACATCCTTTTCTTGCTCATATTCTGAGCCCGGCACATAAGGAATCTCGTTGTTGATGATGCCCATTAAATAACGTTCAGCCTCCGGATCCCTAAGCGGCTCGGCTCTATCGTCCGCCATATGTCACTCCTGCATGTAGTAAAAATTCTTTAAGTATAAAGGAATTAAAAAATAAGATTAAGGGGACATAGAGGAGGAGGAATTAAAAAATAAGATTATTGAGCACTGCCAAGTATTTTGTTTTTCCTTTTCTTCTTCCTTTTCTTCTTCCTTTTCTTTTTCCTTTTCTTCTTCCTTTTCTTCTTCCTTTTCTTTTTCCTTTTCTTCTTCCTTTTCTTCTTCCTTTTCTTTTTCCTTTTCTTCTTCCTTTTCTTCTTCCTTTTGTTCTTCCTTTTATTTTTCCTTTTCTTCTTCCTTTTCTTCTTCCTTTTCTTCTTCCTTTTCTTATTTTGTTTTTCCAAACGTACACTTTCAGTCTCATGTAAGCAGTGTGTGCATGCATTGTATCCCTTATTTGTCTGTCCTGAAAGTTTACTGAGAGCAGGCCAATCGTTGATGGTTACAAAAAGCAACGCTCGTAGGTCAAATTCCTCTCCTTTGTGCTCATCCCAGACACGTACACCAGGTCTGGCCCACAACTGTAAAAGTTCATCAACTAATGGCCTTAGGTACACATCGATGTCGTTCCCGGGTTGCTTTGGACCTTGGATGAGCACTGGCATCATAATGAACTTCCGCTTCATGCACAACCAAGGAGGAAGGTTGTAGATGCATAGAGTCACGGGCCAGGTGCTATGGCTGGAGCTCTGCTCGCCAAAAGGATTCATGCCATCAGTACTTAGACCAAATCTTATGTTCCTTGCATCAGCTGCAAAATCTTTGAACACTCTGTCGATCTTTCTCCATTGCGTTCCATCAGCGGTGTGTCTCAACTCCCCGTCGGACTTACGGTCCTCTTTGTGCCATCGCAACGACTTGGCATGTTTTTTGTTCCTGAACAGACGTTTCAACCGTGGTATTATAGGAGCATACCACATCACCTTGGCGGGAACCCTCTTCCTGTGTTTCTCGCCCTCAACATCGTCACCAGGGTCATCGCCTCTGATCTTATAACGCAATGCAGTGCATACAGGGCATTCATTCAAATTCTCGTATTCACCGCGGTAGAGGATGCAGTCGTTAATGCATGCATGTATCTTCAGAACCTCTAAACCTAGAGGGCAGAGAACCTTCTTTGCTTCGTACGTACTGGCGGGCAACTCGTTATTCTTCGGAAACATATCCTTCAACATTTTCAGCAAATTTTCAAATGATGAGTCACCTACACCTTCCTGTGCCTTCCATTTTAGCAAATCCAGTGTGCAGCCCAGCTTTTTCAGACTATTATCGCATCCTGGATACAACGACTTTTTGTGATCCTCTAACATGCGATCCAAATTCTCCCTATCCTTGTCAGTTTCGCAGCGTCTCCGTGCATCAGCAATGGTCCGACCAAGATCATCAGCGGGCTCATCATGTGCCTCTTCTTCACCTTCACCTAACCCTTCCCCACCTTCAGCATCATCCTCCATGAAAGTATCACCGAAATGGCATATGTTTCTCCTGTTTTCATCGCCTTGGATTTGCCACGCTTTGTCGTACTCGATCCGGCCGAGGGCTAAAAAAAGAAAGAGAGTCGCGCGCGTTAATACATATGTATTCACATTTCAGTAAGTTTGTATCACGAGAGGCTCAATGTATATATATACCTCGCCAGAGGTGGTTGCTACTTGCAATTTGAGATCGTCGTTTGTTGACGGTTGACCTCCGTCGACAATGTCCGTTCCATCACCTTCTTGATCATCGACAATGTCTGTTCCACCGTCAAGGTTCAGAAAAGAAGAGACTACATCCTCTTCTTGCTCATATTCTGAGCCCGGCACATAAGGAATCTCGTTGTTGATGATGCCCATTAAATAATGTTTAGCCTCCGGATCCCTAAGCGGCTCGGCTCTATCGTCCACCATATGTCACTCCTGCATGTAGTAAAAATTCTTTAAGTATAAAGGAATTAAAAATAAGATTAAGGGGACATAGAGGAGGAGGAATTAAAAAATTAAGATTATTGAGCACTAATTTGCATAGAAGTTTTTGTTTAGCACTGCCAAGTATTTTGTTTTTCCTTTTCTTTTTTATTTTCTTTTTCCTTTTCTTATTTTGTTTTTCCTTTTCTTCTTCCTTTTCTTTTTCCTTTTCTTTTTCCTTTTCTTTTTCCTTTTCTTCTTCCTTTTCTATTTTTTTTTCCTTTTCTTCTTCCTTTTGTTCTTCCTTTTCTTATTTTGTTTTTCCTTTTCTTCTTCCTTTTCTTTTTCCTTTTCTTATTTTGTTTTTCCTTTTCTTCTTCCTTTTCTTTTTCCTTTTCTTCTTCCTTTTCTTTTTCCTTTTCTTCTTCCTTTTCTTTTTCCTTTTCTTCTTCCTTTTCTTCTTCCTTTTCTTATTTTGTTTTTCCTTTTCTTCTTCCTTTTCTTCTTCCTTTTCTTTTTCCTTTTCTTATTTTGTTTTTCCTTTTCTTCTTCCTTTTCTTTTTCCTTTTCTTATTTTCTTTTTCCTTTTCTTATTCTGTTTTTCCTTTTCTTATTTTCTTTTTCCTTTTCTTATTTTCTTTTTCCTTTTCTTCTTCCTTTTCTTATTTTGTTTTTCCTTTTCTTCTTCCTTTTCTTTTTTCTTTTCTTATTTTCTTTTTCCTTTTCTTATTCTGTTTTTTCTTTTCTTATTTTCTTTTTTCTTTTCTTATTTTCTTTTTCCTTTTCTTCTTCCTTTTCTTATTTTGTTTTTCCTTTTCTTCTTCCTTTTCTTTTTCCTTTTCTTATTTTCTTTTTCCTTTTCTTCTTCCTTTTCTTCTTCCTTTTCTTATTTTGTTTTTCCTTTTCTTCTTCCTTTTCTTTTTCCTTTTCTTATTTTCTTTTTCCTTTTCTTATTTTGTTTTTCCTTTTCTTATTCTGTTTTTCCTTTTCTTATTTTCTTTTTCCTTTTCTTATTTTCTTTTTCCTTTTCTTCTTCCTTTTATTTTTCCTTTTCTTCTTCCTTTTGTTCTTCCTTTTCTTTGTTTGAGGAGGACGGCGGCAGGCGGGCGGTGGGAGGCAGGCGGCGGCAGGGGCAGGGGCAGCGGCGGGAGGCAGGCGGCGGCGGCAGGGGCAGCGGCGGGCGTTGGCGACGGCGAGGAGGAGCGGGCGGCGACGGGGCAGGGCGCGGCAACGGCGACAGTGCAGGGCGTCGGAGCTCACTGGGGGCAGGGCGAGGTCGGGGAGGCGTTGACGACGGCGAGGTCGGGGAGGCGTTGGCGACGGCGAGGAGGAGCGGGCGGCGACGGGGCAGGGCGCGGCAACGGCGACAGCGACGAGGAGCAGCCTGGCGGCGTCGAAGCGCAGGGGCGTTGGCGTCGGGGGAGAATGTGGAAAAATCCTAAGTGCCACTTATATAGGAAAAGCATTAGTCCCGGTTGGGGAGACCAACCGCGACTAAAGGGTACCTTTAGTCCCGGTTGGGGAGACCAACCGCGACTAAAGGTTCTTTCGCGCGCTTTCGTTCCCGCGCGGAAAAAGCCTTTAGTCGCGGTTCGTGTCACGAACCGCGACTAAAGGTCCTTTTTCATATAAAATAAAACTAATTCATTTTAAAATCTTAAAAATACAAATAATATATCAAAAAAATCAGAAAAATAAAACTAATTCATTTTAAAATCTTAAAAATACAAATAATATATCAAAAAATCAGAAAAATAAAACTAATTCATTTTAAAATCTTAAAAATACAATTATATATCAAAAAAATCAGAAAAATAAAACTAATTCATTTTAAAATCTTAAAAATACAAAAAAATATATCAAAAAAATCAGAAAAATAAAACTAATTCATTTTAAAATCTTAAAAATACAAATAATATATCAAAAAAATCAGAAAAATAAAACTAATTCATTTTAAAATCTTGAAAATACAAATAATATATCAAAAAAATCAGAAAAATAAAACTAATTCATTTTAAAATCTTGAAAATACAAATAATATATCAAAAAATCAGAAAAATAAAACTAATTCATTTTAAAATCTTAAAAATACAATTATATATCAAAAAAATCAAAAAAATAAAACTAATTCATTTTAAAATCTTAAAAATACAATTATATATCAAAAAAATCAGAAAAATTCAGTTCATCGATCCCTTGAAGGTTTGACAAAAGGTTTGATACATCATTCAGTTCATCGACCAAATACAAATCATCCGGATTCGCCATCGTACGTTTTAATTCACATGATCCATTCAACAAAGTTTGGTACAATAAATTATTACACATCAATTCTTCCCTTGTGTCCCTGCTTGCTTACGATTGTGCCGTATCCATGGAGCATCCTCATCATTTAACTTAATGCTTGGGTCAGTGTTCACTTTGAAGGGCGGAATTTCACCAAACATATTATAATCTTCTGACATGTCTGTTTTGTCCTCCACTCCCATGATGTTTCTTTTCCCTAAAAGAACAATGTGGCGCTTTGGATCATCGCATGATGTACTGATCGTTTTCTTATCTTTCCGTTTCCTCGGTTTGCTACTCATGTCCTTCAAATAAAAAACCTGAGCAACATCTTTGGCAAGGACGAATGGTTCGTCAAGGTAACCAAGATTGTTGAAATCCACCATTGTCATTCCGTATTGCTCGTCCACCTTTACCCCACCTCCTGTTAGCTTGAACCATTTGCACCGGAACAAAGGGACCTTAAAGGAGGGTCCATAGTCAAGTTCCCATATCTCCTCTATGTAACCATAATATGTGACCTTTCGCCCATTCTCGGTTGCTGCATCAAAGCGGACACCACTGTTTTGGTTGGTGCTCTTTTTATCTTGGGCGATGGTGTAAAATGTATTCCCATTTATCTCGTACCCTTGGAAAATCGTTATAGTCGAAGATGGTTTCTTGGCCAACATGTACAGCTGATCTCCAACATCATTGTCATTCATTAAATGTTTTCGCAACCAACTGCCGAAAGTCTCCATGTGGGCCTTTCTAATCCAGGATTCAGGCTTCCCCGAGTTGTCCGAGCGTAAAATATTCTTGTGTTGCTCGAAGTACGGAGCCACCAAGCTGGAATTTTGCAGAACTGTGTGGTGTGCTTTAGTCATAGAATGACCGTCCATACATATCGTGGATTTCTTTCCGATCTTGCCTTTTCCACTTAGTCTCCCCTCGTGCCGGGATTGAGGAATACCAATCGGCTTAAGGTCAGGAACATAGTCAATACAGAACTCAATTACCTCCTCATTTCCATAGCCCTTGACGATGCTTCCTTCTAGCCTAGCACGGTTACAAACATATTTCTTTAATACTCCCATGAACCTCTCAAAGGGGAACATATTGTGTAGAAATACAGGACCGAGAATGGAAATCTCTTCGACTAGGTGGAGCAGGAGGTGCGTCATAATATCGAAGAAGGATGGTGGGAACACCAACTCGAAACTGACAAGGCATTGGACCACATCGTTCTGTAACCGTGGTAGATCTTCTGGATTGATTACCTTCTGAGAGATTGCATTGAGGAACGCACATAGCTTCACAATGGCTACTCGAACATTTTTCGGTAGGAGCCCCCTCAAAGCAATCGGAAGCAATTGCGTCATAATCACGTGGCAGTCGTGAGACTTCAGGCTTTGGAACTTTTTCTCCGCCATGTTTATTATTCCCTTTATATTCGACGAGAAGCCAGACGGGACCTTCATACTGCTCAGGCATTAAAAAAAAATGACCTTCTCTTCTTTGGTAAGAGCGTAGCTGGCACGACCTTGAAACCATTCCGGATGCCGGTCATCTGGGTCTTTCAAAAGTTGCTGGTCCTGCCGTGCTTCCTTTGTATCATTTGTCTTCCCATACACGCCCAAGAAGCTTAGCAGGTTCACGCAAATATTCTTCGTAACATGCATCACGTCGATTGCAGAGCGGACATCTAGGACTTTCCAATATTCTAGCTCCCAAAATATAGATTTCTTCTTCCACATGGGTGCGTGCCCGTCAACTCCCCGCGGAACTGATTGTCCGCCAGGACCCTTTCCAAAGATGACATTCAAATCCTTGACCATATCAAATATCTCAGCACCAGTACGTTCCGCAGGCTTCGGCCGGTGATCTGCCTTGCCGTTGAAATGCTTGCCTTTCTTTCTTACGTTATGATTTCGGGGAAGAAATCGACGATGACCCAGGTACACGTTCTTCTTACAATTAACCAAACGTACACTTTCAGTCTCATGTAAGCAGTGCGTGCATGCATTGTATCCCTTATTTGTCTGTCCCGAAAGGTTACTGAGAGCAGGCCAATCGTTGATGGTTACAAAAAGCAACGCTCGTAGGTCAAATTCCTCTCCTTTGTGCTCATCCCAGACACGTATACCAGGTCTGCTCCACAACTGTAAAAGTTCATCAACTAATGGCCTTAGGTACACATCGATGTCGTTCCCGGGTTGCTTTGGACCTTGGATGAGCACTGGCATCATAATGAACTTCCGCTTCATGCACAACCAAGGAGGAAGGTTGTAGATGCATAGAGTCACGGGCCAGGTGCTATGGCTGGAGCTCTGCTCGCCAAAAGGATTCATGCCATCAGTACTTAGACCAAATCTTATGTTCCTTGCGTCAGCTGCAAAATCTTTGAACACTCTGTCGATCTTTCTCCATTGCGTTCCATCAGCGGTGTGTCTCAACTCCCCGTCGGACTTACGGTCCTCTTTGTGCCATCGCAACGACTTGGCATGCTTTTTGTTCCTGAACAGACGTTTCAACCGTGGTATTATAGGAGCATACCACATCACCTTGGCGGGAACCCTCTTCTTGTGTTTCTCGCCCTCAACATCGTCACCAGGGTCATCGCCTCTGATCTTATAACGCAATGCAGTGCATACAGGGCATTCATTCAAATTCTCGTATTCACCGCGGTAGAGGATGCAGTCGTTAATGCATGCATGTATCTTCAGAACCTCTAAACCTAGAGGGCAGAGAACCTTCTTTGCTTCGTACGTACTGGCGGGCAACTCGTTATTCTTTGGAAACATATTCTTCAACATTTTCAGCAAATTTTCAAATCATGAGTCAACTACACCTTCCTGTGCCTTCCATTTTAGCAAATCCAGTGTGCAGCCCAGCTTTTTCAGACTATTATCGCATCCTGGATACAACGACTTTTTGTGATCCTCTAACATGCGATCCAAATTCTCCCTATCCTTGTCAGTTTCGCAGCGTCTCCGTGCATCAGCAATGGTCCGACCAAGATCATCAGCGGGCTCATCATGTGACTCTTCTTCACCTTCACCTAACCCTTCCCCACCTTCAGCATCATCCTCCATGAAAGTATCACCGAAATGATCATGATAGTTGTCATCGATATCATCCCCTTCTTCATCTTCTTCCATTCTAACCCTCTTTCTCCATGCTTGGTCCAACAATTATAGCTTCGCATGAAACCGTGCCGAAGCAGGTGCATGTGAACGTCTCTTGAGGAGGAGTAACCCTTCTGATTCTTACAGACAGCACATGGACAGATAATAAAACCTCGCTGCTTGTTCGCATTTGCCACTACGAGGAAATCTTTCAAACCCGTAGTGAACTCGCCGGAGATTCGGGGACCGTACATCCATTGCCGATTCATCTGCATTATTATTATATAAAGTATATAATTAACCATCATGCATTTGTTAAACTAACTAGCTAGAAATAATACAAATTAAACAATGAACTACACACATGCATATTTTATCAATGACACATGAAAGGTTCAAGTTGCTAACCGCGATCGCGGAGGAAAAATAAATGAGAAAGCTCAAGTGTGGCTCGGACACTTCATATCATGTTTGTTTCAGGCTCTCGGGCATTTCATCGAACACCTTGTGTGCATAGGAGGAACCAAAAGCAAACCCACCACCCTCTTCTGAATATTGTGAAGTGAGTTGAGTGAAGTGAAGTGAGCTGAGTCCTATATATAGGGATGGGCCTTTAGTCCCGGTTGGCCTGGCCAACCGCGACTAAAGGCCTTTGGGGACCTTTAGTCCCGGTTGGCCAGGCCAACCGCGACTAAAGCCCCTCCCGTCCGCCAGCTGTCGACCGAGCGCGCTGGGCCCAGATAGTTGGTCGCGGGTCTCCTCCCGAACCGCGACTAAAGACCCCTTTTGTCGCGGTTCGATTATTTTGGGGACTAATGGGGCCGTATGGAAGCCTCTTTTTCTACTAGTGTTGGTATATAGCGATTGGGAAAAAAACTCATAAATAAGATTGTAACTTGGTATATTACTCACTGCCTCCCTCAAATACATCCGCATTAAAAAAAGGCCATCAATCGGGCGAGTCGGCAAAACACTCTGAACCCAAAGACAGAATGCGAAGTAGTGGGTCAATCAAGCTCAAGCACAATTTCCTGCTGGAACTTTTGTAAAGACAGAGAGAATGAATTCAGAAGGTTATTCACTACAAGTAGAATGAACAATTTACCTACGATTGCTAAGATTTCATGCTGAAACTTACTGCTCATCGACAGGCTGCTCCTTGAATGCCAAGTACTCATAAACAGATCACAAACAGGGGGACTCTCAAACACTTCCTGCACGCACGCACAGGGGGATCAGGCCAAATCAAGAGAGGTGGGTCGGGGGGTATCAGCGACGGGTTAGTGTGATCTGGGTCAGATGAGGGGCTAACCTTTGTAGAGAAGAAGGCGTTGCCGACGGCGGCCCAGGGGTTGGTCGCCCGCCGCTGGATGTTGGACAGCGACAACACCGCGCAGCCCACAAGTTGATTTCCAAGGGGGCGGTGTGGACAGAGACGAGCTGCCGGAGAGGCGCTGTGTGGACGGGGAGGAGCCGCCGGAGATGTGCAGCGTTGGATATGATACCGCAGCCGAAACCCTAGCCATGGCTAGGGGTCGCGGGCGAGCGCCGGAGACCGGGAGCGACGGATCCAACCGGACTGGAGGACGAAGGGGTCGGAGAACAGCTCGTGGTGGCGGACGTCGTCGAAATCGTCCGTCGTTGGTCTCGGCATGAGTGGTTGAACCAGGGAGAGAGAGATGTGTTACGAGAGGGATGGATGGGTGAGGGATGCGGCGGATCTGGTAGTTGCCGGAGCTGCGAGGTGAGGGGGAGGGAGGGCAAGAGCCAGCGGCGAGCTATGGGAGGAGGGACACGAAGAGGTGGTGGGTGGCGGCGTGCTGTGGGAGATGAGGGTGGGGGCTGCGGAGAGGGAGGGAGGAGGGGCCGAGGAGGAGCATTTAGGGTTCTCATTTTATATGGGAACGGTTGGGCGGGCTTTAGCGGGCTTGCGGGGCTGTACCAGGTCGTCCATGACAGTTTTCCATATTGTCATCGAAAATCCGTCATGGATTAACAGGTTTCTTGTAGTGGATGTATGTGGTCCGATGAATGTTGAGGCTCGTGACGGATATCGTTATTTTCTCACCTTCACAGATGATTTAAGCAGATATGGGTATATCTAAACTTTAATAAAATGGGTTGTAGGGTGGGGCACGTCCTTTTCCAAAAAGAAAAGGAAAAAAAATTAAAACCCATGAATTTGGGGGGGGGGGGGGGGGTGGGGTGTGGGAGCCCGAGCTTGCTCCTGTGAGCTCATATTTTTGAATTTGAAAAAAAAAACATATTTTGAAGTGGCAAAATCCTGAAAACAAAGAGACCGCAGTTGGGTGCATCGGGACTACGATTTTCACAGAAACTCACTGTTTTAGCCTAACTTAGTTTGATAGTTTCGAGGATTGGTTGGCGAGATTGTCATGGAATAAAGATACAACCTTCCTTTTCTTCATGCCTAATACAAACTTAACAGTCAGGATAAGAGTAACTAGCGACATCACATAGTGTTCTTTTGTCAGAGAAGTAGAAACCACTTCCCCTCAAAGATTCAACTCGGGTATAGTGCAATCACAGGCATGCTAAGAACCGGATTTACAACTATCTGACTGTGCACTTTGTTTTTTCCGTAGCAGCACACAAACCACTTTGCTGGTGTACCAAAGGTGTGCTCCAACTGTGCACATCAATTATCAATTATCTTGGGATTCATCAAATGATGTTGCATTAGACTACATGGGCAATTTATTCGATCCCTACAATACAAGTAAAAGTATCTGTTAGCTAGCTTACAAGCATGCAAAAGATTTAAGGTGGGACGACTTTATAAATACCTGCTTCTCCATCGACTCTCGGGCTGGATATGAGAACCAACAATAAAAAAAATGTTGGGAAATGTTCAAGCTTGCTATTCCCACGTATATCTTATTTGTATGTCCTTCATAAAAAGGATCATAGCACCATATTGTATTTTTGCAGAGATGGACTGCAGAACACAGTTAATACAAGGAAAGCAGAGTCTTGGATCTGATTCTTGTGATTTTGTGTTCCATACGCCTGCAGATCGAAATTGATGATTCCCTTGGATTCATCAACAACACGAGCATCACATGCAGGTAACAAATACTCCTACAGAAGAATGACATGTTATAGTTGGGCTTTGTAATCAAAGCACTGATTTTCAAAAAAAGTGCAGCTCAACGTACTACTTTTGTCCACATAACAGGGGTGCATCTCTATGCACTGCTATGAGCTAGAAAAGGTATGGAAGCAATAGAAATAATTTGCACACTTTTGAATACTCATAAACTACAAGGGGGCAATACCTGGGAATATTGGCCTGTTGATACATGGGCAGACGTACAGAAAAAGATGGTGCAGTTTTTCCTCAGTTTGGAATTTTAGCAGATCAAGTACCCACTTGAGCTTGGAATTTTTCTTTAGTTTCCTTGTACTATTGCTTTGAATTCCACAATTGCAGCCATTGCCTCATTTTCCATCACTTCCAACAAGACTTGTTTCAGCTGACACTGACAGGTTAGGTGCCTGCCTACTTCTCTCTGCGGCAAATTTAGCAGCTAGTTTCAGCTAGGTTAGGTGCCTGTCTACTTTTCTCTGCGGGGTTTGGTTAGGATTTGCCACTTGAGTTTGGTTTTCCTATTTCTTCAGCTCGAGCTTGAATTCCACAAAAGCTGCAGCATTTTCCTCACACATGACTTCCAGCAAAACCTGCGGTCCAGGATTTGTCTTGACCACAATTCAACAAACGCTGCAGCCACTGCCTGCAGTCACAAGTCCTTGGGCTAAATCCCATGTTCTATTTCAAAGAGAAAAGGGAAACATTTTAGAGAATAGCTTAAGACAAGCTGGTTCAATTTATTTAAGGCATTGCCATAACTGAAATAGTTTCAAGTTTCAAATAAAAAAATTGTGAAACCAATCACAGAAGATACCATAAAATGGAAAGTCTACCGCAATGTTAACTCGAGTCCATTCAGTACATAAGTTGTAGACGGAGGGGGATAGGGAAAGATATGACTAGGCATACGCCATGGGTACCCTGCCTTCAATTGCTTTCATAATTCCTGTGTCATTTTTCAACAGCATTAAAAGAAAAAGGAAAACAGGCTGCTCAGCAGTAGCAGCTGCCAAAGGGGTGTGCTAGCATCCGAACAAGAGCAGTCAAAGATGGCAACAGACACTGAAGAATAGTCATCCACAGCAGCTTCCCCTCAACTCCCTTCCGAAGAAAAAACCTTCCACTCAACTGTTGTGGGTTGACTCAGGACCTCATAGTAATGGACGAAACACTATTAAATAGGCATCGGCAGAGTTGCATTGTGTATTGAATCACATCCCCCAACCAAACACATTACTGATATTCGAGATGCAAAAACTAGGCAGCAAAATGCGACCATTGTTGTACCTTCGCCTATTGTTGGTGCCGTGCCTTCTTCTCTTGCAAGAAGCGTGTGCCGCGCGCCATGGAGGGATCTCTCTGAGGTCTCAACACATGGCCCTCCTCCACTGGAAAGCAACACTTGCAACCCCACCGCTGCAGATGAGTTCTTGGCAGGAAAACACCAGCCCCTGCAACTGGACGGGCATCATGTGCACGGCTGTTCCCCATGGCCGCCGCATGCCCTGGGTGGTGACCAACATCTCCTTGCCAGATGCTGGCATCCGTGGCCAGCTTGGTGAGCTCAACTTCTCGGCTCTTCCGTTCCTCGCATACATTGACCTTACGAACAACAGCCTCCATGGTGCACTACCCCCTAGTATCAACTCCCTGTCAGCACTTTCGGTACTTAAACTTCCCTACAACCAGCTCACAGGGAAAATTCCTCATGAGATTGGTGACCTGCAAAGTCTCAGATGGCTTGATCTCTCATTCAATAGACTCGCAAGACATATCCCTCCGTCTTTAGGTAACCTCACAATGTTAACTAATCTTACCATTCACCAAACCATGGTATCAGGTCCCATTCCTGAGGAGATTGGGAGGCTTGTCAACCTACAAATTCTACAGCTAAGCAACAACACCTTAAGCGGCATGATACCAAAAACCCTTGGAAACCTGACCCAACTATATCATTTGGACTTGTTTAGTAATCAACTTTCAGGGCCTATACCCCAAGTACTAGGCAGACTAGTCCATTTGCAAATTCTTATTCTTTGTAAAAATGATTTTTCAGGTCCAATCCCAATCTCCATAACCAATCTCACTAAGATGAACACACTTTATCTCAATGAAAATCAAATCACAGGTCCATTACCCCCAGAACTAGGCACCCTCGATATGCTAAACATCCTTAAACTCGAAAAAAATCAGATGACAGGTTCAATACCCCTAGAACTTGGCAACCTCACTATGCTAAATTCTCTGTATCTCTATACAAATCAAATCACAGGCCCAATACCTTTAGAATTGGGATACTTACTAAACCTCCAGGATTTAGAACTGGATGACAACCAAATATCTGGCTCTATTCCTGGCATCATAGGAAATTTAACCAAGCTAGTACAACTTTCCCTCTCTGAAAATCAGATAACCGGTTTCATTCCCCAGGAAATTGGCAATCTGATGAACCTCCAATATTTATACTTGGATCTGAACCAAATTTCGGGATCAATACCGAAAACTTTTGGTAAGTTGCAAAGCATGCAACTACTGTCAATCTCCGATAACAAATTATCAGGTTCTCTTCCTCAAGAATTTGGAGATCTCACAAACCTTGTTAGACTAGGGTTGAAGAACAACTCACTTCAAGGACCTTTACCTGCAAATATATGTTCAGGTGGCAGACTTCAACTTCTCGAAGTCGCTCGTAATATGTTCAATGGCCCTATTCCTAGTAGTTTAAAGACATGTACGAGTTTGGTTGAAATTTCCCTTGCAAAGAACCAACTAACAGGAGATATATCTCAGCATTTTGGTGTGTATCCACAACTAACAGAGCTGAGCTTGACATCAAATAGACTCTCTGGGCAGATCTCACCAAATCTATGTGCATGTACCCAGCTAACGGTGCTACATCTAGCACAAAATATGATCACGGGTTCCATACCTCCAATCATTTCTAAATTGTACAACCTAGTAGAGCTAACACTCAGTTCTAATCGTCTCAGCGGTAGGATTCCACCAGAAATCTACAGTTTAGCAAATCTATATAAAATGAACTTGTCATCGAACCAATTATCTGGATACATACCTACACAAATTAAAAAGCTGAGCAATCTAGGATACCTTGATATATCTGGAAACAGATTGAGTGGATTGATACCTGGGGAACTAGGGGCCTGCATGAAACTACAGTTCTTGAAGATCAACAACAACAGCTTCAGTGGGAGTTTGCCTGGTGCGGTTGGAAGTTTAGCAGGCCTGCAGATCATGTTAGATGTGAGCAACAATAACCTCAGTGGTGTGTTGCCGCAGCAACTTGGGAAGTTGGAGATGCTAGAATTTCTGAATTTATCACATAATCAGTTCAGTGGCAGCATTCCATCCTCCCTTGCAAGCATGTTGAGCCTTTCAACACTCGATGTGTCCTACAATGACTTAGAAGGACCGGTCCCAACAACATGGCTACTTCAAAATGCTTCAGCGAGTTGGTTTCTTCCCAATAAAGGTCTATGTGGCAACCTCCCTGGCCTGCCACCTTGTTATTCAACCCCCGTAGCTGCTCACAAAAAGGGGAAGATACTTGGTTTGCTTTTGCCAATTGTTCTTGTGATAGGTTTCGTCATTGTTGCTGCAATTGTTGTCATAATAATACTTACTCGTAAGAAGAGAAATCCACAAGAAAGTGTTGCCGCTGAAGCAAGGGACCTATTCTCTGTTTGGAATTTCGATGGAAGATTAGCATTTGATGATATTGTAAGGGCAACAGAAGACTTTGATGATAAGTACATCATTGGAACAGGGGGATACGGCAAAGTCTACAAGGCACAACTCCAAGACGGGCAGCTGGTTGCTGTTAAGAAGCTTCATCAGACCGAAGAAGAGTTGGATGATGGAAGAAGATTTTGTAGTGAAATGGAAATCTTAACACAGATCCGACAACGAAGCATTGTCAAAATGTATGGATTCTGCTCCCATCCAGCATATAAATTTCTCGTCTATGACTACATTCAGCAGGGAAGCCTCCACAGGACATTGGAAAATGAGGAGCCAGCAAAGGAATTGGATTGGCACAAGAGAATTGCTCTTGCAACTGATGTGGCTCAAGCAATATCTTATTTGCACCACGAATGCAGTCCACCTATAATCCATCGAGATATCACAAGCAACAATATCTTACTTGATACATCCTTCAAGGCTTTTGTCTCGGATTTCGGCACAGCAAGGATTCTTAAGCCCGATTCATCAAACTGGAGTGCACTTGCTGGAACATATGGCTACATAGCTCCTGGTATGTACTTGTATAACCTTCCTTCTTACATCATAAGTATTCATCACTTATCTATTTGTTCCAAATTCTAATGTTTTAATTTGTGCAGAACTCTCGTACACATCTGTTGTGACGGAGAAATGTGATGTCTATAGCTTTGGTGTGGTTGTACTAGAGCTAGTGATGGGGAAGCATCCAAGGGATCTATTAGACGGTAGTTTGTCAAGCGGGGAACAAGCTATGCTGGTGAAAGATATTCTAGACCAACGACCAACAACACCACCAACAACAAAAGAGAATCAATTAGCTCTGCTCATCAAGCTGGCCTTTTCTTGCTTGGAATCTTCTCCAATAGCAAGGCCAACGATGAGGGAGGCACACCAAACACTCATCCAGCAACCCTCTTCTAGTTCATGCCCCGTGCCTTTTAGCGAACTTACATTACAGGAAATAAGAGACGCATGTTGATATATGATCCAACTTCTAGTGAGAAGCCAGGGTCTATCATAGCGGAAGCCGATTTAGGTTCCCGTTTTGCCTCGAGTCATGTTGAACTCTGTAATCCTGCCATGTCATCTCGAAGGTTTTATTTTTATAGCAACAAAAAAACGGTCCATGCAGCGTGAGCCTGTTCACGACATGGCCGGATCAGTAGTTGCCTGCTGTTACAGTCGCCTCATGGAATGGGGCGAGTACCGGCAGTAGCGTCTTAGAACTTGGGGCATGGTAAGGGACATGGGATGGCACATCCGTGAAGCTTGGTCATAGCGCAAGATTAGGATCTCTCTGTTAGCTAGTTGAGCTAATGAGCTGTTTAAATAAAGAGGAGAACAAGGCAGAAAAGCTGCAACGTTTTACGCAGCAAAATATCCAGAGTGTTCACTAATTCTTCTCCCTCCCATTTCTGCTCCAACAACATATACTTCAGGATGAGTTCATGACTCATTGTAAGTCTATGTGTCTGTCCGGTTGCTTGAAATGTGTGCAGTCTCTATGCTTGCATATGTTTAGACGTAATACCCACATGTGACACTTTCTTTATGTTGTTGTCTGCAAGGGTACTTGAAATGGTGTACTTACAATTCTATATTTATCTACTATTGCTCCCATGAACCTGAGGACGAAAAAAATCAGAATCCTAATCTGATGTGATATCAGCGGTCACGCTTCATTGTGTAAACAGGAACAAATGAACGTAAGCAAGCGGATCTAGGTGCATAGGAAGGGAAAATTATCACAATACTATGTAAAAGAACTTACAGAGCGTTGTAGGACAATCAGAGGGAATCAAGCAAATTAAAGTATGAGGTTTGAGATGTTCAATAGGGAATTCAAAGTTCAAGCTCAAATCCATCATATAACAAATGTTTGGCACGAAAATGGTTTGTATGTTCCCCTTCTATGTGTTTCTTTTACAATTAAAATCAAGCTAGGATAAGCGTAAATTGTTCACACCAATAACATAGGGGCATGAGTTAAGAAATGCGTTCATAATGATAGCAAGTATCTAGCCTGTCAATTAGATCATGAGGCAAGATAAAAGAAACCCATTTACAGCTTCAAGCAGATTGATTGCATGGGAAATGACATGAGCCATCAATTTTCCTAGGGATATCAGCACCACAATCAATGGGAACAGAAACTAGTCAGTCTCGCAATTGACATACCTGCTGCCGGTTTGCCGGGGCATGACCACTTGGTGCAACAGGAAAGTTAGGCTCGGAATCAATATCTGTCTCCTTGTCTAGTTGGAGGTACGATGGAACCGAATTCGATTCAAAGTCCATATCGTCTTCCAAAGCATCAAGCTCTGCATTTTTCAATATACATTATTTTTTCGCGGGGGGCATTTTTCAATATACAACATCAGAACTGTAAACAGAGAAGTGTCTTGTCTGTAAATTAGTTTCACAAAAGTGGCAAAGAAATGTTTCAGATGAAACCTAAGACTGATATAAACTGGAGAGTTTGCTGGATCAAATTCAACTATGAAATTTAGATAGGAATGTTGTTCCGAGCTGGTAACCACTGTAAGGAGAACTAGTCAACTCAGTATCTTTAAGGCGACCATATGCAGCATTTGAATTATCTACGAATAACCGACTACCAAATAAGAGCCATACCCCCCCATAAGTTCCTCCTCATCGATGTCATCTGGGATACTGTAGCTTCAACCAAGAGTTTATTTTATCTCATTGCTCACATCCATAAGATCCACCATCTCGTCCTGCATGCTCTGCAGATTTGAAAAGTTGGCATGGATTCAGATGCAACTGAAACAAAAGAAGACAGGAAAATAAGGAATCAAATGGGAGTATATATAATGTAAGCTGGAAATCTTGAAAGCATGAAGAATCTGGTAAACAACAGGATGCTGCATACATCCATATCTTCAATCCTCGCAGCCTTCATCATCCCTTTCAGCTCTTTATTGGCAGCCTTCATTGCAGTCATCTGTTAAATGTAAGGCATTTTCCACCTAAGTTTGGGAGCTAGAATCAGAATATATCATGAACTAGATAGGAAACGAAGGCAACATACAGTCTGTTGAGCACATTTAATTCCCTTTGGTGTGCGCAAGTTTGGTTGTACAGCAAGTCCCGCTGCCCTTCATAGCTCTAGCCTCTAGGGAAAGCACACATGGAGTGTAAAGATTAGAGCACTCGACTAAGAGGCTACGCCCATAGAAAGATGACTAAATGCTACAGGATGATCAGCTCCATTTAACTAAGGCTTGGAGCATGGAGTAACAATAGCATTTCACGTGTGCCTTGTCCATGTTAAGAACTTGCTAGTGTTTGAAATCAGCAGTTTCTGTAACAAGTAACCTAAGCGGATAAGAACGCAACACTTTACCTATTATTGCAGAGAAGGAAAAAAGAATCTAAAGGTGTATGAAAGCACTTGGACTAGATTCAGGATTTAGCTATACCTTCTCGATAACCTTTTGGATGGTGCCTTGTCAACATTGATGGGTGGCAGCGTGGACCGGCTCCTTGCCGGCGAGAGGGGAGAGGAAGACATCGCTGCGGAGTGCTGTCGGCATTTCATCGAACTGGTGACTTGTCAACATTGATGGATGTCAGTGTCGACCAGCGAGCTGCTGGGAAGAGAGGAGAAGAACACATTGCTGTGGCGCGTCATGAGCATTTCATCGAACAGGTGGTGTGCGGGAGCTGATCTTTCCCTCCTCGAAATCTCTCTTCTTCTCCCTGAAATCGATGCTCAAACTACCAAAATCAGCAGTAAGCGAGCAACAATCAACGGTTTTCTTCATCCGTGGCAACAATCAACAGAAGTTGTTGGATTTGGTAAAACGAGAGAGCACCTACTGACCTGAGGGGTTGAGGGAGTTGGCGACCTGGATGTTGAAGGGCGAAGAGAAGAGCTGGCGGACGTTGTCGGTGGCGTTGCCGACGGGCGTACACCGCAGTCGCTCGCCGGCGGGGACGGAGCTCGCGGCTTCTCGGCGGCGCAACTTGGCAGCGACGGCCTCGATGCCCATTACAGGCTTTCTTGTTTTCCCCAGTGTGAGGCTTTTTTCTACTTACGCTTATATTCCAAAAATGCATAGAATGTTCACGATGTAATATAAACATGTTTTGCGGAATGCCAAAAAATTTGTTCTGATAGTTTAAACAAAATGTTCATACAATTCAGATTAATGTTTACGAGTTTAAAAAAATGCTCATGCAGTGTAATTTGTTTGCATAAGTTTGAAAAGAAATCACACCATTCAATAAAATGTTTGTGACATTTAAAACTGTTCATGTTTAAAAACTTATGTTCATGAAATTTTGAAAAACAAGTTTGTCCATGCTCAACATGTATTAAAAACATGTTCGCATGTATATGGAAAATTGACAATGCGTATACAAAAAATATTTAATGTGTATTTAACAAATATTAATTATGTATTTAAAAATGGTCAAAGTGTATCCAAAAAATATTCCACGTGTATTAAAAATAAATACTCCCTCTATTCCTAGACATAAGTTGTATTGTTTTTTTAGAAAGTCAAACTACTCCAACTTTGACCAATTTTATAGACAAAAAATAATAAGATCTAGAATACCAGATCATTATCACTATATTCATCATGAAATATATTTTTGTATTTTGTATATTTATTATTGTAAATATTTATATATTTTGTTATAATGTTGGTCAAACGTAGACAACATTTGCATTTTTTTTAAAACTAATACACCTTATATTTAGCAACAGAGGGGTATTAAACATGTACTTGAAAAATGGTTAGCATGTATTCATAAACGTGTTCAAGCGCGTATTTTTAAAAAATGTTCATTATGCATTTAAAAAAATTCAGAGTGTATACAAAAAAGTAGAACATGTACTAACAAAAATCGACATGTATTTGAACAAAGAAAATAAAAAAGTAAATTGAAAAAACGAACCAAAAAGAAAACAAAATAAATACAACACCTGCAAAGGAAAACTTAAAAAAGACAGAAGAATAAAGTGCATGGAACTTACCCGAAAACCGGTGGAAGGTTCAACGAAACGCTGTAGAAACTTCACAATACCGCACGTGTACGTGTTAATTGGGCCGACTAAACCTACTGCTCATCTGCTGCGTTAGGTCTTGCGCTGGCGAGATATAGCTCGGGCACTGCTAGCGCGCGTCCATCGCGGCCCATCTCTAAATGGGTGTGACCTGAGAGCTAATGCTGTGGCACCAGCGAGCCATGGGTGGGTTTTTTTTGTCCCAATTTGTTTTAATTTTTGCGAATTCAAAATTATGTTTTTTAAAATTAGAACTTTTAAAAAAAATATGAATATATTTTTAAGAGTGAATATTTTTTAAACATGAACAAATGTTAACGAACATTTCATGAAATCCTGAACAAAAACAATGTGAATTCAAAAATGTGTTAGCGAATTCGAAATCCTAAGTAAGTTTTGAAAAAATGGACAATTTTCAATTCATTTTGAAAATATACAGTGAAAATTAATTAGCAATATGATCAACATTTTATTTACATGAAATAAAAGGTTTTTAACATATGGTGAACAATTTTGCGAAATACACACTGTAAAATTATTTAATATATGATGAACATTTTATTTGTGTACAATGAATTTTTTTAATAAATGGTCAACAATTTTTAATTGCACAGTTATTGTTTTATGTTATACGGTGATTTTTTTTCTGAAAACCGCTAACAATTTTCAACATGTCTAACAATTTTTTAAAACTGTTATCTTTTTTGAACATTTCATTAACTTGTTATGTTTTTTCAAAATTCCGATATTTTGATAAAACAAAAAATAGTTTAAAAAGCATGAACTTTTTCTTAAAAACGTGAATATTTTCTTAAAATGTGGAACACTTTGAAAATTTCGAAAATTTATTGCAATTTTGGAACTAGAAAAACATTAAGAGAAGAAAATAAAATAGAAACAAAACCAGAAAAGGTGAAAAAACTGGAAGGAAAACAAAAAGAACTAGTAAATTGTTTTTTAGAAGTCACGTATTTCAAAAGAAAAATTAAAAGGGATGAAAGGAAAACAACAAATAAAAAGAAACCAGAGTAGAAAAAGAAAATGAAGAAATAGAAATTTCGGAGCATGGAGCAACAATACCATTCCCACCTTTGTGCTGTCCACTTCAAGAACTTGCTAGCTTTCCATATGAGCAAATCCTAGTTTATCTAACAAGTAACCTAAGCAGATAAGAACACAAGCTTTACCTATCAACAAATTCTGGAAGTACAAAAATGACGTATTGTAAAGAAGAAACAAAATAGTTAAAGGTGCATGAAAGGGGAAAAGCCAAACCACATTTTTTTTCCATTTGCTCAAAAAAGAAACATGGTTTTTTGCAACATTACCAAACAACTTGGATGTCGTCCGGTTCAGATCGTGTGGTTGCAATCTCCTCACTCGGTTGCTGAATGGAGAAGATGGAGTTGAGACGAATTAACGCACATATGCCACCACAAACTAAAGCGCGTATCGGTTCGTTTGATCGAAATCAGGCGGTGGTCGTTTCCTCTCCTCTCTCTCTCACCTTGCCGCGTGGATAAGTTGGAACTCCCGTTTGTTGTGTGGATAAATTGTCAAAACTTCTACCAGAGCGGCAGTTTTAGTTGTACATTATCTACCTACTTTGCAGAAAGAATTTTTTTGCAAAGATACCCTCAGCTCTATTAATTGGCAAACAAAAATACAAGGTAGGGATGAAAATGGAGTGGAAACTTTCCGTTTTTCCGGAGGAAAAATGAAAACAGAGAGAAAATATCAAAACGGAAACGGAAATTTGCAAAACAGAAGTGGAAGTGGAATTTTTTATGCGGAAATGCAAAAAAAAAACAGAACGGTGTTTTCCGGTGGAACAGGCATGGAAACGGAACTTCCCGTTTCCGTGAATATGAAATTTCTGTTTTTACTATAGACCTATGGCTGCTTTGTAGTCAAACCACCAGACAACACACAATTATACAATGAGTAGAATGGATCATTTGAGTCCAACTTCTACTACCATACATGTACTCAGTTTGACCCTATATGCAATTGTCTAGTACTACTACAATACTACGCTAAGTTGCTAACATAATGATATTATTTTATAGCCATGTTAACAATTCATTAAATTTGTTTGTGTTTTATGTGTATTTCTCTATAATTCAAGGGTTTTTTTAGGTTCCGGTCAACGCCCACATCTGTTTTCGTGTCCGCTTTATATTCACTCCGTGTCCGTTTCCGGTAGTATCTGTTTTTGTATTCATTTCCGGAGTTTCTGTATTCATTTCCACTTCTGCAAAAATATATGGAAACAAATGTGCTAGCACTCAGTTCCATCTGTTTCCGCTCCGTTTTCATCCCTAATACAAGGCAACCCTGGAAATTTAAGAAATTGCAAATTAGTCCCTTGGAAATTTAAGAAATTGCAAAGTAGTCCATGGGAAGCCAGCTATACCCATCCTCTTGAGCGACCGATGGGGAGCCATCGCTGCCACTCCCGATCCATAGCCAGAGCATGCGAAACTTTTCTCCACATGAACGGGAAGTCATCACTGCCAAACGCCCCAAAGTAGGAACCGCCATCACTGATGCAGTCCAAGATCTTAGATCTAACCACCCGACGCAAGCCGCATCGAGGCCGTCGTCGCCACCACGTTAACCTCGCCCGGTAGTTCCTCCTCCGAGATCCAGGGCCGAACACAACCGGACGTTCCCTGCATCATTCCAGTTTACCGTCTATTCCTCTTCTTTCTCAAATATTTCTATTACGGTCATCTTAAAACTATGTTCTCTGTGTACTGCTCCCAACGTTCACAAATATAAGATGTTTTGAATATTTCAATATAAACTACATACCGACTGAAATGAGTTAACAAACACACTAAATACATCTATACACCCAAAACAACAAAAGGTAGAACATCTTATATTGGTGAACGGAAAGAGTATCATACTATGTGGAATATGTTGTTGCGTCAATGTTTTAGTTTTGCTATTTTGAATAAATAAGAGGCCGTCAAATGGAGAGAAATGGTAACATAAAGCAAACTCATGATTCATGATAGCACCATTTTGATGATTTCATTTTCTATGCAGCTAGAGACGATGGCTAAGGCTTATTTAAAGTTATAGCAATTAATGATGATCAGTGCTTGTTTAAAGAAGACACGACGCACTTGACAATATTGGATGATGGAACAAAAAGTGAATGGCTACTAGAGGTTTGTCTTTCCATAACTTGAGCATTACTAATGATCCTTATATATTGAAGTTGAATACTTGGCGGTTGTCTTAAATAGATTTCATGCATTGTTTATATCTATAACTACGTTGAGATGTCTCTCCAAAGTAACCAGAAAAACAGCGCGCGATGGCATACCGCGTACCCAAGGAAGCGCTAGCAGCATCGATCTATGATAAGAGGGGTACTTGGTATGTCTTTGCTTGAACCAAACACCAACGAACCCCAGGTGTCCCAGTCAATCGGTTGCACGTAACTTTGTGTCCACATGCAGCATGCGTGTGATACTCTTGCTGCATGGCCTACTTTCGAGAGAGCACTTAAGGCATCCACGACGTCCAAGACGCCCTGCACGAGTGCATAACCACCACCTTAACACTTTCATTTTCGTAACCACGCGAAACACACATACAACCTCCAAAGCATAGACGATGCTTTCAGGTACACACACCCCATTGTTCCTCCAGATCTACCGCCAACACATCAGCATGGCTTGAATCACTCCGCCTAGCTTGAAGTCGAGGGAGACAGGAGGGGAAGAAGGAGGTGGTTGCAGGACCACTGGTAGAAAAAGAGGCTTCCATACGCCCCCATTAGTCCCCAAAACAACTGGTTGCAGGACCATTGGTAGAAAAGGTGGCTTCCTACCATGTTAGGGCTCACCTCATTGGGAGTCCAAGGGCCTAGACGATGCTCAGATTTGGTGGGCATCATGGGTCTAACTGTGCTGGTGTTGCTTGTCTGGCAGCGTATCCCAGTCTCAATGTGTTACCTCAATCGATCAGTCTCTTGGTCTTGTGGAGGCACGTCACATTGCCCGAGTCAATCCTTGCCCACTGCTCTGTCGGGTGCCTTGTGAGTTGTTCTTGAGTTCCGTTAACTCTGTCGTCTTAGAGTGGTGCCAAACCCCATACCGGCATGTGCGGTAGATCATCCAACGCATGGTTTAGTAAGAGTGTGTTTTGCTGATGAACCAAATGAAATTGCTAGAGATGATGAGACTACCTCCCATATGTAGAAAAAGTTGTACAATCAAAACAAGTATAGCCTTTGCAATTTCAATAACATACTATTCAATTTTTAACCAGCATTTAATTTGCATTTATAGCACATACAATTAACATACAAACCCTAAGACACATATATTGTTGTTGCGCTCCTTGCCCTAGCTCGCCCTCTTCTACCTCTCGCTCTCTGGCCTTCTCTCATTGGCGCACAACTAAGAAGAAACGGAGAGGAAGGAAGAAGAAGATATGGTGGACACAGAGAGTTTTCCGGCGCTCTAACGTCTGCCGCACGGAAGGCATCCTTTTTCTCCCTCGAGCATGAACTCGACGCCACACTCGGTTACAACGAACCCCACACGGGTTTTATACCCTGGGTCGGCACTGGGCACGACCCGCACGCCTCCACCCACCCGAGTCCACGATCTAGCCCGCTCTGGCCGCGGCCACTACGCGCACGTACGCGCCCAGCTCGCGTCGAGCCTGCAACAGATCACCTCGATCACCCGGACCAGTTCGCCAACAGAGTCCTACTACTATAGCACGTCACGTGTACATGCACACGCGCATCCAAACACGCACACACACGCATATTGGTCGTACACAGCCCATACAACAGTTGGACTATACCCAGACTATGCCTATACACACACCAGATACGGGCAATGCATGCCCTGGACATGATCTGGGCGCGCTCACGCTGGTGTCCACCTGTGCTTGTCAAGTCTTATTCCATCATTCACCACCTAAGCCATGACGTCGCCTCACGCCTCCGGCATGAGATGCCGCTCGCTGCCGCTGCAGACGCCCGCAGTCTCGTGCGCCGCCGCGCCACGCCATTGTGTGCCTTCAGCATGAGCTTCCGCAGACGCCGTGCAACGCAGCCACCTCGCCGGCCATTGTCGCGCACCGCCGCCGATGCGTCTACCGCCGCACTTCACCGCCCTATGCCCCGTCGAGCGCCACTCGCTGCCACTGCAGTAGCCCACAGCTCCGTGCGTCGCTGTGCTGCGTCTCAGTGCCACGCGAGCACCGCAGCCGCGGCCTCCATGTCCGCCGCGCTCGCCGTGCTCGCCACGGACACCATCGCACGCCACGGCACCCCCGAACCTGGTGGCTCCGATACCAATTGATGTTGACGCTCCTTGCCCTAGCTCGCCCTCTTCTACCTCTCGCTCTCTGGCCTTCTCTCCTTGGCGCACACCTAAGAAGAAACGAAGAGGAAGGAAGAAGAAGATATGGTGGACACAGAGAGTTTTCCGGCGCTCGAACGCCTGGCGCACGGACGGCATCCTTTTTCTTCCTCGAGCACGAACTCGACGCCACACTCGGTTCCAGCGAACCCCACACGGGTTTTATACCCTGGGCCGGCGCTGGGCACGACCCGCACGCCAACACCCACCCGAGTGTTGGGAATCGTAGCATAATTTAAAATTTTCCTACGCTCACCAAGATGCATCTATGGAGTGTACTAGCAACGAGGGGAAGGGAGTGCATCTACATACCCTTGTAGATCGCGAGCGGAAGCGTTCCAATGAACGTGGATGACGGAGTCGTACTCGCCGTGATCCAAATCACCGATGACCGAGTGCCGAACGGACGGCACCTCCGCGTTCAACACACGTACGGTGCAGCGACGTCTCCTCCTTCTTGATCCAGCAAGGGGCGAGGAGAGGTTGCTGGAGATCCAACAGCACGACGGCGTGGTGGTGGATGTAGCGGGTCTCCGGCAGGGCTTCGCCGAGCTTCTGCGAGAGAGAGAGAGGTGTTGCAGGGGAGGAGGGAGGCGCCCAAGGCTGTAGGTTGCTGCCCTCCCTCCCCCCCTTTATATAGGCCCCTGGGGGGGTGCGCCAGCCCTGGGAGATGGGATCTCCAAGGGGGGGGGGGGGCGGCGGCCAAGGGGGGAAGGGGTTGCCTTGCCCCCCAAGGCAAGGGGGAAGCTCCCCCCCAGGGTTTCCAACCCTAGGCGCATGGGGGGAGGCCCAAGGGGGGCGCCCCAGCCCACTAGGGGCTGGTTCCCTTCCACTTTCAGCCCACGGGAGCCTCCGGGACAGGTGGCCCCACCCGGTGGACCCCCGGGACCCTTCCGGTGGTCCCGGTACAATACCGGTAACCCCCGAAACTCTCCCGGTGGCCGAAACTTGACTTCCTATATATAATTCTTCACCTCCGGACCATTCCGGAACCTCTCGTGACGTCCGGGATCTCATCCGGGACTCCGAACAACTTTCGGGTTTCCGCATACATATATCTCTACAACCCTAGCGTCACCGGACCTTAAGTGTGTAGACCCTACGGGTTCGGGAGACATGCAGACATGACCGAGACGCCTCTCCGGTCAATAACCAACAGCGGGATCTGGATACCCATGTTGGCTCCCACATGTTCCACGATGATATCATCGGATGAACCACGGTGTCGAGGATTCAATCAATCCGTATGCAATTCCCTTTGTCAATCGGTATGTTACTTGCCCGAGATTCGATCGTCGGTATCCCAATACCTTGTTCAATCTTGTTACCGGCAAGTCTCTTTACTCGTACCGCAATGCATGATCCCGTGACTAACGCCTTAGTCACATTGAGCTCATTATGATGATGCATTACCGAGTGGGCCCAGAGATACCTCTCCGTCACACGGAGTGACAAATCCCAGTCTCGATCCGTGCCAACCCAACAGACACTTTCGGAGATACCCGTAATGCACCTTTATAGTCACCCAGTTACGTTGTGACGTTTGGCACACCCAAAGCACTCCTACGGTATCCGGGAGTTGCACGATCTCATGGTCTAAGGAAAAGATACTTGACATTGGAAAAGCTCTAGCAAACGAAACTACACGATCTTTTATGCTATGCTTAAGTTGGGTCTTGTCCATCACATCATTCTCCTAATGATGTGATCCCGTTATCAATGACATCCAATGTCCATAGTCAGGAAGCCATGACTATCTGTTGATCAACGAGCTAGTCAACTAGAGGCTTACTAGGGATAGGTTGTGGTCTATGTATACACACATGTATTACGATTTCCGGACAATACAATTATAGCATGAATAATAGACAATTACCATGAACAAAGAAATATAATAATAACCATTTATTATTGCCTCTAGGGCATATTTCCAACAGTCTCCCACTTGCACTAGAGTCAATAATCTAGTTACATTGTGATGAATCGAACACCCATTGCGTCCTGGTGTTGATCATGTTTTGCCCTAGGGAGAGGTTTAGTGAACGGATCTGCTACATTCAGGTCCGTATGTACTTTACAAATATCTATGTCTCCATTTTGAACACTTTCACGAATGGAGTTAAAGCGACGCTTGATATGCCTGGTCTTCTTGTGAAACCTGGGCTCCTTCGCAAGGGCAATAGCTCCAGTGTTGTCACAGAAGAGAGTCATTGGGCCCGACGCATTGGGAATCACCCCTAGGTCGGTAATGAACTCCTTCATCCAGACTGCTTCCTGTGCTGCCTCCGAGGCTGCCATGTACTCCGCTTCACATGTAGATCCCGCCACGACGCTTTGCTTGCAACTGCACCAGCTTACTGCTCCTCCATTCAAAATATACACGTATCCGGTTTGAGACTTTGAGTCATCCAGATCTGTGTCGAAGCTAGCGTCGACGTAACCCTTTACGACGAGCTCTTCGTCACCTCCATAAACGAGAAACATATCCTTAGTCCTCTTCAGGTACTTCAGGATATTCTTGACCGCTGTCCAGTGTTCCTTGCCGGGATTACTTTGGTACCTTCCTACCAAACTTACGGCAAGGTTTACATCAGGTCTGGTACACAGCATGGCATACATAATAGACCCTATGGCCGAGGCATAGGGGATGACACTCATCTCTTCTATATCTTCTGCCGTGGTCGGGCATTGAGCCGTGCTCAATTGCACACCTTGCAATACAGGCAAGAACCCCTTCTTGGACTGATCCATACTGAACTTCTTCAATATCTTGTCAAGGTATGTACTCTGTGAAAGACCAATGAGGCGTCTTGATCTATCTCTATAGATCTTGATGCCTAATATATAAGCAGCTTCTCCAAGGTCCTTCATTGAAAAACACTTATTCAAATAGGCCTTTATACTTTCCAAGAATTCTATATTATTTCCCATCAGTAGTATGTCATCCACATATAATATGAGAAATGCTACAGAGCTCCCACTCACTTTCTTGTAAACACAGGCTTCTCCATAAGTCTGTGTAAACCCAAACGCTTTGATCATCTCATCAAAACGAATGTTCCAACTCCGAGATGCTTGCACCAGCCCATAGATTGAGCGATGGAGCTTGCATACTTTGTTAGCATTCTTAGGATCGACAAAACCTTCCGGCTGCATCATATACAACTCTTCCTTAAGGAAGCCGTTAAGGAATGCCGTTTTGACGTCCATCTGCCATATCTCATAATCATAGTATGCGGCAATTGCTAACATGATTCGGACGGACTTCAGCTTCGCTACGGGTGAGAAAGTCTCATCGTAGTCAACCCCTTGAACTTGTCGATGACCCTTAGCGACAAGTCGAGCTTTGTAGATGGTCACATTACCATCTGCGTCCGTCTTCTTCTTAAAGATCCATTTGTTTTCTATGGCTCGCCACTCATCGGGCAAGTCAGTCAAAGTCCATACTTTGTTTTCATACATGGATTCTATCTCGGATTTCATGGCTTCTAGCCATTTGTCGGAATCCGGGCCCGCCATCGCTTCTTCATAGTTCGAAGGTTCACCGTTGTCTAACAACATGATTTCCAGGACAGGGTTGCCGTACCACTCTGGTGCGGAACGTGTCCTTGTGGACCTACGAAGTTCAGTAACTTGATCCGAAGCTTCATGATCATCATCATTAACTTCCTCCCCAGTCGGTGTAGGCACCACAGGAACATTTTCCCGCGCTGCGCTACTTTCCGGTTCGGAAGGGGTGACTATCACCTCATCAAGTTCCACTTTCCTCCCACTCAATTCTTTCGAGAGAAACTCCTTCTCCAGAAAGGACCCGTTCTTGGCAACGAAGACCTTGCCTTCGGATCTGAGGTAGAAGGTATACCCAATGGTTTCCTTAGGGTATCCTATGAAGACACATTTTTTCGATTTGGGTTCGAGCTTTTCAGGTTGAAGTTTCTTGACATAAGCATCGCATCCCCAAACTTTTAGAAACGACAGCTTAGGTTTCTTCCCAAACCATAATTCATACGGTGTCGTCTCAACGGATTTCGACGGAGCCCTATTTAAAGTGAATGCGGCAGTCTCTAAAGCATAACCCCAAAATGAGAGCGGTAAATCGGTAAGAGACATCATAGATCGCACCATATCCAATAGAGTGCGATTATGACGTTCGGACACACCGTTTCTCTGAGGTGTTCCAGGCGGCGTGAGTTGTGAAACTATTCCACATTTCCTTAAGTGTGTACCAAATTCGTGACTTAAATATTCTCCACCACGATCTGATCGTAAGAATTTTATTTTCCTGTCACGTTGATTCTCAACTTCACTCTGAAATTCCTTGAACTTTTCAAAGGTTTCAGACTTGTGTTTCATTAGGTAGACATACCCATATCTACTTAAATCATCAGTGAGAGTGAGAACATAACGATATCCTCCGCGAGCCTCAACACTCATTGGACCGCACACATCGGTATGTATGATTTCCAATAAGTTGGTTGCTCGCTCCATTGTTCCGGAGAACGGAGTCTTGGTCATCTTACCCATGAGGCATGGTTCGCATGTGTCAAATGATTCATAATCAAGAGACTCCAAAAGTCCATCTGCATGGAGCTTCTTCATGCGCTTGACACCAATGTGACCAAGGCGGCAGTGCCACAGATATGTGGGACTATCGTTATCAACTTTACATCTTTTGGTATTCACACTATGAACATGTGTAACATCACGTTCGAGATTCATCAAGAATAAACCATTGACCAGCGGGGCATGACCATAAAACATATCTCTCAAATAAATAGAACAACCATTATTTTCGGATTTAAATGAGTAGCCATCTCGAATTAAACGAGATCCAGATACAATGTTCATGCTCAAAGCTGGTACATTGAGGTTTAAAACTAATCCCATGGGTAGATGCAGAGGTAGCGTGCCGACGGCGATCACATCGACCTTGGAACCATTCCCGACGCGCATCGTCACCTCGTCCTTCGCCAGTCTCCGTTTATTCCGTAGTTCCTGTTTTGAGTTACAAATATGAGCAACCGCACCGGTATCAAATACCCAGGAGCTACTACGAGTACTGGTAAGGTACACATCAATTACTTGTATATCACATATACCTTGGGTGTTGCCGGCCTTCTTCTTGTCCGCTAAATATTTGGGGCAGTTCCGCTTCTAGTGACCACTTCCCTTGCAATAAAAGCACTCAGTCCCGGGCTTGGGTCCATTCTTTGACTTCTTCCCAGTAACTGGTTTACCGGGCGCGGCAACTCCCTTGCCGTCCTTCTTGAAGTTCTTCTTACCCTTGCCCTTCTTGAACTTGGTGGTTTTATTCACCATCAACACTTGATGTTCTTTTCTGATCTCCCCTTCCGCTGATGTCAGCATTGAATATACCTCGGGAATGGTCTTTTCCATCCCCTGCATATTGTAGTTCATCACAAAGCTCTTGTAGCTTGGTGGAAGCGACTGGAGGATTCTGTCAATGACTGCGTCATCCGGGAGGTTAACTCCCAGCTGAGACAAGCGGTTATGCAACCCAGACATTCTGAGTATGTGCTCACTAACAGAACTGTTCTCCTCCATTTTACAGCTGAAGAACTTGTCGGAGACATCATATCTCTCGACCCGGGCATGAGCTTGAAAAACCAGTTTCAGCTCCTCGAACATCTCATATGCTCCATGTTTCTCAAAACGTTTTTGGAGACCCGGTTCTAGGCTGTGAAGCATGCCGCACTGAACGAGGGAGTAATCATCAGCACGTGATTGCCAAGCATTCATAACGTCTTGGTTCTGTGGGATTGGTGCATCACCTAGCGGTGCTTCTAAGACATAATCTTTCTTGGCTACTATAAGGATGAGCCTCAGGTTCCGGACCCAGTCCGTATAATTGCTGCCATCATCTTTCAGCTTGGTTTTCTCTAGGAACGCGTTGAAATTGAGGACAACTTTGGCCATTTGATCTACAATACATAGTGTAACGATTTTAGACTAAGTTCATGATAATTGAGTTCATCTAATCAAATTATTTAATGAACTCCCACTCAGATAGACATCCCTCTAGTCATCTAAGTGAAACATGATCCGAGTTTAACTAGGCCGTGTCCGATCATCACGTGAGACAGACTAGTCAAGATCGGTGAACATCTCCATGTTGATCGTATCTTCTATACGACTCATGCTCGACCTTTCGGTCCTCCGTGTTCCGAGGCCATGTCTGTACATTCTAGGCTCGTCAAGTCAACCTAAGTGTATTGCGTGTGTTCCGAGGCCATGTCTGTACATGCTAGGCTCGTCAACACCCTTTGTATTCGAACGTTAGAATCTATCACACCCGATCATCACGTGGTGCTTCAAAACGACGAACCTTCGCAACGGTGCACAGTTAGGGTGAACACTTTCTTGAAATTATTATAAGGGATCATCCTACTTGCTACCGTCGTTCTAAGCAAATAAGATGCTAAAACATGATAAACATCACATGCAATCAAATAGTGACATGATATGGCCAATATCATCATGCTCCTTTGATCTCCATCTTCGGGGCACCATGATCATCTTTGTCACCGGCATGACACCATGATCTCCATCATCATGATCTCCATCATTGTGTCTTCATGAAGTCGTCACGCCAACGATTACTTCTACTTCTATGGCTAACGCGTTTAGCAAAAAGTAAAGTAATTTACATGGCGTTATTCAATGACACGCAGGTCATACAAAATAATAAAGACAACTCCTATGGCTCCTGCCGGTTGTCATAATCATCGACATGCAAGTCGTGATTCCTATTACAAGAATATGATCAATCTCATACATCACATATATCATTCATCACATCTTCTGGCCATATCACATCACATAGCACTTGCTGCAAAAACAAGTTAGACGTCCTCTAATTGTTGTTGCAAGTTTTTTTTACGTGGTTTGTAGGTTTCTAGCAAGAACGTTTCTTACCTACGTATGACCACAACGTGATTTGCCAATTTCTATTTACCCTTCATAAGGACCCTTTTCATCGAATCCGTTCCGACTAAAGTAGGAGAGACAGACACCCGCTAGCCACCTTATGCAACTTGTGCATGTCAGTCGGTGGAACCTGTCTCACGTAAGTGTACGTGTAAGGTCGGTCCGGGCCGCTTCATCCTACAATGCCGCCAAAACAAGAAAAGACTAGTAGCGGCAAGAAGAATTGGCAAACTCAACGCCCACAACTGCTTTGTGTTCTACTCGTGCATAGTAACTACGCATAGACCTGGCTCATGATGCCACTGTTGGGAATCGTAGCATAATTCAAAAATTTCCTACGCTCACCAAGATGCATCTATGGAGTGTACTAGCAACGAGGGGAAGGGAGTGCATCTACATACCCTTGTAGATCGCGAGCGGAAGCGTTCCAATGAACGTGGATGACGGAGTCGTACTCGCCGTGATCCAAATCACCGATGACCGAGTGCCGGACGGCACCTCCGCGTTCAACACACGTATGGTGCAGCGACGTCTCCTCCTTCTTGATCCAGCAAGGGGGGAGGAGAGGTTGCTGGAGATCCAACAGCACGACGGCGTGGTGGTGGATGTAGCGGGTCTCCGGCAGGGCTTCGCCGAGCTTCTGCGAGAGAGAGAGAGAGGTGCTGCAGGGGAGGAGGGAGGCGCCCAAGGCTGTAGGTTGCTGCCCTCACTCCCCCCCTTTATATAGGCCCCTAGGGGGGTGCGCCAGCCCTGGGAGATGGGATCTCCAAGGGGGGGGCGGCGGCCAAGGGGGGAAGGGGTTGCCTTGCCCCCCAAAGCAAGGGGGAAGCTCCCCCCAGGGTTTCCAACCCTAGGCGCATGGGGGGAGGCCCAAGGGGGGCGCCCCAGCCCACTAGGGGCTGGTTCCCTTCCACTTTCAGCCCACGGGACCCTCCGGGACAGGTGGCCCCACCCGGTGGACCCCCGGGACCCTTCCGGTGGTCCCGGTACAATACCGGTAACCCCTGAAACTCTCCCGGTGGCCGAAACTTGACTTCCTATATATAATTCTTCACCTCCGGACCATTACGGAACCTCTCGTGACGTCCGGGATCTCATCCGGGACTCCGAACAACTTTCGGGTTTCCGCATACATATATCTCTACAACCCTAGCGTCACCGGACCTTAAGTGTGTAGACCCTACGGGTTCGGGAGACATGCAGACATGACCGAGACGCCTCTCCGGTCAATAACCAACAGCGGGATCTGGATACCCATGTTGGCTCCCACATGTTCCACGATGATATCATCGGATGAACCACGGTGTCGAGGATTCAATCAATCCGTATGCAATTCCCTTTGTCAATCGGTATGTTACTTGCCCGAGATTCGATCGTCGGTATCCCAATACCTTGTTCAATCTCGTTACCGGCAAGTCTCTTTACTCGTACCGCAATGCATGATCCCGTGACTAACGCCTTAGTCACATTGAGCTCATTATGATGATGCATTACCGAGTGGGCCCAGAGATACCTCTCCGTCACACGGAGTGACAAATCCCAGTCTCGATCCGTGCCAACCCAACAGACACTTTCGGAGATACCCGTAATGCACCTTTATAGTCACCCAGTTACGTTGTGACGTTTGGCACACCCAAAGCACTCCTACGGTATCCGGGAGTTGCACGATCTCATGGTCTAAGGAAAAGATACTTGACATTGGAAAAGCTCTAGCAAACGAAACTACACGATCTTTTATGCTATGCTTAAGTTGGGTCTTGTCCATCACATCATTCTCCTAATGATGTGATCCCGTTATCAATGACATCCAATGTCCATAGTCAGGAAGCCATGACTATCTGTTGATCAACGAGCTAGTCAACTAGAGGCTTACTAGGGACAGGTTGTGGTCTATGTATACACACATGTATTACGATTTCCGGACAATAAAATTATAGCATGAATAATAGACAATTACCATGAACAAAGAAATATAATAATAACCATTTATTATTGCCTCTAGGGCATATTTCCAACACCGAGTCCATGATCTGGCCCACTCTGGCCGCGGCCACTACGCGCACGTACGCGCTCAGCTCGCATCGAGCCCGCAACAGATCACCTCGATCACCCGGACCAGTTCGCCAACGGAGTTCTACTACTACGACGCGTCACGTGTACATGCATGCACACGCGCACCCAAACGCGCACACACACACACGCACACTGGTCGTACACAGCCCATACAACAGTCGGACTATACCCAGACTATGCCTATACACACACCAGATACGGGCCATGTATGCCCTGGACATGACCTGGGCGCGCTCACGCTGGTGTCCACCTGTGCTTGTCATGTCTTATTCAATCATTCACCACGTAAGCCATGACGTCGCCTCACGCCTCCGGCATGAGATGCCGCTCGCTGCCGCTGCAGACACCCGCAGTCTCGTGCGCCGCCCCGCCACGCCATTGTGTGCCTCCAGCATGATCCGCGTCAGACGCCGTGCAACGCGGCCACCTCGCCGGCCGTTGTCGCGCACCGCCGCTGATGCGTCTACCGCCGCACTTCACCGCCCTATGCCCCGTCGAGCGCCACTCGCTGCCACTGCAGCAGCCCACAGCTCCGTGCGTCGCCGTGCTGCGTCTCAGTGCCACGCGAGCACCGCAGCCGCGACCTCCATGTCCGCCGCGCTCGCCGTGCTCGCCACTGACACCATCGCACGCCATGGCACCCCCGAACCTGGTCGCTCCGATACCAATTGATGTTGACGCTCCTTGCCCTAGCTCGCCCTCTTCTACCTCTTGCTCTCTGGCCTTCTCTCCTTGGCGCACACCTAAGAAGAAACGAAGAGGAAGGAAGAAGAAGATATGGTGGACACAAAGAGTTTTCCGGCGCTCGAACGCCTGGCGCACGGACGGCATCCTTTTTCTCCCTCGAGCACGAACTCGACGCCACACTCGGTTCCAACGAACCCCACATGGGTTTTATACCCTGGGCCGGTGCTGGGCACGACCCGCACGCCTCCACCCACCCGAGTCCATGATCTGGCCCACTCCGGCCGCGGCCACTACGCACACGTACGCGCTCAGCTCGCATCGAGCCCGCAACAGATCACCTCGATCACCCGGACCAGTTCGCCAACGGAGTTCTACTACTACGGCGCGTCACATGTACATGCACACGCGCACCCAAACGCACACACACACACACACGCACACTGGTCGTACACAGCCCATACAACAGTCGGACTATACCCAGACTATGTCTATACACACACCAGATACGGGCCATGCATGCCCTGGACATGATCTGGGCGCGCTCACGCTGGTGTCCACCTGTGCTTGTCATGTCTTATTCCATCATTCACCACCTAAGCCATGACGTCGCCTCACGCCTCCGGCATGAGATGCCGCTCGCTGCCGCTGCAGACGCCTGCAGTCTCGTGCGCCGCCGCGCCACGCCATTGTGTGCCTCCAGCATGAGCTGCCGCAAACGCCGTGCAACGCGGCCGCCTCGCCGACCGTTGTCGCGCACCGCCGCCGATGCGTCTACCGCCGCACTTCACCGCGCTATGCCCCGTCGAGCGCCACTCGCTGCCACTGCAGCAGCCCACAGCTCCGTGCGTCGCTGTGCTGCGTCTCAGTGCCACGCGAGCACTGCAGCCGCGGCCTCCATGTCCGCCGCGCTCGCCGTGCTCGCCACGGACACCATCGCACGCCACGGCACCCCCGAACCTGGTAGCTCCGATACCAATTGATGTTGACGCTCCTTGCCCTAGCTCGTCCTCTTCTACCTCTCGCTCTCTGGCCTTCTCTCCTTGGCGCACACCTAAGAAGAAACGAAGAGGAAGGAAGAAGAAGATATGGTGGACACAGAGAGTTTTCCGGCGCTCGAACGCCTGGCGCACGGACGGCATCCTTTTTCTCCCTCGAGCACGAACTCGACGCCACACTCGGTTACAATGAACCCCACACGGGTTTTATACCCTGGGCCGGCGCTGGGCATGACCCGCACGCCTGCACCCACCCGAGTCCATGATCTGGCCAACTCTGGCCGCGGCCACTACGCGCACGTACGCGCTCAGCTCGCATCGAGCCCGCAACAGATCACCTCGATCACCCGGACCAGTTCGCCAATGGAGTTCTGCTACTACGGCGCGTCACGTGTACATGCACACGCGCACCCAAACGCACACACACACGCACGCTGGTCGTACACAGCCCATACAACAGTCGGACTATACCCAGACAATGCCTATACACACACCAGATACGGGCCATGCATGCCCTGGACGCGATCTGGGCGTGCTCACTCTGGTGTCCACCTGTGCTTGTCATGTCTTATTACATCATTCACCACCTAAGCCATGACGTCGCCTCACGCCTCCGGCATGAGACGCCGTTCGCTGCCGCTCCAGCCGCCCGCAGTCTCGTGCGCCGCCACGCCACGCCACTGTGTGCCTCCAGCATGAGCCGCCACAGACGCCGTGCAACGCGCCATCTCGCCGGCCGCTGTCGCACACCGCCGCCGATGCGGCTACCGCCGCACTTCACCGCGCTATGCCCCATTGAGCGCCACTCGCTGCCACCGCAGCAGCCCACAGCTCCATGCGCCGCCGTGCTGCATCTCAGTGCCACGCGAGCACCGCAGCCGCGGCCTCCATGTCCGCCGCGCTCGCCGTGCTCGCCACGGACGCCACCGCACCCCCTAACCTGGTCGCTCTGATACCAATTGATGTTGACGCTCCTTGCCCTTGCTCGCCCTCTTCTACCTCTCGCTCTCTTGCCTTCTCTCCTTGGCGCACACCTAAGAAGAAACGAAGAGGAAGGAAGAAGAAGATATGGTGGACACAGAGAGTTTTCCGGCGCTCGAACGCCTGCCGCACGGACGGCATCCTTTTTCTCCCTCTAGCACGAACTCGACGCCACACTCGGTTACAACGAACCCCACACGGGTTTTACCCTGGGCCGGCGCTGGGCACGACCCGCACGCCTCCACCCACCCGAGTCCACGATCTGGCCGGCTCTGGCCGCTGCCACTACGCGCACGTACGCGCTCAGCTCGCGTCAAGCCCGCAACAGATCACCTCGATCACCCGGACCAGTTCGCCAACGGAGTCCTACTACTACGGCGCGTCACGTGTACATGCACACGCGCACACACACGCACATATATGTGCATAGGTACAGTGGCGTGAGTGAGTCCTTGTGATCTAAAAAGGAAGAAGCTCATTTCAAGTCAATGGAAGCTGTCCGCTCCACCAAGTGGAGGTAAAACAAATGTAAGGGGATACGTGCACATGAATGCGAAGCACGTTAGGACTCAGCTGCTAAGTAATCATCGTCTTTCTTCTAGTCATCACATCAGAGTTTGCAGTAAGACAATGCATTAGCCCAGATAGCTTTTGGACTGTGGAAGAGGTAGTACGCAAGGGAAAAGAATTACTCTCTGTTCCAAATTAAGTATCGCTGACTTAGTACAACTATTTGAATAGAGTGAGTACTAAACACCGAATTCTCTTCGATTAAGAAACAATATTTTCTGTGGCTCCCATTCCCACTCGCATGAGGACTGTGGAAGAGGCAATACGCAAGGGGAAATAATGTTAGCCGAGCTGGATAATGTACTAGTTGTTTGTTTAAAATGTACATCTTGTGTGTGAAATCAAAAATTGAGATTCAACTTTTGATCACCAGTAAATATTATGTATTACTACCGGGGAAATGATTTTCGAATCTCATGTAAACTTTGTTTTTTAATGTAGTAACCCTGTGAGCTATTCGAATCTATTCTTAAGAGGGTAACTGGAAACTTAATTTATGATGGGAGATGTACATCTAGGCGATGGACTGGAGGCACCTTGGTATATGTTAGGAATGGGAACTTGGAGATGGTGGAAACCATGGGCCAATAGCTCCTGTGCGACACATTTGAGGTGAATTGGCAAGAGTGCGACGTTCTTCGAGCGAATGGCTGTGGTGCGACAATTTTGAGCAGGTAAATAGCCCACGCACGACATGGCTGTTAAACTCAACTGATGCCCTCGTTAGCTGTTGGGGGCTGGACTCACCACTTATCCACGTAAGCGCGGGACCCATCACTTGTCTATTCGCGGGACTCACCTCCTCGCAGCTAGAAGAGACGAGCGCCCGTGCCCGTCCGCCCGCCGCCGCCCATTCATCCCCTTTCCCCAATCTTGCTCTTCTCCGGCGACCTAGCGCAAATGTCTACCTCCTCCGCCACGCACTCAAAATGGCGACAGTATGGACCAGTGCTGCTCACAAGGTGCCCTGACTGCCCACGCCCAGACCCTCTTAAACGGTTGGTCACTAAGAGGGATGACAATGGCAATCTTGGGCGGGAATTTGTGAAATGCTTGAGCAAACCAATGGCAGGAAGGGATGGCAAGGTTAGATCTCAGTTCTTAGCCCGTTCTTTCGCTGTCTTTTGCTCTGATTTCTCCATATTTTGTTTTTTCTCCTCGAATTTGGGATTTAGGGTTCATGTTGTTCTTTTCAGATCTTGAAGAAATGTTACCATTTCGAGTGGATTGATGAATATGTTGATAGGATTCAGTTTGAGGGCTACGTTGATTCGAGCGTGGCCGCAACCTGGGAGCTCAATTTGGGCGAGGTGCCGCCGATTGCTGTGGAGAATACGGGGAGCTCGGGCGGAGGGGCGGGCAGAGTCGTGCCGATGGCGATGTATGCGCGCAATGCTGAACTGCATGCGGAGTCCGAACTGACCGAGGAACTGAAGAAGATCAAGAAACATCTAATGCAGATGCTCGATTTGCAGAAGCAAGCAAATATCATGGCAGGGGGGGTTCTATTGTTGTATCATTGCTCTGTTTTTGTTTTATTTGTTGTTCATCCGTCATTAGAATGGGCATTTAGGCCTGTCAGGGTAGAGGATGTGATCTGTGCGCCATGCCAAGTTATGTATCTGAATTGAAGCAGCAATTTGGAACACAAATTATTCAGTGTTCATGCATGCTCTGTTTCCTCTGTTTTTGTTCTTCAGTTAACACAGTACACACCCAAATTCAGTTTCTAGTAAAAAACAAAATTGGGTTGTCGAATAGATGTTGGGCCGTGACCAGCCCACCCGCGTAGGGGCAACAGCCCACCTCTAACTTCAGCAAATAAAATGGGGCCCAATAAAATGTTACTTGTTTTTATTTTGGCCTTTTTCTTGCACTAAATTTTGTGATGGATCATTTTTTGATGCACTAAAACTAAATGTTAATTGTTTTTATGCATGTCTACGGTTCCATGAACTAAATGAGTTGATGCTTGCATGAAGTGCCTGAAGTAAATTAGTTTGCATTTCCTAGTTGCACCTATGTCCATAGTGGGTTTGCATGGGGCTCCTAGTTGCATGTCCATGGTTTGGCCAATATTTTGAAGATGGTGTGTGTGGTGATTGTGGTGTAGAAATCCGGGCCTGTAGCAACCCATAGCAATACACGAATGATAAGCAAAACAACCCATAGCAATCCACAAATAATAGCATGAAACACACAATATATATAGTAGCATAACGATTATATAGAAGCATAACGATTGCAACCCATAGTTCCACGATAGCCTTACAACTCCATGATAGCCTTACAACTTAAAGTACTAATAAAACTTAATAATAGTAGCATAACGATTACAACTTAAAAAAACTAATACGACAGATCTATAGCAAGCTAGATAGATAGGGGGCACCAAACGCGGGTTCTTCGGGTTCTTCTTCTCCTCCTCCTCCGGGGCCACCTCGCTCCTCCGGGCGCCGCCCTTCACTCCTCCCCGTTGTTGATGGGGTACGGGAGCGTGTGCATAACGCCGTTGTTGGGGAAGATGCCGTTGAAGTCGATGAAGATATTGTAGGTTGTGAAAGCTATGAACTCACAACCAACCCAATATGCTCGCCCGAGGAGATGGAAAGCATCGAAAGGGTTAGTGAACGTGGCGAGGAGCCCAACCACAACGCCGTTGTGGTTGACATCCTCAAGATGGTACATCCGAGGAGAGCTGTGGGGGAGGTGGCGGAAGCCGGCCGCAAGGAAGAACTCCGTTAACTCCCTTGCGCCCCTCCACCTCGAGATCGTCCAAACCCTAAGGGTTCTCTCTACATACACTCCGGCCGGGTAGAGCCTTTCCGGCACGGTTGGGGGGAAGCGGTAGGTGGGGCCGTTGTACTGCATGGTGGCGGGGTGGCTCGAGGGCTCGATCGGGTTTGATGGAGAAGAAGGAAGAAGGAGGGCAGAGGAGGCAGAGGATGGGGTGTGGATGAGGAGGGAGAGGAAGACGATAGTGCCCGGCTTAAATAGCCCAAGTGCGACGTGGTTTCACCCCGTAGAATTAATGGGCGGGCGGCGTTTGGTGGCGCCCCATGAAAGTGTGTACACGAGCGTGGGAAACGGGCTGCGATCCTTCTATGCCACCGGTCGCGGGTCAAGGGGGACGGGCTCACGCACGCGTCTGTGCCGTCATGGGTCAAGGGGACACGCCTGCCCCGGGTTCTCTGCGTGTGCCGCCCGTGCATTCATGCCGTAGCCCATTAATTTGCACATCTTGCTAGGGCCTGGCTAGAGGGTAACGTTTGGTCGATGGGAGACGTGACAATAATGGACGCCTTCATTTGCCCATCTTGTAATGGGCAGCACGCCGTTTGAACTGCATCGATACCCACATCGATACCCCATGCCAGTATTGCGTCCTCAAAGAGGAGCACGCCATGTACAGCACGCAATGCAGCGTTGGCTTTTTGGTTGTCTTCATCGGGCTGCTGCATTGTGGCCGGGTGCATGCTTTCATGCAACGATGCATCAGTTCTAATGGTAGGCATGCGACAGGTTACTGCGTCGATAGGGGTGGCGGAGCAGGGCTACGTCGAGGGCATGCATGCAACGCACGGGCGCAGTTCTGCGGGTGGGCATGCATGCTGTGGGTAGGCACAGGCACGCATGCAACGATGGAAAGGGCACTGCATAGGCTTGGTCCATGCACCGCGTCAACTCTTGCCGTTGGATTCAAATGAACGGTCCTGATGCCCCAACGAGAGAGGCTGATCCAAACCCCACTGATTCAACCAATCAGCGCGTCTCATGCGGATCGATGCACACTGATTCAACCAATCAGCGCGTCTCATGCGGATCGATGCACACTGATTCAACCAATCAGCGCGTCTCATGCGGATCGATGCACACTGTAGCTAACCCTAGCGCCAGATCTCAACCGTCCACGCACAACGATCGACGACCCGGTAGTGTGCGGGGTTTTGAGGGGTTTTGAGGGGTTTTGACTGATTAGGGTTGAGCATAACTAATTCAAAAAAATCAAAAAAATATAAAACTTGCACACATAGTCTTATTATGTCGTATAGTAACGAGAAAAAAATATAAATATGGTTTACATACATTTTTACGAAAAATCCTTCACAAAATTGTCATTCCTCGAACAATGTAGTATGGAGTTCAAGGGAGAGAGTAGTGGGCACCCGAGAGTAGGTGGGGTTTTGAAAATGAAAAGTGTGAAAACCTCACCAAAACTTCATTTTGGATTGACTAAGAAAGATCTTAACTTACTTTTCTCATTTTCATGGTTTAAACTTGTTTTATATATAATTTTCTATTAAACCTTGTTTTTTCAAAAAAAAGAAAATAATAGAAAATTAATTCAATAAATAGTGAGACTTTAGATTTACACTATATAGGTAGAATAGATGTGTAGAAAAATTATTTGGCTGGTTTAGACAAGGTGCCAAAAAAACTTGCTTAAATATGAGGCCGTTTATCCTACCTTTGGAGGTCATTTGAGACACACTTTTCATGACTATGGGTTCAACTTACCAAAAGGGCTCGGAATGATCAACAAGCAAACATATTTCAGTTGAGGTACTTTAGATAGCATTAAAACATCAATACCCCATCCCTAATTCAAATCTGAGCCCAAATTTGAATTTTATTTGGCTGGTTTAGACAAGGTACCAACAAACAAGTTCGAATAGAAATACGGGGATACATAGTGACTACCAGTACGCACCAAGTTACAAATATTATTACATGCCCCAAATTTTCAAATTGTTCTCTGTTCTACCTCTTCCTACCACGTCGCGTGCCCTTCTTCGCCTTAGCACTTCTTGTTTTTGGTTCTACTACACACACAAGTTCACTGATCATCTTGGTTTTCTTCACTGGTCTTTTCAACACTTTGCCAACACCCTCGTGATCAGTGTCTTCAGTCTCAATGTTGACAGCAGTTTCAGTTTCTTTGGTGTGTACCTCAACATGGGTTTCTTTAGTCTGAACCTCGACACGCTCAGGTTCAGTTTCAACCTCGAGAGCAGTTTCTTCAGTCTGAATGTTGACTGCAGCAAGATTTTCTTCAGTCTGCTCAGGCTCAGGCACACTTCTCTTCTTTCTACCGCCATTGACTCTTGCTTTTTTTGTTGGCCAACACTGTTCAACAACAAGGGGCTGACTTGCTCGCTTCCTCCTGGCCATTGGGAAAATGTTATAGATATAGTAATTGGAAAAAAGCACCAAATCAAAACACAAACAAATACACAAGAACATACTTTGGCTTATCAGGAGTGTAACGGCATTTGACAGATCCCACTCTGTGCCCAAGTTCCTGGCACAACTTGCATCTGTTTTTGTTACCTTTTTGGGCCCTTTTTGGCTTTCCATCTTTCTTTCCCTTCTTACTACTCCCACCTTTCTCAAACCATGCCTTGAATCTACTCTGTTTAGGCCTGCCAGCCTTTCTTTTCGTCAAGGGAGGACACATGGAAAATTCAATGTCCACTTCAGGCCACTGAGACTGATCTGTAAGTGCTGGAATTGGAGTAGCATATGCAGCTTTGAATCTTGCTATCGAATAATATTCATGCAAATATGGGTGCATGTTTATCTTCGGTTGGGATGCTAAGAAGAGAATGGCATGCTCACATGGTTTACCAGTGTGTTGCCACTCGAGGCAAGTGCAATCATGCAATTCAGTGTTAACAATATGTCTCCTTCCAGTTTTGTTATCTCTAACTTCAGCACCCCAAGGTGAAGATTTTTCAACAAACAAATGTGAAAGACATTTGCTCCTATTGACCACCTGTTGTACCACTGCTGGAAGCTTATCACCTTGCAGACAATCACCTATCCTTCTTCTCAATTCCCACAACCGCATGAGCATGATCCTGATTTGGTCAACCATGTCATGCACAGGCAAATCTTTTAACTCCTTCACCTTGTTGTTGAAACTCTCTGCCAAATTATTGTTGATGTGGTCACACTTGATGGCAGTGTTGAATGCTGACCTGTACCATAACAAAGAATGGTAGGTGTTCAGCCATGGACCAAACTCATCACATGCTGCCATTATCTTATCAAGATGATATTTGTGTGTCTGTCTAGTGTAAGATCTTGCTGCTGGCCACATGCGCCCAAATTCTTCTCCTCTGAATTTTTTGATCAAATTCATCCACAAATACTGAAGCACTCCCTCTGCTCAGCATATGGGAAAACATTTTTCACTGAATTTTCAAGCCCCTTACATGCATCTGTGTCTATAGCCAAAGGTGACACTGGCCCTAGGCATCTTTTCAACTGGATCATGAACCATGTCCATGAAGCCTCTGTTTCTGACTGAAACAAGCCAACAGCAATAGGAAACATCCAATTGTGTCCATCTAGAGCATTGCATGCTGCCAACTGACCATTCCACTTGCCTGTCAAAAATGATGAGTCTATGCTCAAATATGGACGGCACCCTGCTTTGAACCCATCGATGCAAGGCTTCAAAGCCATAAAAAACTTGGAGAACTTGACTTCACCTTCGGCTGATACCTCTGTATCTATCTCCACAACACTGCCAGGTGACCTCTTTTTCACCTCTGCTTTGAAGTTGTAAAGCATCCTAAATGTATTTTCCCAATCACCATATAAATTTTTCATTGCCCTTTGTTTTGCCTTCCACACTGTGGTATATTTCAGTTTAATGGGGTACATCTTTTCCAAGTCTACTTTGAGTTTCTTGGCAGTAGTGTTTGGTGTTTTGGCTAAAATTGGGGTGATCTTTTCTGCAACCCAAAGTTGTGATGTCATGGTTGATACTCTCTGTGAACTTGTAATACAAGTATGTTGATTGGGGATTTGGTTAACCCTGACAGTACTTCCATCAGGTTGCAGTCTAGCAGATATGTACCACTTGCAAGGCTTCACACTACCATCAAATCCTCTGCACCTCGCATAAAACTTCTTTCTACCAGTCAAAACAGTCTTGGCATCAAACTCATGTTTCACTGCATAAGTCTTGAAACACATCCTAAACTCCTTCATGCTTGGGAACAACTTGCCTACTTCAATGACAGGGTTTTCTTTGTCATACACATGCACCAGCTCATCATCATGTGCATCATCTACTTCATCCGCAGCTTGTTCCATCAACTGTCCATCTACTTCTTCATCAGCATTAGCAGGCAAACTAGATTCACCCCTCTCCTGCTTATCTCTGTCATCGACTGGAATGCCAAAAAGTTTGGCCATCTCAATGTCAGGTATTGGTGCAATGACCAAATCAGTAGGCTCATCTAATTCAACTACATTCCAATCAACAGTTGATGCAGTTTTAGTTCCAGTTCCAGTCACCTGTCCCTTTTCAGCTATTACTGTAAGTTCAGTACACATGGGAATCAATGGCTTCTGTGTAGCCCAATCATCATCTACCATCTGCGCAGCCAATTGTGATGGCACATATCCAACCTTCGAAAAAATGTTCAGATCAACGAGCTCAGCAAAAAATTAGCCCGTTTGCTTGTCCAGCCGTTTTGCCGATCGATTTCTTCAACAATCTGTTCACCATCTTCTATTCTCACATACTCTCCTTTCCAATCATCAAACCGCAACAGTGATACTTCTTGCTCTGGACCCCAAACAATATTCTCCCCAATTTTTTCCACCCATTTCTTCACTGCCGTCTCTCCCATGTTCTGTAGAACTTGTGGATCAATCTCTGTAAACTCAACCTCCCATTTAACAATTGTGTCTCTCTCAATGTTCTGTATGCTACCATCAACTAATTTTGCCTTTGATGGAAATAAATTGACTATCAATTCGAAGGTCCGAGCGGCAGCATCCCCTCTGTCAGTGGCGGACAGTGTGAGCCCGTGAGAAAAAGCAGACGAGGCCACCCCCTAATTGCATGCAAAGTTGGATCGGAGAGAGGCGCATTACCTATTCGAAGTTGAATCTGGCGGCTCCATCTCAGTATGCCCACGGGCTCCCCTCACAACCTATCGATTCCGCAAGCGAAAATAGAGGAAACGAGCTGAGATCTACGGGCCCGAGAGAGGAACGGGAGGGCGACTAGGGTATGAATTCACTCACCATTTTCTTATGATGAAGGCTCCGCTGCCGTTGAGAACGAGGGATCCGCCGCCGCCACCGAGAACGCAAGATCTGCCGCCACCGGAGAAGAAGGGGGGCAGAGTGGCGGGCCCGGCACGGTCGGGCGGCAGGGCACGGTCAGCTGTTTTGAGGAACAATTAAGTTGGACCCACATGTCCTAACATAAACGGGCGGGCTTGGTTGACGACCAATTTAACCACATTTAACACCCCATGTGGCCCTGGACTATTTACACGCTCAAATGTGTCGCACCACAGCCATTCGCTCGAACAACGTCGCACTCTTGCCAATTCACCTAAAAAACGTCGCACAGGAGCTATTGGCCCGGAAACCATGGCGGTGCTGTTAAAGTTATGTAGTCAAATATGTGTGTTTATATGAATTAATTTGTATTGTTCCTTTTTTTTGCATATTTTTTGCTTTTTTTTGCCAAAAAGTAAACTGTTGTGGTCACTTTGAAGGGGGTATATTGTTATACTTTCCGAACTGTCTCATACTCACTCCGTTCCGAAATAGAATAGTGCATATAAAGATTGTCACAAGTTGAACTTTACAATGTTTGACTGAGTTTATATATAGGGGTAAATATGGACACCCACGGTATCAAATGTGATATTTATTTGGCATTGTAGCTGTTGATATACATTGCATAATTCAGTGTATATTATTTCATTCTTTCCAAAGAATCCCGCTGTTCCACATTTGATCAACGTGTTTGCATGTCCTTCGTCGGTGGGTGAAGTAAAACGATGCATGTTTCCTTTCAAATCACCCATCTCGAGGTGCCATTTTCTATGAGCAAACAAAAATAGATCTCACCTATTAGCTTTTGTCAAGTAGTAGATCTAGCTAGATTGTTGGCCTATCGTCGTCATTGTATCACTTATCATTGGTTGGCCCCCATGTGGTAATTTGTCAGGTATATACCAAGCTCGGGTATTGCTCCATTCAACTGTAGGACATGTGTAATAACCCTGAGAACGATCCAGATCTATTAATTCTGAGAGAGCTAACCGGAAACTTAATTTTTGATGGACATGTTCATCTCCTAGGGAATGGACTGGAGGCACCTTGGTAGATGTTAGAAATGGCAACTTTGAAGCTGGGGTGGCTTCAATAGTGTAGTCAATTTCATTTTATTTTGCAGGTGAATCGTGTGGTCAATTTAATGTACTCAAACACTAGTGCTAATATGATTAATTTGTATATTTTTTTGCATAATTTATACTTTATTTGCCACAAAAAAACTAATTGACAACCACGTGTACTTACCACAAAAAAAAACACATATATGATGGATGTATCTAAATACCTTGCAGTTAATGACGATGCTGTCCGCTAGTACAAATAGCAAAAATAAAGATGCGAGAAAGACACATCAACAGCAGGGAACAGGTGAAGAACTTATAAATAGGGCTGGGATCAAAGGTGTAGGTAGAGGGTGCAACTAATACCAACCAAACACACACACTTACAAAGAGAGAGGGCCAGGGGAGATGGCGAGTGCCAACAAGAAGGCGACACTGGGTTTGGTGATGTCGGCGGTGGTGGTTCTACAGCTGCTCGTGGCAGCTCCGATGGCCATGGCACGCTCGCCGCGGGCTCTGGTGGAGATGACGCCAGCGATAGCAATGGAACGTTTAATCCTGAAAACACCCATAGGAGCCAGCTATTGTGGTGAAACATGCTTCAATGGTTTCTGCAACACCGATGGTTGCACTTGTCACTTTCCTCTCTGCATGCGGGACGGCTCCCTCCATGACTGACGCTACTTAGCTCTGAAATGTCGGCGGGGCGACCTTGGTATGTGTTGTGGACTTGTGGTTGCTTTCTACATGTGAAGTATTTATGTATTTGTGTGTGTGTATGTGTAAATTTGGTGATCAAGCGAAGGGATGGCGTGCGTATATGTGTGCGTGTATTTAGGCTACATACAGTACACTATGATTCATACAAACTGTGACGCCCCCGATTCAACCGTACACTAATCATGCACGCAAATGTGTACGATCAAGATCAGGGACTCACGGGAAGATATCACAACACAACTCTACAACATAAATAAGTCATACAAGCATCATAATACAAGCCAGGGGCCTCGAGGGCTCGAATACAAGTGCTCGATCATAGACGAGTCAGCGGAAGCAACAATATCTGAGTACAGACATAAGTTAAACAAGTTTGCCTTAAGAAGGCTAGCACAAAAGTAGCAACGATCGAAAAGGCAAGGCCTCCTGCCTGGGACCTCCTAACTACTCCTCGAAAGCCGAACTCCATGCAGAATCATCCTCGGGATCTCTAGCTCCTGGACTCCAGCATCTGGTTGCGACAACCAGGTATAGAAAGGGGAAAAGAGGGAGAAAAGCAACCGTGAGTACTCATCCAAAGTACTCGCAAGCAAGGAGCTACACTACATATGCATGGGTATATGTGTAAAGGGCCATATCAGTGGACTGAACTGCAGAATGCCAGAATAAGAGGGGGATAGCTAATCCTGTCGAAGACTACGCTTCTGGCCACCTCCATCTTGCAGCATGTAGAAGAGAGTAGATGGTAAGTTCACAAAGTAGCATCGCATAGCATAATCCTACCCGGCGATCCCCTCCTCGTCGCCCTGTTAGAGAGCGATCACCGGGTTGTATCTGGCACTTGGAAGGGTGTGTTTTATTAAGTATCTGGTTCTAGTTGTCATAAGGTCAAGGTACAACTCCGAGTCGTCCTTTTACCGAGGGACACGGCTATTCGAATAGATAAACTTCCCTGCAGGGGTGCACCACATAACCCAACACGCTCGATCCCATTTGGCCGGACACACTTTTCTGGGTCATGCCCGGCCGCGGAAGATCAACACGTCGCAGCCCCACCTAGGCTCAACAGAGAGGTCAGCACGCCGGTCTAAATCCTATGCGCACAGGGGTCTGGGCCCATCGCCCATTGCACACCTGCACGTTGCATACGCGGCCGGAAGCAGACCTAGCCTAGCAGGCGTTCCAGTCCAATCCGGCGCGCGCCGCTCCGTCGCTGACGTCAAGAAGAGCTTCGGCTGATACCACGACGTCGAGTGCCCATAACTGTTCCCGCGTAGTTGGTTAGTGCGTATAGACCAAATAGCCAGACTCAGATCAAATACCAAGATCTCGTTAAGCGTGTTAAGTATCCGCAAACGCCGACCAGGGCCAGGCCCACCTCTCTCCTAGGTGGTCTCAACCTTTCCTGTCGCTCCGCCATAAAGTAACAGTCGGGGGCCGTCAGGAACCCAGGCCCACCTCTATCGGGATGGAGCCACCTGTCCTTTCAGCCCCCTCATCAGAATCACTTGCGGGTACTCAACGAGCCGACCCGACTTTAGTCACCACATGTATCAAGTAAATAAAGTATATAGTATATACCCGTGATCACCTCCCGAAGTGATCACGGCCCAGTAGTATAGCATGGCAGACGGACAAGAGTGTAGGGCCACTGATGGAACACTAGCATCCTATACTAAGCAGTAGGATAGCAGGTAAGGGTAACAACTGTAGCAACAATGACAGGCTATGCATCAGGATAGGATTAACGGAAAGCAGTAACATGCTACACTACTCTAATGCAAGCAGTATAGAGAAGAATAGGCGATATCTGGTGATCAAGGGGGGGCTTGCCTGGTTGCTCTGGCAAGGAGGGGTCGTCGTCGACGTAGTCGATCACAGGGGCAGCATCGGTCTCGGGGTCTACCGGAGAGAAGAGGGGGAAGAAACAGTAAATATAAAGCAAACATAGCATCACAAAGCATAACGTGGCAATATGCTGTGCCGGGTGTGACCTAACGTATGCTATACGTTGCAGACGGAGAGGGAAACATCCGGAGGGGTTTTCCCGACGTCTGGCGTTTTCCGGGCAGATGAAAAGAGAGGGGACGGTTCCATGTTCAGCATGCTAGGGGCATGTGACAGATGAACGGACCGCGTATCCGGATTCGTTGGATTTTTCTGAGCAACTTTCATGTAGAAAACATTTTGATCCGAGTTACGGTTTATTTTATATTAATTTTTAAAGTTTTAATTCATTTCTAAATTTAACAGATTTAATTAAATCCAAAAATAATAAGGTTAATTGCTAGATACACCCAGAAGTGTACCCAGCCAATTGTTGGAGTGGCTGACAGTGGGACCCGGTTGACTGCTGAGTCAGCAGTCAACTGTGGACCAGTTGACTGGTCAAACTGACCCGAGGGCCCATCAGTCAGTGACTATTAGAGTTAACAGCAAATTAAATTGATTTTAATTAAGTTAATTAGTAGGTGGGGCCAACCTGTCATTGGGTCATTAGTTCAGAGAGCTCATTTTAATTGCACGGGTTATTTAGTGACGTGGCCCCCACATGTCAGTGGCATAGAGGCCAATTAGCACGAGGCTAAAGATGTCCACGTCGGCACTATATGGTGACGATGGCAGAGCACGCGGGCGATGACCGAGCGCTCGTCTCCGGCGACCGTTGGCCGCGCATAGGGGTGCTACGGGCAGCTGGGAAAGCGCCGCGTCCAGAGGCGCGAGTGGCCGGTGCTGGGGTGGCCGGAAACACGGCTGGTGACGAGGTTTGGCGGCGTCGGGCGGGCAGCAGCGAGGGGGAGCGGGGAGCGTCCATGGCCGGGCTTGGTCAGAGGGGGCGCGGGTGGACGAGCGCCCGTGCGGGGCCAGTAGCAAGTAAGCGGAGGGGAGGGCTGCGATGTGTGCGCAGGGCAGAGGCGGGCTACAGTGACGGGCGCGGATCTGGCTGCGGCCGTAGGCGGGGCTGGGCAAGGTCTGGACGGGGTGCACGCGGCCAGAGTACGTGCGGGGCGGTGGTGGCCGCGAGCGGGCGCCGGAGCGCGTGCGCGACAGAGAGGTGGGGAAGGCGGGGAGGTGTTCCTCACCCCTGTTGTAGAGGTGCGGGCGGCGTGGCTCTAGGAGGAGGACGAGGAGGCGACGACGACGATGGGCGGCTCCGGCGAAGCAGTGGCGGGACGAGGCAGCGACGGTGTGCGGCGGCGGCGTCGGGGGCGCCCGGGGTGCGGCCCAGATCCAGTCGGGGAGGTCGAGGTGGAGGACGGGGCGTCAGGGCGTCGAGCGACGCCGGCGACGGCAAGGGGCGACGGAGCGCCGTGGTGGCGCCGATGGCGGCGATCGGCGTCGAGGGCGAGGCCCTGGATCCAGAAGGGATCGGGCAGAGGAGGGGCGAGGGGAGAGGGGATCGGGGGGTGGGGGGTTGTGCGGTCGTGGGTTAGGGTTACGGAGTAGTGGGGGGGGGGGGTAGTAGTGGGTTAGGTGGACCGGGGTGGGCCGGCCTGTTGGGTCGTGGCCCGGTGGGCCAGGGTTTTTTTGACTTTGTTTTATTTCCTTTATTTTTATTTATTCTTTCCTATTTTATTTTAGTTACATTTTATTTTAGTTTTAGTAAAAATTATCACTAACACCAAAATTGGTACTTCTAAATAAACTACTGCCACATTAGTTCTTATCCCAACTAAAATAGCTTTAACATTTTATAAAATTTAAAAGGCATTTATTTTATTATTTAACCTACAGTTTTAATTATTTTGAACACTTAATCATTTTATTAAATTTAGGTTTCTTCACCACTATTACCCAGGATTTATTTAACACATTTACAACATTTTAGTTTTCACTTTTGAAAACTTTAACTGTTCGACTTGATCTTAAATTTGAATTTGGATCGGTTCTAAACTAGCACGAGATTAGCAACAGTAATCGTGGTGACGTGGCATCATTACCAGAGAGTTACTGTAGCTTGATTACCCGGGCGTCACACAAACGCCATCAGGTGGAATATACATATATACTTAGTGAGTATGATTTGCAACTCCTACCCTCGCTTTAATTTCGTGGATGATCGATGTGCCCATGCATCGTTGCACCCTGGATGCCATTGCGGTGACTGCTCGCCAAACATGAGCTGTTGGACAATGCGGCATCCACGTTGACCTTCATCTTGAACTCCGGGGGTGGTTCAATCCAGGTCGCTCCTACCGTCTGCCACACGCCTGTCCTTATTGCTTCCAGCTTGAGCTGCTCTAGTTGAGAGATAAATAGTACTACATATGTAAACAAATGTAAAACGGTTTAGGTCCACTGCTTACAAAGAGTGAGTTTAATGAATCCAAACAATTTTCATCATAAAGAGGCCTTAATCTATCGTTCAACATTGTTCTAATGATGTATGATGTGCTCAGCACGTTTAGCACCTAATGTCCCGCAATTACAAGCCATTTATATTGGTTGATAAGACAGTCTTATCTTAAATCTTTCACATAATTTAGAGATAGCAATAAAAATATGTGTACAATGGAGTATGTCTTAGCCATATCTCCAATAACCAGCTATTCTTCTAAAAACAAGGTGAGACGTGTTGTGCTAACAGATAATCTCTTAATTAAAAGAAGACACATATATTTTCTTAGTCCTCCACCTCAGCACTTACCCTACGTGACACTCCTAAGATAGCACCATTCTACATGCCCTAATCTCCCTCAATTACTATCCATAGTTATTATTCCCGCAATTATCTCATATAATCGCTCGCTTCTCCACCGCAAACAAAACATGCCTGCTTAGCGAACCGCTCCTAATCCTTGCAATCACCACAACTACCGACTAATGAGTAGGCACAACCAAGGTTGGAAAAAGCGGTAGGCGTAAGCGAGGCGGTTGGCCTTCGCCTAGTGCCTAGGCGGTGCTTAAGCGCCCTAAGCGCAGCCTAGGCGGTTATATAATTTTTACTATCAAGGTGTATATGTGGTTATTATATGTGTATTTTATTAATTCAGTGCATATGAGTATGTTAACTACCAGCTACTATCATAGGAATATGGCCCTTTTGGCATATCAGTGTAGGATGGCATGATTTTTCGCGTGGGTAGACAATTTCTTACTTGCTCTGCCTAGACTTCTGCTTATGCCCTAGGCAAGGCGTTTGGCCATTGCCTACTGCCTAGGCGCCTCCTAGGCACTGCCTTTTCCAACAGAGGGCACAACCCAATGTCGCCTTTCTGTAGGCGGCCACCCCAACTGTTTGCCTCCGTATGCACCGGTCACCCGCGGACCACCATCCCCTCCTCTCCACACGCTCCCTTGAGTCCTCTTGCCTTCTTGGCCATGATCCCACATCGGCGATGTCGCCTCTGATCCACACACCACCTTGACTCCGCTCCTAGGCGAGGCCACCGTCCATGAGCCCCCATCCCACCTCGAATTGGATGCCCCTGCCTTGCGTGTCCCAAAATGTTGACTCCCTCCTGTCCCGACGCCGAACAAGACCTAGATCTGACCATACACCGAGCACCAACCATTACGAGGCACTGCCCTCTACCCGGCGTCCTCCTCCTCCACCTCGGTGTCTTCGTCTACCCTGGCATCCCCTCGATGGTCTTCTCCCCACCTCTCTCTTTTTTATATGTATTCGGTATGTGTTTGTTATAAGAATGTTGCCAATTAATAACATTGTGTGAGAACATATGCCATACATTTGTTTAGTCCTCATATTTCTTTTTGTATGTTTTTCTTCAATTTATTTTCATAGATGGTGTGTACAATCTCTGAACATTGCTGTTGGATTATCGATGTCATTGTTTGATGTATACCATTGTTAGATGGGGACACTTCATCAGTGTGTATATACAAGCCTGTCAATTTTAGTTTACTTGATAATTACCATTTTTAAATGGGGATACTTCATCAATTTTACCATTGTTTGATGTTTCCCCTTACTTTTTGAGCAACAAACATGCATAACAACAATAACATTTTACATCTACAGAGCATGTCATGCTGCATAACACACCAGTACAATGCTATCATGGCCAAACATTCATTGATTTCTCAAGCAAGAGAATGTCATATGTATAATTTGGACTTGCACAAAGGGAATAAAGGTTGATCGTCGGGGGCCAAACATTGTACTTGTGCAACTAGATAACGACGTATGATCAAAAAATGAAAAATCTTTATTACCTCCTACAGTAGAATCCTCGTACCCGGTGGTGATGAAGGAAGGGTACGGAGGTTGGTCAAGCACCTGCAACGATCTCAGATGAAGCTAGTTGTCAAAAACCTGACCAAGGAGCCATTGGAGTAGCACTAGACATATACGTGTTTGCTTTTTCCTAGATGTTGCAACATGCTTTTATGGGTTTTTGTTATAGCTTCCTTCTTATGTAATCCCAGTTGGAAATGTACATGTCGTGCTACTTGCCTTTTTGGGAAAACTAGGCAATACCCCGCGCGTTGCAGCGGGATGGTAGTGTAATAAAAGTTTGAAAGAGAGAGGCACACGGTAAGGAGAAAATGAGTAAGAAAAATAAAAATAAGAAATGTTTTGCAACAGAAGATGGCTTGCATTTAATATGTAACTCTGAAATAGAGTAGTGAGGATGACTCTCTCTCCGCGCGTTGCTGCGGTAACTTTGTTAAAAAATATGTAAGTAGTTGACGAAAATAACTAAATCTAATGGAAAAGAAAGTATAAGCTTGAAAATCAATAAAAGAAAGTGTCTAAAAATAGAATAAAAACTTTTCAAATACAGTTAAAAATGTCATTTCAAACCAAAATGTGAAGGATGACTAACATGAATATATGATGTGGTAGCATGACATACATAGACTGATGCAAAAATAATTGTAAATGCATGACTCGCTTATGTGACAGATTTTACATGGCTTAGTGGGAGAGAACACTTCAATGCATTGCTTAGTGGTACGTTGAGGTGGACACTTTACATATTGAGAGAATTGGTACCAACTTCTTAAGAAAGTAAGATAGAGATTAATTAGAGAAAAAGTTGCCGGTGCAGTATTTTCTTAATACTGTCAACATTTACTAATGTCATGGTCGAAAAGTGTCATGTCAGTAGTACATTATTTACTAACCACGAGTATGGTGGGCAACGCCACTAACTCAGAACGTATCTCTTGCATTTAGTTATCTGTGACGTTTGGGCGCGATGCCACTAACGTATCCTTCCGAAATACTCATATGGATGTACATGGGCATTATTTATTTTTACATACAAGTGCATTTATGAGAATACATGTCCAGTTTTTTGTAAACACAGACATTTATTTTATTTTGATACATGTGAACATTTCGCTTCACACATGAATATTTCTTTTTTGCATACAAGAATATTTAAAAAAACTGCTAGACATTTTAATAAGTAGATGAAAATTTGTTTTCGTGGACATGGGAATATTTTACAATGCCTTACAATTTTACTCATTTACTGAAATGATGATATGCGCATTCTATATTTTTTTATTACTTTTAGACATAAATGTGTTTTTTAGTGGTAAAAAAAGTGTAGAAGGCCAAAAATAGCGCTTGTCGGCCCGCAGCCCATTCCGGGAGTGGAAAGCCCATGTGAGCCCACATCTTCCTCCGCTACGCTGGATTACAGAGACTAGGGTTTACACTCTGCTCTCTTCCTCCGAATCAAAGAAGCTAGCGGCGGCGAGGTCGACCGGCGGCGGCGATGTCCTCCTCTCCCGGTCGGTTCTGCTCAAAGAAGGTACCGCCATTTTTCTCTTCTCCCCTCCTGAGAGACCCCTCCCTCCCTCTTCGTTGCGTTGCGTTGGTTCCCCGACTTGACCGCCGTTTTTCTTCTGATTCGCTTTCTTGTTCTTGATAGACAGGGGAAACCAAACCCGGTAGTATCGTCCCCATCCATCCATAAACTTAGTTAATCTTGTAAAGCCTTTCTCCTAGGTACAGTAGAAAGTAAGCATTTTGCCTAGGGTTGCAGCAAATATTAGTATTATTTCTAGTTGATGAACAGATATTAGATTGGCCCTGTGAACTCATCGGCTGTGGCAAAATGATTGATTTCCCTAGTACTTTCTTTCTTGCCCTACCAAGACCTACAAGTACGTACTAACTAATTTGCATATATGCTCTGCTTTTCATGTTCAGATTCAGCAATTAGTAGTAGTAATTCTTCTTGCGTCAATTCCAGAACGTTTCTTTGTATTCTCTTACTTAGTTCATTATTCAGGCTCTGCTTGCTTCTTAATTATGGTGTTAGCTTGTTTAATTTAATGATGATGTGGCTCGCCTGTAGCGTCATTTTTTCTTTCTAACAATCTAGACACAGATAAGGTGCTAGCTAGCTACTCTAATAAATCTCCATGCTTATGAACAACACACAGTTAAGTTTTGGACAGATACAGCAGAAAGTGCTCAAAGTTCGTTAATGTTGTAAAGCCATTCTCCTAGGTACCATAAATTAAGCTTTTTGCAACTGACCGAGTACTTGCCTAGGGTTGCAGCAAATACTACTGTAGTATTTCTATTTTGAACATATATTAGATTGACGTTATGTATTAATACTAACTGCACCCTATGAACTCATCGGCTCTGTCAAAATGATTAATTTCCCTACCTTCTTTCTTTCCCAGGCAAGAGCTACAAGTACTAATTTCAATTTGCATGCTCTTGTTTTCATGTTACTAATTAGGTGCCTCCAAATAAGTTGGTTTAGATTCAGCACGTGGGTCTTCTTGCAGAATTGCTTGCATCAGATCTAGCTAGTTTCTTTGTATTCTCTTAGTTAGTTCATTATTCAGGCTCTGCTACTTTATGGTGGTATCTAGTGTAATTTAATGATGTGGCCCGCCTGTAGCGTCACCGTTTCTTTCTAACAATCTGGACACAGATAAGGTGCTAGCTATTTTAATAATTCTCCATGCTTGTGAAGAACAAACAGGTTTTGGACGGATACAGAAAATGCTCAAACTTCGTCAGTAATATATTCTTTGTAATGAGTGTCTGTCACCATTCTGATCTCCATCTATCTTCACACGCATTATTCTGATGTATCGTAAGTTTTAGTCCACCTCTTTCCGTTGTTTTCTGAACCTTGATATGTATTACCTGATTGGTACAGCTGAATTGTTCGATGGAGGACCTACCGGAGGCTCTGCTGACAGAGATTCTCAACAGGATCACCACGACAAGTGATCTGAATTCTCTTTCCCTTGTGTCAAAGCAGCTCTACAGGATAGAGGGGAATCAAAGGGATGCTATCCGTGTTGGTTCCGGTCTTTGCACTGCTACAAAAGCACTGACATCATTGTGCGTCCGCTTCCCAAATTTGCGGAAAGTGGAAATCGATTACTCTGGTTGGATACCTGGACATGGAAAGCAGCTGGATAACAAAGGCCTTTCTGTGTTTTCATCTCACTGTTCCTCGCTGATTGATCTCACATTAAGCTTCTGCTCACACATCGATGACTCTGGGCTTGGTTGCTTAGTGAATTGCAAGAAATTGGTGTCTCTCAGGCTGAACTCCACACCACAAATAACTTCGATTGGGCTTTTCTCGGTTGCAGTTGGTTGCACAAGTCTATCTGCTCTCCACCTTATTGATTGCGAGGAAATCGACAATGTAGAGTGGCTGGAATACCTTGGAAGGGATGGATCATTGGAAGAGCTTGTAGTGAAGAATTGCAAAGGAATCAATCATCATGACTTCATAAAGTTTGGTTCAGGATGGATGAAGCTCCAGAAGTTTGAGTTTGAGAGGAAAAGAGGTAGATATGATCTTCTTGATCCAGGTAATGTTGTCTATGACTCCTCGTATGATGCTCACAACATGGATATATATGATTTCTGCTGTGAGAGTTTGAAGGATTTAAGGTTGGCGCATATTGAAACTTGGCCAGAAGCAGGACTTCGAGTTCTCCTAGGAAAGTGTAAAGCATTGGAGAAGCTTTGCCTTCAGTATGTTCGTGCCCTAAATGATAATGACATTATTGCATTATCTCGGAGCTGCAGCAACCTTAAAAGAATCTCACTTTGGCTTAACCTGCAGCGCTACTCTAGTGATGTCAACTATTGTGAGACCAGGACATCATTTACTGATAAGAGCCTTTACGCTCTAGCCCTCAACTGTCGTATGCTTCAGATGATAGACCTCAGCTTTACAGGATGTGATGCCGACTGGCCATCAGAAATAGGATTCACACAAGAGGGTTTTCTGGTGCTCATTCAGTCCTGCCCAATTCGTGTTCTTGTGCTCAACAACGCCAACTTCTTTGATGACGAGGGGATGAAGGCCCTCTCATCCTTGCCTCATCTGGAGACACTTGAGCTTATATTGTGTCATGCGGTAACTGATGCCGGGATGCGCTTCATTGCGCACACCCCATGCTTGAGTAATCTCACACTTCGGATGTGTCATAACGTTACTGATGTTGGAGTGGCTGAACTGGAAGATGCTCAGAAGTTAGAGTCTTTGGTCATCGAGTCTTGTGGTGAGGTCTCTCTGCAAGCTGCGCAGCGTGTTGCCAAGTCAGTTCAGTACTCCAGCGAGTGTTCAAATGCCCTTATGAAGAAAATTGGTCTTGGCGGCTATTGATGAATTGGTCTCCAAAAAATTTAGTATGAATTTGCTGCTGAAGCCATTAAGTTGTTCAGTGTGCATCATTGGACAAGGCTGTGCATCATCCGACCTAGATTCACTTGTCTGGACTTTCTATTGCCTTCTACCTTTACTGTATGATTTTTCTGTATGACAGTCTAATGATGATCTTAGTACGGCATCTGGTGAATGAAACTTTAATAGTAGGCACCACTTGTGTATTACTATCATCTGTACGTAATTCTCTTGCTTAATTTCTACTCTCTGTAGCTGCTTTGAAACCGGCATAAGTAGGCCCCAAGATTCCCTGTTTTTGCTGCGGGGGCACTATATGACAGTTTGGTGTTACTTATTTGTATTATTTAAGCAAATGTCATGGACCCTTTTTTATTGCACAAGTGATTTTGAAGACATATATCTCTGCCTGCTATGTTTGCGTGGCAATTTTGGTATGGATCATTTTGTAGTAATAATATTATGTCCAAGTTTCGATGGACATGTACAAAGGCGGCATGCTTGTTTTGTTGATATCGACTCTACTGGAGGATGTCTTTCAAAATAATTACTAGGAAGCATAATTGTGGATGTTTAGATTCCAAAATGACCTGAAGTTGAGAAACTTGAGTGACTACTCAAGACATAATAGCATAGCTGTGTGCTAATTTCATTGCAGGTAGTCACATCATGTCTTTGCTCTGGACATCCAGCACTAAACAAAAGATTCATCTCTTTTCGAGGGGTTCTGATTTTCTGAATCCTTTTATTTTAGCTCAAGTAACAAGACAGCTCGTTGCATCAGTCCAGCTCGTAGGAACAGCATTTGCCTTGTATTTGTAGCTCACCAGGATGCCAACTTTGCTTTGCTGGTTATGTTATAACGCCCGGATAATTAAGCTACAGTAACCCTCTATTAATGATGCCACATCACCACTGTTACTGTTGCTAAAGTCACTCTGATAAAAATCAAATCCAAATTCCATTCGAAATACAAATCAAATATTTACTTCTTTTGTCATGCAAGAAAAATAGTTCATATCATTGCAAATATCCACTGAGTAATGGTCTTGGAGAAACCAATGTTTTATAAAGTGATTAAATGCCTTAACCTGATTAAAGCAGTGCCCTCCCAAATTCCAAATTTATGAAAATTCCAAATTAATTCAAATCCCTCCCAAACTTTTTGTGGCAGTGAGGTATATTTCATACTGATTTTGGAGACCAGCCACACATTTTTCAAAAAATGGTTTAGTGCTAAGAGAAAATACAAAACAGAAAAGAAAGAAAACAAAAGAGAAAAGAACAGAAAAGGAATTCAAAGAAAAGAAAAAGGCCCCCCAGCTCCCCCCCCCGGGGGCTTAGCCGCCAGGCCGACCCACTTACCACCGCCCCCCTCCTCTCTGTTCATCAGGGGGGATCGTGGCAACGCATCCTCGGCGCGATGGCCGACCGTGCACACGCGCCGGGCATCCATGCCCCCTGTCGTGGATCTAAGACTGACAGTAGAATGGGGGGTAGGTATGAGGAGGCAAGATCCTAGCTATGGCGAAGTTGTACACACGAGTTTTACGAGTTCAGGCCCTTCGCAGAGGAAGTAACAGCCCTACGTCTCGGTGCCCGGAGGCGGTCGACTGGATTATGTGTGTGTGTTACAGGGGATGCGAACCCTTGTGCCAGAAGAGAGGGGTGGCTTATAGAGAGTGCGCCAGGACCCCGGCCCTCCTCCGTTACTAAGAGTTCAATGTACATAAAGAGGAGGTGTTACTGATAACGCCAACCTTAAATGCCTTAATGGCCTTAAAAGCTACAGAGTGAACGCTTGTCTGTTGCTGTTCTGGATGACTCCTGGTCTTCAATAAGTCGAATGGGTTCTTGTACGGTCGAGTGACCTCAGGGAGGAGGGGGTCTCCGAGTAGCTGGTAGGTCGAGTGGATTGCACTCTGACACCTTTGTTGGGCCCTCCCTGTTGTCTCTTGAGCTTCTTTGCTTCTAGGACAGTGACCTTGGATAGGGCGTATAGGTCAGGCCTATGACCCTACCCCAGGTCTATGTCATCATCATTAGCCCCCGAATGGATTGAGGTCCGAGTGAAAAGAAGGTTGAAGTTGATCTTGCTTCGACTCTTGTGTTTGACAACTATTCATTTTTGAACAGCGGCCAGTGTTGGAACTTCGGTTTCGTTTCAGTCGCCTTGATCGATTCAGAAATTGCCGATTGGATTTCTAACGTCATCCATCGAGTGTTGTTTTTGATGCGAAATCTTTGGCGCGATTGGTTACGGCGTATCCCGGATTTCACGGGATTCGAAATTTCGGGAAGCGCGCGGGGCGGAGCGCGCCGTGGTAAGCGGGGTGGATAAACAGGGACGTTTCGATTTCCATGCCACCTTTTTCGCCACGTATCCTGCGCGCGACTGTTGAGGGATTTGACATGATCGCCCGGGCCCACGCGTTAGCCACTCGGAAGTGGGCCTTTAAAAGTGACGAGGCCGAGGCGTCTGCACTGTGCGCGTCCATTCTTCTTCTTCTTCTTCCTCAGTTTCTCCACCGCATCCGGCTTCTCTGCTCTCGACGCCGCCGCTCCGCCGCCATGGGTAAGGAAAAGACGGCGGCGCTGGAACGCGCGAAGAAGGCGACGGGGGCGGCGAAAGGCAAGAAGACGAATCGGGGGTCTTCGTCGCGGTCGGGGCTGCCGTCGGGTTGGATCCAGGGCGATTGGATCCGATCCTCGCTTCGGCAGGAAGATTTGGACGAGCTGGCCAAGTCCGGGCTGATCGTCCACAAAGCTGCGCGGTTGTCGGAGGGGGAGACGGAGCCGCAGCCGCGGCCGGGTGAGTGTGTTCTGCTCGCCACCCATGTCGACCGCGGTTTCTCGCTTCCTCCGCACCCTTTTTTCCGGGGTTTCTTGAATTTCTTCGGGGCCCAAGTCCATCATTTTTCTCCCAACACCATCACATATCTTGCCGCGTTCGTGTCCATGTGCGAGAATTTCTTGGGGTGTCGACCGCACTGGGGTCTTTTCAAGCACATTTTCACCATCCGCTCCCAGACGGTGAAGAAAGCAAATTCGAATGACGAGAAAACCCACGTTATCCAGATGTGTGTGGGGGTTTGGGTATCCAGAAGAGGAAGAGGAGTTCTTTCCCTTCGATGACCCTTCCTGAGTCGGTCAGGGGTTGGCAGTCGACCTGGTTCTACTGCCAGGATATCGCGACCCCAGGCCAGTCGACTGGACTTCCCCCTTTTTCCTTCGATCGTGTTCAGACCCCCTTTCCGTTGAAAGTGACTGCCGTGGAGAAGGCGGAGACTGCCATGCTAGTCGAGAGGGTGGTCCAGCTGATCAACCAAGGCGTCACCGACATGGATTTGTTGGAGGTATTCCTCAATCGGTGCATCCAACCGCTCCAGGCTCGTGACCACTCTATGTGGATGTGTTCCGGAGCTGGCGACACCGCTTGGGTTCATCCAGAGGAGGTGCCGGCCAAAACAGTGGCCCGATGGCTGAGGAGTATTACCGGAAACAAGGACAACCCCAGGGGCGCCAGGAGAGTCGATCCTTTCACTGACAGCAATCAGCCAGACAAGGTTCGGCCGCTATAACCGGTTGCATTTGGATACATTTTCCAACTTTTTTTAATCTGACTGATTTCCACTCGACTTCTTGTCTTGTAGATTTATACAGAGATGTACTCAATGCCCAATGGCGAACAAGCTCTGGAGCAGGACCATGAGGGCGAGGACAACGCGGAGGAGAGTGGTGACTGGGAGTCGCCGGACGACGATGATGAAGACGAGAGCGACGAGTCAGACGACGAGGAGGTAGTCGACTCACCGCCTCGTTCAGAACGTCGATCCAAGCATCACCATGATCTAGCGGGCAGGCGCGGTAAGGCTGTGGCCTCGAGTGCTCAAGCGCAGAAGCGCGCACGGTCTTCAACTCCGGAGCTGGCGGAGAAAGTCACCAAGCAGCCCAAGATCAACCCCTCAAAGGCTCGGAAGACCATGCCTAAGATTAAGATGGATGTTCCTGTTGCCTCTGGGTGAATGTTCTTTCCGTGTTTCCTTGCCCCGACTAATTCTCCTGTTCTGACCGAGTGGATGGTGCACTTTTCCAGCCCAGCCTCTGCCGCGACTGATATGGATATTGACAAGGTCCCAGACGACGAGGAAACCGATGACGCGGCTACCTCCAAAGCTAGTAAGTTTGCTCGACTCGAATTTATTTTGTCGATTGGATTGTCCGTCAGTTGCATATCTAATTTTTTTTTCTGTTTGTTGCAGCTCCACGAGACGTTGTCGTGCTTCCGGACGATGAAGAAGAAGTGCCTCTGAGGGAAAGGAGGAGGAGGGACAAGGGACCGAGCGGGAAAACGCCTGAGGTTCAGGTTCCTCAGTCGACATTGATGCCTGGGACGGCGGTCGACCGATCCACAGATCCGGCTCGCACCATGCTACCTCTTGAGCACTGCGTTGGTTTTCCCTTGAAGAGGAAAGGGTGATGCAGCAAAGTAGCGTAAGTATTTCCCTCAGTTTTTGAGAACCAAGGTATCGATCCAGTAGGAGGCCACGCACGAGTCCCTCGCACCTACACAAACAAATAAATCCTCGCAAGCAACGCGATAAGGGGTTGTCAGTCCCTACACGGTCACTTACGAGAGTGAGATCTGATAGATATGATAAGATAATATTTTTGGTATTTTTTATGATAAAGATGCAAAGTAAAATAAAAGGCAATAAAAATTACTAAGTGTTGGAAGATTAATATGATGGAAAATAGACCCGGGGGCCATAGGTTTCACTAGTGGCTTCTCTCAAGAGCATAAGTATTTATGGTGGGTGAACAAATTACTGTTGAGCAATTGACAGAATTGAGCATAGTTATGAGAATATCTAGGTATGATCATGTATATAGGCATCACGTCCGAGACAAGTAGACAGACTCCTGCCTGCATCTACTACTATTACTCCACACATCGACCGCTATCCAGCATGCATCTAGAGTATTAAGTTCATAAGAACAGAGTAACGCTTTAAGCAAGATGACATGATGTAGAGGGATAAACTCATGCAATATGATATAAACCCCATCTTGTTATCCTCGATGGCAACAATACAATACGTGCCTTGCTGCCCCTACTGTCACTGGGAAAGGACACCGCAAGATTGAACCCAAAGCTAAGCACTTCTCCCATTGCAAGAAAGATCAATCTAGTAGGCCAAACCAAACTGATAATTCGAAGAGACTTGCAAAGATAACCAATCATACATAAAAGAATTCAGAGAAGATTCAAATATTGTTCATAGATAAACTTGATCATAAACCCACAATTCATCGGTCTCAACAAACACACCGCAAAAGAAGATTACATCGAATAGATCTCCACGAGAGAGGGGGAGAACATTGTATTGAGATCCAAAAAGAGAGAAGAAGCCATCTAGCTAATAACTATGGACCCAAAGGTCTGAGGTAAACTACTCACACATCATCGGAGAGGCTATGGTGTTGATGTAGAAGCCCTTCGTGATCGATGCCCCCTCCGGCGGAGCTCCGGAACAGGCCCCAAGATGGGATCTCACGGGTACAGAAGGTTGCGGCGGTGGAATTAGGTTTTTGGCTCCGTATCTGGTAGTTTGGGGGTACGTAGGTATATATAGGAGGAAGGAGTACGTCGGTGGAGCAACAGGGGGCCCACGAGGGTGGAGGGCGCGCCCTGGGGGGTAGGCGCCCCCCTACCTCGTGCCCTCCTGGTTGATGTCTTGACGTAGGGTCCAAGTCCTCTGGATTACGTTCGTTCCGAAAATCACGTTCCCGAAGGTTTCATTCCGTTTGGACTCCGTTTGATATTCTTTTTCTGCGAAACTCTGAAATAGGCAAAAAACAGCAATTCTGGGCTGGGCCTCCGGTTAATAGGTTAGTCCCAAAAATAATATAAAAGTGTATAATAAAGCCCAATAATGTCCAAAACAGAATATAATATAGCATGGAACAATCAAAAATTATAGATACGCTGGAGACGTATCAGGCATCCCCAAGCTTAATTCCTGCTCGTCCTCGAGTAGGTAAATGATAAAAACAGAATTTTTGATGTGGAATGCTACTTGGCATAATTTCAATGTAATTCTTCTTAGTTGTGGTATGAATATTCAGATCCGAAAGATTCAAGACAAAAGTTTAATATTGACATAAAAATAATAATACTTCAAGCATACTAACTAAGCAGTTATGTCTTCTCAAAATAACATGGCCAAAGAAAGTTATCCCTACAAAATCATTAGTCTCGCTATGCTCTATCTTCCCCACACAAAATATTTAAATCATGCACAACCCCGATGACAAGCCAATCAATTGTTTCATACTTTTGACGTTCTCAAACTTTTTCAATCTTCACGCAATACATGAGCGTGAGCCATGGACATAGCACTATATGTGGAATAGAATGGTGGTTGTGGAGAAGACAAAAAGGAGAAGATAGTCTCACATCAACTAGGCATATCAATGGGCTATGGAGATGCCCATCAATAGATATCACTGTGAGTGAGTAGGGATTGCCATGCAACAGATGCACTAGAGCTATAAGTATATGAAAGCTCAACAAAAGAAACTAAGTGGGTGTGCATACAACTCGCTTGCTCACGAAGACCTAGGGCATTTTGAGGAAGCCCATCATTGGAATATACAAGCCAAGTTCTATAATGAAAAATTCCCACTAGTATATGAAAGTGATATCGCAGGAGACTCTCTATCATGAAGATAATGGTGCTACTTTGAAGCACAAGTGTGGTAAAAGGATAGTAACATTGTCCCTTCTCTCTTTTTCTCTCATTTTTTTATTTGGGCCTTTTCCTCTTTTTTTCTTTTTTATGGCCTCTTTTTTTTATCGTCCGGAGTCTCATCCCGACTTGTGGGGGAATCATAGTCTCCATCATCCTTTCCTCACTTGGGACAATGCTCTAAAAATGATGATCATCACACTTTTATTTACTTACAACTCAACAATTATAACTCAATACTTAGAACAAAATATGACTCTATGTGAATGCCTCCGACGGTGTACCGGGATATGCAATGAATCGATAGTGACATGTATGAAAGAATTATGAACGGTGGCTTTGCCACAAATACAATGTCAACTACATGATCATGCGAAGCAATATGACAATGATGGAGCGTGTCATAGTAAACGAAACGGTGGTATGTTGCATGGCGATATATCTCGGAATGGCTATGGAAATGCCATGATAGGTAGGTATAGTGGCTGTTTTGAGGAAGGTATATGGTGGGTGTATGATACCGGCGAAAAGTTCGCGGTATTAGAGAGGCTAGCAATGGTGGAAGGAGGAAAAGTGCGTATAATCCATGGACTCAACATTAGTCATAAAGAACTCATATACTTATTGCAAAAATCTGCAAGTTATCAAGCAAAGTATTACGCGCATGCTCCTAGGGGGATAGATTGGTAGGAAAAGACCATCACTCGTCCCCGACCGCCACTCATAAGGAAGACAATCAATAAATAAATCATGCTCCGACTTCATCACATAACGGTTCAGCATACGTGCATGCTACGGGAGTCACAAACTTTAACACAAGTATTTCTCAAATTCAAAACTACTCAACTAGCATGACTATAATATCACCATCTTCATATCTCAAAACAATTATCAAGCATCAAACTTCTCATAGTATTCAACACACTCATAAGATTTTTTCTTTTTTCTTTACTAATCTTGAATGCCTATTATTGTTAAAGCAAACTACCATGCTGTTTTGTAGGACTCTCAAAATAATCTAAGTGAAGCATGAGAGAACAATAGTTTCTATAAAACAAATCCCCCACCGTGCTCTAAAAGATATAAGTGAAGCACTAGAGCAAAAATTATATAACTCAAAAGATATAACTGAAGCACATAGAGTATTCTAATAATTTCCGAATCATGTGTGTCTCTCTCAAAAGGTGTGTACAGCAAAGATGATTGTGGTAAACTAAAAAGAAAAGACTCAAATCATACAAGACGCTCCAAGCAAAACACATATCATGTGGTGAATAAAAATATAGCTCTAAGTAAAGTTACCGATGGAAGTAGACGAAAGAGGGGATGCCTTCCGGGGCATCCCCAAGCTTTGGCTTTTAGGTGTCCTTAGATTATCTTGGGGTGCCATGGGCATCCCCAAGCTTAGGATCTTGCCACTCCTTGTTCCATAATCCATCAAATCTTTTACCCAAAACTTGAAAACTTCACAACACAAAACTTAACAGAAAATCTCGTGAGCTCCGTTAGAGAAAGAAAACAAAAGACCACTTCAAGGTACTGTAATGAACTCATTCTTTATTTATTTTGGTGTTAAACCTACTGCATTCCAACTTATCTATGGTTTATAAACTATTTTACTAGCCATAGATTCATCAAAATAAGCAAACAACACACGAAAAACAGAATCTGTCGAAAACAGAACAGTCTGTAGTAATCTGTAACTAACGCAAACTTCTGGAACTCCAAAAATTCAGACAAAATAGGACGACCTAGAAAATTTGTTTATTGATCAGAAGCAATTGGAATCAATATTTTATCACGTTCTGGTGATCTTTAACAATTATTTTCGTGAACAGAAAGTTTCTGGAATTTTCAGCAAGATCAAATAACTACCATCCAAGAAGATCCTATAGGTTTAACTTGGCACACACACTAATTAAAACATAAAAACACATCTAACCAGAGGCTAGATCAAAGATTTATTCCTAAACAGAAGCAAAAAGCAAAAACAAAAACTAAAAATAAAATTGGGTTGCCTCCCAACAAGCGCTATCGTTTAACGCCCCTAGCTAGGCATAATAGCAAGGATAGATCTAGGTATTGCCATAATAATATGATAGATCATTAAAACTCATTCGTATTCTCTACGTTCAGCAGCAAGTTTTCTTTGAGGCAAGCAAAAGTAATCAAAAGGGATAAATTTAATGGGACAAAAGTCCCCAAGATCAACTTTAGGAGGTATAGGTTCCTCCTTCGGCCCTTCGTATTGCACAACCAATTCATCATTATAAGCATTCTTTTGACAGAACTTTGTGAGCCTATACTCGAGAGAATATCCTAGCTCATTATTTCGAATAGCAAAATCATTATTAAGTTCAGAAATTCTATCAACTAGAACATTGGTAGGAACCTTTTTTCTAAGGTTTTCATTAAAAGCAACATAATCTAGAGATTGAAAACGCATTATTTCCTCTTGATCAAATAGGATAGTTTCTATGGGAGGACTGCCAGCGTCCACCCTATAATGCGCAAAGATTTCTTTGGCTTCTTTTATTATAAATCTGAATTCATGAGCCAAAAAGATAGTAGCGGCACGCTTAACAGAAGAATGCTCAATATTAGAAAATTCTAGGAAAATCCTTTGAATGCAAGGGTGCATGTGCATAAATTGCCTTTCAAGTTCAACTACAAGCATGGCAATAGCGTCCGCAAGACTACTAGTTTTATGAAGAATAGAACTACCCATAGAAGGCAAAGCACCGGCACAAGTAAAGAAATCTTGAATAACCCCTTTTCCAATAATATTACCACTACCAAATCGGATTTTTTTGTATGTAAGGTAGGGGGTTCTTCAGCAGGAGAATCAGAATTTTCAATGTTATTACTATTGTCCATATCGACAATAGTTTCCCCAATTTCAGACATAACGACAAAAAGTGCGAGGGGCAAAAAGAAATAGGGAGGCGAATAAAACGGCAAGGGTGAAGTGGGGGAGCGGAAAACGAGAGGCAAATGGCAAATAATGTAATGCGGGAGATAAGGGTTTGTGATGGGTACTTGGTATGTTGACTTTTGCGTAGACATCCCCGGCAACGGCGCCAGAAATGGCTCGTTGTCGGGAGTCCAAATCATGACTTGACCTTGCGTAAGCCTCCCTGGCAACGGTGCCAGAAATCCTTCTTGCTACCTCTTGAGCACTGCGTTGGTTTTCCCTTGAAGAGGAAAGGGTGATGCAACAAAGTAGCGTAAGTATTTCCCTCAGTTTTTGAGAACCAAGGTATCAATCCAGTAGGAGGCCATGCACGAGTCCCTCGCACCTACACAAACAAATAAATCCTCGCAAGCAACGCGATAAGGGGTTGTCAATCCCTACACGGTCACTTACGAGAGTGAGATCTGATAGATATGATAAGATAATATTTTTGGTATTTTTTATGATAAATATGCAAAGTAAAATGAAAGGCAATAAAAATTACTAAGTGTTGGAAGATTAATATGATGGAAAATAGACCCGGGGGCCATAGGTTTCACTAGTGGCTTCTCTCAAGAGCATAAGTATTTATGGTGGGTGAACAAATTACTGTTGAGCAATTGACAGAATTGAGCATAGTTATGAGAATATCTAGGTATGATCATGTATATAGGCATCACGTCCGAGACAAGTAGACCGACTCCCGCCTGCATCTACTACTATTACTCCACACATCGACCGCTATCCAGCATGCATCTAGAGTATTAAGTTCATAAGAACAGAGTAACGCTTTAAGCAAGATGACATGATGTAGAGGGATAAACTCATGCAATATGATATAAACCCCATCTTGTTATCCTCGATGGCAACAATACAATACGTGCCTTGCTGCCCCTACTGTCACTGGGAAAGGACACCGCAAGATTGAACCCAAAGCTAAGCACTTCTCCCATTGCAAGAAAGATCAATCTAGTAGGCCAAACCAAACTGATAATTCGAAGAGACTTGCAAAGATAACCAATCATACATAAAAGAATTCAGAGAAGATTCAAATATTGTTCATAGATAAACTTGATCATAAACCCACAATTCATCGGTCTCAACAAACACACCGCAAAAGAAGATTACATCGAATAGATCTCCACGAGAGAGGGGGGAACATTGTATTGAGATCCAAAAAGAGAGAAGAAGCCATCTAGCTAATAACTATGGACCCGAAGGTCTGAGGTAAACTACTCACACATCATCGGAGAGGCTATGGTGTTGATGTAGAAGCCCTCCGTGATCGATGCCCCTCTGGCGGAGCTCCGGATTAGGCCCCAAGATGGGATCTCACGGGTACAGAAGGTTGGGGCGGTGGAATTAGGTTTTTGGCTCCGTATCTGGTAGTTTGGGGGTACGTAGGTATATATAGGAGGAAGGAGTACGTCGGTGGAGCAACAGGGGCCCACGAGGGTGGAGGGCGCGCCCCTACCTCGCGCCCTCCTGGTTGATGTCTTGACGTAGGGTCCAAGTCCTTTGGATTACGTTCGTTCCGAAAATCGCGTTCCCGAAGGTTTCATTCCGTTTGGACTCCGTTTGATATTCTTTTTTCTGCGAAACTCTGAAATAGGCAAAAAACAGCAATTCTGGGCTGGGCCTCTGGTTAATAGGTTAGTCCCAAAAATAATATAGAAGTGTATAATGAAGCCCAATAATGTCCAAAACAGAATATAATATAGCATGGAACAATAAAAAATTATAGATACGTTGGAGACGTATCACACCAATGTCACTTTCGCTATCCCGCTGTCGACTGATTGCCCATCAGGGTTGGCTGCTCAGACTCCTGCTGCTCCGATACAACTCCATGCATGAGACCCAGCGGCTGCTTCGACTGCCCTTCCATCATCACTTTTCACTGCGTACCAAACTCCAGACGACCCACCGAGTGCCGCCAAGGAAGCTCTTCTTCAGTTGAACCTTGTGATGGGGCAGATGAAAGTGGTGCACGAGGCCAGTCAGGTGGCCTACAACGCCGGCGCTGCTCTGCAAACCAATGTCCAGGTTAGTTGATTTCCGACTGATCTTGTTTCTTATCCGATCACCCACTGGGGTTTGTCTGCCTTAAAGTTGTATAGGTCTTCCACTTGAGTCGACTTGGATTGAGTCGATTGAATTTTTGAACTAGTGGGGGCACGCTGAGTGCACCCACTGGGTGTAGTCCCGGAGACCATAGTTGACTGCGGGCAGTCGACTGTGGTCTGAGAATCTGAATTTTCTCACTCGGCCTGGGCGGACCATGCCGAGTGAAAACCTGAACCAGTGGGAGCACGCTAAGTGCATCCACTGGGTGTAGTCCCCGAGACCGTGGTCGACTGTGGGCAGTCGACTATGGTCTGAGAACAACTTTCTTTGCTTTTTTTACGACTCGAGCTGGGAAGACCATGCCGAGTGTTGAATCAAACCAGTGGGGGCACGCTAAGTGCACCCACTGGGTGTAGTCCCCGAGACTACCGTTGAATGTTTGATTCGGCGGTAGTCCTAGAGTAACTTTCACTGTGATGCTCTTTTGCTTCTGTCGACTGATATGTCTTATATGTTGACTGCAGAAATCTTGTGATCTTGGGGCTCAACTTTCTACACTGAACAAGCAGCAAATCAGCCTCAACCTTGATCTGGAACTGGCCAAGAAGAACCTCAAGACTGCTCGTGACGAAGTAGCTGCCATGGGAGGTAACCAATCGTCAACTGTCCATCTTACGACTAGCACTTTTCCGTGTGTTTTTTTTCCTTTTTTAGTCACTTTGAACCGGGTGACTTCACTCGAACAGATGTGCGTAGTGAAAACCGTCAACTCCAAGTTCGTCTGAAGAATGTTGTTTCTTTAGAGAAAATGAACCAGGCTCTGGAGAAGAAGGATCTGGATCTTGCTGCTGCCTAGAAGGAGGCGCGAGACAAAACGACACTTGCTGACAAGAAGCTTGCTTCAGTCAGCAAGTTAGAAGAAGAGAACTCCAAACTGAAGACCGCTGTCTCTGATGCCAATCGGGAGGTCGAGCAACTGAAGAAAGACAAGGAAAAGCTGACTGATGAGATTGGAAACCTCAAAGCTAAGAAGGGCGAGTTAGAATCTTATCTGGGCCAGCTTGCTACAAAATTGGTCTTAAAGCTTGAAGGTATTGTTGTTCGACTGACTTGTTGCTGTCGATTGATAGATCTTACTATATTGTCGACTCACTATTTACTCGACTACGCAGAAATTTGCCAGGACTTTGAAGCAGAAACTGGGCGGGTCGAGACGGATCTCGATCCCATAAACTGTCCAGTCAAAGATGACGTCGCGATGAA